>NC_060141.1:723458452-724099702 GCF_021461385.2 Schistocerca piceifrons
AAAAGGTGTACTTTCAAAAGATCATAACTGCATACTATCAGAATTATGGCCCAAATTTTCGTGTCTGATCTACTGCTGTGGCTGATATCTTGCAAGTGTTCTTTTTCCCCCCTTAAAATATGAGGTTGAGCTGGTGATGTTTCATTGTTAGCTTCATCAGCAGTCACATGTGCTAGCACGAACTATCTCTCAAGCGGTGAAAACCACAAGACTGGGTTTTGCTGCCAGCATGATGGTGGTTTGACCCTGACATGGTTATTTAGTGCCCTTGTAGGTATATCAGCTGTCAGTGGCGGATCTTGCATTATAAAATTATGGTTCAGTATGCAGAAGGCACAGTGTGGTTGGCACAATCGTTCTCATTTGACTTTCCAAGCGGCACATTGTGGGACGCATCAGTTAATGCTGGAGATCATGTTGGAATCACCAAAAATGTTGTGGTTTAAATTTGTTAATTTTATTGAAAACATTTAGTAATATGAAGTACAAGGACACAAAATAGTCCAAGAAAATATTGAAACGCAAAGTAAGGAATAATTATATAAAATTAAGGATAAACATGCATCGTGTCTTAATCATGTTTTATGTCGCTGTGCAATCAATTTCATACCTTCACTTTTCTCTCACCCAAATCATTATATCATTTGCAGAAACCAAGATATTAGTTGGTTCATTTTGACTACATTTAAAACTTCATCCATTATGAGTATGAAGATGGCCAGTGAAAGAAATATTCCTTGTGGAATTTTTGACATCATGGTCATGTTTCACTGTAGAGTTATTTATTTATAAAACCCACTATTTCAGTTTTGGCCATGTTGTCATTATCAATTGGAATACTGCAGAACTGCACTATAACACATGTTAAAAATTAAAAAATCTGACATTTATGTACTTTGTCATCACAGCCATATGTTCGGTATTTTATGCTGTTATCAACATTTATACATGTGTGATTTCATGTTTTCCCAGCACAGAAAGGCCTTGAACATTTCTTGGGTATTCAGCCGGGTAGTGTAATCCAGAAGGCACAATATTACAGCAGGCTGACTTCCTGCTGTCTTGAGGTGTTCCTAATGACTGACTATTTTCTGCCTGTTCACTGCCTTTACCCCCCCCCCCCCCCCCCCTCCTGTGGGGGAAGCACAATACTGGGGGTCAATCAAGGATTCTCAGTAGTGCTGAGGCCAGTGTCAGATGTTTGTATCCATCGTTCTTACGATAGGAATGAATTTTTGTAAAGATTGCTGCTATGTTTTGATTGTTCTCAAGGCTGGATCCCATGCTGTGCTTAATTCAAATCCACTGTCTTTACTTATTGATCCGTTGTGTAGTTTATATCCATTGTGTAGCTGGATCTCAACAGCCTTGTTTTAGAATAAAATTTGAGAAGATGTTGGATTGTTGCAAAAACTTGATGCTTTCGTAATTCAGTACATTTCAGTGGCCTGTTATCTGCCACAGTGGACTTCGTCTGCTGTTTATTGTCAGAGTGGTTTTTATGCTCAGTGCATCTCTCCTGTACTGTACCCGCATACATTTTCCCATAGTGCCAAGTGATTTTGTAGACTCCTAGTTTGTCTAATCCTAGATTATCCTTGACTGTTCCCAGTAAGGCATTTATCTTGGTTAGTGGGCAGAACATGGACCTGACATGTTTCCGGAGTATTCTTCTGATTTTTTGCTGATGTGTTCCTGGCATATTGGATATTTGCCATTGCAACAGGGTTCTCTTCCTCCTCACCTGGCTGTGCATTTGGCTACATTGATCTAAGGGATGCTGTATCTGATGGTTGCCATTAACTTCAAGCAGAATACACCCTGTAAGTGCTGCAGTTACATTGCTGGACTGTCAGTCAGACATGTGCTCTGGGCAGTAAAGTTTTTAGGACACCTTCTAATTATGAAAGGGAATGGCAGTAGGAATTATGTGCAAGTAAAAATGTATCATTGTATGGTAAACACTGTGTCCTAGGGTGGCATATGGTCTCTACTGACGAGCACATCCAGAAAAGGAAGTTGATTTTTTTCTCCCCCATCTCTACTGTGAATGTGATGTTCTGGTGCAGTGAAATTAGGTGTTGGATGAAGTCTTGAAGGCAATGTTGTTCGTGCAGCCAGAACACAAAATATCATTTACATATTGGAAAAAGCATGAGGTGTTCATAGACTGCCAACTCCAGGGCTACTCTTTCAAAATTCCTCCATAAACATATTGGCTACTGCTGATAACGGGTAGCCCATCACTGCCTCATCTATTTAGTCATGGTGATTTCCATCAAACAGAAAATAAGTTGACTTAAGCACAGATTCAAACAATTTCGTTAGCACTGGCCCAGACTTTCCTCATATGAGGCTTAGGGAGTCATTTAGGGGTGCCTTTGTAAAGAGAGATAAGACGTCAAGGCTCACAGTCAAGTGTTCTTGGCTCAGTTAAATGTTCGTCTGGATGAAATACACAAAATTCTGTATGTGGTGCAGGAATTTGCCCACAAAGGAGGTGAACATCACTATCAGATGTTTTGGTAATTCATGTGTTGGTGTGCCAACGTTGCTAACAACTGGAGGAAGCAGCATTTCTTCCTTGTGGACTTTAGGTAGTCCGTAAAGTGCATGGGGCCCAGCTGCTTGGACAAAGTTTCTTCATAACCTTCTTCTCTCTCTCTCTGTGTGTGTGTGTGTGTGTGTGTGTGTGTGTGTGTGTGTGTGTGTGTTGGGGAAGCTGAATGGTCTGTCTCATCACTTGGTTGGTAGGATCGTCTTCAGTTCTCCTGCAGGTATCATCTTTTAATAGATTATACATTCTTTTCTTCTGTACTTGATGTGGTGTTAGAACTGTACAATTCTCTTTGTCATGTGGAAGGAAGTCTATCTCACAATCTTCTTGGAGCAACTTAAGTGCTTTCCTCTCTCCCTTGGAGATGTTTATCTTTGATTGTATAGTCTTGGTAAGTGTATGGCATGTTTCAGATTAAATTTCCTCTGCACTGTTCCAGAGAGGAGTGAGAGCAACTTGTTCCACTGAACTGATGAATTCTGCCGCTAGTAGGCTCATTGGTGTTAGTGTTGGATTCACCCTTTTCTTAGTACAGATAAGGTATCATCATCAATTATTTTCTCCATGCATTTGATGACAGTTCACCGAGGTTCCACTTGCAGTAGTTGAGCTATAAGGCTTCAGTGTTTAGCAGTTAAACTACAGATGGCCAACTGCCATGCCCTGTTGGCTTGAGACCAGGTAACTGAACCTATCCACACCCACAAGTCAGGAGAGTGTAGACACCAGCTGAAGATGAAGCGAGAAGAGGTCTCTTGAGGTCCTCTTAAGTCTGTGTTGAGTGTACTGCAACCAAAGATTGTGTGATTTGGTCCTCTCAGCTTCTCAGCAGAAAGACAAGGGAGGCCGAAAGGCGCACCTTCTTGTTTCAGTCTGGCTTGTCCTTCTGTTGAGATGCTCAGCATTAGTAGGCTCAAGCCAACAGGGCGTGGCAGTTGACCACCTGCAGATAAAATGCTAAATACAAACACTTTGTGGTTAAACCACTGCAAGATGGAATGCCATTCTATCTAATTGTTACTCACACTGGTGCACCAACATATGAATTAGCAAAACACACAACAGTGATGCTCAGCCCCATTGTGGGCAAATGCCAGCACCATATACAGAATTCAGAATCCAACACTTCCAGAACTTCTGACTGACTCAATACCACCTTGTGGTAAGCTTCAGCATGGTATCTTGTTTTACAAGGGTACACTGAAGAGACTCCCTAAGCCTCATGACAGAAAAGTTTGAGCCAGCACTAGCATGAGGTACCTGCACAGTGGTGGTAGCCCCTTGACCACATAAGGATTGCAGTGTTGGTGCATGAGCTGGGGTACGGGCACTTTGGACAACGGTTTACTCGCCAGGTAAGCCAGGTAACTGTTCCTGCGACTGGGTGGTACCTGTGAGGAGATGCCCCTCTGGAGTGGGTGGTACTATGGAAAAAGATTTGCACATGAAGCAAGTTAAACTTTCTTCCGCTGGTGGCTATACAGCGCCAGCAGTCTCTTATGAAGCTAAGACATGTTATAATGGGAGAGATACGAACCCAGAATGTTTCTTTCCTTGGCTACGCCATCGGAGGAATATAGGGCTCAGAGACAAAGCGAGAAATACCCCCCCCCCCCTCCCCCCCAATACTTGGTTTATTGTAGGGTGGACGGGGATCCCTCTTTGACTACAAAGCTTGTGTTCTTTGTAGAACACCTCAAAGACAAGTTTTGGGAAGCGGCAGAGATTTCAAAAAATGAAAGTGGTTCCATTCTGCCTAAAATGGCCTCTCCTGCTCAGTCAGGAGTGCTGCTTGCCTGCGAGAAATTGGGTGATATCCCTGTCACTATAACTCCCCCCCTCCCCTCCCACACACACACACACACACACACACACACACACACACACACACACACACACACACACACATATATATGCAAATGTCTAAATATGGTTTAGGGTAGCATTTTCAGAGATTTCCTTATACGAACTGTTGACAGGTTGTGTGCTAATTTGGAGCTACGAGGTGTCCATTTTGTCTGTCATGTCCAACGGGGATCAAAAGACAACAGAGTGAATAGTGGAGCCTTTATCTTGGCCTTTGAAGATTACTCGTTACATGACAAGGTCAAGGTAATGGTGTGTTGCTGTGTTGTCGAGCCATATATACCTCCTCATGTGGTTCTGAAAATGCATGTGTTGCAATGCTAGCCCTGTCTGTAAGGTTGTGGCCATCAGTTGCACACAAATGTTCCTTATGCGCGTCCCCCCATCAACTGTGGGAAGCACCATTCCCCTGTTCACCATAGTGCACCATTTTCAAGCGTGACAAGAAAATCCAGGAATACAAGTCCCTTGACCACTTCACATTTCAAAAGGGCAAGAAGAAATAAGATTGCTGACATACTACGCATATGGCAATGATGTATGCTACTGTTACAGCATGAGTCTCGTTGATGACTGTGTCATCACCCTCCGTATCTTCTATGTCTGGCTCTTGGGGCTGCCTGACCCCTCTGGTGGTTGGGGTCCTCCTCCTCCTGCTTCCCCCCACACCTCCTTTGGGAGCATTGATGCTCAATCTGCCGGGGACATCAGCCCCCAACCCCTAGCCAGAGAAGCAACACCTTTCTCTGGTACCCTTTATACGGGGAAGAGTTCCTTCGGGACACTCCCTTCCTAAGACTCTGCTAACCTGATGGCTGAAAGCGCCACAGTTTGTAGGTCGCAAGACTTTGTGCTCCTCCTCTGTCCCTGAATCTGGGGCAGATAAGCCATCACAGGAGAGTATCAATGATCTAAGGACAAGAAGAGATTCTGATGGCCCCTTACTGGCAGAACTTGCATGTTCTGCCTCTGTGTCTGAGGCAGTGTTCCTTATGGTTTCTATGGCCCTGGACACCCGCTCCCCCCAATGCCCCTGATTGGAAACAAATCTGTAGTTACGGTGGCATCAGGCAGCACTGATTTATGACTTGCCTCCTTGGTCCCTTCATGCTCCTATAGATACCGATAGTGTGATCCTCCGGTGGACCTGTAGTTTCTTTGTCTGCCACTCGGCACCTTTAGTGCGATTCACCTGGTTTTTTTTTTTTTTTCATCGCCCTCCAGAAACTTGTTTGTCAGCAATGCGGGCCCCTACCGTCCATGGCTGTCGGGCTACTTTAAGAAGTGAACTGACTATGAAAGAACATTAGGTGGTGGTTGCATATACGTTCTGGACTGTGGGACTGTGTCTATAGCAAATATGTGCCGCTCAGCACGACTTTTGTGGCTGTGGTTGTTCACGTGAAGACATCTCTGGAATTTTCCATTTCCCCTCTGACGATGAAATGTTCCAAAACACGTTGTCTGCACTGTTTTCTGAGCTGCCCCTGCCCTTCCGAATATTGGGTGACTTCAATGCCTACAACCATTCGTGGGGTGGAACTACAACCACTGGCCACAATAAAGATGTCGTAAACTGTGTCATTTAAAAAAAAAAAAAAAAAAAAAAAAAAAAGGTTCAAATGGCTCTGAGCACTATGGGACTTAACATCTATGGTCATCAGTCCCCTAGAACTTGGAACTACTTAAACCTAACTAACCTAAGGGCATCACACAACACACTCACGAGGCAGAGAAAATCCCTGACCCCGCTGGGAATTGAACCCGGGCGCGGGAAGCGAGAACGCTACTGCATGACCATGAGCTGTGGACCTGTGTCACTCCCCTGAGCATGTACCCAGATGGCTCTCTCCAAAGCTGCTTGGGATGCTTTCACGATGCAGTTGTCTAGAGCACAACTGCAGCCATTCTGTCTCAGCAGCTGCCTATGATATCCTCTTCCTTGGGAGCACCTGACCGGAAGACAATACCTCGATGGACCACCAAAATTGCCGTGGCCATTAGAGATCGCGGAGAGCTCTCCAATGTTATAAGTGACATCCTTCAGTGGAGCACCTCATTGCTTTTAAATGGCTTCCTGCCTAGTTCCGCCACCTCATAAAACAAACAAGAATGTTGGGAGTGGTGTGTTACTCCCATTGGACCATGTAACCATCCTTCGTGGATTTGGGCAAAGATTCAACGCCTCTGTGGGCAGCAGTACCTCACAGGTGCACCTGGTATCTCTGTGAATTGATCTCTGTGAATGGTGGTGTTTACAATGATACAGACACTGTTGCTGAACACGTTGCTTTTTATTATGTTTGAGCCTCTGCATCTGAGAATTATCAGCCTGCATTTTGTGTCATCAAATAGCAGGTAGAGTGACTTCCTTTACTATTTACTGCATGTCACCTGGAACCTTATAATGCTCCATTCAGTGAGTGGGAATTCTTCATTGCCCTACCACTTTGCCGTGACACAGCTCCAGGACCAGACGGCATCTATTGCCAAATGCCCAAACACTTATCAGTGGATTTGCATTGTCCCATCCTTGCCATTTCTATCCGTATGTGGAGCGAGAGTGAGTTCACTTCTCAGTGCCAATAAAGCATGATTGTACCAGTACTGAAACTGGGTAAGCACCTCATGAGATGGACAGCTTTGACCGATTAGCCTCATTAATATTCTTTGCAAGTCGCAACAGTGCTGACAATTTGGTCTGCATGGAGTCCGCAATTTGGTCAGCCTTCGCTCAGTGTCAACATATCACTGTCTTCTTTGTCTTGTATAGAGCTTAAGACACCACATGGCATCACCACATCATCCTAACCACTATGAGAGGGGTCTCGGGGGCTTTTTGTCCAGAACTTCTTGCCTCATACTTTTTGGGTTCAGGTTGGTGGTTCCAACAGTACTCCCCATATACAAGAGAATGGGGTCCTACAGGGCTCTGTATTCACTGTGCCCCATTTCCTAGTGGCTACCAAAGGGGTATCTGCAGCTGTGAGATCTACAGTGTCACCCTCCCTGTATGTTGACGACTTTTGCATCTACTATTGCTCCTCGACTGTGGGTGTTGCTGAATGCTGACTGCAGAGTGAAGTCCTGAAATCTAACTGCTGGCTTCTGCTTTTCCGCTCCTAAGACATGTCATGTACTCCTGTCGCTGTCATACTGTCTGACTCCAACCAGAATTCTACCTCAAGGACCAGATGTTCAACGTGGTGGAGTATTATTGTTTTTTGGATCTGATCTTCGATGCTCAGTTGACATGACTTCCCCATCTTCGTCAGCTTAAGCAAACATGCTGGTTGCACCTTAATACTCTTTACTGTGTTAGTATCACCAGCTGGTGTTTAGACTGCTCCACACTTTTGCAGCTGTACGAAGCTCTGATCCTGTCTTGTCTTGACTATGGGAGTGTGGCATATGGCTCAGCATTGCCTTCAACATTGCATATGCTGGACCCGACCCACCATTCTGGGGTCCATCTTACAACTGGTGCCTTTTGGACTAGCCCTGTGAACAGCCTATTTGCAGAGGATGATGTCCCTTCACTACAGATGAGGTGCCAACAACTGCTGCTCAGCTATGCAATACACATTTACTGCTTCCCAGAGCATCTGAACTCCCTGCGGGTTTGGGGGCTAGAATAGACTCGAGGTCTGTTGTAAGAGATGACTAAAAGGAGACTCCTGGTTTTTGTCTTAATAAGTTTTGGTCCCATTTTATTGTTTGACCTTCACCTTTCAAAATTCTACTGAAGTGTGGGTCATTTGGGCAAGGATGCCCTATGTGCTGCATAATCTCTCCATTGTGGACTGAGATGTTCTGTACCTATTATTGTAATCGAAGTGTAAATGCACCTGTAATTCAGCCTTATGGGCAAGGACACCTTAGGGAGTGCGTAATTTACGTCCATTGTGCACTGTCGTCTACTGCTTCTACATGATAATGGATTCTTCATTTGTATCCAATATCCAGCTGGGGTGCCAATCTGTAGTGGGGGAGGGGGGCGGGGGTCATGAACCGTTTTGGTCATAGGCCCCTGGCAACACAGTGATCGCTCTGCTAATGCCTGCGCTGCAGATTGGCCACGTGTGGCAAGGAGTAGATGCCCATCTACCTGGGGCATTGGGACTCCTGGCATTGGCCTTAAGGCATCGGGACTCTCGGCATCGGCCATCCTGGCAGGTGTCCTCTATTGAGGCTAGGTGGTGCCCACGGGGAGAGCGCCTGGTCAGGTCGGATGACCCGTAGTGAAGCAGATGAAGTTGTCCGACGCTGGTGGTTGAAAGTCCAGGTAAGGTGCAATATAATGCTACGAGATATGACCCCAAATTGTTCACTTCCCTGGCGGGCAAGGGAGGAATGTAGAATTAAAGGTCAAGGAGAGATATATTCTCCCCAATACTTAGTTTGTGCAAGGTCTGATGAGAATCCTTTATGACAACAAAGCCTCCGGTTTTCTTTGAGAACTTAGAGGGGAATTGGCGGGAATGTCCAAAAGGCAGAACGGATCAGTATTGATAAATATAGCATTCTCTGCCTTGTAATGTGCATTGCTCACTTTTACCAACTTGGGTGATGTCCCGGCCTCCTTCACCCCTCCCTCCCACCAATAAGATTGTAAACATGGACCAGGGGATTTTATTCCATTGAGCTATCCTATTGCAGCCTGATGACAAGTTGCACTCCAAATCTACAGCGATTAGGTGTACACTTTGTCAGGCGTATGTATAGGGGCCTAAGGATAACAGGGATGGTACCAGTGTCTTAATCTTGGCCTTTGAGTGTGATAATTTGCCTGAAAAGTCAAGGGGATGATATACGGCGTGACATTGAACCCTATGTTTCACCGTTATGTGGTGATTCAAATGCTAGAAATTTGGGTACATGCCTGCTGACAGCTTGACAATCCCCCATTCCTCAGGATCCCCCCGGAGGGTGGGGGGTAGACAGTGCCTTGGTGATCGCCAGAAATTGCAGAGGCCATTAGAGATCGTAGACAGACTGTCCAACGTCATGAGTGTGGCACCCATCAATGGAGCACCTCATTGCCTTCAAAAGGCTCTGTGTCTGTGCCCACCAGTTAATCAGAAGATGGGAGCAGGAGTGTTGGAAACTGTACATTTCCATCTTTGGATCACATACCTATCCTCCTTTGGTTAGGATGAAGATCAGACACCTTTATGGATTCCAGACTCCTGCAGTTGTACCTGGGATTTCCAAGAATGCAGCTATCTATACTGACCCAGATGCAGTTAACAAACATTTTGCTGCATATTGTGCCCGAACTTGTGCATCTGAGAATTATCAACCTGCCTTTCATATCCAACAACAGAAGGGGAACGAAAGCGCTTCTCTTTTACTACACGCCAACTTGAGCCACACAGAGCTCCATTCAGTGAGTGGGAATTCCTCAGTTCCCTTGCCCATTGTCTCTATACAGCTCCACGGCCAGACCGTATTCACTATAAAATGCTTAAACATCTCTCAGTGGATTACCAGTGACACATCCTTGCCATCTTCAACTTCACTCGAGCAAGGGAGAGTTCCCACCGCAATGGTATGAAAGTGTCATCGTCCCAGTGCTGAAACCTGGTAAGAACACCCTGGAGATGGACAGCTACCACCCCAATAGTCTCGCAAATGTTTTGTGTAAGTTGTTTGTGACTGTGTTGGCTCTTTGAGTCTTGGAGACTTCCGGCTCCGTCCCAGGGTGGTTTCTGCCAAGTCTGTTCCACCAATGATAATTTGGTATACCTAGTGTCTGCTATCTGTACAGCCTTTTCCCGGCGTATGCCTTAGTGCTGTCATTTTTTACTTAAAAAAGGTTTTTGTCACCACTTGAAGTCATCAAATTCTCACTACATTACACAAGTGGGGTCTCTTGGGCCTGCTCCTGATCTTCTTACAGAATTTTTTGTTCTTCTGTACTGTCTGGCTTCAAAGTTGTTGCTTTCCGCAGGTCAGCCAATATTCAAGAGAATGGGCTCCCGCAGGGATCTGTATTGAATGTTCCTCTCTTTTTAGTGGCCATTAATGGTCTAGCATCAGCTTTGGTGTCTTCAGTATCACCTTCCCTATATATTGATGATTTTTTCATTCACTTTTGCCTTTTTAGTATTGGTGTTGCTGAATGCCGTCTGAGGTGCAGTCATGGGCCCTCACCCATGGCTTTGTTTTCATCTGCCAAAACTTGCGTCATGTACTTCTGTTGTCATACTGTCCACCCACATCCAGAACTTTACCTTGATGACCAACTACTTAACGTAGTTGAGACTTATTGCTTTTTAGGACTTGGCTTCCCCATCTTTGTCAGCTTAAGCAAAAAGTACTGGCAGCCTCTTAACACACTCTACTGCCTGAGTAACACTAGCTGTGATGCAGATCGCTCTACTCTTCTGCAGCTCTGTAAAGTTCTGATACAGTCCCACCTTGATTATGGATGTCTGGCTTACAGTTTGGCATCACCCTCAACATTGTGGATACTGGATCCAATAAACCACTGTGGGGTTGAGCTTGTGACAGAAGCTTTCTGAACAAGCCCTGTTAATAGCCTACTCATGGAGGTTGGGATCCATTGTGGATTAGCTGACAACAACTGCTTGTTAATTATGCCGTACATGTTCGTAGTTTGTCTGAGCCTCCAAATTATGGCCTAGTCTTCCCAAACAGGGTAATCCACCATCCACAACAGCAGTCCAGGTGAGGGATTAAGCTGGCGGTTCGTGTTTGGTCCCTTCTTTCTGAGCTCGAGTTTTCCCGTCTACCACCTTTTCTCTGGGTCAATCCACCTACACCTCCCTGGTCCATACCTCAGTCACAGCTTTGCTTGGATGTGTCACAAGGCCCAAAAGACTCATTTCATCCTGAGGCCTGCTGCCA
Organism: Schistocerca piceifrons; assembly: GCF_021461385.2. Classification (NCBI taxonomy): domain Eukaryota; kingdom Metazoa; phylum Arthropoda; class Insecta; order Orthoptera; family Acrididae; genus Schistocerca; species Schistocerca piceifrons. The sequence continues at coordinate 723,469,749 of NC_060141.1, forward strand.
CCAATTTTTCTCTATTCTTGGAGCCTTCCAGGGCTGAGAGATAGTCTACAATGATGGCTTTGCTTATGCTCACGCAACACATACTGAACAGCACTCCTTGCTGGGTGGCTGCAGTGTTTTCCTGCAGTTGGTAGCCGTCTCTCTCACTCTTGAGCATATATGCTCCTGCACTGGTGAGTCCTTCCTCATCTGTAGGGATTCCTTAAGCAGCCTACAAGCTTTTGGGCAGTGCTACTCTCACCATCCTTTGGTAATTACTGTCCAGTAGCCTATTTATGCCCACGAACACTGTGGATGTTTGGTAACCTTCATCTGGACTCCAGGTCATGTCGGAAACACAGAAAATGAACTTGACAGGCTGGCCAAACAGGTTACCAGTAAACTAACTCTGGAGATCGGTGCACCAGAAACTGATCTCCGATCAGTATTACTCAGTAAAGTTTTAGGTATATGGAATACCGAATGGCACACCCTCACTATGCTAAATAAGTTATGTGCTATAAAGGACACAAATGTTTGGAGGTCATGCATGTGAGCCACTCACAGGGACTCCATTGTCCTTTGCGAGCTCCGCATCTGGCATACTTGGCTGACTCATGGTCATGTCTTCCATTGCAAGGACCCACCCCAGTCTTGCTGCAGTTCTTGATTGACAATAGTCCTCATCTTGTCGGACTGTCCCAATCTAGCCACCCTGAGGTGGACTTTTAATATCCCTGACATGCTCTCTTCAATTATAGGTGACAATGCCTCAACATGTGACCTAGTTTTAAGTTTTATTCGAGAGGGGGATTTTTATCACTCACTCTAACATTGGTCTCCTGGCCTTGTCTCCCAGGTCCTCATGCTCCCTGCATTTTTTGCTTTTCCTCACTCCCTCTGATGCTGCCTGTTCAACTGAGTGTTTGTCTTTTCACCATCTGTGTTTTCCTTGCCGTGTGCTTTTAGGCTGGAGATCTTAGTGTATTGCATAGTGGCTGGCTCATCCTTCTGTATTCTTGTGATCAGCTAGCCAAGGCCATCTACTTTATTGTTTTAACACTTTCCACTGCTTTTTTTTCACTTTTAGTTAATGTTTTTAATTTTGGCATGATACTCTCGTTTCCTACTTCAGTGTGGGTGCGCACATACTTTATGCATTTTGTTCCTTCCCCAGATTTAAGGCAAAAGGATTCTTTTTGGGTATGGTTTCTCTCAGAGCCGTCTATGACTAAGGAAAAAGGGACTGATACCCTTGCACTTTAGTTCTTTTAATCTCCAAATCAACCAACGGATCTACCGTGTCCTTTTTCCTGGTCTAGATCTATTTCCCGCAACAGATGCCAAGATTCGGAGCCATGATCGTAGTTTGCATACAGAGTCTCTGCTCTGAACTCAATTGTTCTCACTGTCCCCTCTTGTCAGCGTGAAACTGCATGTGTCATCATGATGTGTACTCTGTCCTCAGATCTGCCCTGACCTCTCCTTTGGGCCAAAAGACTCTACAGAGCCTACAGTTTTTCGTTACCTGTTCCTGGATGTCCTTGACCTACTTCCAGGCTCAGACGTGGTACACACTGATGGCTCTATGGTTGATGGGCTAACTGGTTTTGCCTACACACATGCAAGGTGCAGTGAACTACACTTCATGCCAAATGGATGCATTGTATTCACTGCAGAGTTGGTGGCATTGCTCGAGCCATCAGCCACCTTCATTCTTGCACTGGTGAGTCATTCTTAATCTCCAGTGACCTCTTGAGTAATCTTCAGGCTGTCAGTCAGTGCTATCCTCGACACCCATTGCTTGTGACTATCCAGGATCTCCTGTATGACATCCACCACCCTGGATGGTTAGTTGTCTTTGTATGGACTCCTGTTCACATTGGGATCAAGGGAATGAACATGCTGACTTGTTGGTCAGATTGGCTACCAGGATGCCGACTTTGGAGGAGGGGGTACCAGAACCGGACCTTGAGCCGATTGTAAGCTGACAATTGTTGGAGACTTGGAATGCAAGTTAGTGTGCCTTGGTTTCTCCAAATAAACTGTGAATCATAAAGGAGACCATGACTGGCAGTCTTTCCTTCAGCTTCTTGCACTGATCTGAGAACCCTTCAGACTGTTGATGTGATGCCTGTCTGACAGTGGCCCACCTCTTACTGTGCTGCCCCAATTTGGCCACCTTACATTGGAGCCTTAAACCTGCTTATGTTCGACTTCTGGTGCTAGCAGATGATGCCGAAGTGGCTGATTCAATTTTGCGTTTTACCTGTCACAGAGGTTTTTACTCCTCTCTGTGACATAGTGCAAATCAGTCTCATTGGTTGGAGAGGTGCCCTGTTGCCTGCACCAACTCTAGGGGCCCATGGCTGCCCTTGCTGTGAAGTGGTTAAATCAAAATGAGTGACATTGTTTCATCACAAACCTGATTTAAAAATTACAGTGTACCCATATTGTTCGTAATCTCAGGGTCACTTTCTTGTGTGTTAGTTTGAGAAAGTAAGAAACATTGGCAATCTGGCTTCTGGGAGGGTACTTCATCCATATCATTACCAACAGTGATCAATTTCTTGATGGCATTGCCTGTTACATGGCCAATGTGCTGTTTTTCAGAGAAAACAGTATTTGAAAGCATCCACTGTTGCACAGGTTATTAAAAAAAGATGCACCCAATTTAATTAATTTTTACATCATGAAATACGCTACTGGATATTCATATTGCAAACCAGCAATGATAGCAAATGTGAAATTTTACTTATTGTGTTTGTACAGTGTAGTTGGAAGAATATACGATTCAGTTTGTGGGAGAGGACAGGGAATGAAGTTATGTACACAGAACTGCCTCCTCTGGCAGGAATAACAGCTTTAATGTGGTTGGACATTGCATTGAACTGAGTTTGAATGACAAACAGGTACATCATTCCATGCCACTTAACTTGATGCCAAAGTTTATTACTTGTAGTGGTTGTTGCCATCGTGGCATGCCAGGTTCTTGGCAGTCATTTTGTATTAGATATCTGGAGAATGTGCTGGCCAGGGGAACTGTCTAATGCCCTCTGTATTAAGGTCAGAACAGCAAGGGCAGCATACAACCTTGCATTTTTGGTTCAAAGGTGACATCACGGAGCTTTCAATGACAAGATGAAGCTTCCTGTTTAATGGTCGCTGTCCAAGTTACTGGCTGTCCAAGTAGGAGGTGACGCTGTTGTACACCCAATGATATTCTATACCATTGCAGCAGTTACTGGGCCCGTATGATGATAAAAAAAGCAATCTAGCAGCATTTGTCCTCCTTAGAGCGTCCACACACACACACACACACCCTTCGTGACACTGTATTCAGAACTGGGACTCATCTGAGAAGACAATGTGATGCTGCTCTTGTGTCCAGTGTTGCAATTGGGTGCACCGCTGCAGGCACGTCTTTCACTGGTACCAGGTCAAGGGAAGCTGCAACAGTGATCACCACACTGTCCATGTGTATTCATATACTCTTCTGTTGGAGCTGATGTATTACTTCCGCCGATTTGTGCCAAAAAAGTACACAACTTCAGATTTCTGGAATTGAGAATAACTGGGATGCTCTCATAAGAACAGAATCGCTTACATTGTTATTGTAAGAATCAGTTGGAAACACTACCACCTTAGGCTTCTTTACAGGTCAATGCTGTCTAATTTTGGAGCAACACACTTGAAGTACAAAAGATACATTCAGTCCAGTGTCTTGCTACGGGCACCATCTGCTGTGTTAATATAGGACTCTAATTAATAAGTTAGGGATTCCTCCAGAACTTTCACAATACTAAATCTCATGGGACTTATTGTTGGCAGCATACACTTGCTTGAAACAACAGCGTCATCCATTTAGTGTAACATAGAAATGATCTGTATGTGGGATGCATGTCATTGTTTACTTTCTTGAAAAATATGTGTTTCTTTGCTGGCTATGTTTTCAACTAGCTTCTGCAAGAATTGGATACAATTAATAAAAGACTGTATATTTTTGAACTCACTGTGATATATTTTCCATTTATAGTCTTCAGGAATCTAATTTCCATCTTCCTCGAGTTTTCCAAATCATTCCCAAGGCTCCTACTAAATAGTATTCCATGAATTTCTTCGTCCCCAAATCCAGCTGATTTTCATTACTTGAAATTAAATTTTTAACAGTTCCATTTTACTAGTACTTTAATTGTTGATTGTGTTTAATCATTATTCAGTTAATGCAATGAAAAGCTTGATTGTTTTGTGCGACTCATATAATGATCTTATTGTTGAAACCTAAAGTAAAATAAATGAATAAATTTACATGTCAACTTCTGATGTATCTTGTACTTGATTTGATCTTTATTGTTTATGTTACAGGGTGATGCACAGTTCCATAGAGCCTTGCAGTTAAGTCTTACCACAGACACAGCTGATGGAGCACCACCAATACCTCGCACTATCAGCCAGGATGAAGAACTGCAGCTTCAGAAAGCTCTTAGCCTTAGTCTTCAGACCAAGATAAATGACACTGAAGGTGATGATGAGCACGAGTTGCAGAGAGCTCTTCAAATGAGTCTGGAATGTGAGTTGCACTACTAAATTTATGTAATACGTTTGAGTATTAGCATGATTCCACTCATGATAAGCTATTAGAACTTAAACAAGCACATTTTAGCAGAAATAAAATTTTTCATTATTACAATAACAAAAGTAGGATTAAAAGTCAGATAGTGAGGTGTTACGCAGTGCATGAGATAGTATATTGTTGAGTACACTCCCTTTGTTTGGAAAAATACAAAATAATTTGTTTTAAATTTACCTGCAAGCATTGAACCAGACATATTGTATTTTTGGTTAATTGCACATCTTACAAGGAATCCCTCGAGTGTGGCAAGTTCAATCTTTAAGAAGGCTCATTTGAAAGTGTTGTGTTAACAATTATGACAGGAAAAATAATAGTGCTAATGACTCATCATGTACATCTGGAGGGCAGCTGAAAATGAGTGTCCAGGAGGTGCAGAGATCAACCTTCTATGGGATGTATGTATTACACTTCACAAAATGGACATTGTCAACATGTGAGCTCAGAATGAAAAATGACGTGCTACAGTGATCACAAAGGTTCCACCATCAAGATCAAAGGTAAACTCCTTAGGAGTTGCCAATCATGCAGGACATTCAGCGAGGTATCCACTCTTAAAGAATGTGTACAGAATCAAATTGGTGTAATGGGTGATGAGAACTGATGGAATATCATGGCACGCAATTGAATGTGAAACAGTCTGTCATGGAGTTTATCGTGAAACCAAGTATCATTTAAGGCATAACTGCAGGTAGTATGATAATGTTTTATAGGAACAGGGAAAAAAAAATCCAGAGGCTGAATTTGTCCAGTGGTTCCAGATGGTATGACTTGCAACATCATACACTTTTCAGAAGAGATAGTTTGCTCTAAAGGAGTATGATTAGTATACACAATGCAGGAATCGAGCAAAAGCTAGTTATAGTGACCAACTATTGGGCAAAAGCAGTTCTCTTATCATAGTTGTTGTTCCCTTATGCCAATTTTCCCACTCTTGCTTGATCTTACATAAATACTCCCTATTGCCCTCGCAGGATCATGCACATGAGAAAGAATTGAGGGGGCAGAGTACCTCCAACTTCTCACAGCTTAATAAATAACTTTCCAGCCAATTTTCCATCCAGGATAAAAGTCGATGTAATTGTCTATGAATACAATGTTAGTTGATCTTGATATAACTCTCTGATACCTCTAATTTACAGTGTTCCTCTCATATGCATTCCATCTTCAGATCCTGATTGGTTGGAGTTGAAAATCAATTCCTTACAGAATGATGGGATAAGTTTGCTTATCTCATTTACAAATTCTTGGGCCGATTCCACAGTTTGCTGTGCATCGTCAAGTTGATGCTTTGTTAAAAATTGCTTCCAATTCTATAGCACTGTTTCCCTTGAAATCACCATAATATATGTCACACACAATTTGATGTGCTTTACATTGTAGCTCACAATTGTGCATGTCCTGTAAATTGTATCGAGCATCCTTGAAACACGCAAACATCAGCTTTTGTACCAAGTGCGTTTTGTCCTCCCTTAAATATCTGTAGCTTTTCTTACGCACTAAAGTCACATTGCTGTTGACTTATTCGAAATCTCTTCATAATTGTGTTTTTTTACTGTTCTTTGGATGATCTTCCATTTACATAATTATGTTTAGTACCCACTCCTTGGATGACGAGTCTCCTTCATTACATTTCATTGGAGATGGATTTGTGGCTCCCTGTCAGACAGTGATGATGAAGTACATCGAACATATCCTCATCATTGTACTCCTCATGTACTATGTCCGACAGTTGGTATATAAGACACCATACATTCCACTGACTCATCTTGAAGAAACATTAATATTTCTTTTGTCACTTCTTTCTCACTCTGTGAAATTCCTTGGAATTCTTTCTGATGAAATGTCAATTTCAACAACTGTTGTTTTAGAAATAATGTGCTGTTTTCTTTCTCTTTTGTTGCCATTGCTCTGCTTCATATCAACACCACTAGCACTGTTGTGAGTTACTCGTTGACTATGCTCCATAGCCTGATGCTGTGCTCACCACTGGATACCTCCAGGCCTGCCCTGTTGCCATTAGCAGCCAATATTATGGTTGCGTGGTAGACAATATGTGGGGTTTCAAATGCCGTAAACATTATTGGCATTTTGCAACCTCACACTCGTGGAGTTCTTTGTTAAAGTATGTGTGGACTGTTCCATCTCATGCGAGCAGGAATTATATATTATAGTTGCACACCAAAAATACCTACAACATTCAGTTTTCACTTACTGTTATTGAGAAAATTGAACAAACTTTGCTGACATTAAGGTTCTGGTATCATTCTGAAGCAGTGATGATTTCTTGTTAAGTATTGAATCGCACATAATCATATGGTTCTTTGTTAGTGCCAGCAGTTAACAAGTAGTACTGTCTGATTTTACGAAATGAGTGGTGTAACTACAGATAGATCTCCCCCCCCCCCCCCCCCCCCCCCCCCCACACACACACACACACACACACACACACACACACACACACTCTCTTTTGTTGTTGGTGTTTAACCAATTTCAATATTGGGTCTTTGCTAATTTTGATGTTATTTTCTGATAGCTTATTTTTCAGACTTTTTATTTTAGTATTCATTCATTGTTTTTTTGGAGTAACTTATTTATTAGACATTACACATTACATTTGTTTACTTGATTGCAAACAAAAGTAAACATTTATTGAAAGTTTTTCAAAAGAAAGGATTGTAATAACTTCAAAGTTCATGACTTACACAGGTTATATCACCGATATATCAACATTTTCGACACACCCTTCGATCTACTATAGGGGCTACTATAAATGATTCATTCATTTTCAAAGTTCTGTATTTTCCAAACTATTACATGTACATATATGATTGATGCAAGAAGAAAAGCGTAAACTCAGTGTTTGCATTGTGCCCACCAGTTCGCAGTAAGATGCAGTGCCTTGACAAAGCAAGAAAAGTTTTTTTGTGTGTTGAAATATATGAAATGTTTATCTGTTGCAACAATGCAGTGTATGTTCAGAAGGAATTATGGAAAAGAACTGCCTTGTAAACAGAGCATTGTGCATTAGTATTGACAGTTTAGGGACACTGGTTGTGTCTGTATACAGAAAAGCACCAGTGTCCAAGTGTGTCGCACACAACAGTGGCAAGGATGAGTCAAAGTTTCATACATGTATCAAAAAAGTCAACAGTCCATGGAAGCCATGAATTGGAATACCGCAGCAATGTGCAAGGGCGATTGCATTTCAAACCATACTGTCTGCAGCCCATGCAACAATTAAAACCAAAAGATAAATGCATCACAATACAGGAAGCACTTGAAGAGGAACATTTCATCTCCAGACTGATATTCAGCAATGAAGCAACCTTCCATTTATTTGGAAAGGTTACTCACCACAGTATAAGAAGGTGGGGCAGTGAAAATCCTCATGAAATTGTGGTGCAGGAATGAAATTTGATGAAGGTTGTTGTTTTACGTACGGTGTTACAGACGAAGCAGTATTTTCCATTTCTCATCTGTGAGAATACTGTCACCTCTTGCCTTGATACGTTGCAGTTGTGGTTGTTTCCACAACTGACTGCTGATTTAAAGAATTTCATCTTCCAACATGATGGGGTACACCTTATTGGAGCACCGATATTCGCCAACTCCTAAAGGGCAAACTTGCGCATATCTGGATTGGGCATGGTGGTGAAGATGATGTGGCTCTGTTACGTTGGCCTCCCAGATCACGTGACCTAACACCTAGTGACATTTTTCTTTGTAGGTACGTTAAGAGCCATGTTTACATAATTCCTCTGCCAAAACCACTGGAACAGCTCTAGAGGATACATCAGTGGTGCTGCAATGACCATTGACAGGATGTTGCTACATAAGGTACGGAATGAACCTGACCGCTGTGTGCGACCAGAGGGGCATTCATAGAATATTTGTAGAGTGCAAAATGCAAACTTGGTGAGTTTACGGTTATGTATATGCACCAATCATATTTCTGTACATAACACTTTCCAAAATACTGAACTCGTTGTCATAATCTAGGCTCGGTTGATTGTTTCATTGAGGATTCCAGGTACTTTAGTTAACTGCTGAATGAAACACTGATTTTCTGTCACCTTAATATATATTAACCAAATCGTCATACACACAAACATAATTTTTGTACCATCTCATTATTGCAGACACCAATGTGGAATGTGCATCCAAAACTTTCCACAGTATGTTATTCCCATGGATATATTTACAAATTTATAAAGGAAAATTAAATATTTACCTGACTGTGTGCACTTCAACAAGTGTGGTCGTCCTTTGATGGAGGACATCGTGGGTCACGATAGTCAAAAGCAGTTAGCTGGCAATGGTAGTCTTTATTTTCCTCGGCAGTGTTTACATGAAGGCAAGTGCCCAGATTAGATGGGCACTGGGTATCATGCTTTCAGACATCAGTGCAGTCTGAGTAGTAGTGATGCAGCTGGATGATTCTAGGCCTAGCTCAGCACTGCATCATAAAGATCTTGTGATATCTGCATACTCAGGTTGCCAGCAGTACTGGCTCAGCCATAGGTGAAGCTGGCCAGCTGTTAGTCTGGCTGGTGTGAGGCAGTGGAGGCATCTGGGTATAAACCCTGGACCTAATTCTGGTTGGCGATGGCTGGAGATGACAGGCAGCCAGTGGCTCGGTGGCTGGTAGGATCTCAGTTCGACCCTTGGCTCATCAGTGCTGTGGCTGATGGGACGACCCTATCAGGTTGTCCTGTCAGGATGAAGGCAGAGCAGTAGTGACCTCATGGCGGAAGCCCACACTTCAGCAGATGCCGACTCGAGATTTGCTTATTTGATGACCATCCTGTCCAGATGGCCAGTATTGAGAAGTACCAAAGTGTATTTTATATTACAGCAAGTGGCCACCTGTTGCAGTGGGCCCTCGTGCATTAGAATCTTTCCCTCCTTGGAAGAATTTGGCTCTTCAAATTTTGTCTGCTGCTGTAGCTGCAGCTTGTTAATTTTAAATAGTTCTTCTCACACACTTTCTGTCAATCTTTGTCTCACATCATGTATGGGAGTCCCTTTTGATGCACTTCTTCCTCATGAGTGCTGACACTAGAAGTATAAGCCTGCAGGTGGAAGGTGGGTAGGGTTGAGATCTATATGGCACTACAGTTAAGATAACAGTGGTGCTTGTCACGAGCAAAATTATGAATGTGATTGATGTGAAGGTTCCTCCCTCCCTGCATGCAATGAATCTCCTGATGTTGCTCCATCGAAATCCATCCATTCTTTTGGCTACAATCTGATCCAAGGAGGTAAGAAAGGTTGAGACCAGGGTAGTGTTCAGAAAAATCAGGTTTCCTCTAGGGAGAATTTGAAAGGTAAAATCAAGTTTTTAGAGTAAGAGATAGGTGGTGTTCAAGGAGGTGATTCCAGTAATTGTGGTGGTAGCTGAAAGGAGGTAACAGAGACAGCATTGATTAATAGACCTTGTCCTTGTAACTTTAATGATTGCCTATTAGTTAACGGTCTCTGGTCATAGCAACTGCAGATGACAATTACCAGATCTGTTACTGAAAAGAGCAAATGTGAGTTTCCTCATTGAAAGTGTTAAATTCCTCCCTGTAATCACTTCCTGAGGACATTCATCTGTCGGTTATCTATGCAGAACAGGTTGAGTTTGTATGACCCTGCAATCTTATATACCAGTTTTGTAGGGCATACTGTGACTGGCTTGGCCTTACACTGCAGCAATTCTAAAAGTGAAGAGTAGTGCTGGGATTTTTTTGTCAGGCATAAACAGTAGTAAACCTCACACCTTTGGTAACCTTCTTTCTGTTAAAAGTATGGACAACTACTTTCACACACACTACTGGTACTGTAACAGGTACACATTTCACAAAATAATCAACGTATTGCACTTAATAACATCAATGTTTCTTTGCAGACTAAATTAAATGCACTAAGTTTCTAGAATCATCATTGTACGTACTATAATAGGTCGCCCCATGACCAAGGGACATACGGATAATCTGGAGTAAATCATTCATTTCGCCATGTTTTACATCTCCTCCCTTCCCCTTCCATCGTCTCTTTCGAGGAAGCTGCTGGTAACTGAGGTGGGACTTATGCTGCACCTTTAAATTTTCAGACTTGTCGCACGTGTACCACAGTGGTATGAGTGCAGAATTGCAGCTTTATATTGACCAGAGAAGTTATTTCAAATGCCCGATAAGGTCTCTGGTACCATGTAATGAATTTTTTTTTCTTTCCTTTAAGAAAATAGATGTTGGCAACATTACCCATTTCCCAACATGTGGGTAGCTTGAGCACTCTTTTTGTGCACCCCTCCTCCTTCAAACTAGGGAGTCCAGGTGACAAAATATGTACATAGTAAATTAATGTATAGTTGTTAGTTATGTTGGATTGGTATAGAGCTCTACTTCAGCGTGCATTATATGTTTATTGAAGATGGTCAGCTACACCTTAAGGTCTCATTAATTGAACATGCTTCTTTACTCAGCTGTTTCTGCAGTAAATTTTTTTTATTAATTAAGTCTATACTTTCAGGCTGTGACAGCAACGAATGTCAGCCGGCAGATGACATGGTGGATCCAGAAGAATTGAGGAGGAGAAGACTTGCATACCTAGAGTCTGTTGAAAATCAGTCTTCAAACTACACAAATCATGCCCCGAACCAGAACCAATTGAATACTTAATATTATAGTTTTACCTTCAGACTCTAGTCATTTTTTGCACAAATTTGTTTTAAAGAGGTTGTCAGTATTTAGCTAACCATAAAATCTCTGAAGATTTGATACCATTGCTAATAAACCTGTGATCTTTACAAGAGAAACTAATTTGTATGGAAGTTTTAGACTGAATTTTGTACTAAAATAATGTGGTTTAATAAGTAGTCAACTAAAAGTTGACATAAGAAACAGGAAAAATCCTGTACCTGCCTCTTAAAACTGTATTGCCTTTTCAAAACTGTTTATAGCAGGTCTAACCCATGTGACAGTTGATGTTAATTCATGTGAGAGCCATTTTCAGTGTTGTGGTCAATTGCAGCATGTTTTCTGAAAAATGTAGTTAGCTTCTCAACTTGTTTATACACCAGTTAGAGATCATTAGATATATACTTAATATTAAATTATAACAAAGAGCATGCCGTACTTCAGAAAAGTGAATTTTTGATTCACCGAAAGATTCTAAATTTGTATTTATTGAAAGAGAGAGTAAATAGCATTGTTTGATATTCTGGACAAATGAGCTGTGGCCAACAAAAAATAGATAAGCAGTATTAATGTAGTATACGGTTTGCATTTCCATATGTAGTTCTAACGTGTGCTGTTGAAAGAAATGTACTGCACGTAACACGTATAAGTTTTTAAAATGTGGTGCATATTACCATTTAAAACTTTTTATCAAAAATTTTTTTGTGACACTACATGTGGAAACAGCAGTTTGAAATCTGAAAAAGGGGTAAGCAAGTGAGCCAGCCCAGTTTGGTCTACCAGCCTCTGTGTCACTATATTGCTGTCTGGTGGTTTATTTTGTGGGGTGATTAAGTAATGTAAGGAGGCAGTCAAATGAAAATGAGAAATAGAAAAAAAAGTAAACTGTTTATTATTTCAAAAGTAATTGCCATTTATCCCACAGAGAGACAAGGCAGACTGCGCCTTCATGGAAAAATGTTTGCAGTTGCCTGTGGAACCATGATTGTGCACAGGCACGCACCTCTTTGCCGAGAGCAAATAGACGGCCCGAATGCATTTCTCCAGCGCCCCAGAAATATGGAAATCACATTGAGAGAAGTCTTTGTTGCCGGGATTGTTTTGACTGTGCTGCGGAAGTTTCACTGGGAAGCCCTTAAGACGCACACACCTGGGTATAAATTGAGGTTCTGTTAGCAGTCACAAACATCTTTCCATATGGGCATTGATTGTCATGTCTCACAGTGAGATAAATGTATTAACAGTTATGATAACTACTTTTGAAATAATAAATAATTTATTTACTTTTTTTCCAACTGTCTCATTTTGACTTGACTGCCCGTTACAAAGGGTGCTCGTAAAAGAGTTTGTTGGTTGAGGAAAGGGGGAGGGGGGACTAGACCTGGGAATATAGAATATATTTAATATTTTGGAAGGTGAATGACAGCTCGTACGTAAACACAAAATAAGTTCCAGTTCTCACCCTGTTAAAAACCTGTGTAATACTGACTTTTAAATCATTTTCTTGAAAGAAAGATGCCTGACTTCACTATATTTTTTCCTTTCCTTGAGAGCTAAAGAGGGGTACATGGCCCCGAGTATTTGACAACCTTGTCCACTATAGTTACTGAAATTATTGGTTAAAGACAGTAGTACATTGTAGATAAGAGTGAAAACTGGACAACGAATTAAGCAAAACTGAGAAATTTACATCCAGAGAAAAGTGTTAAGAATCAGTTGTGCAAGTCAAAATATTAGATACAAGAAGGGTGGAAGAAGTTAATAAAAATATTTAAAAATGGGATGATGATTATAAGACAGAATCGACGTTTAATACTGCTGATAGACATTTATAGAAGTAGATGTGATGACAGTATCTTATCTTTTTAGTGTTGGAAGTACTAAACATGTCGCCTCCAGAAGGAAAATAATGGCCAACAATTCTGTCTCATATTTATTAGTTTTTTGAATAGAATTTTCCTTTTACAGGATTACATTATAAGGCAGAAAGTTTAGCTAAGCAGTACAGAAGAACCATTAAAAGTAAAAATGCTTGTCAGAAGATAAATGTAAAACACGTTATGCATCTGTTGTAAAGGCCTGTTACATAACATCAATTGTATTTCATGGATCACATGGTGAGTGATCTCTAGAACATGGAAAACGGTTAATGCACTTTTCATTTCTGTGCAGTAGATGAAATCACTTAGCATTATGGAAGATTGTGACATTAACAGTGCTAATATTAATGATTTTATAACCCAGTATGTTAATTTTAAGAATATCTGTGATGTGGAAGTAGGATCCCAACAGAATGATCTTACCCCACCCCCTTCACCACATTACTAGCAAATCATGTTGTGCTCTGGTAGGTTATTGGATATCTGTGTACCCATGTACATCTCTGTCTTGGATTAATGCTAAGTACTTAGACTTTGTACTCATTTGATGTTCATACTTTTCACTATTTCTTGAGAAATGGAAAGTAATACTAATGACAATGGCCATTAATGAAGCTGTGTACTGTTGAACCCTTGTCAGAATACCAAATGATCTTGAAGAGGTCTCTGCATGATGTTCTACAACTTATGCCAGATATAATTCTTATTGCACACTTTTGTATTCTGAAAATATTTCACTGTAAGTTGAGTTTTCCCAAAGATGATGCAACATATTAGTGACTGAAAACAGCAGAATGAGCTAGTTTCTTCATTTCTGTGTCACCTACGTCAGTCATCGGGCATATTATAAATGCAACCTCATTAATTCTAGGATGTGGATTTTCTATATGGTTGTGATCTTTCTGTAGCCCCAAAACTTAGCACTATCCACTTCTTGTATTTTCATTGTTGGTGTAAGCTATTTTTATAGCTGGTGGAGTTTTATGTGAAGTATGTATGAACTCACTCCCATCAAAATTTAGTGATTATTTGAAATGGCTCATGTGTTGATGATTTGAGATATTTAAATGGGATATTACCTTTGTTAAACACACTGTATAATACCAACATGGACACACAAAAAAAGAATTAATATTATGTAAACACTTGGATTGCATCTGATTCAAGGTGATAGCAGCAAAGCACCTGACTCTGTCACAAAGTCTATGGTGCCCCATTGTAATTGTGCTATGAAGAGCTAGCGTGGCTAGTTATTCGCACACTATTTCCTTTCCCTTTTATGCCAGAAAGCTGTGACTGCTGTTTTTCAGACAGCAGATAGCATAGTTACTATTGCAGAATTGAACCATCTCTATGGGCTTACAAGGAAAATGTATTGAGTCCATAAAAGTACTTTTGAGATTAATCAGTTTTGAATTTTGATTGTTTTTGACACATTGAGTTTTGCGTTTATACTCTTTTTATTAGGTAGTATAAGTATTACTCTCCAGTGTGACAAGTAAACCATCACCAATGAGTTTCTAACAGTCATATTTAGAATTATTGCTTGCTCTGCCCTCCACAGTAGGTTTGGAATCTTGTCAGTTCAGTCATCAGATGTTAGTAGCTGTTGTACAAGCCATGTTGCTCCCCCGGAACAAAACTGGCTCAACATAGTTGTAGGAGGTCATTCTTTTTTGCCGTGCTTATTGGCAATGGGTTTGAGTATGTGGGTGTAAGTTGCTTTGGACAAAAGGCGGCCATCCCTTTCACTGAATTCTGATTTGTTGGTATTCACTAGATTGCTTGTGCTTGTATTGCAGCAGCCAAGGAACTTCCTTTGTGCACCTAGAAGATTTCACTTTGAGCCAGTTCATATCACCTGTCTCATTTTTTGCCACCATGTTTGATACCTCCTGAAGACTGGCATCTGAATGCTACAGTCCCTGAATTTTCTAATTGCAAAGCCTCTTTGATTGGGCAGTTCAAAATATTGCCAGCCCTCTGAGTACTATAGACAAGTACAGAACCGTTGGCATTATAAATTGCGCTGTGCATTGAATCCACGTCCATGTATGTGTGGCCACTTTCTAAAAACTCGTCTTCTACACTCTAAAGGTGTGTAATTTGCACTATGTACAGAAGAGCAGCTAATATTATTTTGTTATTTGTATTTGCTGTTTTGACTCCCACATTATCAGAAAACAATGAGACCTCTGTAACATGTTCAGGGAGAGATGAAAGATAATTGAACAAACCAATACCAATTTCTAAACTACGTGTTTGGCATAGTAGTCTCTCAAACTGTCTGACTGTAGACGAATTTTTCTGCTGTAGTACGATGGACTCTCATCAGAAGATGGTATACGCAAAACCAGCTGTAAGTCAAAAGTAGTAGATATAAAACCAGGGTCCATGGCACATTTTTTCTTGTCTACCGTTTTGGCTTCAATGCAATCTTTTCGTTTCTGACACGCATGTTATTGATACTTCAGTAATATCTTCTCATCGTAAGAGCATGTTGATATTTGTGACACAAAGTATACTGCTCTTTCTTTGGTTTATAAATTGACATATTGTATTCGTAACCAAAAGTTCTTCCATATATGATTTGTGTAGCTGTCTGCTTACAATACTTCACATCTCTCCTTGTGCTAATGATAGATTTTTTTGTAATAGTAAGTGTCCTATCTAGGCAGAAATGTTTTATCGATTTCCTTGAATAACGCAATTCCACAACTGGAAAACTCACTGTCTCGCTTTACTCCGTCAATCACTTCAGGCTTTTTTTGGTTTGGCGGTGTGTTTTCCTACCATATCCTCGCTCTCAAAAGTGCTATGATTAGATTTGTGATTGAATGCCACCAGAATAACTTTGCTGCTGATACAAAGTATTTTCAGGAAAAATGCATGGCAAACTCCAAACTTTTTCTCCTCTCTCCTGAAAGAAATGTTTTCTGGAATCCTTACAAGGCACGAAATTGTCCTTGCGAGGCTTTCTTCTTTTTGGATATGCTGCTGATACCGCTGTGAAGTATTCATTTTGTATTTGAGCAACTTCCAGTAGGTGGAACATATCTCCTCTCAGCTTTATTTGGGGGGAGGGGGGGGGGGGATGCGTACACTTAAATCTGCACATCATTTACAGTGTTAGTGATTTTTACCTTACAAAACACTAAACGCTGCCTGAACAGACCGAGAAGGCCCAACGGCCCACAGGCATCACTGGATGTGGATATGGAGGAGCATGTGGTCAGCACAATGCTCCCCTGGCTGTATGTCAGTTTACAAGACTGGACTTTCAACTTATGCTGTGAATTTTTCATTTTGTGTGGTAATCCTTTTCTTCTTTTTCTTCTCTATGTAGTGGATCCATTTGCTGGGACTATGTTTTGTCTGTCTACTTAAGATTTCTTGTACTGGTTCCCTGCATGCTGCATATTCTTCATTAATTTTTGCTTTTGAATGACAAATTGATTTTACTCACTTTGGCATTGGAAAAGAGCGTTTGGCGTCATTGGGCAGGAGGCCCCTTACGGGGCAGGTTCGGTCGCCTTGGTGCAGGTCTCATTACATTCGATGCCACATTGGGCGACCTGCGCACCGGATGAGGATGAAATGATGATGAAGACATCACAACACCCAGTCCCTGAGCGGAGATAATCCCCAACCCAGCCGGGAATCGAACCTGGGCTCCTTAGGACGGCAGTCTGTCACGCTGACCATTCAGCTATCGGGACGGACACTTTGGCTTTGAACTATCATTTGTAACAAAAATAATTGGCAAGTTGTTGAATTAATTTAGTAATAAAGGATCTATTTTAGAATTAGGGTGCTCTGAAGTTACTGCAAGAAAAGAATTACCTTTGGAATCCTCAGAACTAAAATGGTAGTAAAGAACTACATCTGAAAAATCGGTTCCAAAATCATTATCTCCCTCATAGTGTCATGTTCACTTGTGGTTAATGAAACCTTCCTGAAAAAGTGTTAATTATTTTTGTTGTTGTTCACAACCTTTAATAAAACATCTGTCAGTGTTAGCATTTATGGCTGGATACCAAACATAAAACAATCTACTTTATGTACCTGCAATTCCATTCGTCCCATGTTCTCATAATTCTTTCCTTCTGGTGGTGCTGTTTTCACAGCCCTTGGTAGATCTCAAAACAATTTTCCAAAGTGTACTATTTAATTTACAAATTATAGCCTACAAATATCAAAGTAGTTGTTTGTTTTTTGTTGACTATATGCACTGCTTGCCAGTATTTACTTCAGAATTTTTCTTCAAAGCTAGCTACACATTTCTTTCTTAGAGTCATAATCCTATTGTAATGAACAGCAAAGACCACTGCTATATTGATTATCCACATGATCACTTGTGGATTAAAATCTTTCTGCATGTATAAATAGCTAAGAAATTGTGTATTGAAATGTACAGACAAAAACTAAGTGCACTCACAACTTTTTTTTCCCCCCCAGTCAACAAAATGATAGAAACTTAATTGCAAAAATGGGGACTTAATTTATTTTCCCAGTAAGTAGAGAACTCTTAATTATTAAAATTAATAACTCGCTTCTCACATTTTTGGACTTAACGAATTTTTCTTGTAAGCCCATGATACTATCATCTTCTTGATATCTGTTGGATGCTGTGTAAGTGGAACAATGATGATCTTGTGTTCTGTGTTCTCATGCGGTGTGAACTTGACAATTCAATTACGGGCCACATAATATGCTGCTGCCAGGATTCACTGCATAAGATTATTTACACCAAAGGTACAAAACTTTTGATTGAAATACTAAATGTCATTTAATGTGATATATTTTGAAGATGACTGGAATTTGATTTTGAGAAGCAAATTTAATAATGTTGCATATCTTTCCCCTGAACTTTGAAAATAGATAAAATATTCAATAACAGAAAGGCTTATTTATTACGTTTCATACAGACTGCTCTTGTATGATTTGAAATTTCTGTTCTCTGTTTGCTGGCTTAATATTTGTGCATTGGCAGTAGACTGAAAAGAAGTTCAAAATTTTAATGTAAATAAATGTAATAAAATTTCGATGCAATAATTCAGTCTTTAGTTGAACAATTGTGGATAGTCTTGACTCACTGTAACTGCTTCACAGCCATAGCATGTGAGGTCTTCACTTTCCTATGAGATTGTCTTTTTCATTCCACCAGTAAACATTTGCCTCCTCACCTTTTTCACAGTTTTGGCCGATATTATACTGTAGTAACCTCGTACTTAATTTTGATCTAGTAGGCCCGCAGATTTTTACTGATAAATTAATTTTCGGAAGTGTCTTGGGGACAGCTTCTTCATTTGTCCATAGTCTCCAATGCATTGTTGGCATTTTGTTTCACCCTTTCTTCACATATTTTAATTCTACGTACAGACTGCTGTGTTGTTTTCAGTGTTGAAGCTCTCTCTTGTTGAGAATGCTTTACAGCCAGTATCTCTCAGGCAATGCCTATCTTGAATGTTTCATAAGAGTGAAAATTTCATTCTGAATGCCTGTTTTCTTTGGCAAAAGGTAAACTTTTCTCCCCGTAACCTCAAAATATTTCACTTCCTCAAAACTGACATCAAAACAATGAGCTCAGTGCACAAAAAATGTCTTATTTACTTGCAGAATGTATAGTTCCAACATTAAATAATAATTTTTGCTTTCAATTAGCAGCAATACCTAGGCTTATCTGATTAACAGCAAACAATACTGTTAAAGTGAATCACTAATGAAAACATTTCAGCTTAGAAATTAAGTCAATATTATGAAAAGGATAGTCCTTTTCACAAATTGTCTTTATTACATCGTGGATTTTTGTACCCATTCTCCTCAAAGTAACTCTCAATAGGATGTTGGGAGAACCAAGAGACTTGGTCTACAAGGACAAACACTGTATATTTTTGCATGGATAAGTCATGTGCTCAATAATTCATATTCTTGTGCTTTCTGTTTTAAAGTTGTTTTGTGTGACTTCATTCTTTGATAATTAAATGGTACTACTTCCTCCAACCCTTTCATCTATTCCTTATTACGGACAGAATATTTCTTTTCCTTTCCTTCGTTCTTTTTCAGCCAACTAGTGATCATGTGACCATTTCAATTCTTTCTCAAATGCTCTTTTCTTTTGCTTCATATTATGGTTTGTCTTTTGCCATGTTTCTTTTTTAGTTCTTCAGACCACATCATACTTGTTCTCTCACTGTTTCTGCCTTGGAAGCCTTCTAAATTTAACACCTTTCTTATAATAATCTCTTTCTGTTTTTATGTTGTGTGTTTTTAAATATTTTTCAACTTTTCAGATCTAGCTTGTTAATTTCTTGCCCCTGAAATACTTGCATATTTGTTTTGACCCACCCGGATAGCCAAATGCATTAAAGCCTCCGCTCTCAGGACACAGAGTGGCCTGCGGGTCATGGACTGAATCAGCCTTGTGGATTGACAACAGGTTTACAGATAGCCTGGTATGGTTTTTAGGTAATTTTCCACATCCACTTAGGTAATTATCAGATTGGTGTCCAGGTTCTGCCTCAGTTGCACAGTATGCAAATACTCTGCAAAATGATGTCACATTTGACACACAGATTCTGCCCCAGGGAGGAACTGGCAAAAGCTTTGAAATGCCTTTCAGAGTGGTGATCTCATTGTAATAATAGCCTATATATAGATATGGTTCTCCATGAAATTGGGGAATCATCATACCAGTCCCGACTCTGCATTGGCTGGATATAGGGCACCGGACTTGATGGGTGGACTCGAGTATTTGTTTTTTCAGCCTGTCGTCATTCATTGTGTATATATGTCCAAAAAATTATGGTTCTTCTTTCCCTTATTGTTTCTGTTGTTTTGTTTGCCTTTTCTCTATTATACATTTTATTTGTGACAAGTTCTAGCTGCTTTCAGAATTACTTTTCTTCATGAATGTAATGTATTTGTTTTCTTTTTCCCAACGTTGTAAACCAAAGTAATCTGTGGATTGGAAACACAGCATTCCTATAAAATTTAGTTAGTGAGTATTGCTCTCCCATAACCTGATAAATAGATATTTTTACGTGTATGTTTGTCTTTTCGTATAGGTAGAGCGTGTGCTTGATAATACTGCTGAACAAAATATATTTCTCTTGTGTCATTGTATCATTGTTCACTACTTGATCATTTTTCTTATTACCTTGAATTTTAACATTTTTACAATGGCCTTTAGCCCCGATATGGTAGCAACTGGTTTTTAACTTTATGATAGTTCTAGGCAGTTCCTTTCCAGTATTGTTCACTATTTATGCTGTCCACTTTTCCAATGCTGTAACATTTCAGGTCAAAGTGAGAAGTTTTTTTAACAGCTACATCAAAGTTTCTTTTAATGATTGGGAAACGTAATATTTTATTTTGTAATATTAGTTTCTTTTTTAACCTCTGATGTTAGTAATCTAACATGACTGAAATGTAAGATTATTTTAACCAGGACCATGGATAATGTGGATACAAAGAAACAAGTGTGCATACACAATAGAGTAAGGTTGAATTATTATTGTTGTTGGTGGTGGTGGTGACGACGACGACGACGACAATGATGTCACGAATAAAAGATAAGTTATCTGATCCAATCTGCTGTTGATTTTACATTAGTATAGCTAATAGACAAAACATAGTTTTGGAAGTAACTAAACATTTTTGTTACTGTCTATGGTTAAATTTTGTTGCATACATCAGTTAATCTACTAAATGACAAATGGCTCTCATATTTCAATATTTGTAGTTATTAAGTATCTAGATGATATGTTGTAAATCATTAATATCTTTATTTTCATGTGTACTATTGTTAGGAACATAAAAAGTAATTTTGTGTTTCTTTCAGAGTATTTTAACATGTAATTATCGAAACTTTTATTGATATAATAGGTAATTTTGCAGATTTATTTTTCCTGTGAACTCAGGACTAGACCTGCATTCTTTTATTGTTGTGACAATAAGTTGTTTGTAGTAACGTGACTGCTGTGTGAGACATGTACAGAACTCTTTAAGTCAAATGAAGCCTGTTTTTAGCATGTATATTGTGGTCGTGTTTGTTGAATAATGTAAACATTATATATACATATATATATATATATATTTTTGCAGATAAAACTTTTTTCTCCTATATTTAACTTTCACTTTGTTGTATATATGTAAGCACTATATTGTTTAATGCTGAAGTTTGTTGTTATTTCCTTGTGTTGGTGGTCCCTATTAATTTAAAATTTTGACAGATATATTAGATACAGTATTAATTCGGAACTGTTCAAACTAACTGTGACTGACTGTACGCATAGATGTGCCACATGATTGAGTGTTGTTTATAGTGGTATTTCTCCAGTAAATTGAATTATTTATTTATACAACAGATAGTACTTAATGAAAATCTGGATGCAACACATGCAATATTTTGGAATTAAATATTCCTTTTTAAAAAAAGTAAGTGTTTCAATTTTTCATGTGTAATGTAAAAGAGCCTCAAACACGTCCATTTCTGTTGCGTGAATGTATTTCATCTGGCACCTGATACATAGTGCGTAAATCTGATCTCAGTAAATGATATTGTGTTGAAGCTGTTCCTATCAATAAACCATATATTTTAATTTTTTCCAGGAATCAAAAGAGATAACATTCATCATTTCAGTGAAAGATGTCAAATGTCTGTAACTAGAATATTGGTTGAAAATTTAAAATTTTATCAGCTTGCACAAAAATACTAAAATGTAATTTTGACTTCTTTAGCTGTGTATCAGATTTATAGTTCATACAATTTTTGGGCACTATTCACTATCAGAACTTAGTAGCCATTCGACAAATTTCTGTGGGAAGCAGGGATTGAGTTAAGAGTTGATCAGAATATCTATGCCTGCTAACAAGGGGAGGCCGCCGATTGTGAAATTCAGATTCGATTCATACTGCGCATAATAAAAGCTCATGGCCAGAGGTGTAATGTGGCAAAGCACCAAGATGCACTTCTCAGCTGTTGTCGAGAAAATTGACAGTTAAAAGAAATAATTCTATACAGCGTCGTGGCGCAGCGGTAAGCACTTGGGTTGGTAATCCGAAGGTCGCCGGATCGAATCTCGCCCTATGCAATTTTTTTTTTTTTTTTTTTTTTCCCCAAATATATAATTCCCGGCAATCAGTTGCAACAATTATGCATATAATAAGTTGTTGAAAGTCATTTGTCGTGGAAAAACTGGCGACTTCGAACATCATTATGTTTTCCGCAAACAAAGTTGTATTTCACAAATGTTATTAATTGTCTTCATAATGTTAACCACGTATAGTTAACGGAAGACGTAGAAACGATATTCCGAAACGAATACGTATAGCGTAAGTCAAACGTTCGAATTAGAATAGAGACCCCACGAACACAAATTTGCTGTGGCAGGTATGAAATATAAACTCCGTTACTCGCTCGTTACACTTGAATGACAGATGTTGAATGGGCCGAAACGAGCCACCGCATAACAGCGTAGTTGCCTGCTAACTTCGAAAGAAGGTAGATGCGGTCCCTAGCGCAACTTATAACATTGTCGAAAATCAGTGCGGACGGGAGAGCATGAATTACAAAAAACTAATAATAAAAAAAATTGCATGGCGTGAGATTCGATACGACGAACCCGAGTGCTTAACGCTGTGCCACGACGCTGTAGAAAATTATTAATCGTCGAGAGTATTTCACCGCAACGGTTTCTTTTAACTGTCGATTTTCTCGACAATGGCTGAGAAGTGCATCTTGGTGCTTTGCCACATTACACCTCTGGCCATGAGCTTTTATTATGCGCAGTATGAATCGAATTTGAATTTCACAATTGGCGGCCTCCCCTTGTAAGATATAACATTACTTGTATCAACTATCGACAAGTTACAACTATATACGAAATGTCCTGAATGATGGAGCTGATACAAATCATTGTTAACGCAGCTCTTAGAAGGTAGGTCATACAAGAAATAATTGGTTGTGGAACATTTTAAAGATTTGAAATGTATAAATTATAAAAACAATCTAGTGTTTTGTTGACATATATAGTGTATTTAGTAAACATTAAATAGATTTTAATACTTGTAAAATTTTTGAAACAATGAAAAGTTCCATTTAAACAAACAGCACAGCCCATGATGTTAACAATATCAGTATACAGTTGATGAATGGTTTAATTACAGCAAAGCAAACAATGTCTGTCCAACACAAGAGAATATTTTGTGTGGATTATGACCAGGTAATTGATACAAAATATTCTCTTGTGTCGGACAGACAGTTTGCTTTGTTGTAATTAAATGTAACTGCAGTGCAGAAGCTGTATGCTGGACTAATACTCAAAACTGAATCGATTCACTTTGTGGCAGATGCCCTTGCAATGCACACTACCAACTTTTCACTATGCAGCACTCTAGATTATTATAATCGTATACACTTAGCAGGCATGAAGTCTTTTCTCACCTATACAGTTGTTTTTGCATATTAACAACTTACAACCTTGTGGTTGCATTTAATGCAAATTTTTACCAATAAACTACTGAAGTCAAAATTTAGCTGAAGTCATTTCACTTTATGATAATTTCAGGGACCCATCAACTGTTTCAAAAATTAGGCTTCATTAGGCAGTATTTTTCAAGTACACCCATTATTAACTTTCTCAGTTACTTGTGTTGGTGGGTTACAAAATTAACTGCCTATCTGTATGACTTTGAATTTCAACATGTACTAGTTGAATGTATGAAGAATATTATTACATACTTTCTAAATTTCTGAACAAAGAAAACATTGTTGAAAATTGTAAAAAAATGGATAATTAAGAATGAGCTAACATCATATTTCATGTTACAAGTGTAATCTCTGTTCCTGCATATTCAACATGTTGGTTTACGACCTGATCTTTAGACAGTCATTAAATTAATTGAATTTGTAGGTGAAGAAATAGGTCAGAGTGAAAGTTTTAAAAAATTCATGAAATGTATTCGCAGCTGCGAATGCAAACAACCATCAGCTGAACGATGTCAGGTGAATGACGACAATGAAAATTTATGTTGGACTGTGATTCAAACCCTGATTTCGCACTTTACATAAGAGGAGAGGTCATCTAAACAGATTCGGTTATCCATACACGACTCACGGCCAGACCCAAACTTCCATATACTGTCATTCCTGTGTCACAACCTTCACTCATACACACATTATGTGAGTCCCATACAGAGGACATTTTAATTGAAAGCCGCTGCCTGGTATCGGGGGATAAATAAGATATTGCAATGTCTATGTTCTTAAGAAGAACGATGCATGCATATCTTAAGGAACATTGTATCATTCTTCTTAACACAGGTACTGAAACTTATTAACAACATATGTGTTGCAATATCATTTCAAAAAGTGTTTAAAAATGTTACTAGTGACTCACTGTCCAAATATTTTAAGAAACTTTGACTTAGTTTTGTATTAAATCTTTCAGAATTGTTTTCTCTCTGAATTATTGAATTTTGTAGATGTGATACTTGAAAATCTGCTAACCATCATCAGACCCTTGATCTCAAAAAATTTCTTATAACTTTGAAATTTTGTTTCTTTTTTTCTCTCTTGAAGGCATCCAAATCAACAGTTTGTGAGGGTACTTTTTTTGTTACCCTCAGTCAAGTCTATTATGACACTGGAGATGTACTTCCTTACTGTGCATTTAAAATGATACAGTTTTTAAGTCTTGGTTTTGTTATAAGAACAGCAGTTTATGATTTATTGTTACAAAGGAAAATTTAGTCAAGAAAATTAATAAATCGTGAGATAGAATCACTGGCGACTACTTAACTTTAGTAGGTAAAAGGTACAGTACTGACAATAAAAGTAAAAGCAACACACTGTTTAGCTGTCAAAACTAATTGTTTTTATTTTTTTAAGAGAGGGATATGTTGGGAAAGGTAAAAGGGAGGTACAGATTGTTGGCAAGATCCCAGGATCCTGACCAACTTTTTACGTGGGGTGATAATTACTGCATGATGCATAGGACAAAGTATATTGACAGCTACACAGGTATTTGGGTTTCCATGGCAAGCAATGTTTAAGATGGATTTTTAATACTGCACAGACAGTAGTTTCACATGCATAAATCACAGCACATGACAACCATGAGTATTAGTGAGCTGGACATCACTTGACCTCTTCAAACCCGTAAGAAGTGATTGATGGCCTGCCACGAGACAGATCACTGCCAATTTGAATGCTGGACATCAGGAACTTATTCCAACCAGCACTGTAAAGAGACAAATGCACCTCAGAGGTTTCAGCAGCTGACGATAGACTTTGTACCTGCCTTTCCATAACTTTCGGACCCTCAGTATGATTCTGACGTATTTTATCTAGGTTTCAGTAAATTGAAGCAACTGAATTTCAAGTGTTTTCTTAGAAAGGTAGGTAGGTAGATCCAAACTGGTTTATTTAGCTACTAAAGTTATCAGAGATAGAGCATTAATTTAGACATGCAAAGCTGTTTAGCTGTCAAAAAAAAATTGTTTTTATTTTTTTTAAGAGAGGGATATGTTGGGAAAGGTAAAAGGGAGGTACAGATTGTTGGCAAGATCCCAGGATCCTGACCAACTTTCACGTCCCGTGAACCATGGACCTTGTCGTTGGTGGGGAGGCTTGCATGCCTCAGCGATACAGATAGCTGTACCGTAGGTGCAACCACAACAGAGGGGTATCTGTTGAGAGGCCAGACAAACGTGTGGTTCCTGAAGAGGGGCAGCAGCCTTTTCGTTAGTTGCAGGGGTAACAGTCTGGATGATTGACTGATCTGGCCTTGTAACACTAACCAAAATGGCCTTGCTGTGCTGGTACTGCGAACGGCTGAAAGCAAGGTGAAACTACAGCCATAATTTGTCCCGAGGGCATGCAGCTTTACTGTATGGTTAAATGATGATGGCGTCCTCTTGGGTAAAATATTCTGGAGGTAAAATAGTCCCCCATTCTGATCTCCAGGTGGGGACTGCTCAAGAGGGTGTTGTTATCAGGAGAAAGAAAACTGGCGTTCTATGGATCGGAGCATGGAATATCAGATTCCTTAATCGGGCAGGTAGGTTAGAAAATTTAAAAAGGGAAATGGATAGGTTGAAGTTAGATATAGTGGGAATTAGCGAAGTTCGGTGGCAGCAGGAACAAGACTTTTGGTCAGGCGAATACAGAGTTATAAATACAAAGTCAAATAGGGGTAATGCAGGAGTAGGTTAAATACTGAATAAAAAAAATAGGAATGCAGGTAAGCTGCTACAAACAACATAGTGAATGTCTTATTGTGACCAAGATAGACACGAAACCCACGCCTACTACATTAGTACAAGTTTATATGCCATTTAGCTCTGCTGATGATGAAGAAATTGAAGAAATGTATGATGAAATCAAAGAAATTATTCAGATAGTGAAGGGAGACGAAAATTTAATAGTCATGGGTGACTGGAATACAGTAGTAGGAAAAGGGAGAGAAGGAAACGTAGTAGGTGAATATGGACTGGGGCTAAGAAATGAAAGAGGTGGCCGCCTGGTAGAATTTTGCACAGAGCACAGCTTAATCATAGCTAACACTTGGTTCAAGAATCATAAAAGAAGGTTGTATATGTGGAAGAAGCCTGGAGATGCTGACAGGTTTCAGACAGATTATGTAATGGTAAGACAGAGATTTCGGAACCAGGTTTTAAATTGTAAGACATTTCCAGGGCAGATGTGGACTCTGACCACAATCTATTGGTTATGAACTGTAGATTAAAACTGAAGAAACTGCAAAAAGATGGGAATTTAAGGAGATGGGACCTGGATAAACTGACTAAACCAGAGGTTGTACAGAGTTTCAGGGAGAGCATACGGGAACAATTGACAAGAATGGGGGAAAGAAATACAGTAGAAGAAGAATGGGTAGCTTTGAGGGATGAAGTAGTGAAGGCAGCAGAGGATCAAGTAGGTAAAAAGACAAGGGCTTGTAGAAATCCTTGGGTAACAGAATATATATTGAATTAAATTGATGAAAGGAGAAAACACAAAAATGCAGTAAATGAAGCTGGCAAAAAGGAATACAAGTGTCTCAAAAAATGAGATCGACAGGAAGCGCAAAATGGCTTAGCAGGGATGGCTAGAGGACAAATGTAAGGATGTAGAGGCTTATCTCACTAGGGGTAAGATAGATACTCCCTACAGGAAAATTAGAGAGATCTTTGGAGAAAAGAGAGCCACTTGTATGAGCTCAGATAGAAACACAGTTCTAAGCAACGAAGGGAAAGCAGAAAGGTGGAAGGAGTATATAGAGGATCTATACAAGGGCGATGTACTTCAGGACAGTATTATGGAAATGGAAGAGGATGTTGATGAAGATGAAATGGGAGATATGATACTGCGTGAAGAGTTTGACAGAGCACTGAAAGACCTGAGTCGAAACAAGGCCCTGGGAGTAGACAACATTCCATTACTGACAGCCTTGGGAGAGTCAGTCCTGACTAAACTCTACCATCTGGTGAGCAAGATGTACGAGACAGGCGAAATACCCTCAGACTTCAAGAAGAATATAATAATTCCTATCCCAAAGAAAGCAGGTGTTGACAGATTTGAAAATTACTGAACTATCAGTTTAATAAGCCACAGCTGCAAAATACTAATGCAAATTCTTTACAGACGAATGGAAGAACTAGTAGAAGCCAACCTCGGGAAGATCAGTTTGGATTCCGTAGAAATATTGGAATACGTGAGGCAATACTGACCCTACGACTTATCTTAGAAGAAAGATTAAGGAAAGGCAAACCTACGTTTCTAGCATTTGTAGACCTAGAGAAAGCTTTTGACAATGTTGACTGGAATACTCTCTTTCAAATTCTAAAGATGGCAGGGGTAAAATACAGGGAGTGAAAGGCTATTTACAATTTGTACAGAAACCAGATGGCAGTTATAAGAGTCGAGGGGCACGAAAGGGAAGCAGTGGTTGGGAAGGGAGTGAGACAGGGTTGTAGCCTTTCCTCGATGTTATTCAATCTGTATATTGAGCAAACAGTGAAGGAAACAAAAGAAAAATTCGAAGTAGGTATTAAAACCCATGTAGAAGAAATAAAAACTTTGAGGTTCGCCGATGAAATTGTAATTCTGTCAGAGACAGCAAAGGACTTGAAAGAGCAGTTGAACAGAATGGATAGTGTCTTGAATGGAGAATATAAGATGAACATCAACAAAAGCAAAACGAGGATAATGGAATGTAGTCGAATTAAGTTGGGTGATGCTGAGGGAATTATATTAGGAAATGAGACACTTGAAGTAGTAAAGGTGTTTTGCTATTTGTTGAGCAAAATAACTGATGATAGTCGAAGCAGAGAGGATATAAAATGTAGACTGGCAATGGCAAGGGAAGTGTTTCTGAAGAACAGAAATTTGTTAACATCGAGTATAGATTTAAGTGTCAGGAAGTCATTTGTGAAAGTATTTTTATGGAGTGTAGCCGTGTATGGAAGTGAAACGTGGACGATAAATAGTTTGGACAAGAAGAGAATAGAAGCTTTCAAAATGTGGTGCTACAGAAGAATGCTGAAGATTAGATGGGTAGATCACATAATTAATGAGGAGGTATTGAATAGGATTGGGGAGAAGAGAAGTTTGTGGCACAACTTGACTAGAAGAAGGGATCGGTTGGTAGGACATGTTCTGAGGCATCAAGGGATCACCAATTTAGTATTGGAGTGCAGTGTGAAGGGTAAAAATCATAGAGGGAGACCAAGAGATGAATACACTAAGCAGATTCAAAAGGATGTAGGTTGCAGTAGGTACTGGGAGATGAAGAAGCTTGCACAGGATAGAGTAGCATGGAGAGCTGCATCAAACCAGTCTCAGGACTGAAGACCACCACCACCACAACAACAACAACAACAACAACAACAACAAAAACAACAACAAACAACACAGGTATTTGGGTTTCCACGGCAAGCAATGTTTAGGATGGATTTTTAATGCTGCACAGACAGTGGTTTCAAATGCATAAATCACAGCACATGACAACCATGAGTGTTTCTGAGCTGGACATCACTTGACCTCTGCAAAGCCGTAAGAAGTGATTGATGGCCTGCCTCGAGTCAGATCACTGCCAATTTGAATGTTGGACATCAGGAACTTATTCCAACCAGCACTGTAAAGAGACAAATGCACCTCAGAGGTTTCAGCAGCCGGCGATAGACATTGTATCTGCCTTTCCATAACTTTCGGACCCTCAGTATGATTCTGACGTATTTTTTCTAGGTTTCAGTAAATTGAAGCAAATGAATTTGAAGCGTTTTCTTAGAAAGGCAGGTAGGTAGATCAAAACTGGTTTATTTAGCTACTAAAGTCATCAGAGATAGAGCATTAATTTAGATGTGCAACAATGGTAGGTGAATGTAGCTTTATTCGAACAACTGTCATGAAATTTGGTGAAATGCAATAGGGAAAGTGTGGAAAAGTTAAATTAGTGTCATGATATAGGGATTTGTATTCCATTCCTCTCAGATATGAGTTCAGTGTTGTAACTACTGTGGCACCATCTCAAATGGCTCTGTTGGCATGACAAAAGATAAATAATTAAATAATTCCTTCACTATTATTTAAAGTGAGTGAGATTGTTGTTTTTCAAAGTGACAATTCTGGTTTATTTGTTTGATGCATTTTACTTCTATCAGGGAGAGGGAAAATATTATAGCTGGATTTTGAAACCTGAATCAAAATCACATAACATGTATTTGGAATTTTTGAGTCAAAATATTGGAGTCACTTTAGTGCTACATGAAGTTCAGGATATCCATAAATCGTCTTTACAACTTAAGACTTCAATACCTTTTAAAACTATACAAAACATTAACAAATTGTTTTCAACATGTGATAAGATAATTCATGAAGTTTTTTCCTCATTCCTAAACATCAATGTGTCCAGCATTAGTGGCACCAATAATTTCTAGTCGGAATTCAGTTTCTCTCCATATATGATTAAAGCCCGCCATGCTGATATAACGAATTGAGAATGCATACTTTCAAGTCCTGTAGATCTCTAACTTGGTTTGGTACAGCAGATACTTTACAAAACCACACAGGAAGAAGCAGATTGGTGTGAGGTCAGAGGATTGTGGTGGCCACACATAGAGCTTTCTCTTGTGGCATCCACATTTTATCAGGCTTTCAAGTTCAGTTATGTGTCAAACTTGTCACCTCAAGTTTAAAAGGAAACTTTGTGAGTTATCTTATCACATATTGAAAACCATTAGTTAATATCTAGTATAGTTGTAAAAGTAATTTATGGACACCATTTAGTTTTCACCTTTCAAAGCAGATCTAGCATCAATAAGAGCGTGAATTTCAGGCAACTGTGACTTGTTTGCTTTGTTTTCAGTTCTTTACTGTATTCCACCTCAACCCCTCCATGGAATTCAATTGTGTCGCAGAAGAAGTTGAGTAGAACCGTGGTGTAGTGGTTATGATGCTAAACTGTTGCATGAAGGGTCGCGAGTTCAAAACTTTTTAACTTCTATATTTGGTTCGAGTACATTCTAGAAGTATCCACAAATGCCAAGAGTCATTGTACTGGAATGTTCTGTAGCGGTATATATACTGTATATGTTCTGGCTGGAGGCAGTTCGCTCCGCACTCTTGTACATGAAAGTGCTGAATAAACCTTTGTTAAGTGACGTTAGTGTTCGTCACTCATCTAATTACACCTTTTAGGTGACATTATTCTGATGGAGGCGCCGGGTATTGGGACTTTTTATCGTTGACACAGTGGCTCCCATCAGGCCACGACAGAGCCGCCATTTATGTGGCGAGAAACCTGAGTTCGAGCCATATTCAACAGATTGCAATCTGTCAGAGACAGAAGAAGAAAGAGATCTTACGGTGACAGCAACTGTGTGCCACCACATTAGGCATCCTTCCGGGTTCTTGGTGATGATGGCCAAGATCCAAACAAGTGGCTGAAGGTATATGAGCGTATAGCCAAATTTAACAAATGGGATGACACCGTGTGTTTGGATAACGCATTTTTCTACTTGGAGGGCACTGCCAAGAGAACAATGAGAAGTTCACAAGCTGGGAAGTGTTCTAGGCGGAACTGCGCAAGTATTTCGGCAACACACAATGTGCAAGGCTGAAGACAAAATTAAAGTGCAGGGCACAGCATCCAGGAGAGACTTCAGCATCCTACATTCAAGACATCTGAGCTGTGTAAAATAGTGGTTCCTAGAATGAAGGCGGAAGATAAGGTTGCACATCTCATGAAGGATGTTGCTGAGGACATGCATAAAGTCCTACTCCTGAAGGAAGTTTTGACAGTAGACGACTTCATAAAATGGTGCCAGTATATCGAGACAATACATCAAAAAAGAATTACACGCAAGAAGTTTTAGTATCTTGTAAATGTCATATCGATGTCTGTGGTGGAGGAAGAAACTGATTTCACAAGTGTTCGTCGTCAGATAGTGAGAGAGGAAGTTCAGAAGGCACTTGGATTGATCGGCGAGCAAAAAACCGAGGCGCTTCAAGAGGTCATAAAGGAGGAGGTGGAACAAACATTGGACCCAATCTCTCGTCCTTCATTTCCCCTTAAAATGGTGGAAAAGTCGAGACCCAGGCGGAGTTACGTTCCTACAATGTCGCATAAGGAACCTGTTTGGGCACCAAGGAAGACTGATGTCTGGAGTTCCCAGGATAACCAACCAGTATGTTTCTACTGCGCACAACAGGGACATGTGGTGCGCTATTGTCGAGAAAGGCGGCAGATATTTGATGATACTCACGCCAGAAGACAACAGACCGATCTTAGCCGACACCAACTCTGGGACGCCGATGATGAACAAGAAGATATGGGTGCAGGACAACGTAGGTCACCATTGCCGCAAGCTAGCTGCTGGAGAGGATGCTCCCCAACATGCCGATCAAGGTCTCCATTGCTGTTTAGAAGCTCCAGTTGATCACCTAGCCACTGCAACCTGGAAAACTATAGAGTGTAACCTTCCTTGGAGGTGAGGCTGATGAGAGAAAAATCCTCCGCCATTGATCACTACAAAAATGATAGGAAATTACATCGATATCCTCATGGATGGCCAACCAGCCCAAGCTCTTGTGGACTGTGTAGCATCATATTCAGTCATTTCGGAGAAGTACCGTTGTCAGTTGCAGAAAACCATATTTGTCGACAACATAACATCTCTGCTGAAGGTGGCTAATGGGAAGTATGTAAAACCTACAGGAAGATGTACCATTCATAAGTGGCCATACACAGCCGTTAGAATTCATCATCTTACAAGAATGTAGTTATGACGTCATTCTTGGATGGGACTTTTTGAAAGCTTCTCAGGCAATTATAGAGTGTGGTTGCTTGAAGATTATGCTAGACAAGATGAAATACCATGGACAGGAAGAGGCACATCTGAGTGTGTGATGACTGTGTGCTGGATGAAGTGATAATTCCTGCATTCAGCACTAGAAGGGTAACTGTCTCAGGTCACGCCATGCATCAACCCATGGATCTTGTAGTGGAATGTAAGAGAAGCATACCACTGAAGAATAGCTTGGTCTTCCCAGCCTCTGTCGTCTCATTTAAGAATGGATTCGGTGAATTGCTGATAGTTAAATGTCACTGAGAACCTTCCAAAATGCATGTGCATAGCAAATGCTGAGTCGTTAATTGAAGAACAGCTGAGAATCATAGAAACCTCCCATGCCGAGTCTGTGGGCGAAATTAGTGCCTCAACTATCACCAAATCTCACTAAGGAACAACAGAAGAAGCTACTTGACATTCTTGAAGAGTTCTCTGAATGCTTCAATCCACAGGTGAAGAGCAAATTCGACAAAGCGATGGTGAAGCACCGGATTAGCACTGGAGACCATCAAACAATAAGCCAGAGAGCATACCGTGTGTCAGCAACGGAATGTTGAATAATTCGCGACGAGGTAGAGAAAATGATGAAGAAAGACATCATTCAGCCTTCGCAGAGCCCATGGTCATCACCAGTGGTCCTCGTCAGGAAGAAGGATGGCAGTTGGCACTTTTGTGTCGATTACAGGAAGCTTAATAAGATAACTAAAAAGGACGTTTACCCTCTTCCACGAACTGGTGATACTCTAGATTGTCTGAAGTGGGCTAAGTTTTTCTCAACCATCGACATTTACTCAGGATACTGGTAAATTGAAATAGGTGAGGCTGATCGTGAGAAAACTGCATTCATCACCCCTGAGGGCCTGTATGAGTTTTTAAGGTAATGCCGTTTGGTTTGTGTAATGCACCGGCAACTTTTGAATGGATGATGGATAATCTCCTAAGTCACCTAAAGTGGACAATGTGTCCTTGTTATTTAGATGACACTATAGTGTTCTCAGAGACATTTAATGAACATATAAAGAGACTGAGGGCCATTCTTAAGTGTCTCCAACAAGGTAGACTGAAACTTAATCGAAGAAAGTATCTCTTTGGAGCAAAAGAAATCAAAATACTTGGACATCTTGTGTCAAACAAAGGTGTGCGGCCAGACCCAGAAAAGGTGAGATCTATAACGGAATTCCCTAGTCCTAAAAGTATTAGAGATGTGAGAAGCTTTCTCAGATTATGTTCTTATTACTGTTGTTTTATCAAAGACTTTTGTTCAAAGCCAGGCCACTCCAAGAGTTGTTAAAAGCTGATGCTAAGTTTATCTGGGGTAGTGCTCAACAAGATTCTTTTGATGTGCTGCGAAAAGCTCTTAACGACTGACCCTTTACTTGGTTTGTATGATGAGAGAGCACCTACAGAACTACACACAGATGCCAGTGGGTATCGGATCGGTGCTGTTCTGGTGCAGATTTCGGATGGAAGAGAGAAGGTTATAGCCTATGCTTCTAGTACACTTACAGAAGCTGAGAAAAACTACTCAACTACAGAAAGAGAATGTCTTGCTGTGATCTGGGCCATGTGCAAATTTCAGCAGTATCTCTACGGAAGGCCATTCACAGTTGTTAAAGACCATCATTCACTTTGTTGGTTGACAGGTCTTAAGGATCTAACAGGACGACCCGCCAGGTGGGCATTACGTCTTCAAGAGCATGACATTACCATAGTGTTCAAAAGTGGAAGAAAACACTAAGATGCCGACTGTCTCTCAAGAAACCCTGTGCAAGACCACGAAGACTGATGAAGATAGTGGCTGTCTCGCTGCACTCCAGCATCTCTCTGCTGAGCAGAAGAAGGACGCCAAGATATCTCAAATTATGCTTGTCGTAAATCGGTCAGAGTATTTGAAAGGACAATTAGTTAATGGATTACTTTGCAAGAAAAACTCTGATCCATTTGGAAAGAGGTGGCTACCAGTGATTCCTGAACACATGCGCTTAGATGTTCTACAGAAATTCCATGGCACACCTGAGGCCGGACATTTAGGATTTATTAAGGCCTACAATAGAATCCGCAAGAGATTTTTCTGGTCAGGTTTATTTAGGAGTGTCCATCACTATGTGTCACACTGTTCAGAGTGCCAGAGGAGAAAGGCAGTTCCTCAGAAACCACCTGGCCAACTCATACCAATTCCACCAGCCGAAACACCTTTCCAGCGTGTTGGGATTGACTCCCTCGGACGATTTCCAACGTCTGCTAGTGGTAATAGATGGATTATTGTTTGCACTGATGATCTGACATGCTATGCCGTAACAAAAGCTATGAAAACAGCCGAAGCATCTGAGGTAGCCAAATTCATCATGGAAGAAATTGTATTAAAACACAGTGCCCCAAGGTCATTAATTACGGATCAAGGGAAAGTTTTTCAATCAAATCTTGGACAGAGATAAACCATCAGTGCAACATTACTCATCACATCACGACTGCCTAACATCTGCAAACTAATGGGCATACTGAACGCCTTAATAAGACCTTGGCTGAAATGCTATCAATGTTCGTCAATGTTGAGCAGAGCAACTGGGAAGAGATGCTACCTTTCGTGACGTTTGCATACAACACTGCCAAACAAGACACCATAATTACGCCATTTTTCCTGGTGCATGGCCATAAGGTGACTACGACCATGGACACTGTGCTTCCATTACATCCTGATTATGTTGACGACGACTACATAGACCAGGTGTTAACCAGAGCTGAGGAGTCTCAGTAGTTAGCTAGACTCCGCACACTGCAGGCTCAAGAAAACAATTGCCAAAGGTATGACATGAACCACCGCCCTGTTGTCTACGAGCCTGGTGACATCATCTGGATCTTCTCTGTTCAGAACGTTGGTCTCTCTGAAAGCTCCTCAGGCGGGCGCTACTTTGGACCTTATAAGGTTGTAAGACAGTTGTCTGATGTTACTTATGAAGTTGAAGATTTTGACCCCGACGCAAGACAACAAAAGATCAGGGATACGGTCCACGTTCTTTGAATGAAGCCCTACAAGGATCCTGCCACCCAGAGTATATTCGAAGCTCCTACGACAGGCAACAAGCGGAAAGGTGATGAAGAGCGTAGCAGCGAAAGAAGTTCTAAGAAGATCAGTCATCGGGAGTCGGAGTATGCAGGACTGATGACTGGTTCCTGGACTAGGATGACGTAACACCGAGACGCTGTTCTCTTAAGGAGGGAGCAATGTCGCAGAAGAAGCTGAGTAGAACTGTGGTGTAGTGGTTATGATACTAAACTGTTGCATGGAGGGTCGTGAGTTCAAAACTCACCTGGACTGTACAATTTTAATTTCTATATTTGGTTCGAGTACATTCTAGAAGTATCCACAAATGTCAAGAATTATTGTACTGGAATGTTCTGTAGCTGTGTATATACTCTATGGTTCTGGCTGGAGGCAGTTCGCTCCGCACTCTTGAATGTGCAAGTGCTGAATAAACCTTCGTTAAGTGAAGTTAGTGGTTGTCATTCATCTAATTACACCTTCTTCTACGTGACAATATTCAGTGATTATCTACATCTGTGCTCCACAAGCCACCTTATAGCATGTGATGAAGAGTGCTTTGTATACCATTGTGGGTCTGATCCCTCCCTCACCCATTTCCTGTCACGATTGGAAATGGTCCTTTGGAAGAAAGATTGTAGGCAACCTTCCATGCAAGTCTGAATCTCTCATATTACTTTCATTGTCTTTTTGTTAATGTATACATATGAGGTACAAGCGTGTTAGTTCACTCTTCAAGGAATGTAAACTCTCAAAATTTTAACAGCAAACCACACCATGATACACAGTCTCTCTCTCTTATAGTATCTGCCACTGGAGTTGAATGAGAATGTCCGTGACACTTTCTTGATTACTAAATGAACCTGTGACCAAATTCATTGCTCTTCTATTGATCTTATCTATTTCCTCTATCCAGTACAGACACCACGGACTGATAAGCAGTATTGAAGTAATGGTTAAATGAGGGTTTTGTAAGTTACCTGAATGGACTACACTTCCTAAGGATTATTCTAATTTATGTTAGCCTCGCATCTGCACTACCTGCAAATATTTTTATAAGGTTGCTCGACTTACAGAACCTACACTTACTCCCAGGTATTTAATGGATATGACTACTTCCAGTGATTGTTCTGAAATTGTATAATCATACAATATTGGGGCTTTCTGCTTTTGTATGCATAATACGTTACTTTAATATAATAGAGGGAAACATTCCACGTGGGAAAAATTTATCAAAAAACAAAGATGATGTGACTTACCAAACGAAAGCGCTGGCAGGTCGAAAGACACACAAACAAACACAAACATACACACAAAATTCATGTCTGCTTGTGTCTGTATATGTGTGGATGGATATGTGTGTGTGTGCGAGCGTATACCCGTCCTTTTTCCCCCTAAGGTAAGTCTTTCCGCTCCCGGGATTGGAATGACTCCTTACCCTCTCCCTTAAAACCCACATCCTTTCGTCTTTCCCTCTCCTTCCCTCTTTCCTGATGAGGCAACAGTTTGTTGCGAAAGCTTGAATTTTGTGTGTATGTTTGTGTTTGTTTGTGAGTCTTTCGACCTGCCAGCGCTTTCGTTTGGTAAGTCACATCATCTTTGTTTTTTGATAAATAATACGTTACTTTTGTTGACATTAGAGATCACTTGCCAGTCCTAGTTTCTCATCAACATTTAAAAACGTCTGATGACACTGAGATTGTTCAGCGGTATAGCAGACAATCTGCAAAGTGTGATGGTTTGGGGCACTATTACCTATAACACACAATCTTGCCTTCTACGTCTTGAAGGCAGTCTGAACTGCTAACACGACATCAGGGAGGTTTTACAGCCCAAGGCACTGCCCCTCTTGCAGGCCGATCCACATGGCACATTTCAGCAGGACAACAAAAAAAAGGTTCAAATGGCTCTGAGCACTATGGGACTCAACTGCTGTGGTCATTAGTCCCCTAGAACTTAGAACTACTTAAACCTAACTAACCTAAGGACATCACACACACCTATGCCCGAGGCAGGATTTGAACCTGCGACCGTAGCAGCAGCGCAGCTCCGGACTGGAGCGCCTAGAACCGCACGGCCACCGCGGCCGGCAGCAGGACAACACCCGGCTGCGTGTGACAGAGAATGTGCAAGCCTTCTCCACAGAATGATAGGTACGACTGCTTTCCTGGCGTGCCAGTTCACCTGTCATGTTGCCAATCAAACATGTCTGGGGTATGGTCCGTTCTCAACTTGTTTGTTCAGGTCCTCCAACAGCCACAGTTGATGCTTTGTGGACATGCCTACAAAGTGCATGACAGAATATTCTCCTGCAGCATATTCAGACACTCTTTGGTGCTATGCCACAACACCTAGCAGCCTTGATTTCAGCATGTGGTGGTGCTATTCCATACTGAATTTCTACAGTTGCAGAGGCAGCTGATCAGACCAGGGAAGGGAGACTGGGCTTCCTCACTTTTTGTGATAGTAATAGTAACAGCTTTTTTTTTTTTTTTTTTTTTTTTACAATAAACTTAAATATCTTTCATCATCGAGCATGAAAGACATTAGCTTGTGTTGTTTCTTCTAGACTGCCAGCACTAGAGAACAAGTCAAAGTGAGAAAGCTTAACAGTGACCTAAGGCAGATGGAGGCATGAAGCATATGGCGAGGAGGCCAGGCACATCCAAGGCCGCCTTTAAATACTCAGTTGCCATGGTAACTAAGACTCATATAGACTGAGCTGAACTATCCACTGTGTTTTCCCCAAAGTATATTGTTGTGTTTACCTGAGAGTCACGATGCAGATTGAGATTTCTGATTAAATGCGTTGAAGAACTTGTTAATGTGGGTGGCTGCTCAGCTCCAAACTGCACTCACCATTGCAAGAATCGTTTTCGCATATATATATATATATATGTGTGTGTGTGTGTGTGTGTGTGTGTGTGTGTGTGTGGTGTGTGTGTGTGTGTGTGTGTGTGTGTGATCCTGAACCAAGAAAAAGATGGGCCATAAATTGCCACTTGGTAATCAGGACCTGAAACTCAATTGTATATTACAAGTATGTGTTAGTAAAAGTAGTTATAAACGTGAAATCAATTGTATGTTCTCACAGTCGAAAACTATACTGAAGCAGTTTATCTCAAAATTTCTTGATACCTGAAACATTTTCACAGTATTTACTGTAGTGTATTTATACATCGTTATCATAAACATATGTACCCAAACTGAATAATACTTAACTCAGCTTCTTATATAAGTATGGTAGGACAAGTGATAATTAAGATGCCTATATAGCAGATAAGTCATTGTGAGGCAACCTGTGCAAGCAGCACAACTTCCAAAGAATAAAGTTTTGACTAAAACTCAGCAAGCAACAAAGTTTCTGTCTTATTTTTGTATTATGTTATTTTTGGATAATAGGCCCATATGAATATATGTCTAGGGTTGAGTTTATGCATGATGCAATCCCTCCTCTCTACAATAAAACTGTCACATTTCTTAAAGCACCTACTTATGATTAAAAAATAAACACATCTTTTGCAAGTGCCTGTATGCAGGCAAAAAGTAATAGGCACAGGTTGCTACCATAACATCCATATTTGAAGATACTGATATGGAGTTCTTAACTCATTACATTTAACATTTACAAACTACCACATGAGTTCCAAGTCTACATTTCTACAGCTGTATAATATTACATTTCAATTTTTCTGTTGTGTAAAAAGATCATTCAGAGTCTCTCTGTACACATTAATTACTGTTTGGTATCCTTCATACATGGAATATAAAATATTTCATAAGAAATATCATTAAAAAAAATTGTGTGCATAGGTTAACCACCCATGACATAAACATTGCTGAATCCTCAGAATTGGGGGAAAAATGGCGTACGATTCAGCCTATTATATAGGAGCTCTAGAAGAGATGTTACAGGCTGTCTTAGTCATATGGCTGTGGCACGGGAGGTCAGTAGCTGTGTTTCTCTTAAGTTAGTTGTCCCGCGTACAGTAGCTTTCTCGTGTGCAGTGAATAGGGATGAAGTCCAACCTTGTACAAATGCTGATGTATGACTTTCGAGGGAGGACATGATTACTTGCTTTCAGGAGCTATTGTTTTTAAGGAGGTGTGAAACTGAATGACAAGAAATTTTGAAAAAAAGCTGTCCATACTGTCACTACTCCTTCTTCAGAAAGATATCAAACCTTGTGCATTCCAAAGTTCATGGTCTGAGTAGCATAAATGGTTAAGTGCTAGCCCTACAAAAGGAAAATTATTCTGCTGGCCTTGTTTGTTCTTAAGCACAAGGAAAACTGTGTGGTACGCTGAGAATTTCGATGAACTGAAGAATCTGTCCAGAAGTTTAGCATAGCATGATTCTTCTAAAAATCATCTCAGTAGTTTTATTTAGCATAAAGTACCATCCAAACTAGCATTTAGTATTTCAGAGCTATTTAATGAACATCACAAACTGAAGAAAATGAGGCACAACAATGAAGTGAAAGCTGACAGAGACATCATGAAAATTCTAACTGACACCACAGGTCTTTTGTGTGAGCAGGGGATGACGAGACAGTAGATTCCCTGAGTCCTGGAAATTTCAGAGTCATTTTAAACTTATGCTGTACAGAAATGAAAGTTTGAAAACACACTGTAAGGAAATGGGCTATTTCCACGTATTTTCGAAAACTACGCAGAACAAATTGATAGAATGTATAAATGAGATTTGTGAATGCAAGTATATACATTCAAGTTTGAATAAAACTTCATTTTATGCCTGCGTTGTGGATGAGGCAACAGATGCTTCAGACAAGTCACAATGCTCTAGTGTTGTGGGACTAGTAGACTCCAACAACGTTCAAGAAAATTTTTTTGGTTTTCATGATGTTAGTGGAACTAGAACTCCTGCTGCTTTATTCAGTGTGCTGAGTGGTGTGTTTTGGGATTATATGATCAACAAACTGATGATCCAAACTTATGATGGTGCATCTTTTCTGGCAGGAGAATTAAAATATGGCCTGCAAGTTACTGTCTATGAAATTGCCCCCACCCCCAAGCTCTTTTTACTCGCTGTTTTGCACATTGTTTAAATTTAGTTTTGCAGCAGAGCTGCACTTAGGATTTTTTCCTGCACACTTCAGGGCATTTACGCTTTTTTCCATCAGTCTACCAAACGTACACCAATTATCAACAGTACTGCTTGTAAATGCATTCTTTTGAACAGTGAAATGAGATCAAACTGTAATGCCAGAATAATTTCTGCCATCCACAACAACTGTCCAGTGCTAATAGAGGTTTTAAACGAAATAATTGACAGTCCAGACTCCAGTGCACAACAACTACAAGAGAAGACTGTGGTTTCAAAAATAGCCTCATACACTTGAGTGTTTTTTTCTTGTTTCTGCTTTTCAAAGCATGTTATTAAAGACTGAACTGCTTTTCAACATTCTTCAGAAATAACCCAATGATGCAGTTTTACAACAATGCTGTCTTAGAATGCATTGCTTAAATGAAAAACTTAGAAGTGCAGGTGCTAAGTATGTCATCTGGCAACTTCACATGTTCAACATTTATCATCCACTTCCGGGAGATTTCCCAACATTTCCACCCCATGTGTCTTATACATTACTGTTTGGAAAAAGACATCAAGACCAAGAGATGTGACCATAATGCAATTTATTTCACCAATTAGGGACATGACACTACACTACTGATTAGTGTTGTAGATCTGTATGTGCACTACGACTGTGCAGTGGCTGATCATGGTCCTAAATTCTATATATATATATATATATATTTTTTTTTTTCAGAAAAATAATGAACTTTAATAATCTCCTGGGATGTGCTCAAAGTCACTTTTACTTCTGAAGATTTCTTGCTATTGTGAATGACATGCTCTGATCTGTTTACCAGTAACTCTTCAATCCAGTTGTGAAGCTAGTCTGATGTTCTGTCTACTCGTATTTTCTGCAAGAGGTGATAAAGGGGAACAGTATCAGATGTCTTGTGGAAGTCAAGGAACGCAGCGTAAACCTGTTCTCTGCTATATATTGCCTTGTGGATCTGGTGGACGAACAGAGCAAGCTAGGTTTCCCATGATCATGGCTTTTGGCATCCATGCTGGTTCCTAATGAGGAGATTTTCAGTT
This sequence comes from Schistocerca piceifrons, assembly GCF_021461385.2. Classification (NCBI taxonomy): domain Eukaryota; kingdom Metazoa; phylum Arthropoda; class Insecta; order Orthoptera; family Acrididae; genus Schistocerca; species Schistocerca piceifrons. The sequence goes on from NC_060141.1 coordinate 723,511,444, forward strand.
CCTAGAAAAGTGATAATATGCAAGCATAATAGTACAACAAACTGACATCAGTGATACAGACCTATAATTCTGTGTTGCTGTTTCATGACCCTCATTGAAAATGGGGATAATGTATGCACTTATCCGATCACTGAGAATGCTGTGCTTTTCCAGTGACCTGCAGTATGCAGTAGAAAAAGAGCAAGTTTCTTAGCATGCTTTCTGTAGGACCATATAGGTGTTCTTTCAGGTCTTGTGGCCTTTCCTCTGCTCAGGGTTTTCAGTTGATTTTCATTTTGACATTTGCGCGATAATTTAAAGAAGGTACAGTAGTATGATCTGCCCCTCCCCCCCTCTCCTCCCTAAGTCAGGGTGCCCAGACTGGCGAAACTCATAGAACTTTTCGTTCTGGAAAATTCAGAGAGTTTTCATATTTTTCCTAAAAATACTGGCAAAAGCATGGTACCCAATTTGTTCTGGACAGATGTATTTGCTTGCCTTCAGCTTAGTTCGATGCTGCGCTGCAATTACAGATCACCCTCGGCTTGGAGCTGTGCGACTGCACACCGCCATTAGCGTTCTCCGCCCCTTCACCTCACCCAGTCCAACACAGCTGCAGCCGGCAGTGCTGCTGAGTGGAACTGAGCCTTGCTGAACCGTGCCATGCAAAGGATTGTTATACCTGTTTCACACATATGCAGTTCTATTTGGTTCATCTTCGATTGCTACTGAAAACAAGTTAAACCCTTTGACACCTACATGGTTGTCATGTGGTTCATACTAGCGTTTTGTTTTTCTTTCACACATTCCCGCAATTTTAAACTATCGCTACTTTCCCAACTGTCAACTGTGGAGACCTGTCATTAATAGCACCATCAATCTACCTGGGGACAAGTGCTTTCCAGCTCACAGAACCCCAAAATGCATTACTATTTCACGGGAGATAATTCTTTTGGCTTCCATAAGAATCTCCTCAAACCGCACAGTGGACATGATTTTACAGTGAAGAAAAAGGTCCACAACTATTGTGTGCAGAGATCGCAGGTACATGGATTGTACCTGGACAACAAAGGAGACTCTTCCATCGTGCAATTACCTTGGATTCTGACTATACTATGGACATAGTGAAATCTTGTGTAGTTTTGCACAATTTTGTATGAAACAGAGATGGTTTTGAAATGGAAAATGTGTTGTCCATCTTGGGTTTTCAAGATGTCCCCTTTGGTGCAACAAGGAGAAACCAGGCAACTATGTTAGTCAAAAGTGTAAGAGATTTGTTGAAAGATTACTTCATGACTGATGTACCGGTAGGTTCAGTGAGTTGGCTATTTTCTAAAATGTGATTTACCTTATTACTCATAACAAAAAGTGGTGTATTATATTATAATTTGATATGTATTTCAAATAAATGTTATTGTTTTCAAATCATTTTCAACACAATTGTCTTTCCATGCTTCCTACATCTTAAATTTATCCTTACATTTTTCACAAGCTTTTTTCCCACAGCACTGATTTAGATTGTACTGTGGAAATCAGCTGATGCACATCATCTGGTAAGCGGCTCATTTTATCAGAAAAAACAGCAACAATAGCTTTCAAAAAATAATAACAAGAGATCATTTTTAAAGAGTTCTGCTTGCTATCAGGTTAAAACAAACTGAACCGTGCTTGTTTACTTTCTATTCCCTGGATACGAGTTCGCACTTTGTAGACATCTGACGATATCTCTTTGTGTTGAGGAAGTTCTCGGTACTCTACTGTTTTTATAGTATTAGGTACAAAATAGAAACCAAACCACACTTTAACAATTGTCAACAATGACCAAAAAATGACCGAAAGTGAACCAAACCAAATGGAATCGCATACATGTGAAACAGGCCTTATTGTTGCCTTTGTATGCATGTCATTGCAGCTTGGCCATGCTTGCTTTTCTTGTTGTGTCGTGATGTGACTTGACGAGCAGGGAGTTGCAAAGAGTAATTGCTGTTGCCTACATTGGCAGCTGTTAAAATGGAAGTATTGCTTAGTTTAGTGATCCTTTTTTTAGTGATCATATCCTTTTAGAGGAGTTTGTGGCCTATTTAAATAAATTTATTTAAATTCAGGGATACTAGGGCATCATAGGTTTTGTGGGACATTTCATGCCAAGTAGTCTAGAGGAGCAGTTGTCAAACTCTTTTGCTCAAGAGCCAATATTGACATCGTAGGTTGACACCTCGGGCCGCACATGTTAATTATTGTGGGTAGCCTATATTAATTAGACTGTTATGAGCCTCCAATAGACTAGCTATAGTAAGGGGCTGATAAGCTGGTGGCTGGCCCCCAAGTACCGACTGTTAAAAGTCGGCGCCACTCAGAACACTTTCCTGTTCACTGTTCTCTGTTTGGTTGCTGCCACCCTTGGCAACTTCAAAGTTGTGGTACTGTAATTGCACGATTAAGTGTTGTCCATGTGTGGGATTGATTGATTGATTAATAAAGTAATCATACTTATTTTTAAATGCATTAAGCAATATGACATATGACCAAAAATGTTTACTAAATGTTTTTGAATGTCATTTTTCTTCTACTCATTGCATTGTATTACATCAGCCTCAATTTAATTTCGTATTCCTTGCTAGAAATATGTACCATATTTGAAGATGACTATCTGTGCAATGCGCATTCATGAATCAATGTTACTTTTATGTCACAATATATACCGTATCAGCAGACAGGTACGAGTCATAAGAGGTGTGTTCAAAAAATAAGGTGACTTTATATTTTTATGAAAAAATATTTATTTATTCATCAATATTCATGTTTTTCCCTTCCAAGTAATCCCCCTCAGATACAATACACTTGTGCCCACACTTCTTTCATCCCTCGAAGCACTTCTCATAATTACTTTTTTGGTTCAGCCATGAGTACTCCCACAAAATTCGCATAGGTTTCTAAAAGTGTTTTCCCATGATTTCCCTAAACATCTCATTTAGAGTGTGCACAGAATAATGTGGCTGGTAGATATGGAATCAGCAGGGCATGCATGAGGAAAATGGTAGTGGTGAGGTTTAAGGGCGGGCACAGTAGGGGAAATGCCAAGAACTGGAGGAAAAGTGTCATGCTGAAAAGAAGTCTGTGCTCACATTTTTCGTAAATATTAAATGGAGCCCCTCCTCACCGGCACTTGCATGGTGACCATACAGAAAGAGCTGTCACCTCTGCTTTGGGTAGTATCTAAAAAAGAATTCCTCTGAAAATGCAACGAAAGCAGCCTGTCTTGTTAACCATTTGTAGCTTTCAGAGAAACATCATGAGTGGTGAATTTTGAGTAGAACCTATACATTTCTCTAGTTGCCATGTTAAAATGTGCTTCTTTTGCCAAAAAACAGCAGCGTTGACACTGTGTGACCTCTTTAACATGATGTGCAAATGCAGCTGAGAGGGAATTATGAAACAGTGTTCTATTAATTTTAATAAGTGAGGACCAGAGGAAAAGTAAGATCACTAGCTAATGAAAAAGTATATCCTTGGTACAAAAATAAATGTCTGATGTCTTCACTGATAATGTTCCAAAACCTACGACACTTTCATTTCACTACCTATCAATAGTCCCTAAAAATTACCTTCTTTTATCAAAAAGCCTGTAGTTAGTGGAATAACATGGTAGATAATGAAGTTTTGCAGATGACATAATACTTTCCTCTTCACATGCTATTGCTTGCCAAAATCTCATTTCGTTATCTCAAACCATTTGTGAAGTATGAGGATTGTTGTGGGTCTTGCATTCTGGCTTTATTGCTAGTGCGCACAATTGCAAATGAATATGCTACATCAGATCAATTTTCTGGAGAGTAGTGACACAAAGAGACCTCCATCCCAGTCTAAAGAAACATTAAACATGTTAGCTAAATTTCATACGCAGCAAAATATTATGTAATATGTACCAAATGCAAAATTATAGCGTCCCCTATTTTTCATTGCAAACTTTTTTGAATTTCACACAGTATCTTACTTATATGCAAATATCACAGCTGTGACCATTAACAAAATGATGGGCACATCGTCATGAAATTGGTGTCCAAAGCTACAAGTAACAAAAAAATGAAATACTTTTACAGTATAGTTTCTGTAAAACCATTTGCGAAAGATTGCAGGACGTGCACCTCAATTCTGTCATTGCCGGCTGGTCAAAAGAGGGCAAACACTATCAGCCTCCCCTTCCTATCAAACGAATGAACTTGTTCAGTGCTTTGGATGAAAATTGGTCTCTGCACATCAGCCACCATATCCTGTGTAGGCTCTAGCCAATTGTGTTTTGCAATAATATGGGCACTAAATTTGAAGTAAAGTCGGATGGAAAAATAGCTGCTTTGAAAAATGTGTGAAGTTCAGCATTTGATACGTTCAGTTAACAGCAATGAAAGTGGCAGTGGTGTGATCCAGTCTGCTGTGAGTGAAACATCAACAAATCGTTTTCACATTTTCGCTGATAGTCATGGTAGAGGCATGGCTGATATAGTGAAAAGTAGTTTTAATGCTGCCGATGTTTGTGGAATTGTGAAGCCAGCTGCTAAACTTCAAGAAGTTGTAGCGGGGTGTGATCCTGAAAAAGTAAAAAACGAGTGTGTGATCTTAATAGGTGGCTCAAACAACGTTGCCTGCAACGAAGGGAATGATGCCATACAGTCGCTCAGGAAGAAAATATCGGCGCTTCATCAGTCTAAGGTATTTGTTGTGAACATTCCAAAGAGACATGACTTAATTCCACAGTCATGTGTAAATGAAGCTATCTCACAAACGAACTCTAAGTTAGCAAAGTTGTGTAAGCATTTTAAAAATACTTGTGTTGTAGATGTAAGCAGTTTTGGACGAGATTTATTTACAAGACACGGTATGCACCTGAACAGATCAGGAAAAAAAGCATTAGGTACCCTCTTAAAAACAAAAATATTGGAAGAAGTCCACAAATGTACCCCAAAGTTGGAACCAATCGCACTTGAATGGTTCCAACCATCAAGTCAGACTCGGTTTCAAACTCAAATGTTTCAGGAAATTGTTAGTAATGAACGTACTGTGTCTGTAGCTACCGATAATTTTTTAGGCAAAAGTTTAGATCTGTCTCTAATTCCAAAGAAATGACGATTTTTCACCAAAATGTGGGAGGACTTGGTAATAAAGTAAATGACATTACTGTTCTGCTAGAGGAACCACAAGGAATAAAAGATACTGATGTATTATGTTTTAGTGAACATCATGTGAAGGATATTGAAAGGTTGCAACTAAGTGGTTACTGTCAGGCAACACATTACTCTAGAACCATCATGGAAAAAGGTGGAGTGGTAATTTATGTAAAAAACAACATATCTTACAATGCATTAGATTTAAAGAGCCATTGTATAGAGCAACAAATTGAAGTATGTGGTGTTGAGATTACTGTAAATGACTTCACGGCTGTAGTGTTAGCACTGTATAGATCTCCCTCAGGGAATTTGAATGTATTTCTTAAGCACTTAGATTCTTTATTATCCATACTGTACTCAAAGTCCAAGAACTTGATAATTACTGGTGACTTTAATGTTGATTTCCTAAATGAGAGCAATAGTAAAGCTGATTTAGTACATTTAATGGAGTCTTATAATCTGATGGCAATAATAGATTTCCCAACTAGGATTACTGTTAACAGTAAAAGTCTGATAGATAATATATTTATAGATAAGTCTACATGGAATGAGATCACTGTACATTCAATCACTGGCCTTTCTGATCATGGTGGTCAATTGCTTAGGCTCAATTACATCAGTGTGTGCAACAGTTCCGAGCATTCTTGGAAATCTTTTAGAATAATAAATGAACAGGGCCTTAAAAAATTCAATGATAGCCTAAAAGAGATAGACTGGAGCCGAGTTTATAGGGAAACAGATGTAAACAAAAAGTACAATTCATTTTTAAATGAATTCATGTCTGTATTTGAGTCCATCTTTCCCAAAAAAGTAGTTAGAAATAGTCATATAGGCAATGCCAAGAAGTCTTGGATCACTACAGGGATAATAACATCTTGTAGAACAAAGAGGATGTTATACAGTTCTCTCAGGACTTGTAATGATCCAAAGAAACGACAACACTACAAACTTTACTGTAGCATTCTCAAGAAGGTTATAAATAAATCTAAAAGTATGTGCATAAAATCAGAAATTGAAAGCTCAGAAAATAAAATTAAAACTATATGGAATGTAATAAAGAGGGAAACTGGCAGGACAACAGGGAACACGTCTCAGGTGGAGATTAATACAGGGGACAGTATCATAAAGAAACCTGAGTTGGTTGCAGAAATATTTAATAACCACTTTTTGAGAGCAGCAGAGAAGACAGGCTGTAATGGTTCTATGGAAGAATCATTGTCCCTCTTACAGAAAGCTATTAGCAACAGAATCCCACAGTTATCCTTACCTCCAGTTACTGTAAGCGAAGTCATAAGAGTAATTAGATCATTAAAAAATAAAAATTCTGCTGGTGTGGACAATATTTCTAGTAAAATACTGAAACACTGTAATAAATTTGTTAGTCCCGTCTTATGCAACATATTCAATGCATCCCTACAAGATGGGATTGTCCCTGACAGACTTAAGTTGGCTGTAGTGATTCCTCTCTTTAAAAAAGGGGATAAAAGCATTGTTACAAACTATCGCCCAATATCCCTATTAACTACCTTCTCGAAAATTCTAGAAAAACTCATGCACAGGAGGATTGTAGACCATCTCAACATCCACAGTATCTTAAGCAAAAATCAGTTTGGGTTTCGTGCCGGTCTTTGTACTGAACAGGCAATATTCTCTTTCAGCAACCAAGTTTTGGAAGCCATTAACAAAAAAATGTCTCCAGTGGGTATTTTTTGTGATCTTACGAAAGCCTTTGACTGTGTAAACCACCAAATTCTTTGGAAAAAGGCAGAATACTATGGTTTAGGTGGTACTGTTGGCTTGTGGCTACAATCATATCTACAGGATCGGAAGCAGACTGTAATGCTAAATGGCTCTTCTGGAGAACCTGCCTCGTCTGAATGGGGCACGATAACGTGTGGTGTGCCTCAAGGCTCCGTTTTGGGCCCACTGCTTTTCCTCATCTTTATTAATGATCTTCCTCTTTGTTCTGAGACAAACAGCAAATTTACCCTGTTTGCCGATGATACCACAATTCTAATTGACGATTTGATTGATCATGATCTTGAAAAAACTACAAATACTGTTTTTAATGACATCTTAAATTGGTTCTCCTCAAATGGTCTCTCGCTCAATGCAGATAAAACTCATTATATGAGGTTCCATACATCACAAAGTAATCCCGATGAAATTAACATAAAATGTAGAGATCAACCAATACAGAAAGTTGAAGACACAAAATTCCTGGGTGCTTACATAGACAGTAAATGTAATTGGTCGGTTCACATTCTTCATCTATGTAAAAAACTTAGCTCGGCAACATTTGCATTACGGGTAATTTCTTCAGTGGCTGAAGTTGACACTATTAAGGTTGCCTACTTTGGCAACTTCCACTCATTGATGTCATATGCTATCATATTCTGGGGGAACCAACCACTTGCAAAAAAAGTTTTCACCATCCAAAAAAAAGCAATCAGAATAATGTGTGGGGTCCATCAAAGACACTCTTGCAGGCACTTGTTTCGGAAGATAGGTATCCTAACAACTGCCTCACAGTATATTTTTTCCTTGCTGACCTTTGTGTGCAAAAATTATTCCATCTACCAAGACAACAGTAAATTCCATGGTTATAACACCAGGAACAAAAACAATCTACATTTAGAAATGAAACGTCTCACTCTGGTACAAAAAGGAGTTTACTACTCCAGCATTAAGCTGTTCAATGCTCTACCACTACATATCAAATGTGTTCATACAGAACTGCCAAAATTTAAACAAGTTCTCAAAGATTACCTGACAGAGAAATCTTATTATACTGTGGATGAATACCTGAAAGAAAATGTATACCATCACTAAACTTATTGTGTCTAGAAGTAGTTCAATTGAATTTATTGTGCATTTGGGCATTAGCGCACTTTTTGTAACAACAGATTGGCTGTACATGTATTTACTCTTGTAGGTCTAATATATGATTTAACTTTGTGCTCTTATCTTTAACCTTTATTTGAAACTCCTTTTTCTGTCAAATGGTAGTTATGTTATCTAGCTGACATTGTATCTGTTACTTTATTTATAGTATGTCTTACTTAAACTATGTACAATTTTCCATTGAATTGCCCTTGTATTTATTGTAAGTTTAAATTGAAACCTGTACAATTTGACACGTTCCATATCCTTGTGATTGACTCACTAACTGGATCTACGGAACAAGAAATAAATAAATAAATAAATAAATAAATAAATGATAACTTAGGAAGTAAGGGGGCAAGAAACCTGAAATTTTGCATGCAATAACTTAGCAGTGCAAGGTCTTCTATATAAAATTTCATTCTCCTACTGTTTTCCAATAGCTTACAAATCAAGGGCAAAGGTGACAATTTTTACAAAAACGCAAAAATGGGTGTTTTTACCGCACTTTTACTAAAAGTATTTTCCGCAAACTCTTTTAAGCCATTTTCTTTGGAAAGACTATGTTCTGAAACATCTAAAAAGTTGTCTGTTTTTGCTGTGTGAGCAAATAAAGCCTTAAGAAGCAGCAACAAATTGGGGTATGGCGAAAATGTGTCCATATTGAGCTGGTACTCAAATTAAACTGAACATCTTTTATTATGTTTTATCATTGATAGTATTCTCTAGGAAAAGTAATATCAAAAGTATCGATTAATAGGAAGTGATCTAGTTCAGAAGAACTCAAAAAAACTATAGAAAAAGGGGGCATCTTTTGTCATGATGATCTTGATATATTTTAGGCAGTTGTTCTGTTATAATCAAGCACTCCTAGACAAGTTTTTGCAGGAGTGAGGTGTGGGAGCAAGTCTCAAGAAATTCCATGTTTAATGTAAAGGAGTTGGTCAGCTGCTAGACATGTCGTGCCATAAAAACTAAATTTTATAGGTGACACTAAAAACTTATTGGATCTCAGAGAATTCATAGTAATATGAATAAAAGCTCCATAGTGGCTGTTGGGGACGGCAGGAGGCGTACCTCACACCCACATTAAGATGGCCAAGGGGGAGAGATACAATAATAATAATAATAATAATAATAATAATAATGTCGTGTGACAACACATCATGGTGAAAGTTTCTGAAAACAGTGAATTGGAGGCTTCCTGCAGCCATGGTACTGTTACCATTAACAAATATGCACAGTAATACTCTGCATCTAGGGGCAGTTTAATGTTGCCACACTTAGAAATAAATGATTATCTTCCAACTAAAGTCTGTATTCTCTACTTCTGGAAGCACCAGTAAAACCGTCAAGATATTGTGGGTGAACAATACACCAGATTTTGAGGGGGGAGGTTGGGGGTGAGGTGGGGTGGGGGATGATGGCGGTAAGTACCCCCAATTGCCTCCCTTTGTGGGTACCTATGGCTGTAATAACTATATAATTAAACTAGTTATAAACTTCAAAATTTAACTGTGCATTGCCAAGGCACTTGGAGATCATGGTGTACAAACCACCTTCAAGTTTTACACCACTGACACATTGTGTAAATTTTGGTGAATTCATGGCAGTCTGCCCGACATCCTTTCAAAAAGGATTCACATTCATGAACATTTTTCATTTATATTTCTATTTTGCAATGCTATTGATGTGACAGTTTAATTCTGGTTTAAGGTAAGTCACATTTTGTGTTTTGCATAGTTCACAGTTTGTATGAACATTAGCATACTGATTGAAAAATTGTACAAATGTGTTGGTATGGCCCATGGTGGCTTAACCAGCACTAGTCACTCTTAATACATTGGTTGCCAACTTAAATCACCCAAGTTTATGTACCAGGGTGAGGCCTTTTTCAGGTACATCTAATTTCTTTAATACTATTCCTGCTAGGCCATTTGTATACAAACTGTGCACGATCTTAAATAACACATCAAGACTCATTTCACCATTTCAGATGAATAAAATCCTTTTTTTGAAGGAATGGAGCAAAAATAATGTAAATGCTGAATATTTAATACCTCAGCAGGTTGGTTTACAAATTCACTTCAGAGATAACAACATATTTGAACTAATTAATAGGTTGTATGCTTTACTTTACAACTATGAGTTAAAAGGAAAACATTATAAGTGCATGACCTTTTTATTTGGACAACTTTCACTGTTTGTGATGATTCACTGTGGTTTCTTAATGGCTTCAGCTCAACCAAATTTTTAAGATGCCATCTGATCTGCTATGTATGTGAAGGATTTTGCAGCATTACATTCGAAAACTGTAAATGATTTTTTGGTTGCTACTTTTCTTGAGGTGGCTGCTACCATTTGTAGAACTTTTTTAGTGGTCAGAAGCGCGACATCTTTCTTAGCCTTCCATTTCCCTACAATTATGTTTGTGTTACTCTGCATGCATAACACTTCATCTTTCTTGACCTTTCCTTTCACTGCTGTCAATGGTCTGTATGTTCTGATCTTCCTCAAAGTACCAACAAAGTTTGTTGAGTGGTCATTCAACTTATGAGCAAAGACATTGCTTGTGTAGTAACTGTTGATGTGCAGAGTGCATCTGACATTCAACAATAGATCAATCAACTCCATCACTACATGGCGCCATAGTTTCATAAATGCACATAGTAGCCAATGTGTTAGTGAGAAAACCAGGATGCCCATCATCATAGGGGATACGTGTGTGACAGTGGTCATGGGTTTACCATAAGATGCCAAGCCACATAAAGAGTTTCTTTATACAGGATCCCAAACCTGATAAGGGTTTGTTTCTGTACGATATAACGTACAATGATACATTTCTTTAAGTGCCCTGGCCAAGGATACAGGTTTCTTTGATAAGATGGCGTCGCGTATAGAAGTGTGTGTAAATAGTTCCACGGCAAACGGTTACATATCGAGTATAAATTGTATAAAGTGCAATAACTACATCGCGAAAGGTATCAAGTTATGTGCAGTGTCGCAAAAATGGATTCATACAAAGTGTTTCGCGGGAACGGAAGAATGGGACGCGAAATGTGACTGTGGCATGGAATGCTGCGATCTACTAACGGTAGCTTTGTCAAGATACGATAACTGCATAGAAGAAAGTGTTACTACATCGCTTCAGCAAGGCCTTGTGCTTGCAAATCGTTACGTAAATAAGTTAGAGGAACTGATAAAGCAGCGGAATTATGACGATTTAAAAAACGAGTGTAATGAAAACATACCGGCGATTTTCGTTTCAAACAAAACTTCTGCTAGTAGTAAACGAAATCTTTCTGGCGGTATGACATCGTCAGTAAATAGAGTGCAAAGAAAAACGGGTAATAAAGACACGACAGGACGAAATGTGAACACAAAAAATAAGACAAGTGAAAGTGAATCTAGATCATCTGTGTGTTCTAACGAGAGAAGCAGGTTTGATGTGCTACAAAAAGATGAAAATTGTGAACAACAAAGCACTGAGGTAAATAAAAACTTCATAGTTCAAGAAAACAGCATAAGTAGCAAGAAACATTCGTACAACAGACACAGCACTAACACAAAAAGTTCACCTAAACACAAAAAAAAGAATAACAGTGTTTGCAGACAGCCATGGCCGATCAGTTGCAACTAATTTAATGCATCAAAGTCATAATAATTTCGTAATCCAACGAAATGTTATACCAGGTGCACCATTAACTTCAGTACTTGAAAGCTGTAACAACTTACAAGATCTCACAATGAATGACACAGTTATAATCTGGGGTGGCACAAATGATGTAGCCAAAAACGAAGCAGACACGGCATTAAATGCTACATCATCAGCATTAATTAAGCTTTAGCACACAAATGTAATCATAGTAGGGATACCCCATAGATATGATCTTGAAAGCTGGTCTTGTGTGAACGATGAAACCAGGCGAACAAATAGGAAAATAGGCAAAATAGTGAAATCTTTCCAAAACACTCAGTTTGTAACAGTCTCTGAGAACAGAGACTGGTACACTTCTCACGGACTACACCTAAATGCTAATGGCAAGGAAGAAATGGCCAGAACTCTACTTGCAGCCATCTCTCCAAAAATCAACTAAAGCCTGCAATATCACTTGAGTGGAAGGATCCAGAAGGAACTGAGCAAATAATACCACAGCAAGAAAAAATTACAGTACCAGAAATCAACCACAATGTTGTCAAGAGGACAGTAACGAACAATGGAGTAGGAAGATCAGTTTGCAGGAACAGGATATTCAAAAGTCCAGAAACACATTGTGCTTCTAGAAGATCCTCAAGACCAATAAAACCCAGAGTTCAAAGTGATGTGTTTTTGTGGGAAAGTAAAGCAACTAACAAATTCCCAGGACTAGGTAAAAACAACTGGCCAAGCCAGCTAGTTAAAACAACAGAAGCTGTTGCATCAACTGCAGACTCTTCAGCATCACTTACTCAATCAAATGTGGTGGAGTATACAACTCCAGTTACTGCAACACCAGGCAGCTCGGCACCTCCTCGGACTGTACGGAGCAAGAAGGCACCTCAACAGCTACCTTGACAACTAGACAGACAGAAGCCAGGTTGGGCAGTAGATCAAGAAATGCAAGATCGCCAAAGAACAGGAACACTTTTAGTGCCTGGATCCAGAACTTATGCAAGTGAACCAACTCAGTGCATTTTAAAGGAAGATAATCAGAGTGACCAGTTAAAAATACCACTAAGGCTCATGCACCTAAACATACAGTACCTTAGAAATAAGCTTAATATATTACAGGTTTTTGTAAGTGAACAGTCACCTAGCATAGTAGTGTTAACTGAGCATGAATTAAAATCTGATGAAATTATTTACTGTAAACTAGAGGGCTACTCCTTAGCAAATAGTTATTGTAGACAGCAACATAAGGGTGGTGGTGTGGCAGTTTACATTAGTGAGAATCTCGAGTACAAGAAAATAAACTATCTAGACCAGTACAACAAAGAAGGCTTGATTGAAGTGACAGGCATTGAAGTCCACACCAAAGAGTGTAGAGAGGTTATGAGAAAACATAAAGTTATTGGGGTTTACCATCCACCAAAGGCTGATGTAGTTAGCTTCATAGACATATTTAGTAGAGTAGTGGGACGTTGTGGTCCCAGTGACCTAACTATACTTGGTGATCTGAATATAGAGGCAAAATCTTCCAGTTTGTGTAATATGAGGTTAATAGATACTCTTAACTCATATAATCTCATAAATGTAGTAAATAGTGATACCGGGGTAACAAAGTCCATATCTAGCAGAATTGATTACGTTATACTATGTAAACATATTAAAGACAGTGTTAGGTGCTGGAATATGGATTTTCACTACTCTGACCACAAATGCCAGCTTGTAGAGTATGTAAACACAAGCATCCGAAAAATGACAAAAGTTATCAAAAATAAAAGAATCCTAAAAGAGGGTAACATCCTTGCCTTAAGAAACAAATTAGCTATAGAGGACTGGGATCTGGTTTACCAGACTGAAGGATCTGAAAACAAATGGGCCAAATTCTATGATACTATGCTCACCCATAACCAAAGTGCAAAAACCAACAGACTGATACTTCCAGCAAATATAAAACTCATGCAAAACATCCAGGACCTGGATGTGTTACACAAGTCAACAAACCTGCAGGTTTTTAAGGCCAAGTACAACGAAGCCAAGAAAATCTTTAAGAAAGAGCTTTCAAATCTAAGAAAACAGATATACAGCAGTGAAATAGCTCAATCAGACAATATAGCCAAGACCTCATGGAGAATTATAAATCAATTTCGCAAAGCCACACCGAAGCCAGAAACTGAAATTTTAATTATAAGACATGAAGGAAACACAATTAAAGATCCTAATAAAGTCTGCAATGTTTTCAATAAATACTTTATATCTGCAGCTGTTAGTCCAATTAATAACACAGTTGTGAGTAGTGAGGTAAAGCTCTGCCCCTTTGAAGAGTCACCTTTTGAACTCAAACAAGTAAGTGAAAAAGAAATAGGCAGGATAATAAATAACCTAAAGAATAAGTTCTCATCTGGATGGGATGGTTTGAGTAGTATCGTGATTAAAAAATGTAATAAGGAATTAGTTAAAATAATCACCCACCTGGTAAACTGCAGTATCAGAGAACATACATTTCCAAATGTATTGAAATGGAGCACAGTTAAACCAGTGCATAAAAAAGGATCCAAGGAAGAGGTTTCAAATTTCAGGCCCATATCATTAATACCTGTCTTCAGCAAAGTATTTGAAGTTGTGCTGCTGACACAACTTAGTGACTATTTCTTGAAAAATAAGTTCCTAACAGAGACACAACACGGATTCCGAAAAGATCATAGTACTATCACAGCAATTACGAAATTTCTTCACAAAACGTATGGTGCCCTTGATCAAGGAATGCAAACAGCTGGCATATTTCTAGACCTTACTAAAGCCTTTGACTCGGTAAACCATGAGTTACTTTTAAGTAAACTTGAGTCATACAATGTAAATGCTGCATCCATGCAATTGTTGGCTACATATTTATTTAACCACATGCAGTGTACAATGCTGACTTACAAAATCAATAATCTGATCATTAATTTCCAGTCCAAATATGAGTCACACAAGGTGTACCCCAGGGCTCAATTTTGGGCCCTTTCCTTTTCCTAGTGTACATAAATGATATAGAGCAACCTTTCAACTCCCAATTGGTAACCTATGCAGATGATACCTCATTGTTATTTCTTGGTAAACAAAATGATGAGTTAACGTTGGTAGCCACTGAGGGACTACAGCAAATAACTACTTATTTCCAAGATCAAGGTTTGAAAGTTAATATCAGTAAATCTCAGTTATTGCCATTTAAACTTACAAACTCACACCAAATCTCTATCAGTAACATAGGTGGAATTGAAGTAGTGGACACAGAAGGCTGCAGATTTCTAAGTATTCACCTAGGTGAAAATCTAAGATGGGTAAACCATATCAAATTCTTATGCAATAAAATCAGCAGTTCATTACATCTAATCAGCCAGTTATCAAAAGTAGTTCCACATCAGACATTAAAAACAATTTATTATGGAACCATTTTTCCACAGATTAATTACGGGATAGAGATATGGGGTTGTGCTGCCGACATACATATTAACAGAATATTAACCCTACAGAAAAGAGCAATCAGAATTATCAATGGATTAGGGTATAGAGATTCATGCAGGGAAATCTTTGTTCATCATAAATACCTCACAGTCTACTCACTGTATCTTTACAAATTAATTATATTTTTTGTGACACATCAAAACAAAGAAACAAAGTGCTCTGATATGCATGCCTATAATACAAGAAATAAAGACTGCTACTACAGACAAAGAACAAAATTAAAAACAACAGACCATAGTCCATGCATTAGTGGTCAAATATGGTACAACAGGTTACCGAGCTCTATAAGGTGCCACAAAGGGAACTTATTCAAAGTGAAACTGAAACATTTCTTGATTGACAAGTGTTTATACTCTTTAAGTGAATATTAATATTAAACTAAAATAAATTATTGTGTACATATATATATATATATATATATATATATATATATATATATATATATATATATATATATATATATATATATATATATATACACTCCTGGAAATTGAAATAAGAACACCGTGAATTCATTGTCCCAGGAAGGGGAAACTTTATTGACACATTCCTGGGGTCAGATACATCACATGATCACACTGACAGAACCACAGGCACATAGACACAGGCAACAGAGCATGCACAATGTCGGCACTAGTACAGTGTATATCCACCTTTCGCAGCAATGCAGGCTGCTATTCTCCCATGGAGACGATCGTAGAGATGCTGGATGTAGTCCTGTGGAACGGCTGCCGTGCCATTTCCAACTGGCGCCTCAGTTGGACCAGCGTTCGTGCTGGACGTGCAGACCGCGTGAGACGACGCTTCATCCAGTCCCAAACATGCTCAATGGGGGACAGATCCGGAGATCTTGCTGGCCAGGGTAGTTGACTTACACCTTCTAGAGCACATTGGGTGGCACAGGATACATGCGGACGTGCATTGTCCTGTTGGAACAGCAAGTTCCCTTGCCGGTCTAGGAATGGTAGAACGATGGGTTCGATGACGGTTTGGATGTACCGTGCACTATTCAGTGTCCCCTCGACGATCACCAGTGGTGTACGGCCAGTGTGGGAGATCGCTCCCCACACCAGGATGCCGGTTGTTGGCCCTGTGTGCCTCGGTCGTATGCAGTCCTGATTGTGGCACTCACCTGCACGGCGCCAAACACGCATACGACCATCATTGGCACCAAGGCAGAAGCGACTCTCATCGCTGAAGACGACACGTCTCCATTCGTCCCTCCATTCACGCCTGTCGCGACACCACTGGAGGCGGGCTGCATGACGTTGGGGCGTGAGCGGAAGACGGCCTAACGGTGTGCGGGACCATAGCCCAGCTTCATGGAGACGGTTGCGAATGGTCCTCGCTGATACCCCAGGAGCAACAGTGTCCCTAATTTGCTGGGAAGTGGCGGTGCGGTCCCCTACGGCACTGCGTAGGATCCTACGGTCTTGGCGTGCATCCGTGCGTCGCTGCGGTCCGGTCCCAGGTCGACGGGCACGTGCACCTTCCGCCGACCACTGGCGACAACATCGATGTACTGTGGAGACCTCACGCCCCACGTGTTGAGCAATTCGGCGGTACGTCCACCCGGCCTCCCGCATGCCCACTGTACGCCCTCGCTCAAAGTCCATCAACTGCACATACGGTTCACGTCCACGCTGTCGCGGCATGCTACCAGTGTTAAAGACTGCGATGGAGCTCCGTATGCCATGGCAAACTGGCTGACACTGACGGCGGCGGTGCACAAATGCTGCGCAGCTAGCGCCATTCGACGGCCAACACCGCGGTTCCTGGTGTGTCCGCTGTGCCGTGCGTGTGATCATTGCTTGTACAGCCCTCTCGCAGTGTCCGGAGCAAGTATGGTGGGTCTGACACACCGGTGTCAATGTGTTCTTTTTTCCATTTCCAGGAGTGTATATATATATATATATATATATATATATATATATATATATATATATTGTACTAAACTTGTAAAAAAATGCTATGACGTTCGCAAAAGACACCAGTTGGTGTCTCCATGCAAAAAAAAAAAAAAAAAAAAACAATAAATAAATAAAATAAATTTTAGGATTATAAAAAAAATTATATTTTTGTTTACTGTAATGTCATAGCACATTTCCGATAATGTACTGCAAGTACAGTAATACTGTGGTTAGGTAGTACTATTGTGGCATGACAACAGCTACCTGTCTGATAGCTGCTGTGCACAAATGAGACTGGTTATACTGCATTAGTGGTATGCCTAAAATAGTGTCCTTCTGCCTTTGTGAACTCTTGGACACGTCTGCACTCCTTGCTGCACTGGACTCGTCCAGTAGGTCTAACCTGAAAACACAGCTGAGTGTTCCTGCCAAGACACGCACTCACTTTGCTTACAGGCCAAAGCACTACCATTTGTTACCGCTCTAAGAGCATAGTTGCCAGAGAGCTCTACCCACGCATGCACGTCTCCATGCCCCTCTTCTGCCTGTTACCTGGTGACAATCGCTAAAGATCCACCTATCAGTCAAGATTAATCGAAAAACTACACACCCTATCTCAATACTCCCCTCTTAAAGGAAAACGTGTGTAAAATTTCCCTGTTAAAAATACACTTTTCTCCCGGGTGAAAACACACTTTTTCCGTGTTAAGTGACAGTATATTTTCGTTTAGAACTGCAAAACTTCAATCCTTTGAATGGTTATGGTTTTATACACGGGCGTAGAATTTACCGTCACTTTAGAAAACGAAACTCAGGGGCAAAAGACACATTTTGGAAATATCTTTAATGTGCAGCAACTTGTGCACTGCGTATTTTCGTATTACGGAAGTATACATTGGAATTACACCAAACACCACATGTTACTTTCTGAATCATTGAAATCGAGATTGCGATGCGCTTTTGTAAGCCAGTCAGCTCATGTCACGTCATCTCGCCAGCCGATGACAGCGGATATTCAGAACATAGGACACGTGATGCAGTCAGCCAACAGCGACATGTGTTGAGTAGCATGAACACACAAACAGGGAAAGTTCATAGTTTAAATTAATATACGTAGTATTGCTACAATAAAAGCAAAGCTTTCACATATAATATTATTCTCTAAGGTTAATAAGATGCAAGAGAAGCTAAGCTTTCACATATAATGTTGATTTTTCCTGCGCGTGTTACACTTGAAGATACCTCACACAAATATGCCAGTAAAATTTTTAATAATGACATAAATGTCTTATCTTCAGGGTTCAAAATTCTTCTAAATGGCTCGTCATCAAAAAGTTAATTTTTATATGAGAGTCAAACGCTCTTTGATTTAAGAAATTCATGATACATTTTCGCACATAGTTCAGCTTACGAGAAAGGATATTTACTTTGAAAGTAACGCTTTTCAAACTACCATTCGCAATATTTTCCCGCGACTTGTTAGAAACAGGTTCGTTTCAGCAGTTGCCAGAAGAAACAAGACATCAGAGGATACTCCAAGAGCATCGGAGTTTCGTGAACCATACTAAAATGTTCACATTTAAAGTGCATACTTAACAGTGCACATTCGTATGTCCAGATTCCCAATGAAGTAGACCTCGACCAGATATTAAGCTTTTCATTGTGGTTTTCGGGATGTAAATTTTCTTGGAGCACCAGTGCTCTATTATATCATGTTTGGTTCTTTATTATGGCATAATGCCATACGTGCTAGAAGATGAAAACGTGCACCTGAAATGCAGCGAACAGATGAAACTAGCCAGTACTGTGGAATTAAAGATTTCGTTTCAAATATATTGACTGCCTCTGCGGAAAAGGTTAATAAAAGTCAAATTTCTTTAGCAAACAGACAAAAATAACTTAATTGTTCTGCAAGGCGATTAATGCTTGACTGTCAAGAAGGTGGAAATAAAATAAAATCTGAAACTAATAACATATTTTAGCCTTCCGTAATTATGTGAATGTATTGTAATTCACTTGATAGCTCGCGGCCATAGATATCCGGTTTGATTTAATTTGAGGTGAGAGTAAACGAAGGGGAAACAGCAAAATCAAATGGCTCTGAGCACTATGGGACTCAACATCTATGGTCATCAGTCCCCTAGAACTTAGAACTACTTAAAGCTAACTAACCTAAGGACATCACACAACACCCTGCAAACTCACTAAATGTAAAGTGTAAACACGGGTTACGTGGAGACTACCTGCACTGCACATCAGCCCCGGATCTACGATATTTGCTAACCGGGTCAATACTAAAAAAAATCGAATTTTCGAGAATATGTTCATCTTGTAGCGCACATCTTTCCGAAAAGCCTGAAACATAAAACATGTGTGTTCAAGGAAATGGAAGACATGTTATTTGGCCTTAAGTGTGCCAAAGTGCAGTGCCACGCCTTTTCATACAGCATTCTTCTATCGCACATCACTGTGTTCGCTCTGTGGAACTGAAACGTGAATATTCTGTAATGGATACCATCAAACTATATTAAGGACAATGGAAATTGAAATGTCCTGTGGTGCCTCTCCTGTTCCCAGTCGGCCGGTTTGACAGCCTGTCCTTTTTTTAAAATAATAATAATAATCTCTCTATTAATAGCGGATGGGATTATTTGTAATCGGGAGAACAAGAACTCTTCAGAAAATTTGCACTCTTTATTGGCTGTTAGCTAATAACTTGCTGCTTTGTGTGACATAAAATTAAATATAGGATATATAAAACCAATAAAAACAAGAGACAAGCAAGAAAGTACACATTTCTTCAATCCTTAGCTCCTAGCATATTTTTCCCTCTAATCTTGCTACATCTTTACATGGCGTGTTTTCCTTTCTGCGAAAGAATCTGTTACCTCATCAAAGTTCGTCAAACGTTATGCTACATGACAAATCGAAATGTCGTTATCTAATTCTGAAAAAGCTGTTAATACAAATAATACTCAAGACTGGTGTGGTTTCTCCATCTGATTACGTCTGTTGTGTCACTGCTAGATAAAACAAAATAGGCTTTTCTAATATTGCAGCAATTTTGTAACACACACCAAATAAATGAGACTGTTTTAGCACAAACGGTCATTTTTATAACACGACAGAATATAATTCACGAAGTACCAATATCAAATGCCTATAAGGCCTACTACAAGCAGAAAGCTTTATGTTAGGAAACAGTTTCACATTTCATTCATACGCACCAGTTTCTCAAGCATGAGATCGAAAAGTAGTATTATGAAATTTTTATATAATTTTGGAATCGTCTTACTCTTGCATAATTTGTGTGATGTCCCCGTTTCTTCTCCTTTCTCGTTGTAACAAACAATCTTGTCATCACCAATTTTGTAGCTATTCCTGCCATTATCAAAATTTGTTCGCCGATTTACCCTGGCAGAATCACAGGTTTATCCTGCGATTAATCTCCAGTTAGGCGTTGTTACTTGTTCGTACAACACGTTTTCCGCGTTACTTCCAGAATAGAACTTAAGCGGCTGCTAGCCGGGGTCTGTACAACTAGTCCTTACTAGCGTAGCGATCTGGCCTAAAATTCTCTGTCAAAATTTCATTTTCTTGGATACACCGAGTAGGTAATACGTAATCTTTCTCACCTGTTATTTCTGTTAGTCGTTTATTTCCATTCTGGTAGTCTGAATCTATGGATTTCGCTAGTAATTATAACAACGCTGATCATTGGCAAACCCAATCAATCACATAATCAGACAGCGATTGGCATTCATCCGTTCGGCTTTACTCTGCTCAGCTCCTATATCCCCGTCCCCTGTTGTCTGCGGAAAGTTTATTTCTAGATGCGACGAGGATTCTCCTGATAGAGACATCACGTACAATATGCACGCATTCAAAAATCAACTTATGATTCATTCAGAAATCAACTTAAAATGTGTTCAAAAATGTTCAAAAACCAACAGGAAAGCGTTTCAAAATCATATGAACAATCGATAGACCAAGGTTCAAATGGTTCAAATGGCTCCGAGCGCTATGGGACTTAACATCTGAGGTCATCAATCCCCTAGAACTTAGAACTACTTAAACCTAACTAACCTAAGGACATCACACACATCCATGCCCGAGGCAGGATTCGAACCTGCGACCGTAGCGGTCGCGCGGTTCCAGATTGAAGCGCCTAGAAACGCTTGGCCACTCCGGCCTGCGATAGACCAAGGTGAGCTGGATGCTAGGCGCTTTGTGAAACAATTTTTTCCCCCTCAAGAATATAAATTTTGCGCCCCCTTTTCCCGGTAGCATCTAGCTGCTTGCTGCGATTGTTTGCACAGCCAACAGCTACATTCCTGTAGCCAGAAGCGGGAGAATCCACTACTCAAACGCGACTCAACTGCGCATGCGCATGAGCCCACTCATAACTACTAAAAGGAATCTAATGTTTGTGGCTTCACGCTCATCGGATGCAATGTGTGTTATGAAGCATTGCACAGTCTTTGACACATTTTGCTGTTGGCAGATGCTTGCATGAGCACTGTGTGTCGTTGTTGTATAAGCGCATTTCCTTTGCAATTTAAGTTATTTTCGTTTTTTCTCTCGTTTATGTTTTATTGTTTAAGTATTATTGTGCAGTAGCGGGATACAGTAATATCCTTTGTTAGAGTGTCTGTTCTTACCAGTCAAAATTACAAAAATTTAACAGAAAACTAAAACAATGAAAAATTCCAGGGTTTTTCCCGGTTTTCTCCGGGATGAAAAAATTCCCGGGTTTTTCCCGGTTGTCCTGGGTCGTATACACCCTGTGTGTGTGTGTGTGTGTGTGTGTGTGTGTGTGTGAAGGGGGTAACCTTTAGGATGAAACGAGCAAAGCAACTGCCAGCTTCACACCATCATAATACCCTTGTAATAACTTAAGTTGGCTTATATGACGTCTCACCTCCTTCTTATTGGAGCGACCCTGGACGGGATAACTCATCGGTAATAGCTGCTTAATAACCTCATAAGGCCCCAGAAAGTGGGGTAGCATTTTGCTGGTTATCTTCTGCTGCCCATTGCTTTCAGCCCAGAAATTTTTTAAGTAAACTACATTCCTGATTTTCAAGTTAATGAGATGCCATCCTTCATTGTATCGATTTGCTATTCTCTGGGGTGCCAGGCGAATGTTCTTTCTTTGTCTTCTCAATTCATCCAAATGATCTTGGGATTGTTAACTTTGGATAAAAGATCATTATGCACATTAAATTGGATAATGGAGAGTTAACATTAATTTGGCGGATGTAGTTCTGCAGCTTCATGAACTGCTGCATTAAATGCAAAGTTAATCCAATGTAGTGTCTCTTCCCACTTGGATTGTGAAATCCCATTGCATATAATTAGGGATGATTTTAAATTCCTGTTTACCTGCTTAACAAATAAAGACTGGTGAAGGTGCATTATGGTGGTGAAGAGAGAAATTGCACTATTGAAGCAAAATCTTTTGACTTGCCTTGAAACAAACGCTGGAGCATTGTCGCTAACAAGGGTCTCCTGTGCTCCATCATAGATATGTTGCCCAGGTGTTTGATGATCACACTGGATGTAGTGCACCTAAATGCAAGCAGCCATTAGCAGTTGCCTTGCTTCGACCAGGCTAGGGGGCCTAAATAATGCATGAACACTTTATCCAAGGGATGTTCTATTTTATTCAAATTAAGTTTCCCTGTTTGAGAATTAGGGTCTGGTTTTGCCATTTTACATTCCTTGCACCCTTCCATCAGCTTCCTTATCTTTCAGTGCAGAGTCGCCCATGATAAATGCTCCTTGATTGACATCAAGGTTTTATGTATTCCCAGCCGTCCCCCACATGGTGAATTATGAAAATACCTTTACACTGGCTGAATTATTTCTGTAGGCAAACATGTCTTGTCTTTACTGTCCTCATGTGTGTTTTATAACACAAGAGATTTTTCTGGCGAGAACATCTGGCTACTTCAACTCCACCCTTAATCTGTTTTATAATTTGCACCAATCTAATATCATTCTCCTGCCCGGAATTTCCCCTAAGATCACACACACACACACACACACACACACACACACATACACACACACCTCTTCCTCAACCTCCTGTAGGGTATCTGAACTTCCAGATTCCTCTTGGAACATTCAACTCAACATGTCAGAAATTAGTTTCAGTGCCCTTAATATGTTTTATCTGAAATCAGAAAGGCTGTCAGGCTGTCCTTCCAGTTTTCCTAGGAGATGCCAGCATCCACATAAGAGCTAGGTTGTCAGCTTCCAATCTGAATAGCTTATGCTCCAAATAAAAACGAAACTTTTACACTGTGACAGGAGCCTCTAACTCATATTCAGGTTAATTCTTTTCGATTTCCGACAAGGACCTTGTGGGGTAAGCTAAAGGCCACCATTCTCCCTGATGGTCCTGTAATTGTATGGCCATCACCCCTTAATCTGAACCATTGGTTTCTAAAATGAACTCCCACTCAAAATCAGGAATGATCAAGACTGGCGCACTGGCTAAAGCTTGTTTTAACCTGTTGAACGCGACCTCTTAAACTGTTCTCCCTTATATCTTAATAGGTTCAAAGGTTCAGCCAACTGTACAAAATGGGACACAAACTTTCGGAAAAACTGACCAGTCTGATGAATCATGCTGTCCACTTTTTTTCCTTTGGTGGAGGGAACTGGTGAATTACTTTGATATGTTCAGGTTCTACCCTTATATCTTTAGCTGACACAATGTAGCCCAAGAAAGATGTTTCCCTGTGGGCTAAATCTACTTTAGCTGGCTTCTGCATTAGGCCTGCGTCACGAAAACAACTTAGCACTTGATGAATATGATGCATACATTCTTCAGAGGTCTGAATATAAATGACATCATCTGGCAGTGGCGTACCACTATTTATGTAGAGGGAGGGAGGGGGGCAAGCAAACCCATTTACTGATTTCGTCTTTCAGCAAAACTGTTAAGAATACACTCATACCGAGAGTTTGGGAAGGTGTGAGGTAATCAGTTGCTCTACAGAGAGAAGCAACTCATTACTGCTAATATGGACTCAGTTTTAAAGGTCATGCTCTTGAATACAATTTCACAGCTTTAATTTTTTTAAATACATTTATCTAGGGAAACACTGGTCCTGTTTGGTTTTGAGACCATTTACGATAAGGAGTTCATATTTACTGTAGACTGCAATGTCACTCATCCAGAGAGAAGCCTTTTGTTATTATTTCCATTTTACAAACACTGTGTGTGACATCTTTATGAAATAAAGAAAAACATAATTTGTTTGAAAAAGAGTCCTTTATTTTGTTTTTATTTAGACTAAAAAAATTCACATACAATTTTCAAATGTAGTTTACATTTCGACAGTTCTTTCAAGACATCCATAAGATTAATTTTTCCATCTCTGTCTTGATGAACATGGGGGAGTAGATGGAGTCTCGGCTGAGTCATTGTTGATATGAGGCAAGTTTTAAGTCATCTCAAGGTGCTGAATGACTTCTCAGAGGATGCTGACAATGCTGGAACTGTTAGTATCAGAATGATGAAGTGAATAACTTCCTGAAAGAGTTCTTTAACCCTATTAAGGTTTAGCAATATGTTTTCTTCCATCAGAGGATACATTACATGGTTGTATTCCAGTTGTAATGGTTCGCAGCATTTCGAGCAGTTCATGAAGCCTGTTAAGGTTAAAGTCTGTTGTATATACCCCAAGCAATTCATCCAAACATCATGTAGATGGAAGATGTGTTTGGGAGGACGTAATAATTATCTCTTCAAGGTGGGATAGTTGTTTTAGATCCTCTCGATTGAATCTTCGATCAATCTCATTCAGAACAAGATCAAGAACTTCAAACAAATCTTTCCTTAATTTTTGTTGTTGAGTCAATTCTTTGGGAGCAAATGATTTTTTTATGTGTTGCAATTTCGCTGATATTTTTATTGGGTGGGAGATATTTGGGCCTTTCCTATTTAGGTTTTAGAATAATCTTTGGATTTGTCTAACAGTATATCATACGCTTCTGTAGTCCTAATACTTCCAATAGCTACCTTTAGAACCTCAGAATGTTTCACTCCAGCAGCATTAAAATTTGGATTCTGTAGGGATCTGGCCAGTTCCTCACTCAGTCCTAACACTTTATTTGCTGTTATATAAAAAAGTTTCAAACTTTTTGAGCAGCTTTGCATAGCCCTGCAGAACTGACCACCTTTCTTCTCTGAGTTCGGTACATTCAATATTTCGGTCACGGTTTTCTGGACCCACTCACGGTTTTCCCGGGAACGTGTTAAAGACTTTACTCTTACAGCCCATCAGGTGGGACACATTGGAATCAGTCATTGAGCTTTTGGGTTTGGATTCATCTCATCAGTACCAGATTCTAGCACAACATTTGCATGCACATTTTTCCTTTTTGAGGACTCTCGAATTATATTTGAGACATCTTTCACAGTTACCAGTTGTAACGGAACATATTAAAGGCTTTACTTTAATGAAGTATGTGATACCCTCCAAATTCAACCAGTTTAACGAGTATTTAAGATTATAGAAGAGTTATTGTGTATGTTAACAATGATTGCACAACATGTCTCCATAAACAGTCAACCCATTAAATTATCCTGAATAACTGACCCACACAAAAGTTAATATCACTTGATCACTGATACAGCAAATGTCATCATGTAAAAACACTAAGTTTATCTTAAATAATTAATATGAAGTACGAAAAATAGTAGCCAACTTAGGTATTTTGGATCTCCTTAAATAAAAATCACCCAGTGAAACCTATTCGTTCACTAGGAGCGTTTTCACTCAGTATTCACGTAATCAATCCTATTTTAGACGAAAACCAATGTAATTCTTAATAATTCATGTTAATTACTTATTTATGCAAATTAGAGAAGTCAATTGACAAACTTCTAAAAAACGGCCTTTTTGTAACAAAGAATTATTCTGTCAAGTCTACAAATCTGTCTGTCATTTTAATAACATGTTAAATTATGTCACTCGATGCAAATTAATAACTTTTCTGCACAAATTATGATAACAGATGTACATGTGACTTGTAAACTATATCTCTTTTTAGTAGTTCTTTGACAATGTTATAAATACAAGCAGCAAGAACGGTCGGGAGGCAGTCGGAATGTCACTTTGGTAAAGTGTGTTTGTGTGTTATTGTTTGAGGTGGATAAACAATGCAAAGATCATGTAATGGAAGTACTACTTTGTGTTGTGTCATGGTCTTTGGTGGACAGTGGAGTTAAGATGGCCACCAGAGTAATAAATATTTGAAGGTTACATATTTGTTGGTTTCGCTCGTTCTTTATCATCAAATGCACATAAAAAACACGGGACCTCATGTTTTTAACCCTAGACAACCAGATTTAGAGCCAGCATCAGCATCGAGACACAGCAGCGATCCAGCAAGCAGCAGCGATTACTACAACGCATTTTAATGGCGCCAACCAAACATCAAGTGCTAACAAGCTCCGTAAATGGGAGTGAAATAGTGCGATTACAGCAATTTGCAATATCAACGACTAGGCGACCATTACACAGTACATCACACAATGGATCACAGCTCCTTAAAATTTTCTGTAGGGCCAGATCCAAATGATGATTACTGCAGTGGATATAACAACTTTATGGCTGGTCTCAAAGGATTTCCTTCACACCTTTGTTCCGCCCAGACATATTAATTTCACCATTGAAACAGTGGGCGCATAGAAACTCAATTTCTAATAACAGTCTTACAAGGATGTCTTTAATGGTAGT
Source organism: Schistocerca piceifrons (assembly GCF_021461385.2). Taxonomy (NCBI): domain Eukaryota; kingdom Metazoa; phylum Arthropoda; class Insecta; order Orthoptera; family Acrididae; genus Schistocerca; species Schistocerca piceifrons. The sequence goes on from NC_060141.1 coordinate 723,538,286, forward strand.
TGGCAGCGTTTGTGCGTTAGAGTTCAGTGGACACCAGATTGTAGCACAACATCTGCATACACGTTTTTTTTTCTTTTTGCGAATTCTAGAATTATATTTGAGACATCTTTCTCAGTTACAGTACATCAGACAATGGATTACAACTTCTAGAAACTTCCTGTAGTGCCAGATCCAAACAATTATTACGCAGTCGATGTAACAACTTTTTAGCTGGTCTCGAAGGATTTCCCTCACACCTTTGTTCCGCCTAGAGAATTTAATTGCACCACTGAAACTCAATTTCTAGTGACAGTCTTAGAATGATATCTTTAATGGTAGTTGCCAGCGTTTGTGCCTTGGAGTTCAGAGGACTACATAAACCCAGAAAAAGTTCTTTTATTTTGAGCATCTCAGGGTCAACACAAAGTATGCGAAGAGTCAACTGCTCCTGACCAGCCACATCCATCGTTGAATCTGCCATAATTCCGTAAAATGGGGAATTTTTTATTTGCTGTTCAATTTTTCACTGGATAATGTAAGACATTATTTCCAGTACTTCGTTTTGTATCGCTGGCAACAACGAAATGTCACGGTGCTTCAGCCATACCTTCATTTCTGGCACATCACCCTTCCCCTCATCCAGAAGTGTCATGAGGTTCTCAGAGACCGTTTCATGACCTCCCAGTGCATTTCCTGTTAGACCCAGAAACCTTAGTGAACTGATAATTACTACTGAAATGATTTTAATTTCCTCCTGATAAGTCAGCAGATGTCACACGACTTGGGCAATGACAGGTGTGCTATTTTCACATTGCTGAATAACGAGAGACCCTTGATAAAAAAGGCTCTTCTATCTTGAACTTTCCGTAGATTTTTTCCAATTACAGATACTTATTTTAAAAAAAGCCCTCTCTTTTTGTGGCCTTCTATTGTTCACTAAGCAGATGGACCAAAAGCAGTCATAGCAAAAAAAAACTTCCACTCTTTTCTTCATAATGTAGCCATGGATAAGCCACAAACTATTCAGATTTAAAAGGTGTTCCATTCCTTCTTGTAAACTTACGCTTCTCTGTTGGGCGAAATATTGTTTCAAAAATGGGTAGGCGTATACTTGAGATAGAGCACTTTGTCTTTCATGTCAGAATGGGGTGTCTGCATTCTTTGACAGTCCTATGCCACAGCTATTATGTCCATCATCTCTACCTGAAATCGTTAGCCGGCTTCGATGGCTGTGCGGTTCTGGCGCTGCAGTCCGGAACCGTGGGACTGCTACGGTTGCAGGTTCGAATCCTGCCTCGGGCATGGGTGTGTGTGATGTCCTTAGGTTAGTTAGGTTTAAGTAGTTCTAAGTTCTAGGGGACTTATGACCTAAGATGTTGAGTCCCATAGCGCTCAGAGCCATTTGAACCATTTTTTTGAAATCATTAAGGATAAAAACGTGCAACATGACGTATCTTGCACATATTGATTGATTGATTGATTTTGTTGTGATTGGCAGGAGAGCCAACACCATGTTACTAGAAGAGGCCGAAATGCACGCGTTTTAGCTCACGCAGGCTGGCGTGAGGTCTGGAACAGGACAAGGAAATTAGAGTTTAGAAAAACGGACGTAGCTGGTGGAATACTTAACTTTAATCCATTAATGATGAACGTCGCTCTTGACGGTACATGATTCACAATGTCAATAGTAACTGAATATGGCACCTTGCTAGGTTGTAGCAAAATGATGTAGCTGAAGGCTATGCTAAACTATCGTCTCGGCAAATGAGAGAGTATTTTGTCAGTGAACCATCGCTAGCAAAGTTGGTTGTACAACTGGGGCGAGTGCTAGGAAGTCTCTCTAGACCTGCCGTGTGGCGGCGCTCGGTCTGCAATCACTGATAGTGGCGACACGCGGGTCCGACGTATACTACTGGACCACGGCCGATTTAAAGGCTACCACCTAGAAAGTGTGGTGTCTGGCGGTGACACCACATTCCTCCCCCGCAAATAGGCGTACGGTTGTGGTATAAGGCTTCCGCCCGGCGTGGGGAGGGAACCCCATGTTGACGTATGCGACAAGGTGGGGAGCCTAACAACAGGCGAGACTGTGCCACCCGCACCCTGCCATTCGGACCGCGGGGAGCTAGGAAACGCCTGCTCCAGGGTGCACGCCAACATGCGGTGTATGCGCCCGTAGAGAGACTGGAGGGGCCGAAGGGTCGACCTCCATCGGGCCGGGGCACCTGATGGGCGAAGACGACATATGGTCTGGAGCAGGCAAGAGTTCCATGTCAGAGGACAACTGGTCCGGGTATGGCAAATCACGAGCAAAAAACACACGTTTGTCCTTCCGCAAGCGAAGATCATATTGTCGCAAGACCTGAAATAATGTTCTGAGATTGGCCAAATGTTCTTCTTCCGTCTTTCCGGAGATGACAATATCGTCCAGATAATTTGCTGCAGTAGGGACCGATGCACAAACAGTTTGTAGATATTGCTGAAACAATGCAGGGGCGGATGCACACCCGAATGGCAGTCGTTTGAATCGATACAAACCAAGATGCGTGTTAACCACCAAAATGCGTTGGGATTCTTTGTCCACCGGTATTTGCAAATACGCATCTGCTAGGTCCAACTTCGAAAAATATTTAACCGGGCACAGTTTGTCAAAAAGATCTTCTGGGTGGGGCAAAGGAAAAGTTGCAATCACTAGTTGTGGATTCACTGTTGCCTTGAAGTCCACACAAAGTCTCAATTTTCCGGAAGGTTTTGGCAAAATTACTATGGGTGATGCCCAGAGAGAAGCCTGCACACGTTCAATTACACCTTGTGATTCCAAATCGTGTAATGTTTTCGTGACCGCATCACGCAATGTGCGGGGAACATTGCGTCCTCTGAAAAGTTTTGGTTGCGCGTTTACTTTCAGTTCCAAATGTGCTTTATAATTCTTAGCGCAACCAAGGCCTGGTGCAAAAATGTCTGTAAATTCGTCACATAGACAAGGAACACTGACTGAAGGCACAGTCTGGTTCACTGATAGGACCTGATTTACTATAGACAAGTTAAACAGCTGAAATAAATCGAAACCAAACAAGTTCACTGCAGAAGAAGAACGAAGGACGTAAAATGACACAAGTTTTGTTTGTCCTTTGTATGTTGCAAGAAGGCTGCACTGTCCTAACACACAGATCTCTTGACCTGAATAGCTAGTTAACTTAACATTTGCAGCACGCAACGGAGGTGTGCCCAGCTGATTGTAAGTGTCTTGATTGATCAGTGAAACTGCAGCCCCGGTATCGAGCTGGAATTGTATCACTTTGCCGTTAATGTCCAAGTCCACAAAAAGTTTATTGTACTGCTGACGACAAGAGCGACTGTCTCATGTAACATGAAGTGACACCGGTACAAAATCACTTGCGACTTGACAGGAGTTCCAGCATTGTTGATGCACATTATTTGTGGGACGAACACAGTCACTGTTAGAGAAAGTGCCACTGGGCGGAGTGGAATGAACTACATGAATTTCCATGGGCGAAGTTTCGCGAACCTGAGTATTCTTGTTTCGATTCCGATTCCGGCGTGAAGCAAAGGGCCTGGCATGGTTTTGAGCTTCTGATCTGAGCTTTTTCTGGCAAACACTCTGAACATGTCCTTTTTTATTACAATAAAAGCAAATAGCTTGGCGTGACGGGCAATTCTCACACGAATGTCTAGTAGCACACCGTGGGCAGGATTTGAGCACTGCATTTGCTTGCCGGCGCGGCACACGTGGCTGAGAGCCTGGCGGCAGCGGCGTGGCCAGGCGCGAGGACTGTTTACTGTTCCAGCTCGCCCGGCGGGCCAGTTAATCTGACACATGGGTGGCGAAGTTTCAAATAAGTCCTGAGCAATGTCAAATCCTGCCGATCCAATATGTCCATCACTTTTTGAAAGGGGGGATTGACTAGTTTCAAAATCTGTTCCCTTATACGAACATCAGAAACGTTCTGTGCAATTGCATCACGTACCATAGTATCTGAATAAGGGAGTCCACATTGACACTCAAAAGCACAATCCCTAGTATGGTCTTGCAAGGTTGCAACCCACTCCCGATTAATCTGACCTGCCGTACGTTTTGTACGAAAGAAGGTATACCTTTTTGCAACTACATTGACTGATTCTTTGAAATATGCATCTAATGCAGACAAAATTTCATGATAGGACAGAGTTGCTACGTCGCGTCGGGGAAATAATTTGACTATCACATGGTATGTGTTCACCCCGACTGATGATAACAAAAAAGTCTGCCGCTCGTTACCTTGAATTCTGTAGGCGGCGAGATGGAATCCAAATTGGCGTAACCACTCCTTCCAGCTTTCCAGTGCAGCATCAAAAGGTCGAAAAGTTGGTGCAACAGTGTGTTGTGGCTGCGTTAGCGGTGGAGTGGCGGCTGCCGCATCGTTTTGCATTGCACGTTGACCCTGGACGAGCTGTCCAAGGGCATCCAGTAAGGCCTGCATCTGCTGATTCTGTAAGCGATAATATTCGGACAGTACATCTGGAGACTGTGGCGAAGCCATTACACATGTAAATCAGGGCAATATCGATAAGAACGCGGTTTTGCCTCGTCGCCAATGTTGTGGTTGGCAGGGAGCCAACACCGTGTTACTAGAGGAGGCCGAAATGCACGCGTTTTAGCTCACACAGGCTGGCGTGAGGTCTGGAACAGGACAAGGAAATTAGAGTTACAAAAACGGACGTAGCTGGTGGAATACTTAACTTTAATCCATTAATGATGAACGTCGCTCTTGACGGTACATGGTTCACAATGTCAATAGTAACTGAATATGGCGCCTTGCTAGGTTGTAGCAAAATGACGTAGCTGAAGGCTATGCTAAACTATCGTCTCGGCAAATGAGAGAGTATTTTGTCAGTGAACCATCGCTAGCAAAGTCGGTTGTACAACTGGGGTGAGTGCTAGGAAGTCTCTCCAGACCTGCCGTGTGATGGCGCTCGGTCTGCAATCACTGACAGTGGCGACACACGGGTCCGACGTATACTACCGGACTGCAGCCGATTTAAAGGCTACCACCTAGCAAGTGTGGTGTCTGGCGGTGACACCACAGATTTATTTATTCATCCGTTGAACAATATGCAATGCATGGATGTCGTCAAATGTTTGTACAATATTTCTTATAAAATGAACATGCCTTTTTACAGTATATACAGCTCCCATACTTAGTTCTACTTTTCTAATCATGTCAAGTTAAATTTGTTATGCAGTACAATGTTCATGAACATTAGTCTAAAGTTATTTTAAATATTTATCTGCAATGTATTATCTGTTACCTAGTAAATATCTTTTTAGCCTTTGACTAAAGGTGTGGGGATCATTTACATCTTTTATTTCTAGTGGTAATCAGTGGTACAATTTAATACTATGATATAATACACTATTTTGAGCTTTTGACTTATTTCTTCTGTTGGGATGTAAACAATGTCTGGATTAGGTTCCATGGTCGTGAATTGTGTTGTTTGTGGTTAACAGATTAATGTTTTTCCTTATATACATTATGTTTTGATAAATATATTCACACAGAACTTTTTGAACAAATCTTTACAGTGCGCCCCGTTACTGCTATTTGTTACTATTCGAACAGCTCTTTTCTGTATCTTGAAAATAGTCTGTATGTTTCCAGCACTTACCCCCCAAAACATTATCCCATAACTGAGGACTGAATGCATGTACCCAAGTAGGCTACTTTGAAGGATGAAATATTGCACACTGGTGCAAGGATTCACAGGGCATAACATGCTGAAGATAACCTCTTTGCTAAAATTCTCACATGCCCTGTCCATTTCAGCTGACAGTCTACATTCATCCCCAAGAATTTGCTGTCTGTTACACAATCAAGTACCTCATTGTTTACTTTTAGTTTAATGTAAATGGATTTTTATTTAGTCTGAAGTTTATACAGTTTGTCTTTTTGACATTTAGAGTTAATTTATTCTCAAGTGATCAATTGTGGATGCCTCTGAGAGATTCATTGGTTTTTTCTATGAACAGTGTTGAGCTTTTGTCTGTAATCACTACAGTGCTGTCATCAGCAAATAGTATTTTTTCTCCATGCCTGACACTCTGTGGGAAATCATTTATATATATTTATAAGGAAGAGGATTGGGACCAGTACACTTCACTGGGGGACACATATATTAATATATATTGAATCAGGTAAGTGTTTTGCTACCAGTCTTTTGCAAATATGTGAGATTTCAACTCTTAGCACCCTGTTTTCCAGGTATGATTTAAACCATTGCTTTGCTGTGCCCCTTATTCCTAATATTTCTAATTTGTGTTGTGGCGCCGATGAGTTCGACACCAGCATCGATATACATTTGTCTCTAGACTCCGAGCATCGTCTTTGGATGCTAAGCTAATATTATCTTTGCTCTCTTCCGCCATAAGCAGTTCTTTGTAAGCCTTGCTTGTGTAAAGAGGTGAATAAATTAACTACTGTTAAAAGGTGTTGTTTGGTGTAACTGACCCGAACATCCACCTCACTGTTGACCCCGAGTTGTAACGTCTTCCGTTTTCGCCATTTTACTGTGTCCACGGCCTCCGTGTCGCTTATTTTCGCGTGTATTACATCGGCACAGCATTCGAACAATGACTTCGGCCCAACGCCCAACGCCGGATTTTGTGATTGACATGCATCGTGTTGCGGCCGATGCACACCCGCCAGGACTGCAACACGATGCCTCTCACTCGACGATTATGCCGATTTCGCCGGATGTTTTCGAGCCTGCAAAAATAAGTGAGGTTAGGAGTGTGCATGACTCCGGCTACCAGACGCCTTTGTTCCCACCACATGTGCCCTCCCTCATCGACGGTGCAGTTACCTCTTACGGATCTCCGTGCAGTGCGGGACCCTGCTTCGTTGGACAACTTACCACCGCCAGGACAACGATTTGCCACGCCGCAATCCACGGATTCCTGCCACGTGGCCGGAACTGTTCACAGGTCAACCTCCTCAGCATCTGACCATGCCTGTGCCTGCCTTGTTTCAGCATCAGCACATGTCTTCCTGCTTTGATACCTCGGCCTGCAACAGGAACAATAGCTTGTTATCTGTGCCTGACCTCCATCTCCGTCTCACTGCTACACCTCAGTGTTTTGTGCCACGACATTCACCTTATCCACACACCATTTTGAGTGGAGTTACTATGAACAGTGAACATTCACACATTCCGTCCGAAGTTCAACATCATTTTCCACACTGTGCTTCTGGACAGCCCGCACCTCCGCAGCCTCCCTGCAACACAGGTGGCTCCGGCTCTGATCGTACATCGAGCTTTCTGCGGACTAGCACATGTTTTCAAACTTTGAACTTTTCCTCACCTGTCGCCCCCGCGCCGGATCCAGTCGAGCTTCCGCTACCGTTCTCGGCACATCTCGGTGCCTCATGCGCATCGGTCTTCCGCGATGCGTCAATCCGAACACAACCGCAACATGTTGAGCTTCCGCAACTGCAATCGATACATTACAGTGTCTCACCCGCGTCGGCCTTCCGCGTCGCGAAGGATCGCGCTCAACCACAACACGTCACCATCACGCTGCCACCCGACCAGCCGTCGTCGCCACGTCCCCTGGAGGCACACTCTCCTTGATTACTGCAGCAACAACAGCTCGTTTCAGGTAGTGCCCCAACGAATTCAACTCAGCCTGTTCTTCCAAACATTCTACAATGCTTACCGACGCTGCCGCCGTTTAATCCCGACACAGCAACAACCTGGTTCAAAATTGTGGACGAAGTGTTCGACCATTACAAACTCGACGAGTCAGCCAGATTTCTGTGACTTATCACCCACCTGCACGACCAGGAGGACTTGATTGCTGACATGGTCGATGCCCCGGACTCAGCTACCCGGTACACTCTAGCCAAAAAGACAGTTCTACGTCAGCTTGCGTGCTCAACTGAGACAGCAGTACGGCAAGTGCTCCACGTCGAGCAACTAGTCAACGACAAACCTTCCCAACTCTGCAGATGGCTACGGGCCCTGGTCGGCAACGATCTACTTTCTGACACAGCTCTCCTCGCCATCTGGTCAGATAAACTATCTCCTCATATCCGCTTTGCTCTGGCTCAGAGGTCTCCCGAACCTGTCGAGCAACGAATGACAATTGCTGACAAACTACATGACGCATCACTGCTCTATTTCGCCAGCCACTGTCTACATGGCAAGTCTCAGGTTCAGGTTCTTCGTCCCGTGGCCGGACGCTGCCGGGGCTGCACTGTACCGACTGTTCCACTCGCTCCTGGAAGCAGTAAACAAGCAGCTGGGACGTCACCGGCTTCGCCCACAGTCACGCCCCCTCTTGCAACTGAACCTGCTGCGGCCACCGAACTTCAGCCACCGCCTCTGGCAATGAACTTTCCGCAGGAAATGCAACCGCACTACCCATACTGTTACTTCCATACATGGTTTGGTGAGGCAGCATGGAACTGCAAACCACCCTGCAGCTTCCTCCTGCACACAACATGACAGGCCCCCACCAGTTCTCCATTCTGTCTGGGAACAACCGGATAATTGTGGACGACTTTATATTACAGACATTTCGTCGGGATACTTTTTCCTAGTGGACACAGGCGTCGATGTTTCGCTGCTGCCTACGTCCTTAGTGTTGTTGAACATCCGCCCTCAACATACTTCACTGCAAGCCGTGAATTCAACTAAACTACAATGCTTGGGTTCAACCTCCCACATCATGTCACTCTCCACAAACTGCAAACACGAGTGGACTTTATTAGTGTGCGATATTAAGGAATCTATACTAGGCACTGACATTTTGCGACACCACAGACTTTCACTGGACCTAGTGCGAAGCACCATGTTTCATCACCTGTCCAAAACTCACTTCCCCTGTGCTCCGTCGAGCAAACCCCCTCGTGACACATTGGTCCGGGCTCATCTCATCCGTACATGCTCGTCTCTGTCGACGACGTTAAAAGAAACAACGCACAAGTGCCTTGTCGAACTTGAAAATGTCGCTCGCCTACGCAAGGAAAACTTCGATCCCTCCCTCTGGCTCCACGAAACTCAGCTCCAGCTCTCCGACGCAGCAAAGGAATTACAGACACTGCAGCAAGGACAAAGCAAGGTCAGTAAGCGCGCCGAATCTGCTTGTAGTCCCAGCACTCGAGCCTCTGTGTGTTTACCTCCCACTACCCCTCGCAACTGTGCTATCAAGTCTACCATAACATGAACTGACAGTTCCAGAGGGCCACACCCCCCTAACACAGCAGCATTTGACACTCGGCCGGACACGAGTGCGCATGTGTGACGAGCGTCACGTGCTCCTGAACTGACAGCTCCTACCCCTCCCCTCACAGACAGCACCTCATACTATTCAACTTTAGCTCCTGCATTCCGCCGTGTGACCACCTCTGACAACACAAACAGTGCACTCGCGACTGTGCTGTCACAGGCTGTGCCCCGCACAATGGACTCACAAATGGCTCACGAGCTCTACCGAGTTCACCTGACCTTGGTGCCACTGCTTCGGGCCGGCTGCCATCTTGTCGCGTTGACTCCTGGGACGCTTTGCCGCCTCGGCTCCCAACGGCTCCGCCGAGTGGCTCCGAACACTACGACCACGCCTCACCTGCCCTGCCCTCCACACATTGTATACAAACCACCTCCCGCACTGCCGGCAACATTTCCGTCCTCACCAATGGCACGGTTCACAAACTTCGCCTCACACCAGGTCCCCCGATCTCCAGTAAACCATGTAGACTTTGTCCCAAGCGCCTCTCCAACCTTAAAAAGCAGATTTCCGAACTTCTAAACTCTGGTGTCATTGAACCCTCTGCCAGTAGCTGGTCTATGCCCATTCATATGACACCCAAGAAAGATGGGTCCTGGCACATGTGCAGAGACTACCATTGACTAAATGGATGAACAATTATGGACACCTACCCCATACTCAACATTGTCAACTTTACCAGTTCCCTCGCAGGTGCGATCACTTCCATATACCGGCCCGTACCGAGTTCTCCGGCACTCAGCCAACACCTATGACAACCAAATGAAGGATTCAGCTGTCACAGTCTCTATCAACAGACTTAAGCCTGCTCATGTCGAGCCTTCTTCTACCCCCCTTCAGGTCACGACCACACCACTCACTGTTGTGGCTCACGACGCTCCAACCACTCCCTCCAGGTCGGACTTACACACTGAATCGAGTGACTTCCAGCTCCAATCGTCAAGCTCTCCTCCGACCTCACCCCCTACTCCGGTCTCACTCACTCTGTCGAGTGACCTCATGCTCCCCACGTCGAGCTTACCTACGATCATACCCTCGCCGCTAGGCCCTTTGCTGGTCCCTTCGACCTCTACTCTGTCGCCTGCCTCGCCTTATCGAGGTTTCTCATGCCCCCCCCCCCCCCCATCTTGAATGTGCTCTTGCTTGTGGTGTTTGTACCTGTTCCCCTGGATATAATCCACGACATCTCTATAATACTACTCGATGATACACTGTTCGTCGTGTGTTTCCCCTCGTCTGGTGCTCATGACACAACCTCCGCCATTCCCTGCCACCTGGTGAAATGTGTTCCCCTTTCGCCTGACGTCGACCTGGACATGCTTTGTGTGTTCACCACGCCCACCGGAGACATCGTCATTGTCGCTCCGTTCCACTCACAAACCGCTGGCCTACCTGTCGCCGCACGACCAGGATGCCCAGTATGACGCCCGGCGCGCTTCAATAACTTCCAGGTTCAGTGGCTGAACCTTCCATCACATCATCTACCCATCTACCCACACAGCTCCCCGACGACGCTGTCGAGCTGACCGTGGTTCGGCTCCCCTGCTGACGCCTTGGTAACCCCCCCCCCCCCCACCCCTGGCCTCTCAAGAGTACTCCATACTGCGGGGGATGAGGTTGACACCAGCATCGATATACGTTTATCTCTAGACTCCGAGCATCGTCTTTGGACACTAAGCTAAGATTATCTTTGCTCTCTTCCTCCATAAGCAGCTCTTTGTAAGCCTTGCTTGTGTAAAGAGGTGAATAAATGAACTACTGTTAAAAAGGTGTTGTTTGGTGTAACTGACCTGAACATCCACCTCAATGTAATAAAATTCTGCGGTCAACTGTGTCAAAAGCCTTTGATAAATCCAACAAAATGCCTTTTGCATTCACCCCTATGTCTAATGCTTCTAGTACGACTTTGGTAAACTGTGCTATAGCTGTCTGTGTACTTTTTGTGGCCCTAAAACCAAATTGTTCATTGCAGAGAAGGTTAAATTTTTCTAGGTAGTTCATTAAACTATTTTTCGTTATGGTTTCTATTATTTTGGAAATACAAGATAACAAGGAAATTGTTCTCTGGTTTTCTACTTTTTTGCATCGCCATTTTTTAGTACTTGTATTACTTTTGCTTGTTTCAGGTATTCAGGAAAGCAGCCAGATCTGAAAGATTCATTAATTGTTATTATCAATGGGGTTTTTATGTTGTGTATACATTTCTTTAGCACACTGACTGGGATCTTATCTAAGCCTGTGGATTTTTTATTCTTTAGATGGTGTATCACCTGTGCCACCTCTTGCTCTGTTGTTGGAAAGAGAACTATTGAATATGGTGGCTGGTCCTGTTGGTGTAGAACATATGTGTCTGGTAATTTCTCTTGCAGTTTCTTAGAAAACCCACCAAAGTATTCATTCACAAAGTTTGCTAGTTTCTTTGGATTGCTGGTTTCAACATCTTTGCTTTTAATCTGTGTTTACTTTTGTTATCTGCCTCCAGTAATGTTTTCCCATTTATAAGTTTTTTTGCAGCTAGTAATACTTTTCTATAAGTTCTCCTGTGATTTTTGTAGAACACTAAAAAAGCTGGGTCAGTCTAGCTATTTTTGATGGATGCGAGATACAGTAGGATTTTAGAGGATTTTTTGATACCTCTAGTTACCCATTAATTTTTGTTTTTTGCTCCAATCGAATGCAGTGTTTTGGGGAATGCTTCCCCAAATTTTAGTTTAAATATTGTCATGAACTTATTAACCATTTTGTTTACATCTGTTTCTGCATACACTTCCTCTCATGTTGTAACATGAGAAATGACATAGATTTGATTCTGAGAAGACCCTCTTGCATGCATTCAATTTAGCAGACCTTACTACACAAATATTTTCTTTTAATATCTGACAGAAGTGATCTGATAGGCCTAGATTTTGGACAAGTTAAGTGGCAGTGCTTTCTTTCTATGTCTGTTGCTACATGGTCTATTATTGAGAAAGATTGTTTGGTCACTATAGTTAATGAGTGATGTTATGCCATAGCAGCAGAGAATGTTCAAGAAGGTACTACTAAGATCATCTGATTTCATTGTGTTGATATTTAAATCCCCACATATGAGAATTCTCATTTTTGGACAAGTTACCTTTTCTAAGCTCTGATTGAGTTTTGAGGAAAAAATGTCCATATTTTTTTGACAAGCTGTTTCCTGTTATTTCAACTGTGATAGTTCAAAAAGTTTATCTTCACTTAATGCTATAAGATCTTTTCTAATTTTAAATATTATGCCTTTTTTCACACAAGTACATGAACCGCCACCTTTCATGGAAATTCTGTTATAGGAACAGGCCAGGTCATAAGATGGTAATGCAAAATATATAATTTCATTTTCCTTACACCAATGTTCAGTAATACACACAATGGTACTGTCTAGTTTTTGCAATTCTAATTCTAGTTGTTGAACACAATAATGTGTTCACTATGCTGTCTGTAGTAGCTTACCCACACTCCTACTTTTTTATTCATTATTAACCCTACTCCTCCATTACCCCTATTTGATTTTGTATTTATAACCCTGTAGTCATCTGACCAACTGTCTTGTTCCTCCTGCCACCGAACTTCACTAATTCCCACTATATCTAACTTTAATCTATCCATTTCCCTTTTTAAATTTTCTAACCTACCTGTCTGATTAAGGGATCTGACATTCGATGCTCCGATCCGTAGAGCGCCAGTTTTCTTCCTCCTGATAACGACGTCCTCTTGAGTAGTCCCCGCCCGGAGATCCGAATGGGGGACTATTTTACCTCCGGAATATTTTACCCAAGAGGACGCCATCATCATTTAACCATACAGTAAAGCTGCATGCCCTCGGCAAAAATTATGGCTGTAGTTTCCCCTTGCTTTCAGCCGTTCGCAGTACCGGCACAGCAAGGCCATTTGGGTTAGTGTTACAAGGCCAGATCAGTCAATCATCCAGACTGTTGCCTCTGCAACTACTGAAAACGCTGCTGCCCCTCTTCAGGAACCACAAGTTTGTCAGGCCTCTCAACAGATATCCCTCCGTTGTGGTTGGACCTACGGCACAGCTATCTATAGACACGAAGCCCACGCCTACTACAGTAGTACAAGTTTATATGCCAACTAGATCTGCAGATGACGAAGAAATTGAAGAAATGTATGATGAAATAAAAGAAATTATTCAGTTAGTGAAGCGAGACGAAAATTTAATAGTGATGGGTGACTGGAATTCGGCAGTAGGAAAAGGGAGAGAAGGAAACATAGTAGGTGAATATGGATTGGGGGTAAGAAATGAAAGAGGAAGCCGTCTGGTAGAATTTTGCACAGAGCACAACTTAATCTTAGCTAACACTTGGCTCAAGAATCATAAAAGAAGGTTGTATACTTGGAAGAAGCCTGCAGATACTGACAGTTTTCAGATAGATTATATAATTGTAAGACATAGATTTAGGAACCAGGTTTTAAATTGTAAGACATTTCCAGGGGCATATGTGGACTCTGACCACAATCTATTGGTTATGAACTGTAGATTAAAACTGAAGAAACTGAAAAAAGGTGGGAATTTAAGAAAACGGGGGACCTGGATAAAGTGAAAGAGGAGGAGGAGATTACTGTTTAACGTCCCGTCGACAACGAGTTCATTAGAGACGGAGCACAAGCTCGGATTAGGGAAGGATGGGGAAGGAAATCGGCCGTGCCCTTTCTAAGGAACCATCCCGGCATTTGCCTGAAGCGATTTAGGGAAATCACGGAAAACCTAAATCAGGATGGCCGGACCCGGGATTGAACCGTCGTCCTCCCGAATGCGAGTCCAGTGCGCCACCTCGCTCGGTAAAGCGAAAGAACCAGAGGTTGTACAGAGTTTCAGGGAGGGCATAAGGGAACAATTGACAGGAATGAGTGAAAGAAATACAGTAGAAGAAGAATGGGTAGCTTTGAGGGATGAAGTAGTGAAGGCAGCAGAGGATCAAGTAGGTAAAAAGACGAGGGCTGGTAGAAATCCTAGGGTAACAAAAGAAATATTGAATTTAATTGATGAAAGGAGAAAATATAAAAATGCAGTAAATGAAGCAGGCAAAAAGGAATACAAACGTCTCAAAAATGAGATCGACAGGAAGTGCAAAATGGCTAAGCAGGGATGGCTAGAGGACAAATGTAAGGATGTAGAGGCTTATATCACGAGAGATAAGATAGATACTGCCTACAGGAAAATTAAAGAGACCTTTGGAGGGAAGAGAACCACTTGTATGAATATCAAGAGCTCAGATGCAAACCCGGTTCTAAGCAAAAAAGGGAAAGCAGAAAGGTGGAAGAACTATATAGAGTTTCTATACAAGGGCGATGTACTTGAGGACAATATTATGGAAATGGAAGAGGATGTAGATGAAGATGAAATGGGAGATATGATACTGTGTGAAGATTTCGACAAAGCACTGAAAGATCTAAGTCGAAACAAGGCCCCAGGGGTAGACAACATTCCATTAGAACTACTGACAGCCTTGCGAGAGTCAGTCCTGACAAAACTCTACCATCTGGTGAGCAAGACTGTATGAAACAGGCGAAATACCCTCAGACTTCAAGAAGAATATAATAATTCCAATCTCAAAGAAAGCAGGTGTTGACAGATGTGAAAATTACCGAACTATCAGTTTAATAAGTCGCGGTTGCAAAATACTAACGCGAATTCTCTACAGACGAATGGAAAAAGTGGTAGAACCCGACCTTGGGGAAGATCAGTTTGGATTCCGTAGAAATATTGGAACACGTGAGGCAATACTGACCTTACGACTTATCTTAGAAGAAAGATTAAGGAAAGGCAAACCTACGTTTCTAGCATTTGCAGACTTAGAGAAAGCTTTTGACAATGTCGAGTGGAATACGCTCTTTCAAATTCTGAAGATGGCAGGGGTAAAATACAGGAAGCGAAAGGCTATTTACAATTTGTACAGAAACCAGATGGCAGTTATAAGAGTCGAGGGGCACGAAAGGGAAGCAGTGGTTGGGGAGGGAGTGAGACAGGGTTGTAGCTTATCCCCGATGTTATTCAATCTGTATATTGAGCAAGCAGTGAAGGAAACAAAAGAAAAATTCGAAGTAGGTATTAAAACCCATGTAGAAGAAATAAAAACTTTGAGGTTCGCCGATGAAATTGTAATTCTGTCAGAGACAGCAAAGGACTTGGAAGAGCAGTTGAACGGAATGGATAATGTCTTGATAGGAGGATATAAGATGAACATCAACAAAAGCAAAACGAGGATAATGGAATGTAGTCGAATGAAGTCGGGTGATGCTGAGTGTATTAGATTAGGAAATGAGACACTTAAAGTAGTAAAGGAGGTTTGCTATTTGGGGAGCAAAATAACTGATGATGGTCGAAGTAGAGAGGATATAAAATGTAGACTGGCAATGGCAAGGAAAGCGTTTCTAAAGAAGAGAAATTTGTTAACATCAAGTATAGATTTAAGTGTCAGGAAGTTATTTCTGGAAGTATTTGTATGGAGTGTAGTCATGTATGGAAGTGAAACATGGACGATAAATTGTTTGGACAAAAAGAGAATAGAAGCTTTCGAAATGTGGTGCTACAGAAGAATGCTGAAGATTAGATGGGTTGATCACATAACTAATGAGGAGGTATTGAATAGAACTGGGGAGAAGAGGAGTTTGTGGCACAACTTGACTAGAAGAAGGGATCGGTTGGTAGGACATGTTCTGAGACCTCGAGGGATCACCAATTTAGTATTGGAGGGCAGCTTGGAGGGTAAAAATCATAGAGGGAGACCAAGAGATGAATACACTAAGCAGATACAGAGGCATGTAGATTGCAGTAGGTACTGGGAGATGAAGAAGCTTGCACAGGATAGAGTAGCATGGAGAGCTGCATCAAACCATCTCAGGACTAAAGACCACAAAAACAACAACAGTTGTTTAACTTTATTCTTTATGGGCTGTATATTTGGTGAAATACTGTTAAAAATTTGGTTCTACGTGTTATGGTTGTTTCCACCTCTTTGTCCCTGACGTTAAAAAATCTTTCTGGTGGTATCGCTCTTTGGTGGCTGGCACTGCGGCTATCGCCCGAACATTGAAAAGAGCGGAAAATACACAGCAGTAGCTTGACGAAGGGAAGAGGCGTAATAGATTTGTGGATATGTGGCCGCTGTGCAAGGACTGTATTCAAAACAACGCAGAAAAGGGCTTGGATTGTTGTACTGCCTGAAAGGCCATTTCGAAATATCGACCTCACTAAATTCGCCAAAAAGTTCTCCATTTCAAGATTCTGTGCGGTGTTAATGCAAAATACTCTGACTAGGACCACATGGAAATCCAGTGAATGTGAAATTGTAAATTTAGATGTTCAAGGATGTACCGATACCTCCTTTTTGTGTAATTATTATGGTGTTGAATTAATTTAGTTATTACGTATAAGTCAGTGTGGATTGCTACGTGCGGTTTGAAATACGCGCGCAGGCGTCAGTCGCAAACTACAGCGGTGATAATGTAACGTACCAGTTTAAATTTTGTTGTTTTTGGTAATGTCACGTATATTTTGAGTCCCAGTAAATGCATCTTAAATATACGTAGCGTTACTTAATCTCAATAAGAAGGCAAAAACTTATTGACGGAAATGTTACGCTTTCTTTCACGAATGACAACGTAACGTAACCGGCAATCAACCCAGCGATAATATAGAGCGTGAAATGATTTCCTTTCCCAGCAAAGTAATCTAATTTTACACAGAAAGAAAGAATGGTACAAACACCTACGTATTTTAAAATAACTGCAAAGAATTTCTTTGCAATTATCTCTTTAGGAAACGAGTTAACTTTTAATCCTTTGAATTAACTGAAAATATTTTAAACCAGAGGTGAAGCCTCAGCTAATCCTTGCGGTGTTAAATCTCTGAATAACTTCTGCAATAAAAATATTTACTAAGTTTAATATTGAAAACTGACTGTAAAAGTTCATAAAAGCACTTAAATTATCTTCCCTTGCGAGTGAAGCTCGCAAACACTGAACTATTTTTTAGTACATGTAATGGCGGACTTAGCGCCACCGAAACAGTCGAAGCCATATGGGCAATCGACAGCAATATTATTATTAGCTTCCAATAAGTTTCACGTGGAGGGAGAGGTATTTTTGAAAGGAAACATAAGATGCTTTCAATTAACAATATTTTGAAACCTTGAAGTATAGACCAGGTGTTATACATACATGGGCCCACAGGCGAGAAAGAACAAACAGGGGCAGCAACATGGCTCTTGTGTATATATATTACACTTGAAGTTCCATACTTTCATGGAACGTATTGAAATATAGTATTCTTTGATTGAAAATATTTACAATATTTGTCACAAAATATTACCAGACTCGACAAAATGACTTTTAAAATTACAGTTATTACTTTCTTATTTTGCATTATCTTCATATTGGTTGAATAAATTGCGTCATACATTAGATAGGTGACGCCACAGGAAAGACCTGGAACTCATTGGGTGGTATATGTTAAAAGAAGAAACTGAAGTAAAATCTACCACATCTATTCATTCGACAACTCAGAGCCGCCAGATGAACTGTGCTCCTACTTTGCCAGTCACCGTGTGTTCTACAGTCCTCGATGAAAACCAGAAGTTCAGTACGTAACTCTCTGCGGATTTATGTCCATGTTCGTCATGACAGCTATGAAGAAGATAAACAATAACAATCGAGCACATCAGTTCATCAGTTGAGCTTCAGGAACGATGTGATACACTTTGCATTTAAAAGAGTGATCACCGATACTAAATGTCAATTATTTTCCACCATTCGAATTAAGCGGACGGGGTGAAGTGTTGTGCTCGTACAATTAGAAATGTTCAACAATGTTGCTAATATCACAGCATCAAACTGCAAACTACGACTATGAATTGGTAGAGTTGTGCAAATAACCCATAGTGCATATGACTTAAACGTATATTTAAAAGAGACTGTACGAGGTTTTGAATTCATCGGAGTGTCAGTATGCTTAAAGCAGATGTAATGATGACCAAAGAGGTAATACTCTTTATACAAGAAAATTCAGTAGGATCGCTACCAGATTTCTCAAAGAATCAGATTTTGTTGAAGGATCGGAATAAATTTTATGAGTGCCGGTTATGAGTGCCGGTTATCACAATTCGCATTGAGTTCAATACTGCAATGGATTCATATCTTAATGACTGATTCATACAGTTTACTTATTCTTCCCTACAGTCGGTGCACGATATGAAATTGTAAGGACACCAAGCAATAATATTTACCTCCCAGTGACTGTTCAAACATTAGATCATCTCAAGTGGAATATTGTGGGGCAAAACAGGTATCTCATCGAGCTTCACAGTTAAGAATTCATAATATAGCTACTTTTGAAGCAGTATTTGCGTATGGCGCAAAAACATTGCATAAAACGAATACAGTTTCCTTCTTAACTTTGAATGTCACGGCCAGTAGCCTTGCACCAATGTGCTTTCTGATAAATATATAAAGAACAAAAGTAACTATTATGCAGTAAACTTTACAACAAATTTCTATTGCCTAATGATTCAATAAGGTGTCATGCTGTCATCGTTCAATCTGTTTTGTATGGAGGAAATGATGATCTGATGCTTAACTGAAAATACTGATAATTTAAATTTACTATATCTTTTAAACAAATAAAATTACAGATTTTATATTTACAACGTTTGTCATTTTAATGATGCGCTTCTATATAAAATGTCGATCGTTAAGATTGACCAAAGCGTTCAGATTTTAGCGTTCAGGTCTTTGTTAGAAAACTTGTTGATTTCACTTTAACAGTAAATCCTAAACTATTATAGATATGATCAATATTCAAGTTTTATTGGGATCACCATGATAATTAATGGAGGATGACAGATTAAAATTACTGTGGCTTGATTCCCTGCTTTACTACAGAATTTAATATTTTTCATAAATGTTTCCCTTTATGGCCGATCTTAGGTCCGCAATATTTAACATTGATACGTCTCCTCGCCCATAAACGGATTCTACTGGGTTTCCCTACGACGTAGGTTCTATTCTGTCTCACTCGCACACTACAGCGCTTAAGCCTCAATAGAGAATAGACACCTGTGAATTTCCCCATCTCGAGGTGAATCTGCGCCCTTTGTGGCACACAGTCCTCGACGACAGAGTTCGTTTCACAATTCCTGTAGGCTGAATCTTTCGGCCATAAATAAGAGCGCAATGCTCGTTAACTCACAGTTTATTTCCAGATAGAAGAGAATGAGATTGTACTTAACACATTAATTTGGAAGCGACAAGATCTGGTGCATGGAGAGTGGTGAAGTGGGTACTGTTTCTGAATGTCATTCTGTGGGTCACCAGTTCAAACCCAAGCACCACAAATTATTGTTAATTTGTATTTATTTATTCTGAAAGATTATTGAAATATCGCGTGTTTGTAACATTTGTAACTGGAATATTCCATGTTTGTATAAATAACTGCACCCTCCACCCAGGAGATCTGTTCTGGCTGTACATTGCTCAGTAGTAAACATGTTTTCAGCGCTAAGTGTTTTATTTCACTGATTACCTTGTCTTCAGATTTGAACATGCTTATGGGTTCGATGTGACAGTGTTTGCTGAAGGTGACGGGTATTCCAGTACATCTGCACCACAGTGCCTCCAATAAGCCAAAGCAAAAACGATAGTCTACAGCGAAAGGAACCGAAATACAAGGAGCACCTCATTTCAAAGATCCATCTATTCAGGAGACAGATGGATTCCAGAACAGCACTAAATTATCTTCACATCAGGCATCCATCAGCGTTTTCTAGGGACAGTGGGCAGTATCCAGCGAGATGGCTGAAAGGATTTGGACCAGTCGCAGGTGAAATGACATGATGGGTTTAGCAAACGTGTATCTATATCTGAATGGCATAGCCCAACAATGGTTCGAAAAAGCCAAAGAGAAGTTTAGTGGCTGGAAAAAATTCCAGATCGTGCTATAGAAAATATTTGGTGACAATCAACAGCAACTCTGATTAACAGAAGAAAAACTAAAGAACAGCGCCCAATGCCATGGAGAAACGGCACAGTCATATATACAAAATGTTTTGGCTATTTGCAACATTGTGAACTCGAATATAACAGAAGTCAGAAAGATCTCACATTTCAAAATGATTCAAATGGCTCTGAGCACTATGGGACTTAACATCGTAGGTCATCAGTCTCCTAGCACTTAGAACTACCTAAACCTAACCAACCTAAGGACATCACACACATCCATGCCCGAGGCAGGATTCGAACCTGCGACCGTAGCGATCGCGCGGTTCCGAACTGAAGCGCCTAGAACCGCTCGGTCACTGCGGCCGGCGATCTCAAATTTGATGAGTTGGGAACCAGGCAGATAAGTTGACTAGTCATAACTGTATGGGAAGGCTACCTCTCTTGACTTGCTGCGCTTCAGATCAGCACATGTGTGAATGTTCGTCTGGTAAACCATGTCCTTCAGACAGCCCCACAACCAGAAATCACAGGGAGTGAGATCAGGTGATCATGTTGAACAAGCATTTGGAAACGATCTGCTGATAATGCGATCGTTTCCAAATGTGTTTCGGAGTAGCAGGTGAACTTCACGAGCGATGTGCGGTGGAGCCCCATCTTGCATGAAAACTATTGAGTTAAATGCATCTCTCTCCTGTGGGCGCGTATGACATGCTGGCGAAGCCTATCGCAGTAATGCTGGTCAGTCACACTGCAAGTCTTTGGTCTTTGACCGCCAACGCGTTCAAAAAAGAATGGTCCAATGATGCACGTAGCCGTGATGCCACACCATACGGTGACATGTTCACCATACAGAGGAACTTCATGCACAGTGACTGGAGGTGAAGATCCCCACACTCGGCAGTTCTGTGTGTTCACCTAAGCCGTCAGAGAAAAATGGGCTTTGTCTGTCCATAGGATAGTCCAGGGCCAGCGAGAAAGTAGAGAGCGAAGTCAACACGTCGATGTGCGTGCTGTGATGCAAGCTGCTGTATGATATGGATATTGTACGGATACCATTTAAGAATGGTTCGAAGCACCTTCCATACAGTGGAGCACGGGATGTTCAACTATCGTGACACAGCACACGCACTGCCTGACGATCGGGAATTGCGCGCAGCGTTGTCTGCGTACAACAGTGGTTTCATCAACTACCTGTGCTTCAACCGGTCGTCGGCCTATTCCCTGAGCGACGCCCAGTTCTCCAGTTGATTCAAACTTCATGTTGCTCGGCAGGTGGAGAAAGAGGACCCTTCCATAATCCTTTCAGCCGGCATATTCTCGAAGTCCAAATGCTGCATTACTGTTGTTTTGATAATAGAGCTTTACCGATAATGCCCTGCTCCTTTTGTCCAAGCTCATGTTGACACGTCAACAAGTGAACTGCGACTGGTCAGGTGTGTGAGATATAGCACAATGACTGGTCATGGCACCTGGTGGCCATACTTGGAACTGGACGGTGGCGCTGTGACGCATGGACATACTCTGGAAATTAATGCTACCAAGTTCGGTACTCGAGCGGTAATTAGTTTCCGTGTTATAACGTGTTAAATAGGGAAAGTTTAATTTTTTGGAAATTTGTGTTCAGATCCTATGGGACCAAATTTCTTACACACTTCTTAATCTAACTTAAAGTAACTTACGCTAAGGACGACACACACACACTCGTGCCCGAGAGAGGACTCGAACCCCTCCGACGGGAGGGGCGGAACTCTGGCAAGGCGCCTTGGACGGCGCGGCACTCCAGCACGGCAAAGTTTAATTATAACCATCTGGTTTTACTTGGGGGAAAACTTACCAAATCGTTCCAGGACTTGGTGACAAGCCTACTAGTATAATAAATACGTTAACTAATCTGAAAGAATGATTTGCAAACTGACTTTCCTGACAGGATCGGATAAAGTGGCGGTCTTGTGTGAAAGAAGATACAAATCAATGATAAATAGTAAGGAGATTTGCATTTGATATTGAATGTTAGCAAGGAGATAACTGAGTTGTATGTCCAGAAAGAGCTTATATTAAAAGGAAAGGGTGCAGCTAGTCTTCCCGTGACATCATAGGAAAAGCCATGCATGAGCTGGTGAGACTTCATGACATTACTATAGTGTGTCTGGTGCGAGTTCTACGAATCGTATCTGTAGTAGTCACATCGAGTAACTGACTGAAGACAAGAGAAACAAAAAGTAACATTTATCTTGTTTATTTTGGAAGTGTGAAATAGTTGTTGGTAAGACAGTAGGAGGTTTTCTGTAGTGTTGCAAATAGTTGTTGATCACTGTGTGATGGTAATAATAGTCACCGTAGTTAGAAATATATTGTAGTTGAAGTCTGTGTGAGAGTGTTCAATAGGAAGAAAAGTTACAGTTATTAATAATAAACTGGGTGATAATTAGCTCTATAATCATAGATGGAAGTGAAAATAAAGACTATGAGGCACAGCTCATCGCTGGATAACACAATTTAAAGAACGAGTTAAAGAAAGATAATTAATTTTTAAAGATATATTCCCTACACCATAACGAACCTCCTCCGGCCTGGATCCTTCAGCCGACACCAGTGGCAAAAAACAGTCAATACCGTCACTGCGCGATAGCGATGGAGATGTTACCGATGATGGTGCCACTAAAGCGGATTTACTAAATACAGTTTTCCGTAATTTCTTCACGAAAGGAGACGAAGTAAATATTCCAGAATTCGAAACCAGAACAGCTATTAGCATGAGTGTCATAAAAGTAGATATCTTAGGTGTTGCGAAACATCTCAAATCACTTAAGAAAGGCAAGTCTTCAGGTCCACATGGTATACCAATCAGGTTCCTTTCAGAGTATGCAGACACAATAGCGCCTCTCTTAGCAATCATATACAACCGCTCACTTGACGAAAGGTCTGTTCCTAAAGACTGGAAAGTAGCACAGGTCACACCAATATTCAAAAAAGGAAATAGGAGTAACCCATTGAATTACAGACCCATATCACTGAGCTCAATTTGGAGTAGGATTTCGGAGCATATACTGCACTCGAACATTATGAATCACCTTGAAGAAAATGACGTATTGATACATAACCAACACGGATTCAGAAATTATCGTTCTTGTGCAACGAAGCTAGCTCTTTATTCCCATGAAGTAATGAGTGCTGTCGACAAGGGATCTCAGATCAATTCCATATTGCTGGATTTCCAGAAGGATTTTGATACCATTCCTCACAAGCGACTATTAATCAAATTGCGTGCATATGGAGTATCGTCTCAGTTGTGTGACTGGATTCGTGATTTCCTCTCAGAGAGGTCACAGTTAGTAGTGACAGACGTTAAATCATCGAGTAGACCAGAAGTGATATCTGGCGTTCCTTAAGGTAGTGTCATAGACCCTGTGCTGTTCCTGATTTATATAAATGATATAGGTGATAACTGAGCAGCCCTCTTAAATTGTTTGCAGATGACACTTTAATTTACAGTCTAGTAAAATCATCAGACGACCAATTCCAATTACAAAATGATGTAGAGAGAATTTCTGTGTGCCAGAATGAGATTTTCACTCTGCAGCGGAGTGTGCGCTGATATGAAACTTCCTGGCAGACTAAAACTGTGTACCCGACCGAGACTCGAACTCGGGACCTTTGCCTTTCGCGGGCAAGTGCTCTACCATCTGAGCTACCGAAGCACGTCTCACGGCCGGTCTCACAGCTTTACTTCTGCCAGTATCTCGTCTCCTACCTTCCAAACTTTACAGAAGCTCTCCTGCGAACTAGGAAGTTTCATATCAGCGCACACTCCGCTCCAGAGTGAAAATCTCATTCTGGAAACATCCCCCAGGCTGTGGCTAAGCCATGTCTCCGCATTATCCTTTCTTTCAGGAGTGCTAGTTCTGCAAGGTTCGCAGTAGAGCTTCTGTAAAGTTTGGAAGGTAGGAGGTGAGATACTGGCAGAAGTAAAGCTGTGAGACCGGGCGTGAGTCGTGCTTCGGTAGCTCAGATGGTAGAGCACTTGCCCGCGAAAGGCAAAGGTCCCGAGTTCGGGTCTCGGTCGGGCACACAGTTTTGATCTGCCAGGAAGTTTCAGTTTCTGTGTGATGCGAAAAGTGACAATTGGCACTAAACAAAGGTAAGTGTGAGGTCATCCACATGGGTACTAAAAGAAATCCGATAAAGTTCGGGTATACCATAAATCGCACAAATCTAAGGGCTGCAATTCGACTATATACCTAGGAATTACAATTACGAGCAACTTAAATTGGAAAGATCACATAGATAATATTGCGGGGAAGGCGAAACAAAGACTGCGCTTTGTTGGCAGAACACTTAGAAGATGCGACAAACCCACTAGAGTGTCAGCCAGCATTACACTTGTCCGTCCTCTGCTGGAATATTGTTGCGCGGTGTGGGATCTTTATCAGGTAAGATTGACGGAGGACATCGAAAAAGTGCAAAGAAAGGCAGCTAGTCTCGTGTTATCGCGCAATAGGGGTGAGAGTGTCACTAATATGATACGCGAGTTGGGGTGGCAGCCACCGAACAAAGGCGGTTTTCTTTGCGGCGAGATCTGTTTACGAAATTTCAATCACCAACTTTCTCTGCCGAATGCGAAAATATTTTGATGACATCCACCTACGTAGGAAGAAATGATCATCATAATAAAATAAGAGAAATCAGAGCTCGAACGGAAAGATTTAGGTGTTCCTTTTCCCCACGCGCCATTCGAGAGTGGAATGGTAGAGCAGTAGCATGAAAATGGTTCGATGAACCCTCTGCCAGGCATTTAAGTATGAATTGCAGAGTAGCCATGTAGATGTAGATGTAGACGATTGTTGCATGGCGTCTGCTTTTAGATGCTTCATCCCGTACACGCCAACGTCCATCTGTCATTTAAAAAGAACGCCTGTCGCCACTCAATGAGTGTCCGTTTGTGGTGTTGACGTGTAGGTTCCAGCCTTCGTTGCCGATGGACAACAGCGAGCATTGATGCATGAACCAGGCGCGTGCTTTGAGGGCCCATACGCAGCAACGTTCACTGATTGGTCGTTGAGGAGACAATGTTGGTAACCCCTTGGTTGAGGTGGGCGGTCTGCTGCTCAGCAGTTGCACGTCTATTCGCCCGTACACATCTCCATAGCGTCGTTCATCCCTTTCATCTATGGCCCGTGGCGCAGAACTGTTGTCTCGGCTCCGGTTTTGAATAGCACCATTTTTCCATGCCCAGTGTACTTCAATCACAGCGGCACGCGAACAATTTACAAATTTAGCTGTTTCGGAAATGATTTCACCCTTTGCCCGAAACCCTATGATTATTCCCTTAGCCGCCCCCGGTGGACGAGCGGTTCTATTCGCTTCAGTCCGGAACCGCGTGACTGCTACGGTCGCAGGTTAGAATCCTGCTTCGGGCATGGATGTGTGTGATGTCCTTAGGTTAGTTAGGTCTAGGGGACTGATGGCCTCAGATGTTAAGTCCTATAGTGCTCAGAGCCATTTGAACCATTATTCCCTTTTACACATCAGATAAATCGCTCCATTTCCTCATTACGACAATGTCTTTACTATTTTCCACATCCCCCATCACCCTTTATACAGGGTGTTACAAAAAGGTACGGCCAAACTTTCAGGAAACATTCCTCACACAGAAAGAAAGAAAATATGTTATGTGGACATGTGTCCGGAAATGCTTACTTTCCATGTTAGAGCTCATTTTATTACATCTCTTCAAATCACATTAATCATGGAATGGAAACACACAGCAACAGAACGTACCAGCGTGACTTCAAACACTTTGTTACAGGAAATGTTCAAAATGTCCTCCGTTAGCGAGGATACATGATTCCACCCTCCGTCGCATGGAATTCCTGATGCGCTAATGCAGCCCAGGAGAATGGCGTATTGTATCACAGCCGTCCACAATACGAGCACGAAGAGTCTCTACATTTGGTACCGGGGTTGCGTAGAGAAGAGCTTTCAAATGCCCCCATAAATGAAAGTCAAGAAGGTTGAGGTCAGGAGAGCGTGGAGGCTAGGGTATTGGTCCGCCTCTACCAATCCACCGGTCACCGAATCTGTTGTTCAGAAGCGTACGAACACTTCGACTGAAATGCGCACGAGCTCCATCGTGCATGAACTACCTGTGTGTCGTACTTGTAAAGGCACATGTTCTAGCAGCACAGGTAGAGTATCCCGTATGAAATCGTGATAACGTGCTCCATTGAGCGTAGGTGGAAGAACATGGGGCCCAATCAAGACATCATCAACAATGCCTGCCCAAACGTTCACAGAGAATCTGTCGCAAGTCAACACAAGCACCGAAGTCAACATTACCTTCCTTCAATTGGACCAATTGGCGGTAAATCGAGGAAGTATAGTACATACTGATGAAACTAAAATGAGCTCTAACATGGAAATTAAGCGTTTCCGGACACATGTCCACATAACATCTTTTCTTTATTTGTGCGTGAGGAACGTTTCCTGAAAGTTTGGCCGTACCTTTTTGTAACACCCTGTATATCGTCCCCTCTTAGTGCTGCGACCTGCCATCTATGAGTGCTTACTATACGTCGAGGTTGAACATAGGCAGTGGTCACATTATGACTAGACTGCGTATAAGAAAACGTCCTTCTCGTGCTTGAAGTTTGATATTTCATCTGCATGTACGCGAAATTTGGAACAATTCAGACGGATGGCAGAGCCATTGTGAATAATCAAAAGGACACCTAGGCAAGACACTCTTTACAAGCAACATGCTGTAACTGAATTCTTGGTTGCAGGGAAACAGGCAGTTGAGAAAATCCGGAAACATTTGTGTGTGGTGTATCGTAGTGATATAGGTGATAGGAGTACTGTTGGGTGATGGCAGAGAGGGTTAAAACGCCACGAAATGCAGAAAATGAGCCCCACGATCGGCTGCCTCCAAATTGAGTCGCGCTGTTGACATTGTTAGACTGTTTTCCGACGATGCTGTAGTCTACAGGAAAGTAGCATGAAACGGAAGTTGTGAACAAATCAATGAGGATTTGCAGAAAATAAATGTGTGGTGTAATGACTGGCAGTTATCTCTCAATATTAGTAAGTGTAACCTACTGTGTATAACAAGACGAAAATCCCCATTAATGTACGAGCACAAAATATATCCGCAGTCTTTGGAATCGGTAACGTCCGTCAAGTATCTGGGTGTGACTATGCGAAATGATCTCAAATGGAATGATCAGATTACACAAGTAACGGGTAAGGCGAACTCTAGATTGCGGTTTACTTGTACAAACCTGAAGCGATGCAGTCCTTCAACAAAGAAAATTGCTTACAAAACTTTAGTTCGTCCAGTCTTAGAGTCTTGTTCGTCTGTATGGGACCCTTACCAGTTGGGTCTGACTCAAGAGATTATGAAGGTATAAAGAAGAGCGGCAAGATTTGTGACTGGTACATATAGCCATCGCGAGAGCGTTACAAATCTCATAGAAAGTTTGAAGTGGGACACACTTGCAGATAGGCGGGGCGCTAAACGGAAGGGGCTGCTCACTAAATTCAGAAATCCGATTTTCACCGAGGATATAGAGCATGTATTATTAGCATTAACTTTCAAATCGCGCACTGCAGTGATCGCCATCCAAAGATAAGGGAAATTAGAGCTCGTACTGAGGCGTTGAGGTAGTCGTTTATCCCTGCGCGTTCCGCGAGTGGAACAGAGTTGGGGGGGGGGGGGGGGGGGGGCTTCGATTCGTGCAAACCGGCGCTTCAAAACTCTACAATTGTCGCTATAGTTGGCGGTGAATGCGCAGTGATGAAAACTCTTGGGTGTTCAGTGGAGTGGCACTACCCACGGTCACCAAAAATGAAGAAATGCAAGGTAGCTCGTTCTGCTGGCAAAGTCATGATGACGTTATTTTGGGATGGTGATGATGTCATTCTCGTGGATGTGTGGCCAAAAGGGTCAGCCATTAATTCACTAGCAAATGTGAAGACTCTGAAGAAACTCAAGAACCGTCTTCGACGTGTTCGATCTGACAAGAAGCCAAAAGAAATATTGCTTCAATACGACAGCGCGCACCCATACACAAATCTCAGAACCTGGGATCAAGTCAGCAAATTGAGCGGGACGACTTTGCCTCATCCACACTATAGCTCAGACCTGGCACCCTCGGACTTCCTTGTGTTTGGGTAACTTGATCATCGTTCAGACGGGACACTCTTTGATGTTGATAAGAACGTAATTCATTCAGCGAAAACATGACTACGAGGACACGACAAGAGCTTTCAGCAACAGGGAACACATGTTCTTACACCACGCTGGTACAAGGTCATACAAAAGAATGAAGTCTGCAAGAAATATAGCACATGCAACAGAAATGTTGACTGATATTTTTGCCAAATTACAACTTACAAGAATAAATAGGTTTGAGAAAAATGTGTGGGGTATTATTTATCGAAGGACCCTACCCAATTGGCAACAATTGTGGTACGTGATGATCTATATTCTTATGAAAAAAAAGGAATAAATGTTGTCTATAAGCAGTGCTAAATGCCTTAATACTTTCTACATTGAATTTTTGTATTTCTTTTGGGGACTGAGGCAAGTTATACCGTTCATATTAGGTATTCGGAATTAGAACCAGTAGTAATGGGTAATAAATTTCCATAGGGGGAAAATGTAATGAAAAAAATATCCTTCTGATCAACACAGACAATAGCTGTTACTGATCAGCTATTATTAGCGTTAACTCTGGCCTTCACCTTGAACTGTCTAGTGTGTATGTGTGTGGACGTTATGTATGTGTCTGCAATTGAGTAAGAGAACCAGGAGATGGGGGACGGGGGAGAGGACGACGGCAGATAATGTCTGCGGAATGGAGTTTGCCTTGGAACTGGTCTCCATTAGTTACAAAGAAATGAGTACCATGTCCTTGAAAAGTTATGTCCGCGGACACAGTTTAACATTTAAATGTTTCGCAAGTTGAAACGCGGCATTGAAGTTGGGAGTATTCTGATGGCCGTTTCCAGCGTTCGTGATCTAGAATGAGGCAAAGTTCTCTGTGGCATCCAGAAATTCCGTGTAACGGTGGGATCGAAATTAATAACTAATCTAGAAACTTCTGGGAGACGTGTTTATAGTTTTCATGGTGTAATTTTTAGAGGGAAGACCTGCTGCCACACAAAGTTCAAATCGTTCAAATGGATCTAAGCACTGTGGGACTTAACGCCTGAGGTCATCAGGCCCCTAGACTTAGAACTACTTAAACCTAACTAACCTAAGGACATCACACACATCCTCCTGCTCGAGGCAGGATTCGAACCTGCGTGGTTCCGGACTGAAGCGCCTAGAACTGCTCGGTCACAGCGGCCGGCTACAAAGTAAAAGTTCCTGACTGATATGACGTGATCCACTTTCAGAACGAAACTAATCATTTCCTGTTACACTTTCATCATTTACATAACAGAAGACACTAACTACTTAGGAATCATTTAATAAATGGCTCTGAGCACTATGGGGCTCAACATCTTAGGTCATAAGTCCCCTAGAGGCAGGATTCGAACCTGCGACCGTAGCGGTCACGCGGTTACAGACTGACGCGCCTAGAACCGCACGGCCACACCGGCCGGCAATCATTTAATAAACAGCTAAATACACTACTGGCCATTAAAATTGCTACACCACGAAGATGACGTGCTACAGACGCGAAATATAACCGACAGGAAGAAGATACTGTGATACGCAAATGATTAGCTTTTCAGAGCATTTACACGAGGTTGGCGACGGTGGCGACACCCACAACGTGCTGACGTGAGTAGAGTTTCCTTCCGATTTCTCATACACAAACAGCAGTTGACCGGCGTTGCCTGGTGAAACGTTGTTGTGACGCCCCGTGTAAGGAGGAGAAATGCGCACCATCACCTTTCCGACTTTGATAAAGGTCGGATTGTAGCCTATCGCGATTATGGTTTATCGTATCGCGACATTGGTGCCCGCGTTGGTCGAGATCCAATGACTGTCAGCAGAATATGGAATCGGTGGGTTCAGGAGGGTAATACGGAACGTCGTGCTGGATCCCAACGGCCTCGTATCACTAGCAGTCGATATGACAGGCATCTTATCCTCATGGCTGTAACGGATCGTGCAGACACGTCTCGATCCCTGAGTCAACAGATGGGGACGTTTGCAAGACAACAACCATCTGCACGAACAGTTCGACGACGTTTGTAGCAACATGGACTATCAGGTCGGAGACCGTGGTAGCGGAGCGGTTATCCTTGACGCAGCATCACAGACAGGAGCGCCTGCGATGGTGTACTCAACAACGAACCTGGGTGCACGAATGGCAAAACGTCATTTTTTCGGATGAATCCAGGTCCTGCTTCAGCATCAAACGTCATCGCCGTACTGGTGTATCACCCGGCGTGATGGTACGGGGTGCCATTGGTTACACGTCTCTCTCACCTCTTGTCCGCATTGACGGCACTTTGAACAGTGGACGTTACATTTCAGATGTGTTACGACCCGTGGCTCTACCCTTCATTGGATCCCTGCGAAACCCTACATTTCAGCATGATAATGTACGGCCGCATGTTGCAGGTCCTGTACGGGCCTTTCTGGATACAGAAAATGTTCGACTGCTGCCCTGGCCAGCACATTCTCCAGATCTCTCACAAACTGAAAACGTGTGGTCAATGGTGGCCGAGCAACTGGCTCGTCACAATACGCCAGTCAGTACTCTCGATGAACTGTGGTATCGTGTTGAAGATGCATGGGCAGCTGTACCTGTACACGCCACCCAAGCTCTGTTTGACTCAATGCCCAGGTGCATCAAGGCCTTTATTACGGCCGGAGGTGGTTGTTCTGGGCACTGTTTTCTCAGGATCTATGCACCCAAACTGCGTGAAAATGTGATCACATATCAGTTCTAGCATAATATATTTGTCCAATGAATACCCGTTTATTACCTGCATTTCTTCTTGGTGTAGCAATTTTAACGGTCAGTAGTGTACATTTTAAGCCAGCTCAAGTGATCGTGATTGACAGTGTAACGCCAGTAATCCATAGATTCAGGTATATTTCGTATAAGTTCTCAGCTGACATTGTACACTATTGTACCTGCATAGTCAAGATCATTGGTTGTGTAAAAATGTAATAATTATGTTAATTATTTTGGTGTTTTAAGAAATTATATTGTAACTGTACCTTTGATTTTATGTGTAATACTCGGTGAATGTAATAATTGTAAAAACTCTGTATATTTTACTGGTCTACAAGGAGGGAAGCTGAATGTAATACGAGTAGTAAACGGGTCTGGAGGAGGTGGACCTGGTGCGTAAGGCGCTTGATTCCTTTGTGGCGAGTGGTATAGTCGAGTTCTGTGAGTGGTCAGCGGCAGCCTTGGTCAGCTATTGTGGTCAATTCGGATGTATAAATTGAGCCAAGAAGAGCTTACGAACCTGTAAATTAGACTTGGTACCACTATTGGCCCTGTTGGCTAAATTTACAAGACCAAGAAGAGTTATAATAGGTTGAGGCTACCATCAAGAACCATGGTTGCTTTACCGCCAGTTTTACAGCAACTGTAATTTGTCACAAGCGCTACTACCTACAGAAGAATTATTATCAAAATATGTACATCCAATGGACCTGGTATTATGTACTGAATAATAACTTTTTGTGGAATTTTTAATTTACATGATTATCCCAAGCCACATTCCTAGATTTACTCCACATAATTTTCCATCTTGAAGTAAATGACTTACTCCACGTAACTTTTCATCTTAAAGTTTCCTTAAGTTTGTTCGTAAAGAAAGTTTTTCGTTAAATAAGAAGCTGCCATTAAAGTAATCAACGACAAAATTATAATGTGCTTATAGCTGTCTGTAAGTAAAAGTTATAAAACGACAGCAGTATTATTTCACTTTGAAAAGGTTTGTAAACTTGTAATTGCTTGTGTCTCTGTATGTGTTGCTTTAAAGTGGTTTTCCAAGTTGTGCAGTCATTTACAAAGCCAAATTGACTTTGAAACCAATGAGAGATAAGTTGCTAGGTCCCCTTGTTGACTGTTAGACTCATTTTGAATTATTCATTATATTTAAAGTTGTTATTGAAGGTATTTCCCATTTTCTTAAGTTTGTGTGTTGCTATTTACAATTTATGACAGTCATTCAAACCATAACAGTTTAACGGACCCCGTAAGAAACTTAACTTATGTAATAAGTGAAAGTAAAGGCTCTTTCCAGGCGGGAAGGAGCGCCTGGTCCCCGGCACGAATCCGCCCGGCGGATTTGTGTCGAGGTCCGGTGAGCTGGCCAGTCTGTGGATGGTTTTTAGGCGGTTTTCCATCTGCCACAGCGAATGCGGGCTGGTTCCCCATATCCGCCTCAGCTACACTATGTCGGCGATTGCTGCGCAAACAAGTTCTCCAAGTACGCGTACACCACCATTACTCTACACGCAAACATAGGGGTTACACTCGTCTGGTGTGAGACGTTCCTTGGGGGGGTTCACCGGGGGCCGAACCCCACAATAGCCCTGGGTTCGGTGTGGGGCGGCGGAGGGGTGAAGTGGACTGCGGTAGTCGTCGTGGGGTTGTGGACCTCTGCGGCTGCGGCGGGGACGGAGCCTCTCCGTCGTTTCTAGGTCCCCGGTTAACATACAATACATACAATACAAAGGCTCTTTCTGAGCAAGTGCAGTAACCAATGCGATCATTTATTCTGCACCAAAACTTTTCTTATAAATAATAACTGTACTTTCCATTTGTATAGAGTAACTCCCTGTGCAAATTTCTGAAGCCCATAGTAGTCAATACTGTTTCCAATCATGATATTTTTTGTGGTAGTTAATTAAAATAATAGCTAGGGCAACTTACTGTACACTATTGAGAATACCTGTGTGACAACAGATCAGTTAGGGTGTCAAGTGAGGTTAGTTTCTTAGGTGAAGTTTATTTATGCTTTACCATTAAATTTGACATCCCATTGCCTAATGAGGCTGGCGAACGCTTGTATATATAATTACAGTTTACTTTCGTAATAGTAGAACGTCAATTCAAATCCCGTTTGCTTTGCTGTTTTTACTGTTTCACTTACTTCGCGGTAACGAAAATATAGAACGATTTTTTTTGTCATTAGGTTCAGTCAAGGTCATAGCTGAAACATTACGATATAAGTGAATACCAACTCAGTAGTATGAAAGCGTTGCATTGTATAGCCTACCTATTTCAAAATTTACAGTTTGCTTACCTGGAAA
Source organism: Schistocerca piceifrons (assembly GCF_021461385.2). Classification (NCBI taxonomy): domain Eukaryota; kingdom Metazoa; phylum Arthropoda; class Insecta; order Orthoptera; family Acrididae; genus Schistocerca; species Schistocerca piceifrons. Next base: position 723,571,765 of record NC_060141.1, read on the forward strand.
TCTGTCTCCTGTCTGACACTTCTCAACTCGTTATCTAATGTGCAGTGAATGCCTGGTTGCCTAGGAGTACCTACTTGGAGTTTACATATGGGTTGTTACCTGAAGTAGTGGGCAACAAGGGCTCGGGGCCACGCTGCATTATGGCAGATTTATTCAAGATGGTGGCCATAGATGTGGTAATGTTGCAGTGGCATCATGGCAGGAAGTTCAAATTTTTGACGGGAAAATACGTTAATTGGGCTACCTCCACTAATTTAACTCTGCACCCCTCCTCCATCCCTCTCCCCTCCCCTTGCCCTTGCCTTCCCATCTAGAAACTGGTGGGAAAACCTTTCAGTCTGTACTGGACTGCTGGATAGGATGGATGGAAGTCTTTATTTTGTATGCATTGTTTATTCAAACAATTGAGGTTTTCGTAAACAGTAGCTCAATCTAGTGCGTTCGCCTTGACGTCCAACTGAACTAGTTCACAACTTTGCCACCAGAGGGTGATGTTGGCCCTCCCCCTCTCCCCTTCTGTGACGTAATCCAAGATGGCAGTGGAGAAAATGGCAGGAAAAGGACTCAGTCTGTGTCTAGCTGCTGGATTGGGAGGACAGACATAATTGTTCTCTGTGTTCAATGGATGAGATGTCTGTGCTGGAGAAGGAGGGGTTTGATGGGTATATTAGCTGCAATAATGCAGCTGAGGACTGTGTCGACAGCAATAATTTTTTGGTGAAGACGAAATATTCGTCAAATAATGAGGATGTAGCAGGATGAGGTTTAATTAAACTTTGCAACTCATGCTGATAAAAGTCCAGTCAGTCTTCCAAAGGACAAGATTCAAAATATTCACCCACTCCAGTACAAACATCCATGTGTACAATTGAGAAAATGCTGGTGATGAGCAGGGATCACGTGTACTACAAGCAAGCACACAGCTGATGACTGTATCCATAGCCTCCTACACAATGAGTGGAAAGAAAAGATAATGGATGAGGGTGTGGTGAATACTCTTTGACAAATAATGGCAATCAGTGGGATGGTGTGACCATGCATTTCAGTACTGACGCAGATAGATGCTTCTGCTGGAACTACATACCTTTTTTGAAATTGTCTAACACCCCTCATGAGCTTCGCCCTATACCACAATGAACCATAGGTGTTCACCTTGAGGTTTGGAAATGAACTGGCTTGGTTCACAACACTGCCACCAGAGTGCACTGTCAGCTCTGCCCCTTTCCCCTCCCGTGACGTAATCCAAGACGGCGGTCCAGAAAAAAGGGTAGGAACCAATAGGAACCCTGAATCCAGCCACATGATAGGCTTCAGCCAATAGGATGGCAGTATTTGCTAACATTACCAGAGGGGATACAGGGTATTCTCAACAGCTCTGTGGCCTCAGTCTCTCTCAGTCAGCCTGCAGCAGCAGCAAGGGAAACGGAAGAAGAAGAAGAAGAAGAAGAAGAATCTTGAAGTGTCAGCTGCAGTCGAGATCCAGCACAGCCCTGCAGAACAGGAAGAAACGGAAAAGCAAGTATCCTATATCACATCTTTGTCTGTAGTTAATGTTATTATTATTGGTTGTTTTCGTGTCTTGGTCTGTATGTAGCACTTCCTCCTCCTTTTTGTTCAGCGGTAGCTTTTGACACATCGAAGCCTACAGGAGTGAGCACCAACATGTCTACCTCTGCCACATCCGGACCTGCAGCAACCTCAGCTGCCTTCTTGTCGAGACATGCACCAACCCCTGGACCTGTGGCAGCAACAACCTCCAGCATGTTCAACCTTTAGCGACCACATGGGATCGTGTAGCACACATAGCCCACTTGCTGGAGTAGGACAAGGAGCTGTTATTGTCTATCCCACCCATCGGTTTGGATGATGAGGACGCCCAGTCTGTTCCTAAAGTTTCGAATGCTGCTGTTGGTCCTAAACAGAGGCAAGATAAAGGTCAGTACTGGTCACAGACATGTGATCCATCCCATCAGAACATCTCTGTGATAGTGCAGGGACAGAGTGCAGATGCTGTGGATAAGAAGGTATCAAGTGAACCCACGCTTTTCCATTCTACGTACAATTTAACTCCTACTGGAACGAAACGTGTAAATGTCGAAATAGAAGCACATCATGACTGTAGCAGCTTGCAAGTGAGGATAGAAATTGAAAACGCATAGAAGGGTGTTAAACGCTTATTTCTGAGCTCGACTGGGACAAAATGTGTCGTGCAGAGCGCTACATCAATCAGCAGATGACCACAGAGTATTATCCAACTCGTACCCCTCCTCCCGCGACATTCGCCTTGCTGGTCTGACACTGTTTATTACAACAGTGTATGATGACTCTGCACTATTTGAAGTGAATAGGGCGCTATGCCTTGCATTGGAGAGACTGAGTCGTTGGTTGCCAAGCATAGACTCTGCAAACAACAATGTTGAAAACTTTCTACGTGTCCATAGTGTACAAGTTGATGATTTGGAGCAGTACATTTGTTTGCACATGAACGCAGAGCCAAAAGAGAAACAGGTTAAAAGTGCACGTGAAAACGAGAGTATTGTGATGTACCCGTCGATTTGAAGAAGATACTTGTGAAATTTATTCCATATCAAATACTTTTTTTGGGGAAATACCGCACAGGTGCAAAGAAGAAGGTAAAGAAAGAGTCGGATTTTTTTTTTTTTGAAATACTGCATCTCCTGTACGATATTGAAATAAATAATATGTATATATAATCTCAAACAATGTTGGTGTTTTATTTCATGCCTCTCTCATTATAGACAAAGTATTACACTTGTTAATATCATTATTTTCAGAGCTGGACCTATAATCATGCAGCAGCAGACAGTTAACTCAAACACTTCCTCACCAGCCATTGTTAATATGAATGATGAAGTTACTCTTCATGGGTAAATATACAGATGAATTCTCTGTGTAGCCAACATAGCTCAGTTGGTTAAGTGATGGAGCTATAGTGGCTACACATATTATTACCATCCTTATAAGTGTATCTTTCTGTATATGCCCACTACTTGTTAGTACCTGACGTAATTGGTATCATGGCTGGGTGGGTGAAACATCTTCGTCACAAGGGCTTTGTTGTTGGTGATTGGTCCTGTGAAGATGCAAAAGAAGATCTGAAGGAGAAGAACAAGAACGGAATGCTCGTCTCTGATAATATACGAGCAATTATTGTAAGTCCATCCAATTGTGGCAATCCTAATGCCCTCGTTTGACGCTGACAACACACTTAGATGAAGTCGAATTTGAACATGTTCGTGTATTTTCAAAAACACTGTTTCAGCCCAAGTATCATAAATATCATGTTATAGGCGATATTGCGCGGTGTAAGAGAGTTACATACACGACATTCAGTGAAAGTGATGATATACCCCCCGTCCTCCCTGAAAAAGTAAAACCAAACACTGCATTCATCATTCATGTTTGATGATGTTGCTGTGGAAAACCAAGACCAAATTCGTAAATATTTCTGTTTCGGTCGTCATATGGATGATGATGAATTTTATCGAAGCCAAACATATTTCAGAATCCCGAAACAGTTGGTTAGGGGTCATGCAAATCTGATTACAGCTTTCAAACAAGACAATCTAAATTAAAACGCATTTACCAGGTACATTGTAGGAACTGACATGTCGTTCAATGATTTTGTAAAGATATGTGCTGATTGCTGGAATCATTCACAGTATGGGTTTCTCGTTATTGAATAAACAAGAAAACGGAATGATGGTAGGTATAGACGAAAGTCCCAAGAGCTTCTGTACATATAGCCCGTAAGAGAGGTGAGTACATCAGTACACGCTGCACCATGGACAAATTCGCGCGCATGTCTAGTTCTCAACCCGAGAGAATGGGTGTAAATGGATGCAAAAATTCAGGCTGTTGTGCATAAAGTTGGAGGTATGCGCAGAGAGCTAGAGACGTATTACCAGAGTCTTCTGGGAACGATCAACGCATTAAATTGGTTAGTTAATGAAATCGTTTAGAAAGTAACCGACTGAACCGAAAAGGTAGAGGCCATTGAGGGGATAATAGATGTAGAGGCCCTTGTTGTTCAGAAAGGGGAGTAGACACATAATGAGAGGAAGAAGAGTGGATGTACAAAACCTCACACTGCAAAGACGTCTGATTAGTATACACCAAGACGTCAACAGAGCAGAAAGTCATTCAGGCGCAGAAAGCCATCCGAGAGAAATTACGGTTGCTGTTGGGGAATATGTATCGACAACAAACACTAAGACAGACCTTTAAGCCGGTTACTGAATCTCTCAGGCAGCTCTCAGCAAAAACAAAGCCACACTATAATAACGGTGTAGCCATTGACGAATTCATTATCCGTCACGCCCCTGGGCAGATAGGACATTCGGCGTCAGGAGGAGAAGACGGTGCATGCTGGGCAAGCAGCCTATAAATGTGTAACTTATGACGCGATACAATTTGGTGATAGGCGGTTTGAGAGAACACCTGGCTTAATGAATGTTATTTTGCTAAGACCCACGAAAAAACCGATAAATTATTCAGTTAATGACGAGGAAATGTCCGTTATAAAACCAATACTTGATGGTGAAAACAACAACAACAACGGCAGCAGCAGGGCGATGGCATTGTCATCGAGAATAAAACAGTGAAAAATCGAATCCTACAATATACAGGGTGGTCCTACAGTATACAAAGAACGAAACTCGTCTAACTTGAAGGGGGAAACCAGATGGCGCTATGGTTGGCCCGCTAGATGGCGCTGCCATAGGTCAAACGGATATCAGCTGTTTTTTCAAATAGGAACCCCTATTTTTTATTACATACTCGTGTAGTACGTAAAGAAATATGAATGTTTTAGTTGGACCAATTTTTTTCGCTTTGTGATAGATGGCGCTGTCATAGTCACAAACATATGAGTACGTGGGATCACGTAACATTCCGCCAGTGCTGACGGTATTTGCTTCGTGATACATTACCCGCGTTAAAATGGACCGTTTACCAATTGCGGGTGTGTGCTATGTATGCTGCTCGGTATCGTGGACGACATCATCCAAGTGTCCAGACCGTTCGCCGGATAGTTACGTTATTTAAGGAAACAGGAAGTGTTCAGTCACATGTGAAACGTCAACCACGACCTGCAACAAATGATGATGCCCAAGTAGGTGTTTTAGCTGCTGTCGCGGCTAATCCACACATCAGTAGCAGACAAACTGCGCGAGAATCGGGAATCTCAAATACGTCGGTGTTGAGAATGCTACATCAACATCGATTGCACCCGTACCATATTTCTATGCACCAGGAATTGCATGGTGACGACTTTGAACATCATGTACAGTTCTGCCACTGGGCACAAGAGAAATTACGGGACGATGACAGATTTTTTGCACGCGTTCTATTTAGCGGCGAAGCGTCATTGATGGCAATCTAAATGGTGCAATGCATGCTGATTTCCTACGTAATGTTCTACCGATGTTACTACAAGATGTTTCACTGCATGACAGAATGGCGATGTACTTCCAACATGATGGATGCCCGGCACATAGCTCGCGTGCAGTTCAAGCGGAATGGAATAGCATATTACATGACAGGTAGATTGGTCGTCGAATCACCATACCATGGCCCGCACGTTCACCGCATCTGACGTCCCCGGATTTCTTTCTGTGGGGAAAGTTGAAGGATATTTGCTATCGTGATCCACCGACAACGCCTGACAACATGCGTCAGCGCATTGTCAATGCATGTGCGAACATTACGGAAGGCGAACTACTCGCTGTTGAGAGGAGTGTCGTTACACGTATTGCCAAATGCATTGAGGGTGACGGACATCACTTTGAGCATTTATTGCATTAACGTGGTATTTACCTAATCACGCTTTAACAACATGCGTTCTCAGTAATGATAAGTTCACAAAGGTACATGTATCACATTGGAACAACCGAAATAAAATTGTTCAAACGTATCTACGTTCTGTATTTTAATTTAAAAACCTATCTGTTACCAACTGTTCGTCTAAAATTGTGAGCCATATGTTTGTGACTATTACAGCGCCATCTATCACAAAGCGAAAAAAGTGGTCCAGCTAAAACATTCGTATTTCTTTACGTTCTACACGAGTATGTAATAAAAAATGGGGGCTCTTATTAAAAAAAACCGCAGTTAACATCCGTTTGACCTATGGCAGCACCATCTAGCGGGCCAATCATAGCGCCATCTGGTTTCCCCCTTCAAGCTAGACGAGTTTTGTTCATTGTAGTGTTTTCGTTTGATGCTTATTTCGTGAGATATTTAGCCCAGTCACGATCAATGGACCAACCTGTATATATTATGACGACCCCAACGAGCTAATAAATTGACTACGTCTGCTCATGCATCAGCTGGTGCCGGTAATACAGCTCATTCGAACGAGGCTGTTTCAGTAATCTCTGAGGTTAGAGAGAGGTATTATCGAATAAGTGTGGAGACAATATTCGAGAAACGCACAAACCAGCACACAAAACATACCTTCGTAGGCATGTGATTATCAAAGGTTTGGGTGACTTATGGCAGATTGCCCTTGTAGATATAAGGGAATATTCACATGAGAATAATGGATTAAAATATATTTTAATAGTTATTAATTTATACTCCAGATTTTCCTGGGCATTACCTGTTAAAACAAAAACGAGGAGAAACGTTCTGCATGTGTTTGAGCTTTTGCTGCATACAGAGACGAATCGATACCCAGACAACTTCTAAACCGATCACGGTGCAGAGTTTTAAAATAGGTATTTCAAGACCGTGATGCAGCGGTATGGGATACATCACTACTCAACATTTACCTACCTGAAGACGAGTATCGTGGAATGGCTCAACAGAACAATAAAACGTCAAATGTAAATGCCTTTTAACCTTCGCAGCTCATACAAGTGGACATATATCCTCCCAGAAATAAGTTCTCAGTATAATCGAACCAAACATAGCATAAGAAAAATGAGACCAATCGATGTTCTTGATAATGGACTCATGGATACGATGTACTATCCCATTAAAGTGTTGGATCCATGCAAACAGAAATTTAATGTAGATGATTTGGTACATATCTTAAAACACAAGACAGCGTTTGTGAAATCATACCTACGAAACTGGTCAACAGAGATACTCAGAGTTTCAAAGGTCCAAAGAACTAATCCTAGAACTTATCTTGAAGGACAGTAAAGGTGAAGAAATTGCAGGCTGCTTCTACGAGGAAAAGCCGGGAACCGGATGTGTTTCTCGTGGAGAGAGTCATAAGACGTCGGGGAAATAGGGCGCTAGTCAGATGGCTTGGTTTTCCTGTAGCACAAAACTGTAGGGCTGATGCTAACGATTTGCTACATTATGGGGTGCGCACTCCACAATCACCGCAGTAGTATAACATGCGTGCTACGAGACGCAGTAGAAGAGATGGTGGTATTCTAGGCAAACTGACAGTGGATTTATACATTCCGGGATATAACTGCTGTGGAATTGGAATAAAGCTTCAAGAACGATTGTTAAGAGGCGATAAGGGGATTAATCTGCTCGACGAAGCGTTTATGGAACACAACAGTGCATACGCTGCAAATGAAGATCTCCAAGTCGTCACATTGCAGATACGATTTTAGCTGATACGACTAAGGCGACAACGCAGAAGAAATATAGGTCAACGCATTTCAGCATTTGCAGCTGATATAACCATGCATGGAAAAATTAAGCTGGGTTTAGGCGTGATGCATTTCAAGCGAGTTATGAATGCTGCATTTTGTGCACTGCACAAGAAGAAGAAGAATATGAAGGGTGCAAAACACAAATGTTTGTAGAACTGTATCCTGACAACGACGTATGCTGCTAAAAAAGCTCTGAAGCAGAAGGGTGCGGGAAGAAGAAGACTGGTTAAAACACCTCGGGTTCTATCAATACCCAAGACGTCTTTTTGGTTTTCTTCCATTCTTCATCGCAGCCCTCTCCGCTCTCTTGGCGGTTGGGTCCCTCGCTGGTGGTGCTGCAACTATTACTCGAACAGTCAAAGACGCGCAAAATTCCTAAGCGCAGTAAGAAGAAGCAAGAAGATATATAACTTCATGATGGAAGCTGTAGCCGCATGAAAATCACTATATTTGAAACAGTACAGGAAAGGGCGTGGTCTATTCATAAATAAAAAACCTCATTAGCAGTCCTACCAGGTTGGCAGCTCGCAAATATTGATATTCTTGTTAGAAAAAGTTCATTTCAAGATTCCGTTGTGTGTTTATGCGGGATACATTACCGAAGACTATGTGGAATACTGATGAATGTGGTAATGTGGTATTGTGAATTTAGACGTTCTGGAGATCTTGGCACCCACCGGGTGTCATATGTTATGAAAAATGCAAATACCGTCTATTATTTAGACTCATTTGGTGACCTGCAACCACCAGAAGAGTTACAACGATACTTCACTCGTAGAAGACGTGTGTTCTACGATCTTCGGCACTATGAGGCCTTTAATACACACATCTGCGGACGTCTATGCATCATGTTTCTCTTGATCTTTACTAAGAAGAAGAAGAATACACAAGGAAGAGCTTTAAACATTTCTTCATCAGTTGACGTTCAGATGCAATGTCGTACACTTTGACATTAAAAGAACGATCATCTGTATTACGTGCAAATTATTTCCCGCCAATTCATTTGAGCATTGCTGCGTGGAGTATAGCATTGATTGGAATGGAGACATACAACAGCACCACAAATATCACCGAGGTTAACAACAAACTGCATTTGGGTATTAATGATGAAAAAGAGATTGTGGAAACAGAACGTGGTGCATATGACAGCGACCATTTTAACCAAAACGTATTGAAGTACGTGCAAGCATCAATACACTTAAAACTGAAATAAGGACTGTGAATGCAAGGATTGACTTTAACCAGAAAGGTTAAATAGGGCGCCTATTGGGATTCACAAAAGGACAGGTTGTGAAGAAAGTTCCTAGTAAATTTTACAAGTCAGATTAGACTGTGGACATACTGCCCATCAGCACAATCCGAGTCGAGTGTAACATTGCAAAGAACTGCTGTTTCAACGGCAGCCGGATTCATACTATGTATGTGCAGATTCTTCCCCTTTAGTTGCAACAGGGTATAAGACTGTTAACTTCCACCAATGCAATATACCTTCCAGTGACAGTTTGGTCACTGAATTACATGGAGTTGCGTATTGTGGACTAGAATAAGCAACTTGTTGACTTTCGTGGTGAGGAAATCATTGTACGATTACATCTAAAGCAGGATGGGCGTACGGTATAAAACCAGTGCATGCAATCCACAGCACGTCACTTTGCTGCCGAACTGCAAAGCGATAACACTAGCGAACTACGAGTTTCTCAAACCTTGAAACCTCGCAATGACATACTTGCTCAATACAATCAATCCAGTAGAATATGATGAGTAAATTATACATCAGAAATACTTCTCGCATAAGCCTTATGCTTTAACAATATTTAAGAAGAATGATGAAATTAGGATTGTCATCCAACGCCAAGACGCGCTGACGTTTCCATACAAGAGTTTCATATATTTGGAGGAATCATTCAAGGAAACCGATGGCAGTGCTACAGTGGAATCCAAACTTAAACGTAACAATATTTAAGAAGAATGATGAAATTAGGATTGTCATCCAACGCCAAGACACGCTGACGTTTCCATACAAGAGTTTCATATATTTGGAGGAATCATTCAAGAAAACCGATGGCAGTGCTACAGTGGAATCCAAACTTAAACGTAACGCTTTAGCATTCCTGTTTCAAGAGATATGCTATGAACTTATTGGGTTGAGACTGATCGTACACATAATGATGGCATAACATATGTCTCTGCATCACCCACGGATTTACACGGTTTAGAAAATGAGGGATGGTTCATAGACGATCCGGCAGTTGCAGGGTAAAAACGATTTACTGCATGCATACGTCTAAAAATGCTTATGGGTTACTCTGAGGACATGAAGCAGATTATTGAGACTGCTAAATAGGAACTCATTTTGGTATGGAGCGCGGTGGAAAATAACTCATATATTCAAGGAGCTCAAGAGGGGAATACGATCACAATCACCAAGATAATATGAAAAATGTCTCACATCATTGTATCAGACGAGGAGCGATTTAAGCTTTTAAAAGATCTGAATTCTGGTACATATCTATTACTAATATTCCGCTATTGGAAGGTTTTAGAATATCCAGGGTTACCGACTGCAAGCACACAAAGATGGACTGTTAAAACCCCAGTGCAACTAGAGTGTCCTAGATTCATCACACTGGCATTTCAGACTGATAGAAGAGGTATTATAGCAAATTATTTCACTATGTTTGACAACTGCAAGTTAACTAATACCAGACTCTACCTGAATTCAGAATTCCACCCATACGACAATTTACACCGGTAGTGCGATGAAAATGTATGCAGTATAGCATATGACATGTATGTGAGGTTACTTGTTTCTTGCTGTGAAAGTGCTGTAGAAGAAGGAGGAAGGTGTCTACTCAGCCCACGGAAATTCAAGGAGCTATCACCGAGCATTGTAACAGACTTCTCGGTACAGAAGGACATAATTAAGTCTGGACCTAGAGATGTATGAACTGAATTTGAATCTACAGCAAATTTCCCAGACCACACTGCAATGTACACTCCTGGAAATGGAAAAAAGAACACATTGACACCGGTGTGTCAGACCCACCATACTTGCTCCGGACACTGCGAGAGGGCTGTACAAGCAATGATCACACGCACGGCACAGCGGACACACCAGGAACCGCCGTGTTGGCCGTCGAATGGCGCTAGCTGCGCAGCATTTGTGCACCGCCGCCGTCAGTGTCAGCCAGTTTGCCGTGGCATACGGAGCTCCATCGCAGTCTTTAACACTGGTAGCATGCCGCGACAGCGTGGATGTGAACCGTATGTGCAGTTGACGGACTTTGAGCGAGGGCGTATAGTGGGCATGCGGGAGGCCGGGTGGACGTACCGCTGAATTGCTCAACACGTGGGGCGTGAGGTCTCCACAGTACATCGATGTTGTCGCCAGTGGTCGGCGGAAGGTGCACGTGCCCGTCGACCTGGGACCGGACCGCAGCGACGCACGGATGCACACCAAGACCGTAGGATCCTACGCAGTGCCGTAGGGGACCGCACCGCCACTTCCCAGCAAATTAGGGACACTGTTGCTGCTGGGGTATCGGCGAGGACCATTCGCAACCGTCTCCATGAAGCTGGGCTACGGTCCCGCACACCGTTAGGCCGTCTTCCGCTCACGCCCCAACATCGTGCAGCCCGCCTCCAGTGGTGTCGCGACAGGCGTGAATGGAGGGACGAATGGAGACGTGTCGTCTTCAGCGATGAGAGTCCCTTCTGCCTTGGTGCCAATGATGGTCGTATGCGTGTTTGGCGCCGTGCAGGTGAGCGCCACAATCAGGACTGCATACGACCGAGGCACACAGGGCCAACACCCGGCATCATGGTGTGGGGAGCGATCTCCTACACTGGCCGTACACCACTGGTGATCGTCGAGGGGACACTGAATAGTGCACGGTACATCCAAACCGTCATCGAACCCATCGTTCTACCATTCCTAGACCGGCAAGGGAACTTGCTGTTCCAACAGGACAATGCACGTCCGCATGTATCCCGTGCCACCCAACGTGCTCTAGAAGGTGTAAGTCAACTATCCTGGCCAGCAAGATCTCCGGATCTGTCCCCCATTGAGCATGTTTGGGACTGGATGAAGCGTCGTCTCACGCGGTCTGCACGTCCAGCACGAACGCTGGTCCAACTGAGGCGCCAGGTGGAAATGGCATGGCAAGCCGTTCCACAGGACTACATCCAGCATCTCTACGATCGTCTCCATGGGAGAATAGCAGCCTGCATTGCTGCGAAAGGTGGATTTACACTGTACTAGTGCCGACATTGTGCATGCTCTGTTGCCTGTGTCTATGTGCCTGTGGTTCTGTCAGTGTGATCATGTGATGTATCTGACCCCAGGAATGTGTCAATAAAGTTTCCCCTTCCTGGGACAATGAATTCACGGTGTTCTTATTTCAATTTCCAGGAGTGTATATTCTAGTTCTACATGATCATATGGTTAATTACTGCCCGCTCACCCGTGTTGTGCAACGAGCTGTATAAGTGAACAGGTGATGCACCAATCCAGAGCATCCCACACTGGCATCTCAAGGTGTGAACATCATTACACACGCTCAGGGTTTCTATGATGATGAGCGCAGACAGTTCGTATTTAAAGATGTTGTATTGTAGCATACACAGAAGACATCAGAATAGTAGACACATTCTCAGCAAACATTGTATCACAGAGGTGTCTGAAGGATGTGTACTGTGCTACAACACAGAAGAGTGCAAAGTGGTTAACACATTTATAATATGGGATTCACTGGGACAATCATGCCATACCCTATGACGATATGATGACGTCGATTCGATTATTCGATCACCCAAATATCGTCACGCACTTGAAGGGGAAGGAGAAGATCTGATGGATGCGTCTTGGGATAGGTTTCCTATAAAGAACAACAAAGATGTATGCTAACGAATTTTTTTCGTTTATTCAGTTCACATGAATACAATTAGTTTCTTGAGATTACAACCCGGTTCTTGGCTTATAATTCAGTTCTTAAGGTACCATATAGTTCCTGAGATACCATTTGACTCTGCTGTTCCAATACAGATATACGTTTAACTTACTACAACTGTAACAGTGGTTGAGAATTTTTACATTTTCTTCCAATAGCACTGGATGAGAATGTTTTTAAAAGTCTTTTTAGTAAATCTATGCGCTTTACTGCAACTAAATTCCATAGTCCCAGCAGCATAGCTTTCACAGCAATTCTGATGGACTGTGCACACTTAGAAACTAATTTCCACAGTCCCAATAGCAAAGGTTTTTACAATAGTTCTGATCGACTGTGAGCTATTTGGATATATACACTTAAAAAGTAATCTGACTTGGATGAATAGCAGCAGGTGAAAACTTAAAAGCTATTCTATTTACAATGTGCACATAGTGTCTAGATATATATTTACATGGTACACCTACATTGCTTATGAATAACTAAATATACAAATACATTTTTCTGTTTTTTTAATAAATATAAATGTATTTTTTATTTCTGTTTTTTAACTTTTATTACACATACCCTTAGCCCACCTCTGGGTGGTAACGTCCAATGTGCAATACACACACATTTTTGATCGCATACCTACAAACGCCACAACTGGCAATCCATTCGTCTCGACTTTCATAAGTCCGATAAATTTCTTTTGCTGTGGAACAATACCATAAGGATTATCGGCCATGTATGAGGACGTGTCGAATTCATTACCGTAGTGCCTCATTACTACACTCCTGGAAATGGAAAAAAGAACACATTGACACCGGTGTGTCAGACCCACCATACTTGCTCCGGACACTGCGAGAGGGCTGTACAAGCAATGATCACACGCACGGCACAGTGGACACACCAGGAACCGCGGTGTTGGCCGTCGAATGGCGCTAGCTGCGCAGCATTTGTGCACCGCCGCCGTCAGTGTCAGCCAGTTTGCCGTGGCATACGGAGCTCCATCGCAGTCTTTAACACTGGTAGCATGCCGCAACAGCGTGGACGTGAACCATATGTGCAGTTGACGGACTTTGAGCGAGGGCGTATAGTGGGCATGCGGGAGGCCGGGTGGACGTACCGCCGAATTGCTCAACACGTGGGGCGTGAGGTCTCCACAGTACATCGATGTTGTCGCCAGTGGTCGGAGGAAGGTGCACGTGCCCGTCGACCTGGGACCGGACCGCAACGACGCACGGATGCACGCCAAGACCGTAGGATCCTACGCAGTGCCGTAGGGGACCGCACCGCCACTTCCCAGCAAATTAGGGACACTGTTGCTCCTGGGGTATCGGTGAGGACCATTCGCAACCGTCTCCATGAAGCTGGGCTACGGTCCCGCACACCGTTAGGCGTCTTCCGCTCACGCCCCAACATCGTGCAGCCCGCCTCCAGTGGTGTCGCGACAGGCGTGAATGGAGGGACGAATGGGGACGTGTCGTCTTCAGCGATGAGAGTCGCTTCTGCCTTGGTGCCAATGATGGTCGTATGCGTGTTTGGCGCCGTGCAGGTGAGCGCCACAATCAGGACTGCATACGACCGAGGCACACAGGGCCAACACCCGGCATCATGGTGTGGGGAGCGATCTCCTACACTGGCCGTACACCACTGGTGATCGTCGAGGGGACACTGAATAGTGCACGGTACATCCAAACCGTCATCGAACCCATCGTTCTACCATTCCTAGACCGGCAAGGGAACTTGCTGTTCCAACAGGACAATGCACGTCCGCATGTATCCCGTGCCACCCAACGTGCTCTAGAAGGTGTAAGTCAACTACCCTGGCCAGCAAGATCTCCGGATCTGTCCCCCATTGAGCATGTTTGGGACTGGATGAAGCGTTGTCTCACGCGGTCTGCACGTCCAGCACGAACGCTGGTCCAACTGAGGCGCCAGGTGGAAATGGCAAGCCAAGCCGTTCCACAGGACTACATCCAGCATCTCTACGATCGTCTCCATGGGAGAATAGCAACCTGCATTGCTGCGAAAGGTGGATTTACACTGTACTAGTGCCGACATTGTGCATGCTCTGTTGCCTGTGTCTATGTGCCTGTGGTTCTGTCAGTGTGATCATGTGATGTATCTGACCCCAGGAATGTGTCAATAAAGTTTCCCCTTCCTGGGACAATGAATTCACGGTGTTCTTATTTCAATTTCCAGGAGTGTATATATGGATCACACTTCTTCACCTGATAGATGAAGCTGTCTATATGCATATAAAGTAAATAAAGTAAAATTTAGGATTTTAGAAATGTGCTTTCACAAATTCACAATGAAAGCGGCACATGTAAAGTTTGGATATGTCTAATATGCTCATTCCCCCATAAATAGGTTTCGTAAACTCTGTTGCAGCCTTTGCCATCTACACAGCAAGAAAGTTCTTATTGTATATGGTGATCAACTTAAAATTTGGTCTGGCAATGCATTTTCTTACGCCATAACGCCCATCCCATCCGGTTACAATCAAAATTTCACATCGTTCCTTCAAATTCTCACTTGTTTTGCTGAAAATTGAATTATTCATTAATTTATGAAAATCTTTCACAAAGTCACACGTTGCGGGAAATCTCTGTCTCATATTCGAATCAATATACTCCTTCAAACAGGGGGATTGCTTGAAGGACATAGCTTGCGTGATTCTAACCAGCTCCGTCCCCAAGCTGAAACGCTGCTGGAGATTACGATAACGAATAATCTGTCTCCGATTATTCCTCAGCGTTGTCATCAGTTTTGGGATGGAGGTGAGTTTTGCCTCCACTGCATACGCTAATCAGAATCAGCCGCCATACCACCACGATTTTCCCCCTAATCCCTTGCATTTGTCTTTGGGCACCCATCAAACTCAACAATTGACAGTCACTGCTGCATGTCATATCAATGTAAGTTATTTACATCCAAGTACATTATGTAATTCAAATGAAGAGATGCGTTGAACCTGTCACCTATCCATGGGTTATTTGCCTTCACATGCCTATGGACACATGTCCCCCACGGATCCCTCACTCAAAGGAATTAAGCATGTCAGCATCAGCCAATTATTCAATGTTGCACTTCATTTTCTTGAGCATTGCGTCCCAAGACAACCCAGGTGCCGTGTAATAAAGGTGGGATCCAGAGAATATGTGGTCATGCATAGATTCCGGAATTTCTCGAAATCGTCCGCAAGCAAGCGCACGTATATGTCCATGTAAAGCTGTGCACACTTTCCACCAATGGAGATGTTGATTTCCCACCAGACATTCTCAGTATGCTCATACTATGCATTCATTATGGCATCGCCTGTGAGGTTGCTGGAGAATGCAGTTCTGTCAGGTAGTCTGGTTTCGTTTAGTTTCGCCATACTATCCACATACTCATATAGGAAAACCAGCTTCCTAGTCACAAGTTGAAATTTTTCCTTGGCAGAGAATGCAGCTCAAGTGATATGCATATCTTGCCTTACAACGAGTTTCTGGAGTGGCGGCTGCGTAAAACGTAGCGTGTCAAGGAAGCTGAGTATAATTCTTGGCATAATTCGTTTGGAGAATGAAATGTATTTCTCAATGCTCTCTGGTAGGACACTGACGCTGACCTGAGATTTCTCCATGCCGAAATCAGGCACGTGCTCTACTAGAAAGTGAGTGTCATAACCGTTTGAGTTATGGGAGAAAACAGGTATGTGCCTAGGTAACTGGTACTTCAAACTGCATGTATTGTGAACTGCGCCACGGAACTTCCCCGTAAGATGACAGTGGTCCCTAAGTGGAGTTTCTGCTTTTCTGTCTAACGGCATCCCACAAATATAACAGTCAGACACGTTATTGTGTGAACCTTCGTTCTCCATCGATTTGGTCATGGGAATGTTGTCGCTGTAAAGTTTATCGAGCTCAGTGAGCAGCCCAACTGCAGGATTATCTCTGACATAAAATTTATAGCAGTCAAGACTCGAATCATAGGATGATACAGTTTGGTACGCTGCTTCATATGGTACGAGTTTTTCTGTAAAGGTGGTATGTGAGATCGTGGGGACACCTTCACAGCGGGTCACAGGAGTGAGGAGGCATTCAAAGTCGTTGTACGCTACAAACGGGTATTGCTCCTAGTAGTGAGCATTTTTAAGGTTTATGAATTTGTCTTCCTCAGTAGACATAATAACACGTACCAGCTCCTTTGAAGCACAATATACTAGAAGCACCGCTAATAACCTGATCGAGGAAAAATAATTCAGGCACCTCAAGCAAATATGCTTTATAAAACTGTCGTTATTCAGTTGAGAGAATAGGAGTTGGTATGTATCTTTCATCCAATCATAGTGATAATTATCATCTTCATGACAGAGCAGCATGTTACATGCATTTCACTCTCACCAGCAAATTTTGAGAAATGGAGGGGCCGACGACAATACAGTATGTTTGTTTTGCTCATATGACTTGCTTTTCTTCTCCAGACTATAAACAAGTACCGATTTTCCGGTACTCTGCGCCCCAGATTTAGGTATGTTCCAGATATTGACAGGGAACTCGATACCATCAAAATTATAAGACCCACGAATATTGTCACCTTCATGGTATGTACTGAGATGCTCAGGATGATCCCTCCGATTGAAATTTCTCAACAAGCCAGGATTGGCCATGTAAAATAGATCTGGTCCATTCTGTTTTCAACATTAATGCATGCCTGCTTGTTACCTATATCCTTAGGGAGCATGGTGGGGCCTTCACCATCGCCAGCCTGGGGGGACGGGGGGGGGGGGGGGGGGGAAGATCATTCCGGTTCTTCTTCTTCCGACAACCATCCATGGATGCCAGGTGGTATTCAATGGTGCAGGGGCGGGTGCTGCAGTGGCTGCACCTAGTGCTGCTGCATCTCGTGCAGCCCGCAGTGGTGCCCTGCATGGCAGAGCATGCTGTTTGGATGAGTGTTTCATTCTTGCCCCTGCAACCACCACTGTAGGTAATAGAAAAAAATTAAATATACAATGCTCATGATTTTTGTAAAACAATATATACAGTAAACAAATAACAACCTTTCAGAACAATAATAATTATATGATGTAACGACGATGGTGGCATAATGACTGACTGCAATCTGGGTTCAAGGATTGAGCAGTTCAGCTAGCTCACCCACCTAACCCAGTATTTCCTAATCCTCCCCTGAAATGACAAAATGGCGGTGCCTTCCAGCTTCCTCTGCCGCAGCTACCATCTCATGTACCCGCTCTCGAATTTCATCATTGCCTTGGAGCTCCCATAACAATAAGATATTGAATGTAATTATTTCTTGGATATGTTAGAAACATGCACACAGAAAATCATACTGAAAATCGTTTTCGTTAACTCACTGAAATGTAAACAGCAATTACTTATATATGAAACACACTGAATTTGAAAATCGTACTCCGCTACATACAAGACTGAATTGATCATTGCTGGTTCTCGACCTCAACACATACACCTATGTCTCCTTCCTCTTCCATAGAAGCACCTAGACAACTGAATGCATCATGTTACAAAAAATAAATGTATATACATTCCCAGCCATCACCATTAGAACCACAATACATTACATGAACAAAGAAATATTTTCTGTAAAAAAAAAAAAAAAAAAATAGAAATGGACTTACATTCTCGCTGTGCCGACTCGGTTAATATTGCTGCAGGCTGCTGCTGCAACAGTCTTTCAGGCTCCAGCTACTGATATAGATGAGCCAATATCTCAGGGATGAAGGCTACAATGACAAAAACAGAAGAGCTGTAATGGAATTAAAATCGTCAGGCGTTTAATTACAGCAACAAATCTTTCAAAAGCTCGGTCGTATGGAGGTAGGCCTCCACTGACTATGACCTGAACAAGTGCTGTGATAGATACTAAAATTATGGGGCGTGGTACTAAAATTACGGGGGTAATGAGGGAGGGAGTAGGGGTTGGAGTTAGATTAGTGGAGGTAGCCCAACTGATCTATTTTCCCGCCAAAATTTGAACTTCACATCATGATGTCACTGCAACATTGCCATATCTATGGCCCCCATATTGGATCCGCCATCTTGAATAAATTTGGCAACAATGCAGAGTGGGGCCCTGTCTCTGTTGCCCCACTACTACCAGGCGCTGTACATTACACAGTGTGTAATCAGTTTGTGTTTGTAATCCTACGACCATGAATATTCCAGTTACATTTCCCTAACTTCTATGAATTTCAGGATGGACGCATTTATGTCTTCATCATTACTCTGCAATTCACATCCAAGAGCTTGGTAGAGGGTTCACAGAACGACTTTCAGATTATTTGTCGACTGTTCCACTAACGAATAGCACCTGGGAAAAATGAACATCTAAATCTTTCCTTGCGATCCCTCTTTTCTCATAAATTTACTATGATGCTCATTTATTCAATAAAGTATTTTCGCATTCGGAGGAGAAAGCTGATGATCGAAATTTTGTGAAAAGGTCTCCCTACAATGGAAAATGCTTGTGTTTTAGTGTTTGCCACTGCAGCTCGGGTATCATTTTGGTAACAATCTCTCCCAGCAGTTCGCGATAATCCAGAACGATCTCCTATACTTCCAACTTTGTCGCTGTTCTCCGTCAATCCTGCATTAAGGGTCTTATATTACTCAGCAGTACTTTAGCAGAGGACGGGCAACCATAACGTAGTCAGCGTCTTCAGCAGATGTGTTGTATCATGGAAGAGTTCTGTCTACAAAACGCAGTCTTTGTTTAAGCTTCCTCACACTATTTCCTATGCGGTGGTTCATATTTAAATTGTTCATAATTGCGACCGCTAGGAATTTTTCTTGCGTCAACAACTTCTAAATTTGTGTTATTTGTCGTGTAACCGAAAATAATAGGATTCCTTTTAGTACTCATGTGGCGGACCTCACACTTTTTATTGTTAGGTGTCAGTTACTACTTTTCGCACAATACAACCATTCAGTATGAATCATTTTGTAAATCGTATTGATCTTCTAATGATTTTATTAAACAGCAAACAGCATCATCATCTGCAAAGAACCCAAGAGGGCTATTCACACTGTCAGCCAAATCGTTTGTATACGACTGCGTGCTGAAAAGTTGTGCCCCCGAATTTTTTATTCTGTTCTCAATATCGCTTGAGGTATTACATGTCAAGCGTATTACTCGGTCAACTTTCCTGCTTCGCAGACCCAAGTTGAAACCATCTGCCGCCAGAGAACTCCTAATTGTCACGCGCAACACAGCTGTGTGTAATGTAACGACACTGGTGTATGAGAAACAGCATGCTGCAATCGAGTTTCTAACGTGCCTCCAATTGAATGTGACAGGTGATGAAAGCTGCGTTCACCATTTTGTTCCCGCAAATAAGAGAGCATCAACAGAGTTCCGTCGACAAAAAAGTTCGGTTCCATGTTATCAGCAAGCAAAGTCGTGGTCACAGTGTTTAGGTTATTGAAGGTGTCACGCATTCATGCCTAATTGTACCCCCATAAACTCTGCAATGTACTGTGAGACCCCCAGAAAATACTGAATGCACAAATTCAGAGTTTTTCCAGGCATGGAGCAGTCTCTCCTTCGGCACGGCAGCGACAGATCACTCACGAGCGCTGCAACAATCGGACGCCTTGTGTTCTCTGTCATCGATCATCCGCCATGCAATCCCTATTTGGCCCCATCAGATTTTTATATGTTTCGAAAACTGAAAGAACACCTTCGAGGACTTCACTTTGATAGTAAAGAAGCGGTACAAGCAGAGGTGACGTTGTGGCTCCATCAACAAACTCAATGATTCCACATTGACGGTATCAACAAACTTTTCATCACTAGAGTGCCTATGCTGAGAAATAAATTCGTAGGCACGAAGAGTAAAGACATACAATGTTAATAAAGTTTATTTCGTTTAAAGAAATGTAAGATTTTTCACGCAAATATTCGGAGGCATTACTTTCACTCACATTTATTAAAATAATAACTAGCATAAAATTACTTAACTTGATCCTGGATGCTATTTACAATTGACAATCTGAAGTTCCTTTGGTCTTGGTACGTTAATCTTACTCTCACATATCTCTGATACTTGATAAAGTGTCTATACATTTACCTTCGTGGCTATGTGCAGGAATATGATAATCTTATTAGGTGCAGACTGAAACTTGACTATAGACTGGCACAGACAAATGCAGGCTAATGTAGACTGACTAATCGGAGGTCTGTACACTCGTTATAATACCTCGCGCGTTCAGGTATCACTGCGCGAGTGTGATCAGCGAGGAGGAAAGGTTCTATGTTAGCAGCAATCTCATTGGCTGCGTTACATATTAATACGCGGGTCGGCGGAAGCAGAATTTGGTCCTTCTCTATGGCAGCGCCATCTCGTAGTGCGGAGACGGACGAGCGCTGCGCCTGCGCTGTTGTGCTTAGCGGGGCGCACTCTATTGGGAAAGTTGTGTACGCGCTGACTACGCGGAACTATGTACACTGCAAGAATTGTACGTAGTGCTTTAGTGGTAATGATGCAAACTTTCAGTAAATGGAGTAGGGTATGAGGAACATGTTGTGGGGTAACTCTGCCAGTAAAATACGAGAACTTACCAGTCATTGTTTTTACGAGGTGATGAATTTATTTACTACGTAAATGTTGAAATTGTAGCTAAGGAAAACGCGATTACAATATGGGCGAACGTCGTGAGGGACGTGGCAAAGTCATTGACCTGATGTGACTTCACTGAATTTGTTTCTGTTGGTTGACGTGAAACGTCGTATGCACCAAACACCTGTCGGGGCTAAAAAGAGCCTCCTGGGACGAATTTTCGAGCAGCACAGTATTCTTCGAATTTATGCAACAGAGCCTAACGCAACGCTGTCATGCCTGTGTACAAGCTGGGTGATGTCACTTGTAACAACTGTGATTGCAGCACTTTGTACCTTGTACAGTTTGTGTTAAAAGTTAAGAAGATATGTCTAGTTCGAATTTTATCATCAGCAGACTAAAGGTAAGTTTGCTTTCTCCGCTTACATGTTTCTAATCACTCATTTCCGTACCATGGTTCCATGCCTCAAATTGATGCATTTGCTCTTACCCGCTATCCCAGAAACGCCGTGAGTATGCACTTTCTTTCTACTTGTTTCGCAAATGGGTCACTTACAACCGCGCCATCCTTTTAGCCTGGTATCTATTATGCGCAACGATTGTGTTTCCCTTGCTCCTTCTGTGCCTATTGTTTGGCCCTTTTCTCTTCTTGCTCGAAGCCCCGCATGTCCATCCTGTAAGTTTCGTAACCCCAATTCCATGAGGTTTTACTGTGTTTTTTGTACCATTTGTGTCTACTACTTTTAGTTTTCAATCATGTGCGAATCTATCGGGGTTAGCCAGTTTGGAACTGTTCTTTCTACATGGCTCATGAATTTGATTCTTCACATACATGTTATAACTATGAGATCAAAGATTTGTCTGCAATTTTCTGAATTTGGTTTTGAGAGATATATTCAGTTTTTTAATTATTGATCCTAAGTTTATTCTCAAAATTTTTCTCTTTTAGTGCTGTTTGCTATTTTGATATTTTATACTGGGGAGTAAATTCCCCTGATGCGTTGAGGGCTTCTAGTGTGGTTATATACTTGAGAGGGCCCCATAAAAATGAGTGATTGTAAGTCAGTAAAACTTTGTGGAAACATTTGTAAGGACATGCGGAAAAAAAGTAACGATTAAACCACAAATTTTAATTTCCATACGAGGGGGTTCAATGGTGGTTACGCAGTTTGGAGCGATCGGCCAACGATCGTGCATCAGAACGGTTGAGCCCAAAGCACCTGTCTGCCGCAGACCAGGGATCACTTGTTGACGAAGCAGATCACAGTAACGTGTGCTGTTCACACTGCCTTTCATTGTTACTTGTGATCACTGTTCCCGAAAGAAAAATGAACCAATCATGAACTGTGCCGTCTAGCTACACCACACAGTGATGTGTTCACTATGCAGAGGAACTTCATGAACGTTCGTTGGCCATGACGATCCCCTAATGCGACTACTGTCCAAATAGGTCTGAGCACTATGGGACTTGACATCTGAGGTCATCAGTCCTCTAGAACTTAGAACTACTTAAAAATAACTAACCTAAGGACATCACACACATCCATGCCCGAGGCAGGATTCGAAACTGCGACTGTAGCGGTCGCTCGGCTCCACACTGAAGCTCCTAGAACCGCTCGGCCAAACCGGCTAGCTGCGACAATTGTGAGTGCTTGCTGCCCCTCTGAGCGTGAAGTGTACTTCATCACTGCACAAAATGTTCCAAGGCACATGTTGTCAACTTCAACCCTTGCAAGAAACAGCAGAGTCTGCTCGAATGTCTGCATCACGTGTCAAAATTTGGTGAGTGATGTGGAGTTTGTACTGATACTATTTCTCACAGTTGAGCACATAATTTTTCGAATGATGGACAACGGAAAGCTCAGTTGTAATAACGCGGCCCGTGCACTGCTTGAAGATCGCAACTGTGTTTGCATTCTCAGTTGTGGCAAGAGTAGCTGCTTCAACAACTTGTAGCGCAATTGGCCGTTGGCCTCTCAAGAGCAAACCCAATCATTAGCCGATTGTTCCAAACTGGGTAAGCACCAAGATCACCAAGTTTGAACCGTCTCATGTCGAAGTGAATATGTGTTTGTTTCAATGGTTTATTTGTTAATTTCTCTTCCGCATGTCCTAGCAGCGTTTCCACGGAGTATCTGTCGTTAATTATTGACGCCAACACAGAAATACATGCAACAGCAGTGAGCCGAGCAGCACAATTACACAAGTGTGAGAGAACAAAGAATACCAAGTGTGAAGAAGGTTTAAATGTAATCAGATCACTCACTCGTGTCTGGTGGGGAGCGCACCAGAATATTTTACTCACCATGTACCGAGGGATAATTCAATCTCGATTAGACTATGGCTGTCAATTCTACCACACTGCGTCAAAGATTCATCTCTCCAAATTAGATACTCTTCAATATAGAGCCATTCGTACCTGTCTTGGAGCCATGCGGTCGACGCCCACCAACGCCCTTTTAATAGAAGCAGGGGAGATGCCCTTGAGCATTAGGCGCTAAATGTTATCGGACAAATTCTACATTCAAGGCATGGGCATTAGGGACAGTTCCGTCTATCAAAGTAGAGACTGCATTTATCGACTGTGGATTGCATCCCACAGAAGGAATAAAGTGCCAGCCGTTTGTGCCGGCTTTGAATCTTGGTCATCTGTCATACATTGTATACGGCGTTCAGCGCATCTACCTGTTTTTGAATATGATTTTCAAATGCTCTGCTCCCAGATCCCAGTCCATTATTTAATTACGACCTGGCTGGACAGTACTAATGTCAATGTTGGCTTCAATCGTCTCGTTCAAGCACAATGGCCGGGTTTTCCCTGTGTATATACCGATGGCTCCAAAATTCCGCAAGAAGAGTGTACAGGATGCGCATTTTTCTGCCCTCAGATCCAGATCCGCAAAACCTTCAAACTGCCTACGAGCACTTCTATTTTTACAGCGGAGACAGTGGCAGTTTTGGAAGCACTTAAGTTTGTCTCTAGCACTTCCTTCCCCAAGATATTGATAGTATCTGACTCGCAAAGCGTTCTTAAGACCATTCAGTACAGTCGATGGAACAAAACAACCAACAGTTATATCTTGGATGTGATATCTGAATGTATTCGCAGCACACGCACGGGCCGGACGATCCATTTGTTGTGGGTACCTTCCCACTCTGGTATCCTCTATAATGATGAAGTTGATGCATTAGCCAAACAAGCGGCAACCTTAGGCACCGTCCTGGATCTGCACCTTCCTTATACAGACTACTTACGTGAAGTCAAGGATCACGCAAGACAACAATGGCAGGAAATGTGGAACGCTTCTCAACAGACAAAAGGCGGTTATTACGCAGTGCTACAACCTCGGATTCCTTCACAGCCGTGGTTCATGAGGACACATCTGGACCGATCCACGATTTCTACCATCATAAGACTCCGCTTCAATCATGCCTCTTTCCCACAACATCTACATCGGATCAACGTTTACAGTTCACCAGCATGTGAGTGTGAACCTGAGTCGGAAGCTGATGTCAACCACATCTTATTTATGTGCCCCAAATTTGACCGTGAACGGTTGGTCTTTCTGAAGACGTTTCTGAGTATGGGCTACCATCTTCCTCAACCAGCTTCTTCTCTTTTGTGTACTAAAGACGTTCGTCTATATAAAGCGATAGTTAACTTCATCGAGAGTACTGGTTACAATCTCTAGGTTTTAATGGTGTACATAAATTATAAATACACTCCTGGAAATGGAAAAAAGAACACATTGACACCGGTGTGTCAGACCCACCATACTTGCTCCGGACGCTGCGAGAGGGCTGTACAAGCAATGATCACACGCACGGCACAGCGGACACACCAGGAACCGCGGTGTTGGCCGTCGAATGGCGCTAGCTGCACAGCATTTGTGCACCGCCGCCGTCAGTGTCAGCCAGTTTGCCGTGGCATACGGAGCTCCATCGCAGTCTTTAACACTGGTAGCATGCCGCGACAGCGTGGACGTGAACCGTATGTGCAGTTGACGGACTTTGAGCGAGGGCGTATAGTGGGCATGCGGGAGGCCGGGTGGACGTACCGCCGAATTGCTCAACACGTGGGGCGTGAGGTCTCCACAGTACATCGATGTTGTCGCCAGTGGTCGGCGGAAGGTGCACGTGCCCGTCGACCTGGGACCGGACCGCAGCGACGCACGGATGCACGCCAAGACCGTAGGATCCTACGCAGTGCCGTAGGGGACCGCACCGCCACTTCCCAGCAAATTAGGGACACTGTTGCTCCTGGGGTATCGGCGAGGACCATTCGCAACCGTCTCCATGAAGCTGGGCTACGGTCCCGCACACCGTTAGGCCGTCTTCCGCTCACGCCCCAACATCGTGCAGCCCGCCTCCAGTGGTGTCGCGACAGGCGTGAATGGAGGGACGAATGGAGACGTGTCGTCTTCAGCGATGAGAGTCGCTTCTGCCTTGGTGCCAATGATGGTCGTATGCGTGTTTGGCGCCGTGCAGGTGAGCGCCACAATCAGGACTGCATACGACCGAGGCACACAGGGCCAACACCCGGCATCATGGTGTGGGGAGCGATCTCCTACACTGGCCGTACACCACTGGTGATCGTCGAGGGGACACTGAATAGTGCACGGTACATCCAAACCGTCATCGAACCCATCGTTCTACCATTCCTAGACCGGCAAGGGAACTTGCTGTTCCAACAGGACAATGCACGTCCGCATGTATCCCGTGCCACCCAACGTGCTCTAGAAGGTGTAAGTCAACTACCCTGGCCAGCAAGATCTCCGGATCTGTCCCCCATTGAGCATGTTTGGGACTGGATGAAGCGTCGTCTCACGCAGTCTGCACGTCCAGCACGAACGCTGGTCCAACTGAGGCGCCAGGTGGAAATGGCATGGCAAGCCGTTCCACAGGACTACATCCAGCATCTCTACGATCGTCTCCATGGGAGAATAGCAGCCTGCATTGCTGTGAAAGGTGGATATACACTGTACTAGTGCCGACATTGTGCATGCTCTGTTGCCTGTGTCTATGTGCCTGTGGTTCTGTCAGTGTGATCATGTGATGTATCTGACCCCAGGAATGTGTCAATAAAGTTTCCCCTTCCTGGGACAATGAATTCACGGTGTTCTTATTTCAATTTCCAGGAGTGTATGTCTTGCTGATGAAGATATTTCAGAAATGGTGTGAATTGTAAGCCAAGACACTTTTAATTATTTTCCAATTCAATTAAATTTTTGAAACATTATGTACAAAACTGTAACAGTTAAGCTTTTTATTCTTGTAAATATGCATTTATGTATTTGTTTATTCAATTATGTGTATATTGTCACTATGTGTTGCCGGTGGCTAAATTGAGTACACACTCAAAGGCCAAATAAGAAAATTAAAAAAAAATAATAAAAAAAATCCAGGTCAACTCCGATCATATACAATGTTGTCCCTCAACAATACTAAACTGTCTAAGGCAAAACGCAAACTGGGAAGCATATAGCACATGTAAAGTGACACGACATTACGCTAGATGCAGATTGAGACCACGTAGTGCGTCTGGCGCGGCGCAGGGCAGAGCGCATCATTGTGACTCAAAAGGTTCAAGTGTGACCGCACAAATTGTAACACTAGGGTGACGCGACACGCGTCTGCGCCAGGTCGTATGGTGTTGTGGTTGCGGCACAGTTTCTGGTGACGGGGGGTAGCGGGAAAGCAGTCCTCCAATACGCTTTCGGGACCGCGCATACGATCGCTGGTAGTGTTGACCGTACGAAAAATATTGTCTTACTACTGAACTCTGTCGTTATTGAGCAGTGTTACGTTTTACGCCATTTAAGCTCTCGGTCTTTTCTCATTAGTCCATGTTTATGGTTAATTATTGATTTTATTTTGTCAAGAACAATGCACAATTCAGTGACCAGTGAGCAATTAGCAATTGGGATTATATCTTCTGCCTTCACAGTGTCTTCAGATCACAGGCAATTCACTACGAGCGTAGTGAAATAGGAGTTAATATTATAAAATTATGTCATCAAGAATCAAGGCAGGAAATTTAAAATATTATACAAATAATTAATGCTGTCTACATACTGTCTATTATGCCGACGTATCTGTACCATCTGTTACAAAAATCCGAAAAGTGGATATATCCACAGATGTATCCCGTGATTTTTTTATGTTACTCAGATTATGATCAGGAAGAAAATCATTTGGTAAGTTTCCATTCCAGTCATTCACTATTACAAATACGACTGGTTATAGAGGTTTCGCCAAAACTGCAACAGAATTGGCAATTTATTTTTGTGTCAATTGTTAACCTTTTGTCATTCAACGATCATCATTTATGAGTAATGGCTACATTTCTCTTGTTGACAGGTTTAATTTTGCTTCTTTTGCCAAAACACGGTATAATTTGTACAAACTCACCTTGCTGCAGCTATTGCGACAGAGATCTGAAACAGAGTGGCTCATTCAACAAACAACTGGCGACCAGAGAGGTCACTTATTTACAGAAAACCTCATCGTGTCGGTCTTCAGTAACATAACATAAGGAATTTCATGTTTATTTTCATACAACGAAATTCTGTTTTCACTAGCTGTCGATAACTCTAAAAAAATTTACAGTACTGTATCGAAAAAATAAATAATAAAAACTGTTACTTCAACTGTGTCGCCGTAGATAAGAAAGTTCCATGTGTTAACGATGTGGCAAAGTAATCTCCTCCTTGTGCGCTGCCATCTGTATCTCGATCGGTTAAGGAGCTATGAGGGATGTTATGAATATTTCATACTCACGCTCGTGCGATCGGGAACGAACGCGCTATATACGGTCCATTTTCTCGAGATTGGAGACACATCGAGACCTCCTCCCAAAGTTAAAGAAAAATTCAACATATTAGCTAAATTTCATATACAGAAACATATGGTGTAATATGCACCAAACGCAAGATCATAGCGAACTCTATTTTACATTGAAACTTTTAGAATTATGCGCTGTGTCTCACTTAATTGCGTTTATCGCAATAAATATGACAGTTGGAACTTTTTTTTTTTTTTTTTTTTTTTTTTTTTTTTTTTTTCAGATAACTTTTCGATAACCTTGAATGATGTCTGAACTGTAGAATGGATACAGAACTCGAATTGTCTTGTGGCGAGTTGTAACTGCAAGAGGTGTGCTCATTCTATGTTTTGATTAGCAAAACTTTACACGAATCGACTAGGCAATGTAACTCCCACTACCAATAAAGAAATGCAATCACTGCAAAATACATTCAGCCCCTTAGGCACTGAATCATCTGGCCCTGTTCAAAACTGATAACTTCGATCCCTGTGCACATGACAAATAAATTAAATTGTCTTACCTCTAAAGCAGCAACGGAGCAACGCGATATATGTATTCTGCCTCCCACAAAAACAGAAATATGCTGACAACAGGCTCAGCTGTGTGCCATGCCGGCCATAATACATGACATGGACATGAAATTCGATTCACTAATAAACGAGATCATTTGAGAAAATTCAACTTCTTTAAAAATTATTAAACCTGGACTGGGAGGCGGTACTGATTATGGTGAGTTACCAACACTCAGTTTTTAGGAAAATTATGTTACATGTTAGGTTTGGCTTTCCAAAAAAATCTGACAACTGAAGCTACATTGCTCACAGTTGATTCACAAACAATGAGATTTAAACACCAAGTATTATGTAACTTCATTAATCCAACGTAAATGCAAATCATCAAATTACACATAGCTCAGACGCTTCAGTCTGGAACCGCGTGACCACTGAGGTCGCAGGTTCGAATTCTGCCTCGAGCATGGATGTGTGTGATGTCCTTAGGTTAGTTAGGTTTAAGTAGTTCTAAGACCTAGGGGACTGATGACCTCAGATGTTAAGTTCCATAGTGCTCAGAGCCATTTGAACCAACCTTCCAACCTCCCTATTGGTCATACTTATTATAATACAAGCATTTAAGTAAGAAACTATATCAAATGGAACTTTCTTATTTACGGTGATATAACAGAAGTAATGGTTTTTATTTTATTTTACCTTTTCTCTCCAGTACTGCAATTTTTTTTAAAGAATCATCGACATCTAGTCAAAAGAGAATTTCCTGGCATGGAAATAAATATGAAATTCTATCTCTTATGTTACTTCGAAATGTCAAGACAACGAGGTTTTCCATAATATATTGACCTTTCTGGTCGCCAATTGCTTCTTTAATCTAATAAGACACTGTTTTAGAATTTTGTCACGATAGCTGCTGAAAGATGAATTTGTGCAAATTATACTGTATTTTGACAAAAGAAGCAGTGTTGAACCTATCAATAAGAGACGTGTAGCCGTTATTCATAAATGATAATGCTTCTTCAAACAAGAAAATGTTACAAAATTCAGACAAAAAATTTATCTCCAAATCTATTGCAATTTTGTCGGAATCTCTGCAGCCCTTCGTAGTTTTTTAATGTGAACGACTGGAATGGAAAATTTCCAACGGATTTTCTTCCTGTTCTTCATCTGACAACATGGAAACAATGACTAGCGTGCCCTTCAGACGGAATGACGTGCACAGGCCAGATGCGGTTACTCACCGATGGCTTACCAAACTGACAGTGGGTGAATCACGAAAAAAGAGACATTATTGAGGAAAGTAAAAAATTGAAACTCCGCAATATCCTTTCTTTCAGGAGTGCTAGTTCTGCAAGGTTCGCAGGAGAGCTTCTGTAAAGTTTGGAAGGTAGCAGACGAGGTTCTGGCAGAAGTAAAGCTGTGAGTACCGGGCGTGAGTCGTGCTTCGGTAGCTCAGTTGGTAGAGCACTTGCCCGCGGAAGGCAAAGGCCCCGAGTTCGAGTCTCAGTCGGGCACACGGTTTTAATCTGCCGGGAAGTTTCATATCAGCGCACACTCCGCTCCAGAGTGAAAATCTCATTCTGGAAACATCACCGAGGCTGTGGCTAAACCATGTCTCCGCAACATCCATTCTTTCAGGAGTACTAGTTCTGTAAGGTTCGCAGGAGAGCTTCTGTAAAGTTTGGAAGGTAGGAGACGAGGTTCTGGCAGAAGTAAAGCTGTGAGTACCGGGCGTGAGTCGTGCTTCGGTAGCTCAGTTGGTAGAGCACTTGCCCGCGAAAGGCAAAGGTCCCGAGTTCGAGTCTCGGTCGGGCAAGTGAAAATCTCATTCTGGAAGTAAAAAATTGATCCGCCGCACAACATTATGGTGAATGTACTGTCAGCATCTGAGAATAACGCACATGACAGGAATGTGGAAGCCAGCCAGGTACGGCTTATGAGGAGAAGATTTCACGTCTTCGAAAAACATTATCTCGGATGTAATACATTTCAACAAATATATAAGATCTCCATCCTCTTTCAGGATACTCATACTTTCGGAATGATATCAACACATTTTTCATTTTTGTAGGCAGTTGTGTAATTTGTTTATTGAAGTTGATACTGCATGTGCAAGCACTGAAATACTTTTTCTCGTCATTCTGCTCCAATGACAACGTTGTCATTCATTAGGGATTTCTCGATTGTTTCTAGCTGACACTGAAAATGTGACGTGCATACCTGTAGTATAATGTCTCTTATTACATCCATATCCAAGTAATCACAGGGAAACTTATACTTCAGATCCTGCATGCTTTTTAGCAGGCGCACAGAGGGGATAATCTCTGGATTTCACCATATTTCGAATTTTTGTAACGCATCTTACAGATATGCCAGCATAATAGGCAGCACGTAGACAACATTGTTTCACAGCACAATATTTATGATTTCCTTCCTTGCTGCTTGAGCACATGATTTTATAATATTACTTCCTATTTCACTACCCTCACGATGAATCGTCTGTCGCTTCTTACTATCTGACATCACTGTGGAGGCAGAAAATATAATCCCTGTGGTTATTGGCTCACCAGTCATTGAACTGTTGATTGTTCTCACAAAAGAAAAACGATAACGAAAGAAAATAGCAAAACTATATAGATATAAAAAATAGATAAATGTAATGTATTAATTTAGAATCTTTTAGAATCTGATATTTATCTCATACCTAAAAAGAACATTAAAATACTTATTGGTGACTTTAATGCGCAAATTGGGAGGGAAAAGAAATTAAGAAAAGCCAAAACTTAAAGACATCCAAATCCAAAGCTAGGAGAATTTCAACTGGATCACATAGTCACATCTAAAATTTATATCAAGGAAATTATGAATATTAAAGTAGTCAAAAATGGGGAATTTGACTCAGATTATTATCTCTCTAAGATTGAAATAAAATTTCTCCCATCTAAAACAAAAACGTGACCAAGAAAGTGATCATATACAACAGCACTACAGCTAATATTACAAAAGCAAATATAGAAAAATTTAGAGAAGAAATTGAGACAAGTAAAGAAAGTGATTGACATGAACTCCAGATGGAAATAACTCAAGCAGCAGAGAAAACTTTAGGATTGGCCAAGAATAAAAAGAAGACATGGTGGAATGAGGAGTGTGAAAAAGCACTTATACAAAGAGCTCAAAAATAGAAAAAATGGAGATGTTCGAGAAAGGAGGAAGACCTTGAGCAATTCAGACAACAAAGAAAAGAAACATCAAAAATAATCCTGAAAATCAAAAGAAACTTTGAAAATTCTCAGCTTATTGAAATAGAAGAACATTTCACCTAAAATAATACTAGAAATTTTTACCAAACTTTTAAACAGATACTTAAAGGATGTTAGGCACCAAGTATTCATTTCAAAGATGAAAATGGAAAAATGGGATTAAATAACATAGAAAATTGTGAATTTTTAGCAAAACTTTTTGAAAAGCTGTTAAACTGTCCAGTTCCAACAGATAAATTAGAATTTCCAGTGTCACCTCAAAATCTAGAGGAATATTTCCCACCAACAGAGTTAGAAATTAATGAAGCCATCAAAACAATCAAAAACAATGAAGAAAGTGGTGAAGACTCCATTACAGCAGAATTATTGAAGTGGTCAGAACCAAAAATCATAAAGAACCTACAACTGCTTCTTGAGAACATTTGGAAAACTAAAAGATTCCTGTTGAATGGAAAACAGCATTAATCCACCCTCTACATAAAAGGGAGACAAACAAAATGTCAATAATTGCAGAGTAGTGTCACTTCTGCCAGTGACACACAAAATATTATGAAAAATTCTCCTGAATAGAGCGTTAGATACTTTAGACAAACAGATGGGAGAACGTCAGGCTGGTTTTCGAAAGGGAAGATCCTGTGCAGAACAAATTTTTAACTTACAGTGAATAATTCGCCATATAATGTTAACCAGGAAACCAATAATAGAGTTATTTATTGATTTCAAGAAAGCATTTGATTGTATAGACAGAGAAACAATAGATAAGGTCATTAGACAATTCAGTGTTAAATCAAACTTAGCAAATATAATTCGTGAAACACTAACAGGTACAACATCTAAAGTCAAACGTATGGGAGAAGTATCTCAGCCATTTGAAATAAAAACTGGTATTAGACAAAGTGATTGTTTATCGCCTTTACTGTTTAATTGTTTTCTAGAAAAAATTGTAACGATCTGGAACTCACAGCTACACATTCACAAAATTGAACCAATAACTCTGAGAAGGAAAACAAATGGAATCAAGGTAAACTGCTCATCTTTTGCGGATGA
The DNA here is from genome assembly GCF_021461385.2 of Schistocerca piceifrons. Lineage (NCBI taxonomy): Eukaryota > Metazoa > Arthropoda > Insecta > Orthoptera > Acrididae > Schistocerca > Schistocerca piceifrons. The sequence continues at coordinate 723,604,562 of NC_060141.1, forward strand.
TTTTGCAATACTTTCAAAAAACCTGACAGAAGCAGTTATTCAGATAAACCTTCTGGAAAAAAAATAGCAAACAGAACAGGTCTCAAAATTTCAGCTAAAAATCAAAATTCATGACAAATATGAAAAATGCACCAAAATCCATAGAAACACAAATAACTAAAATAGAGTGAGTAAATAAATTTAAATATCTTGGAGAGACTATACAACAGAATGGACTAGAAAAATCTGCAATAGATGTAAGAATTAACAAAATGGAAAGAGCATACGGTATGACCAAAAACATTTACAACAAGAAATGTATATCTAGAAAAACAATACTAAAACACTACACCACAGTGGTACAACCAGAATGTTTACGTGGATCTGAAAACCTAATGATGAACTATACGATGGACAGGCTAGAGGTACAGGAAAGAAGGATTATTAGAAAAATAATGGGTGCAATAAAAACTGCAGATGGCTAGTAAATAAGAAGTAATGAGGAGATCTACAAAAATATACAGAAAATATCTGAAGTAATGGCCAAACGAAGATTAACCGTTTCGGCCACCACTACCGAATGTATGGAAATTGACTAACAAAACAAATACTCCTATATTTCTAGAAGAAGAAATCGACAACAGTATGGATTACAGAAGTAAGGAAAGATCTAGAAAGAAACAACATCAAGGCATCAGAAATAGCAGAAAGAAACCGTTTTAAAAATAAAATACTAAATTTGGAAGGCTTTCAAAGGAGAAGAAATAAAAAATCGGGAACAACATGAACAGGAGAAAGGAAGAGACTTCATGGGAAGAAAATGGGGGAATACTGGAAAAATTGGAAACAAAGGAAGAAGAGGAACCGAAGTTGTTAACGTGATCCTAGTTGGTCAATACGATTGTAAAAAAATTGTAATAATGAAGAAAGATCGCGACTTAAATGGCGCAAAACGAAACATTAGTCAATGACAATAAAGATCAGCAGTAAATGAATTTTATCGGATGGCCAGCTGCATACCGAGCCTTGTACACGTCCGCCGCCGCGCTCGGGGTCACAGCACCAAGTTACGACACCTGAAGATGGACGTATAAGAGCCCTGAAACCTGTAGCGGTATTTTCAACCTCTGGTATTTGTATTTAGGGCTGTGGTTCTCTATTGGAAATTGGACCAGCATATAAAGTTGACCATTGGTGTCGATTCCTACTATTGGGATGCGATAAAACAGTGCAACTGCAGTTTGACATTCATTAGTGATGTCATATCCATATCTTGGTAAGGACTCTGGTACTGCATCATGAACTTCTTAGTCTTACCCTTCGGGGTATATGGGCTCATCAGCATCATCCATTGAACAATTCGTTATTCTGATAATTGACATGAAATTGCCCTATTCTTTTCAGAGCCTCAGGTGTCTTGATGTTAGATTTTTTCCCCTGCTTCCATACGTTTACAACGTTCTCATGAAATTCTGTATAGGTTTCTCCTTCCTTCCCAACTTTTGTTTGATCACCACTGTGGCAAAGGCATATTCCTTCCATACACCACATCGGGTGGCAACAGCACCATGCTATCAATTTTCGAATTATACACTATTATCACCTATGATAAGGAAGTGTCCTGGTCATTATGTTGGTTATTAGTGTAATAACTCAGCATCTAACAAAATGTTCAATGGACATGTTCCATTCTTCCATTAGCCTGGAGATGTAGTGGGCTAGTCCTCAGCTTATGAATATGTAACAAATGACATAATTGCTTCCTCATCTCTGACATGAAGTTCGTACCCTGTTCCATGATCATCAGCTCAACCAATTATAAACCCTTGGATGTTCTACTATGCCCATCTTCAGGTTTAGACTAGCAATCATTGCCACATATCAGGAGAAATGATATATAATAGTGAGACTGTGGTGGTTTCCCACTGATGTTTGGCTTTTAGGTCCTAAAATATCCGTAAACGAAATTTCTAGTATTGTTTTGACATTGTGGCGAGTGAAATGAAAACACAAAAATTTTTTTCCATGTGTAACAGCTCACAAAAAATAAGTACAGAATCCACTTACTACAACAGCTTAACAGCTCACAAAGTGGCCATTGGAGATACAAGTACCACCAAATTGAAAAAGTAGAATTATCGAAAAATAAATATATTCAATTCATCACAATTCCAACAAAATACCAAAAAATTGTCTTCACTGTATTGCTGCAAAAAATGAGCGTCCAGAAGGGTTAATACGAGAACTTCTTCACACAGCACAGCAGGCACTACCATATGTGGCTCAAGTCCTGATGGCCTGCACAACACACTATCATGAATGGCAAACTGTGTTGTGAACAGTTTGCAATCTGCATCAACACCTTGTGTTCCCTGCCATTCCACAATGTTACGACCCAGTATCTGTACTACAGCAATCATTCAATTACACGCATCTGTTTTACTATGCTTCTTACCAGGCTTGTGAATCACTTCAGTGTCAAATGCCCACTGTACAAGTCTACTTGTTGGAACCTTCAAACCTAACAGTCGCTTCAGTTTTGTGTGAGTTGTCAATACATCGAATTTCTCTCCATACAGATGGAAGTATGTCACCCTGAATATCAAGCTTAACATCTTCTCTCAGTTGCTGACTAATTTTTCTCAGCCTTTTGCAATTGTCACGAAGTGTAAGCAGCTTGATGCTCCATACCTCACGCTTCCTTTCTCGGAACACAAACCACTGCATGGTTGCTAGCATCACATGATTAAAAAAATGGTTCTCATAATCCAGGAACACCAACACAAACAAGTTGTAAATAATTTCTGCGAATTTTAAAATGTCGTTTGACATTCCACTGCCTACTGGAATTTGATACCCTTTTTCAACGAATGTGTGAGTAATGGTCTAATCTCTACAACCCCATTATGAATATCCTATAGTAACGGGAAAGACCTAAAAGTTACCGTGATTCCTTACTTGTTTATGGTTTAGCGAAACTTCACATTGCATGTACCAATCTCGGTTCCATTTTCATGCCATTCTGACTACTTATATGTCCTAAGTAAATCGGATCTTGATTCTCTAGGTCAAATGTGCAGAACATTAGTTCTTTAGTTATTGCCCAAGTTCTTCCACATCTTTTGCAAATACAGTTGTATCACCATGCTACACTATGCAATGTCTTGGCTTTAATTCCCTTAATACTCTCTCTATCAAGCATTGAAACATATCTCGTGTATTTTTTTCAAACGAAATGTAATGACACAAATGAAGTGTAAATGCAATCTTTGGTTGGTCCTCTGATACTGTTTCTAACTGATGATACCCACTTTTCAGCTATAATGTCGAAAATTATCCATCATATTCCAAGTTATTCAGGGTTTCCATGGTATCCAGTATCTATAACCTTCCTAATATTCAGGCAACGATAGTCAGAAGAGAATCTGTATTTCTTTGTACCATCAAATAATTTTCTTGGCACTATAATGACCGGTGATCCCATGGACTGGTACTTTCCTCAATGATGCCATCGCTCTATTGCTCGCTAATGAATTCTTCCACTGTTGATAATAAATGATAGGGTACCATGTATGTGTGTAACTGGCAAGGCGCCAAAAGTATTAAATAGGTCCTCAAATTCTAACAAAAGCTTCTCCATCACCACTCTCTCCACTCCTTCCAAATATTCCACTTTTGAATGTAATGCAGTTATATTGGTGGTTTACGTATGGTTAAGATCCATACTACACCTGTCTAAATCTTTTTTGTCTAGAAAATGTAAATTAGCAACTAACAATCCTTGTGACAAAGGCACGTCATCAGCATCGAAACTGTTCACACTGACGAGAACCACTTGTTCATCATCCACTTCCTGCTTGCATACAAGACTCCTGCATATAAAAGTTCATGATGCATTCATTTCATCATTCTCCAGTAGCGTTTTCACCGAACACAATACGTTTACAGGCAGTTCCATTCTCACGTTCACCCGAAGTGTTTTCCTTGTGCCTTATGTCACTTTATCATCTGAACTGAGTCTTAATGACTTTGCAAGTAGTTTATCTGGTTTGCTTTTGTCAACAGCTTCCCCAGGTTGGAGCAATCCCCCACTGAGTTCCACTACGTGATATTTACACAGGAAATCTAACTGTAGGATCGTGAAGTGCACTTTACTTACATGGCACAAAACATCCACACTTTCCTGGAATAATTTTGCTCCTACTTGGAAAATTAACATTGCCAAACCTAGTGACTGTAGACCATTACCTCCTAATCCACGTAACCCATATTGTGGAGGATTTAACCACCTTCTTCCTAAGTGGTCTATACTTGCCACAGACATGTGAGCCCCTGTATTTAACAAAAATCTATGGTCACTACCATTAAGCCAATTAATCAATATTCTCCCTCTGCTTATGTCTTCATAGCATCGAAACTGGGAAAGGCATCCAAAGGATTTGGAGCCCCACTGGTGTTTAATGATCGATTATTACTACTCTGTCCACTCTCATTAGACCCATAACTCTTACACTACTGCTTTTGGTGCCTGACTAATCCACACATTTCTTATTGCAGTTGGCAAAACTCCCTCAAACTAGACCCGAATTTGGTAACAGCTCATGTGAGTAGAGAAGACGCTCCCCTGTCATACTCTTGTTACTACGTCTGTTTCCTCAAGTTCTGTGGCCACCCTGACGGCATTAGCCAGTTCCTTCAGGAATTCTGCCAACGTATTTTCCGACATATCAGGTGGCAATCCTCTTAGGGACGTATCCAACGCCCTAAATTCTGCTTCCTGAAGAATAATTCTGTTCGCTTCGTCGTTCTCTGCCAGTTCATAGGTATTGGCATTCATGTTTAGTGTTATATCTGCAAAATTTTCTACTGGCTCATTTAACTGGCCTTGAAAGAATCTGGAGCTATACTGCTTATTATAACGCTGCATCAGATCCTTTATACGTTGCTCAAATGTAAGTGCAGTCCTCAAATCTTTGTGATACATAATGCATATATTTGCTTTCCCCATCACACGCAACTTAGTCAGCTGTGATAACTGCTCATCTATCTATAAACTTAGCTTTGCATCTGACAACAGGTCTTCTACAAATGCTATCGCATCGTCCGTTGCCCTGCCAGAAAAGGGATTTAACAAACTGGTGGCAGCTGAATCAAATGAGGGAGTGCTCAAACTGGACGAAGCCCTGTCTTTTCTTACAGCCTCCAATTATCTATGTAGTTCCGTATTATCGGTTCTTAGGTGAAGTACCTATTCCAATAAAGATTGCAACGCCTTCTTCACGGTAGCTCCCAGTGTCTTTGACTCAGACATTTTGGAACCTCTATCCAGTACACAAAAATACAATAGAAAACAAAATGGAAACCACAACAACAATAACATAGGCAACTATAATATTGCAGCACTACTTCTAATCCCCACATTTAGAGCCATGTTGACTTACCACAGTGCTTCAGATAATGTGCATACCTTCAACATGTACAACATGGTGCAGACACTGTGCATGACGCACTGTGGCCTAACAGATTACACTACACACACACCAGTGGACGCAAGCCAGTGTAGTGTTCCCTAGGATTACCATGTAAATGCGAAAGATTATGGCTTCCTCAGACCTAATAGATTCCACCTTCTAGTTTCTATGGTACTCTCGTTGCTCCATCGTTACATATAAACACAAAACATGAGAAGAAAACCAGTTGGTGCACTCACCCCAATGTGTTCTTGATTCTGATAGTTGTGGCTGCCAATGTCATCCTCGATCCAACTGTCTGTGGCAAGAACTCTTCTGACACCAAATGTAGATAGAGACGTCTGCTGTTTCTTCGTCCACAGAAGTCAGTTGTCGATGTCATAGCAGCCAGGAACACTTCTGGTGCGAAATGTAGAGTTTGGGGGTGAATAACCTCTACAGTGGGTGGTAGGGCTGTACTTCTAGTTGACAGGATGCCATTCAGCTTTCCACCCTGGGATATGATTACAGGAAATGGGTTTGTAGGAACCATGTGGATGCCTCCCAATAAAGCAGGATGATAGGATTAACATAAGTTTCTTCACACGTTTTACGACATTGATGATGTCGTGGTCAGCAACTCGAGACGGACATTGGACCTGGAGAGCATCGAGGGTACTGTTCTCAGTAAGCAGCCTCAGCAACATGGTTGGCCTCCAGTGTAAGCAGACCGTAGCGTCAGTGTCCCACGTCAGCAGTACAGTGCCGAGGAACTGCTCAGTCCAAGCTCCACTTGTGATGGCTTGCTGCTGTGTCAGCCCCTGGGAAGAACACCCACACTGGAGTTGGTGCACGTATTAGTGTGGAGTGTGTCAAGGCATACAGAGAAAAACTGTTGACTCTAGGGTGGACTGTGGTCTCAGTGCAATCAGTTGGGAAGTATGTCTGCAAAGGACGGAGAGCAGCCGTTGAACTTGCCCACGCAGGATGATGAGCAGCTGTAGAATTGTCCAACAGGGCCATGATGCCTCAACGGCTAGGTGGCCCAGGCGTGAACTACAGACTCTCAAATAGGAGGCCTCCAATGGATGGAAGTTCGCCAATAGGTGGCCCTCCAGCTGGAATGGGTCATTCAGCAGCATTCAGACTTAGGTGCAGCTGACAGACCAACAGCAGTGCTGACAGGCCCACAGTAGTAGAATATGCCCAACAGGGCGTTGATGGCTCGATGGCTAAGAGGTGCAAACGTGAACATGGACTCTCAAGAAGGAGGCATCCAATGGATGGAAGTTCCCCAATAGGTAACCCTCCAGCTGGAATGGGTCATTCACAGCATTCAGACAGCTATGGCTGACAGAACAGCAGATAGTGGAGACAGAATCTAGTGGTGACAGATTGACGACCTGTTGCAGGGCACTGACTGCTGTAGAGCTTCCCTCATAGCTTTCTGCTGGCAGTGAATAATGCTACTTGTGTGGTATTTACACGAGCTTGGTTCGTAATTGTTTTTGAAACAGGATCACTTTGACTCCTCTAAGTCTCAACAGAACAGAGGCAAAAAGTTTGGTCGTTTGGTAATCATGTTGTCACTCACTGCCTTGGTAACCCAGTCTTTCACTGAGGATTTTGCCTTTCAGGAGACCTGGGTGGCCATTTCTGCACTGAAAGCATGATCTGGATATAGCTTGTTACGCAAGAACACCTAATTGGTGTCTTCCACTGACGTTTCTTGCCTCATCCTGCCATTACACTTCCTACTAAGTTGGTCAGAGGATTCTTTTGCAAATCCATATGAAGCCACGGGGATACAGTTAATACGCAACAGGAGTTTGTATGGTGGCTGAATTTAATGTTGTTTCCTACTGTATTGCGCGAAAATTCAAATTAAAAGCAGAGCTACGGCTCGTTGCTGCAGCTAGTTCAATTTCTCGCTTGTCACTCGCACTCGAGCCGGGCACTCAAATGTCACAGAAAATTTCGACCCCGTTCGAATGCGCGAATCGTTCATCCAGACGTAGATAGCAAAACTTCTGTATTGTTTCGTCGCTACCTCCTGGGGAGGAAGGAATGGAAATTTCGGCTTAACGTCGCTTTGACGACGAGATCATTGGAGACGAAGCCCAAGTTCAGAATAGGGAAGATAGGGGATGAAATCAACAGTGCCATTTCGAAAGCGTCATCCCTTCTTTCGCCTTAAGCGATTTAGGAAAACTAGGGGAAACCTAGCTCTCCATGGCAGGACGGAGAGTTGAACCGAATATGAGCCCAGCCACGTTCGGAAATATTGTCAGTAATATTGTCAAACCGTCAATGTATTAACCGTCTGAGGGAGTATATTGACATATTAGAAATATTCAGGACCAGTATTGATGGTCCCCAAAATATTCTTAGTATTGCCAATGCTGATCAAGTACTGACAGTAGGACAATTATCGTCTTTCAGATGTTGACAGAGCTTCACGAACCAGCTATGCGATGTTATTGTGCACCATTTATGTTTTCATTTCATCTTTGTTCCTTTTGATAGATACTCACTATCCACTGTTCTACTTCGTAAAACCAATAATGAAATGATGCCTGAATTTATGAAGCCCGGCATAAGAAAAAAATCCTATAGTGTCAATATAATACAGAGTAAAATAAAGAAAATGTACGATTACTTGTCATACACACAAAACAGTTTTATAAGCTTATGGGCCGCGCGGAGTGGCCGCGCGGTTTGAAGTTCCGTGTCACGGATTGCGCGGCCCCTCCCGCCGTAGCCGGGCGGAGTGGCCGTGCGGTTCTAGGCGCTTCAGTTTGGAACCGCGTGACCGCTACAGTCGCAGGTTCGAATCCTGCCTCGGGCATGGATGTGTGTGATGTCCTTAGGTTAGTTAGGTTTAAGTAGTTCTAAGTTCTAGGGGACTGATGATCTCAGATGTTAAGTCCCATAGTGCTCAGAGCCATTTGAGCCTCCCGCCGTAGGTTCGAGCCCTCCCTCGGGCATGGGTGTGTGTGTTGTTCTTAGCATAGTTTAAGTACTGTGTAAGTCTAGGGTCCGATGACCTTAGCAGTTTGGTCCCTCAGGAATTCACACACATTTGAACATTTTTTTGTAAGCTTATGCAGAGTTATTAATTTTATTTACGACATTGGGGACGCCACAGGAGGTTTTCTTATGTCGCTGCCTTCTTTATTAATTTGAACACATGGTATTAACTTGTTGAATTACATAGCAGCGTGGGAAAACGCTTCTACTTCGAACTTTACGTTATGTACAGGGCGTCTCTCCTATGGGCCGTGAGGAGCATTTTCTCTGTTGTTTCGGCAGATATTTACGATTTATTTCTTGCAGTGTGTAGCTGGAATCAACACGGACAAGTACCGTTCACCACTTTTTCATGTGAAGCCAAGAGTAGAGGGAAATCACCGGTTTATTTCCAGTTACGAGCAAAATTATTTTCAAAACGAACCAAAATTATTCTAATGCGATGTTCGTTTTATCGAAATGTATCAACAGGGACAGTAAAACACCAGCGACAGCACCGTTGCAGGCCCATGCAGTAGCGCTGTACTGTCGCTGTTGGGGTATTGACTACGCTTTGTGTTTTACTGTCCATGCTGATACATGTCGATGAAACGAAAATCGCAATGCACTAATTTCGGGCCGCTCAATAAAAATGGACAAGTAAAATATGGGTTTAAAAATTATTTTGCTCGTATCGGGAAACAAACGGACGATTTCTGTCGGTACCGGGCGTCGCGTGAAAGAGTTGACGAGCGGTATTGTGACTTCAGCTACATGTTGCAAAAATGAAATTGCAAGTGTCTACCAAAACACTTGAGAAAAAGCTCTGATGACGCTGGGGAGGGAATAATATTTCATATAGTTGCTCATCGTCAGATCATATGCCAAATCATGTGTTTGCTGATTACTGTAGCTCTAAACTTTTAGCATTGTTATGACCTGTCTATCGCATGAAATCTCAAAGTTACTTCTAATTTATCTTCGACTGCTATTGCGTCTCTTATTAACATATTTTGCATTTCTATTTTAGGGCGTATCATAGTTAGATTTTTTGTTTAAATGGTTCAAATGGCTCTAAAGCACTAAAGCGCCTAGAACCGCTCGACCAAGCGACCGGCAGAATTTTTGTCATACGATGCAAAATACATGCGAAAATAGTTTATAAAATATTTCGAATCCCAGATTCTGACGTCAATCAGGAAATTTACGTGCAACGAGTCGCTTTTTTTTCAGCCATCCTCGGATCTTTTACTTTGTCGTTGTTTTTTGTTACCTCTTTCTAGCTACAACCAAGGTAATTTTGGCCCACATTTTCTTTTAGGTTGTTCGAAATTTTACCCTTGTGGAACTGAACTGCCAACTGGCAATAGTGAGACTATTATTGATGGTGGGTAGGTCACTTCAGTATGTTGAACATTTGAATATCTACAAGGGGCGTTCAATAATTAGCACAACATATTTTTTCTCGGCCATTATCGGTTGGAAAAATGATGACTTTATTGTGGGACATCGCGGAATATTCCTGCTTCAGCTTCAGTAGTTTCATGAAGTTCCGGTGGGTGACGCCGCTGTACGTGTCTTCAAAATGACGTCTGTAACGGAGGTACATTCCAAGCAGAGAGCTGAATTTCTTTTGGCGGAAAAGCAGAGAATCCAGGTATTCATAGGCGCCTGGAGAATGTCAACGGAGGGCAGGCGGTGAACAGAAGCACGGTGAGTCGCTGGGCGAGGCGCTTGTCATCATCGCAACAAGGTCGCACGAACCTGTCCGCGCTCCCTCGTGCCGTCACAGCTGCGACTCCTTCAGTGTTGGAACGTGCGGACACTCTTATTTAAGGTGATAGACGGATCACAATCAAACACCACGCTGCACAGCTGGACCTTTCGGTTGGTAGCTCCTATACTCTCGTCCAACAGTTACTCCACCCTACAGGCCGGATCATCTGTTTGGCCCAATGAATGACTTACTTCACGGAAAGCAGTACGACGATGATGGGCAGGTAGGTTATTGATGCAGAAAGACGTTGGTCCGACGTCGACCAGTAGAGCGATACAATGCGGGCATCCAGGTCCTCCCAGAAATGGAGACGTAAGGCCGTCGCATTGAACAGAGATTCTTTTGAATAGGGATTTGTAGCCAAAAGACTGGGGAATAGTAGAGGAAAGGTGCCTAATATGAGACACACTTTTGTAAACCCATTTTAAAGACCTAAACGTAAATGCAATTGTATTTTTTATGATGATAATAATATCTTCCATTATTTAATATTATCGTACAATTATCGTATTTGCGATAATAAACAATCTTTCAGAGTAGTTATTAAATCTTCACAAAGAAGGCATTTCGTAGAAATGAGATCAAGGTTCCCTAATATGAGACAGTAATAATATTTTCCTTTAATTATTTTATTACAGAATGATTACATATGAATGTACAATTTTTGCATGTTCATTCATTTATGTTATCCTCCACTCATTTCACACTACTTAAGTTTATATTAACGACATCCAGGGCAAACAAAATTGTCTTCTGTGACACCGCAATCTTCATGAGCCCAGCGACAACATTTCGTGCACTGTGCCCATTTCTCCCCGTGCTTGTCTCCAGGATAGCGCCCAGTACAGAACAGACACTCCGCTTCATCGTCATCACTGCTGTCTGAATACCCACTGTCATCAAGATGGACATCGGATGCCGAGTCACTACACGATTCTTCTGCTTTAGGTCTACGATTTGAAGATATTCCACTCATCTCCACAAATAACTTTCTGGCTCCTTTCTTAGCTTCAGCCTCTGATTTGTTCTGTTTAGATTCTTGCAATTGCCTCACATAAGGAGTTGAAGTTAGTAACACAGCAGAGCACGAACGCGATGTTTGACTTATATGACTATCTCCAGGTGGTTTTGCGATGTGTGGGAGAGGTCTGATGTCTGCCGGGCTGACAGTTTGACCACCACCGTCAGTAGTTTCACTGTCGTTTTTGGCATCTCTTTCTTGAAGAGCGTCAGCATGCCGATGAACTGAAAATTCATGTTCCCTAAAGATGTTTCTGTTGCATGGGATGAGACCCGTTCTTCTGCAGACATTCGCAGATGCTTCCATTGTTGCTGTTCGGCTGTAATCTGCCCAAATAACCTGGCTGTTAATAGTGGGGTGATAACACGACCTGGGTTACTTGGCAATCACGTTTCTATCTCTTGGGCATAGTAGGTTTTTAAGACCCCATAAATCCGACGTCAAGTGGCTGCATTTTATGCGTTGAATGAGGTGGCAAACATACAGTATGAACATTGTTTGCACGAGCTTGATCTAACACATCGAGATTCTTTGTGTGGGAATAATGCCCATCAAGAATCAAAATGACAGGGCCATTTGAAGATGGCTTTATATGACTCACAAAATGATCAAACCACTGAGTAAAAATGTGAGTTTGTATCCAGCCACTTGGATGACAAGCTGATATTGGTCCTGCAGGTGCACCGTCCATCAATTCCTGCTTGATATTCTTCCTTGGGAAGACGATTAGTGGTGGAACGTAAGTGCCAGCTGCGTTCATACTCGTTACAACTGTGATGAGATTTCCCCTTTCTGCTGAAGTCAAGGCAGCAACTTGTCTCTTCCCTTTCATAACAATAATCTTGCTGCGTTTGTGCTGCACAGACGTCACCCCAGTTTCGTCAACATTGAAGACTCGATGCGGATTATGGTTGACTTTAGATAGCACAGATTCGTAAATATCAAGAAATCTCCCCCCCATTTTCTGGAGTGAAAGCTTTCACTCTTGCTGCTGCAAGACCCTGAGGAGTTCTCATTGATAAAATGGGATGTCTCTTAAGGAAAGCTCGGAGCAGTTTCTTTCCTGCTGAACCGTTTTCTGAACTGAAGGGATTCTTCAGCCTATTCCTGACAGCTAACTGGAAGGCCATGCTTCGTATGTCCTTAAATTTAAGAGCATTAAATCGCTCTTCCATTGCAAGGCAGTATTTCACTAGTTCATCTTCCAGTTGAGACGAGAGGCCTTCTGCCAAGATTAACACCAACCAGCATCTCGGGTGTAAGAGTTTTATCCCTCACATACCTTTCCAAACTACATTTTGGTACAGAAAAAACTTTTGAGGCTTTTAAGTACCCCATCTCGCCATTTCTCAAACATGTTATGGTACGAACCATGGTTTTCCTTTTAGGTGCCAATGCCATCTACAAAGAATAAATACAACAATCAGACATACTTCTTAAAGGACTTCAACTTCTATGATTTTATTTGTTAGATTATTTTTTATAAGTACTGTGAACGGAGTACTTTGAATTTGGAGCAGTATTGATCAACTTCTGAGGAAAGTACTGCCTTGCAGGAAAGTTCCAGAAAACATTCCAATTTCTGATCATAAGACTAGTCAAAGTAATCCCTGTTTATGATAATTTAATCGAATTAAAATAAACGCAGTTGCCACAATTTTACTACAATAAATTATAAAATATCGTTATCTCACGATAGTATAGCGTAAATTACATATAACAAATCGTGAGAGAAGGAGTTCCCAAAATATGCGATAGGTATCTTAATATGCGACATTGTCGCGTATTTGGATCCCCATACTATCGCATATTACGAATTTCGCCATCTTACAAAAAAATCGCGCACTTGCTAACAACGATCGTTGGAAAATGAACCTAAGTGTCAATAACTATAGGTAATACCGTCACAAATAACAACAATAAAAGAGTGCAGTAATATCCACTCAGCTTTAAGTTGAAATATTGTCTTAACACCGATGTCACAAAAACTCCAAACACAATGTTGTATCAACCTCTGCGTACTGTGTACGACGGCTCAACTAAGGCGTCCTACTCGCTGTGTCGTCGTCTGGCATGCAATAGACGTGTTTAAGAAACTCTCCACCAGAGTGCAACCCCTGACATGAGCACAGTTGGGGTGTCTCATATTAGGGAACTATCGCATAATAGGCACCTTTCCTCTATGGTGTATTGGAATGCTTTAGAAAAACAACCTGCTTTCAAAAAGAAAGTGTTGTTTTACTTTTCGAACTCCCCTCGCAGTACTGTCAATAAATACTGAACGTGCGGCAGCCGCCGTCCACTTGGCCAGCCAGCTCGGTGCTCGGGACGGGGCCGGACAGCGCTCGGCAGCGCGGGCGACGGCCCGGCCATCTGCATGTCGGCGCGCCATTACTCAGTCGGGCCACGTCCGGCGCGCAAGTGGCGCCGGCGCTCGACAGCGCTTGTGTTTTAGCGCCCCATCTGTCACCCCTGCTGCATGCGCGGGCCGCACTCTCCCGCCTACGTGACTGACTTCTCAGCAGCAGCCATCGAGCCGAGATCGAGCTCTCCCTCCGCCGACGCCATTCATAATGTACGTACGTACTTCCATAAAAGTGCCGGAAAGTTCCACAACAAAAAATAAAAGTCTCTTGTAGAGCCATAAAAAGCCGCAGCGGATTCAGAAGCTTTTTCATTTATTATTCAACCCTCTCTTTAAACGTCATTTGACAGATTATGTCGACTTTCAATAGAAATGATTCTGTAAACGTTAGGATCATTACTCGATGGTTGTACGTGACGCTGTGAATGAGTTGTGGTGTCACCGCCAGACACCACACTTGCTAGGTGGTAGCCTTTAAATCGGCCGCGGTCCGTCAGTATACGTCGGACCCGCGTGTCGCCACTATCAGTGATTGCAGACCGAGCGCCGCCACACGGCAGGTCTAGAGAGACTTCCTAGCACTCGCTCCAGTTGTACAGCCGACTTTGCTAGCGATGGCTCACGGACAAAATACGCTCTCGTTTGCCGAGACGATAGTTAGCATAGCCTTCAGCTACGTCATTTGCTACGACCTAGCAAGGCGCCATTACCAGTTGCTATTGATACTGTAAAACATGTACCGTCAAGAGCGACGCTCATCATTAATGGATTAAAGTTAAGTATTCCACCAGCCACGTCCGTTTTTCTAAAGTCTAATTTCCTTGTCCTGTTCCAGACCTCACGCCAGCCTGCATGAGCTAAAACGCGTGCCTTTCGGCTTCCTCTAGTACCCGGTGTTGGCTCTCCTGCCAACCCACAACATGAGTCAAGCGAGGAAACTGTCCCACGCAGTCCACCAGTCAAATTTTACAGGCTCTACATGAGTCAAGCGCACTGTTGGTGGTATTACTGTGCGAATTTACACGTCAGCGCAGCTATAAACGCAGTCATGAACCAGGCAAGTCTAATAAATTAAGTGTCAGTCTGGCGAATTCAAAAATTTAATGGGCGAACCGATCGTCTATATTTGCCACTGCATATAAACTTCATTCCAAATCTTTATGTGCTACACAGATGGTGAATCGAAAAAATGGTTCTAATGGCTCTGAGCACTATGGGACTTGACATCTGAGGTCATCAGTGTTGTGTCTAGACAAGACAGCCTAGACACAATGAGAGGAAGCCGAAAGGCACGCGCTAAGTTAAAGCAGGGTGCGTGAGGTCTGAAACAGGATACGTAATGAATGCTATAAAGAAAAGTACGTAGCTTCTGGAATACTTAACTTTAATCCATCCTTTTGGTACATCTGGAGATTGTGGCGATACAAGTGAGACTCTTTAGATACATGCAATGTTACTAATGGCGCCTTGCTAGGTCGTAGCCATTGACTTAGCTGAAGGCTATTCCAAGTATCTGCTCGGCAAAGGAGCGAGGCTTCGTCAGTGTAGTCGCTAGCTACGTCGTCCGTACAACTGGGGCGAGTGCTATTCCGTCTCTCGAGACCTGCCTTGTGGTGGCGCTCGGTCTGCGATCACTCAGTGGCGACACGCGGGTCCGACATGTACTAATGGACCGCGGCCGATTTAAAGCTACCACCTAGCAAGTGTGGTGTCTGGCGGTGACACCACAATCAGTCCCCTAGAACTCAGAACTACTTAAACCTAACTAACCTAAGGACATCACACACATGCACGCCAGAGGCAGGATTCGAACCTGCGACCGTAGCGGTCGCGCGGTTCCAGACTGAAGCACCTAGAACCGCTCGGTCACAGCGGCCGGCATAGTGAATCGAAAGAGAGAAAAGTGTCTGTACGAGGTCATTATTATTAACGTTTAAAACCCTCCGCACCGACGGAGATGACGCTGAGATAAGTAATCTGATACAACACACATGGGGACGCAGAGACCGAGACATAACCCAACTGTGGTTGAGGAATGTTGAGCATGTGACGTGACAAGATGCCGTACCTCGCTGCGCTGCCCGCGCAGCAGTTGAGTCTATTGGTCTGTCACACCTCTTCAACACTTGAGGAGTGTTGTCATAGGTGTGGCTCTGGGTCCAATTGCGCGACATGAGTGTGGGACTCAAGAGTTCGAGTCGTGTATCTAGCAAGCAGCACGTTTTCATTGAGTTAGACGTCCTCCCCGACAGCTGAGTAATGGCGGGACGGTAGCTCAATGTGCTCGGTCAGAGGGTCAGCTGCTCTCTGTAATAATAATAATAATAATAATAATAATAAAAACTGAGTTAAATGGATCAACGACGAACT
Organism: Schistocerca piceifrons; assembly: GCF_021461385.2. Lineage (NCBI taxonomy): Eukaryota > Metazoa > Arthropoda > Insecta > Orthoptera > Acrididae > Schistocerca > Schistocerca piceifrons. Next base: position 723,620,533 of record NC_060141.1, read on the forward strand.
GAAACGGGTGTCTTCGAATGTTCGCCCCCAGCAGATGCAACGAACTAAAACAAACAAAATAAGATTTAAAAAAAAAGTGGTCAGTGTGACGGATTGCTGTCCTGCGGGCCCGGGTTCGATTCCCGGCAGGGGCCAGGGATTTTCTCCGCTCAGGGACTGGGTGTTGTGGTGTCTTCATCATCATTTCATCCCCTTCCGGCGCGCAGGTCGCCCAATTTGGCGTCGAAGGTAATAAGACATGCACCAAGGTGGCCGGACCTGCCTCGCAAGGGTCCTCCCGGCCAATGACGCCAAACGCTCATTTCCATTTCCATTGAGTTGGACAGTTACATGTTTACACTGAGGTAAGATTTATCAACTTATTTACCGGCCTCGCGGTCTCCGCTGGTTTACTGCTAAGTACAGTACAACAAAAAACCTACTGTATTGCGTCACAACTAAATGGTTATAAGCTTCCGAACTGCGTCGTTACTAGTAAACAACGTACGTTTTGTTTACTAAATTATCTCTATAAACAAAGAAAGAAAGGACGAAAGGAAATAAACAAAAAATAAGAAGAACTTTTCCTTGGTTAAAGTGAGGACAATAATGTTGTAAATTGTTCGTTAACAACAGATCACATTTATAAAACATGTTCGAAATTTGCACTGTTTGCTCGAACGCAAGTGTTGCATCGTTCAGCTAGCCCTTCACGCCCAGGCCCAACCACTAGGCGTGTGGCGAGGTAAGTCATCTGGTGACGTCACATGTTCAACATCGTTCATCCACTTTTCGGATATTTCCCGACATTTGCGGTCCCGTGAGTGTTATATTAAATTACTTGTCTGAGCATCATATACGTCGCTTGGGTAGTTTTTAAACGTTATCAAGAATCACCCTGTACGTACAGAGTGACAATTATTGAACTATATGAAAAAAACGTAAATTAATTATAAACTATGGCGTGTACGTGTAGCCATGTATGGAAGTGAAACGTGGTCGATAAATAGTTTAGACAAGAAGAGAACAGAAGCTTTCGAAATGTGGTGCTACAGAAGAATGCTGAAGATTAGATGGGTAGATTACGTAACTAATGAGGAGGTGTTGAACAGAATTGGGGAGAAGAGGAGTTTGTGGCACAACTTGACTAGAAAAAGGGATCGGTTGATAGGACATATTCTGAGGCATCAAGGGATCACCAGTTTAGTATTGGAGGGCAGAATGGAGGGTAAAAATCGTAGAGGGAGACCAAGAGATGAATACACTAAACAGATTCAGAAGGATGTAAGTTGCGGTAGGTACTGGGAGATGAAGAAGTTTCCACAGGATAGAGTAGCATTGAGAGCTGCATCAAACCAGTCTTTGGACTGAAGACCACAACAACAACATGGCGTGCACACACTGTATTCAACATGCAAACGTCACTACAGATATTCGGATTTAGGTTATGACATGTTCGATTCGTCTGCTATCATTGGCGCTGATGTGGCGCAGACATTCTGCACGAGCCGCTGAAGTGTCAGAACATCGATGCTGTCGATGACCTCCTGAATGGCTGTTTTCAGCTCAGCAATGGTTTTTTGGTTATTGCTGTACATCTTGTCTGTAATATAGGTCCACAAAAAGGAGTTGTATGTGTTCAGATCCGGAGAATATGGCTTCCAATCGAGGTACATGCCGGTGGCCTCTCGGTACCCCAGAGCCAGAATGCGGTCCCCAAAGTGCTCTTCCAAGACATCATACACTTTTGTGCTTCGATGGAGTCGAGCTCCGTCTTGCATGAACCACATCTTGTAGAAATCAGGGTCACTTTGGATAATGGGGATGAAATCATCTTCCGAAACCTTCACGTACCGTTCAGTAGTCATCGTGCCATCAAGAATATGACACCGATTATTTCATGACAGGGCATTGCACAACACACAGTCAAGCTTTGAGGGTGAAGAGACTTCTCGATCGCGAAATGCAGATTCTAAGTCCCCTAAATACACCAATTTTGCTTACTGACGAACCCATCCAAATGAAAGTGGGCTTCGTCGCTAAACAAAACCATACAATTCCCATCATGCCCCACCGCCAACCGTGCAGTTTGAGCGTCCTAGTGCAAACCGTTCAGAAGTTATGACGATTTTATGTGATATAGTTCAATAACTGTCACCCTGTATCTATACGAACCTTAAGTTCTCTTATTTCATGTCCGTGGGCGAGGTGTAGGTTTGAGACAACAGACTTCGTACACAGTCTTCCTCGAAATATGATTTTCTTAATTTACCGTGCTTTCGTATACTACCCAAGAGTGTTTCTTCAAAAGTCAGAAACCTGTATTTTGAGGATTCCCATTTAAGCCCTCTGATCGTCTCTGTCACACACTTGTATGAATTTTACGGAACTGTTAACAGTCCTGGTTGCGCATTTCTGAATTCGTTTGATGCCTATAACTGTTCTGGAAACGTCAGTTAACTGTTGCAAAAGAAACTATTAATTTTGTGACGGATAGATTGATTTCAGGTGCAAGAAACGACATGAATGTGCTTTTTGGTCCAGCACATGGAAAGAGTCCTCCAGAGATCAGTGCAGAAAGCTAAGAAGAACGGAGATAGTACATTCGTAACCACAGCAAATGTACGTCCACGGAATATTTATTCATATGAGATGAGGATACTAGAGTACAAAATAACAGCAACCATTATAGATCTGTATTAAACGAACTAAAATTTATAGGAAACTTCTAGAGATAACTGAAATTTACGATACCACCTTTTTTTGGTAATACTTTAATTAAATTTCAGCCACAAATCATGTGATTCAAGTTTTCCAAATCACCACATTATCCACTGGTGCATTGGACAAAACTTCCATTCTTTCCAAATTGGTACAAAACACAATAATAATTTTGTATACTTCTGTGGATCAATCTTGAGCTAAGAAAATTACTTATCGTACAGACTCTACTTTAAATGAGTAACCAAGAAGGCCACATATTTCAGGTAATTGGCAGTAGATCAGTTATGTAATTATTCACCAAAGTTATTTACTCATTTAGTTTAAAACTGTTATTATATGTATTTTAGAAACAGGCTTAATTTTTCATAAATACAATCACACGGTAGAAAAAGCAGGTGACATATTTAGAGATATTAAAATTTATGTTTTTCAGTTATCTAAAGCAAACTATGCAACTAAATGTATCATTGCATTTTTGTAAACTTTGAAAAATATAGCTTTGTTTAAGTTCACTACGAAAAACAGGAAATGAACGTATATTGTAACTTGAATGATTACCGTTTCTGGAACTTTCTAGAAAGAAAATTTCTAAGATATGCAAGTGATTGTGCGTCACAGCCGGCAGTAAATTATTAACGAAACATATTTTCTTTGTCTCATTTAGTTCTTTGGAAACATGTAACTGAAAAGATTTATTCTGGTAATCATCTCCGTTTTGTGTCTAGACTCGAGACTCAATTCTTCGCTGTCCAGGAGTGATAGATAGATTCAGGTTTTGATGATTCGTAGTAAAGTTTCCCTTCATTCAGAAGTTTTATTGATTTATTTCATATTGAAAGATATTTAAATAAATAATAAAAAATGAGGTGAAAGTTATCTAAATAAATGAAGATATTGCCTGAAGTACTCTGTTTCTGGCTGTAAGCCAGAGCTGTGATAGTAAATCAACTGTAGTAAACTGACAGCAAAGCTGCACTTTAACAATAAACAACTGCCATGACGAAACGAGAAGTGTTTCATATTGTAGAAGTTAGCAATCTGACTGCAAGAATTTTCAGCAGTATAAAGTGCCTGAATAACTTAGACATGAAATTAGATTAATTTGTTTTGCAAAATTTGATCACAAAAACTGTCTCTGAATAACGTAAGTTGCCGCTGATTGAATAAATAAAAAAAAATCATAATCTTTTCCCCTTACCTCTATTCAGCGCAAATTTGGATAACGCGTTGCAGTACTGCTCTGTCTTACGCGGCGCTATACTAAAGCTGCAAATTAATGTATCTGGAGAGACACTCGAGAGGTGCAATGAGTTCTCTGTTAATTGCAAATCGAACATACTAGGTTGGGTCATCCATTACAAAGAACTGTAAGAGAAAGTTTGGTAGAAAATGAAATATGCGCATAAATGACAGCCGGTCGCGGTGGCCGTGCGGTTCTGGCGCTGCAGTCCCGAACCGCGGGACTGCTACGGTCGCAGGTTCGAATCCTGCTTCGGGCATGTGTGATGTCCTTAGGTTAGTTAGGTTTAAGTAGTTCTAAGTTCTAGGGGACTTATGACCTAAGATGTTGAGTCCCATAGTGCTCAGAGCCATAAATGACAACACTATGTTCTTTCATGTATTGAGAAAAACTGCTCAAGGCAGATTTTAAATTTAATGAGCTTCTCATCATCCAAACAATACACTTTCCTATCTCTCAAATGTAACAACTTTCAGTACCATAATCAAGTTAGTTCGATGGCGCAGCAATAGTAAAAAATAATATTATCGTTATTATATTTACCTGACATTCCATTAGATTTCTTCCTTCACAAATCAGTTTCGTAATCATGTTGATTGAACAAGAGATACATTCTAATTTGAATCATAACGTTACCATAGCTGCGTCACTAACAGTAACTCTAACACAGTTGAACTTCGACTCCTCTCGCTACCAGAGCTAAACATTGTCTGCTCCCTTTGCGGCTTCGCGCACCTCATGAATGTTAGCTTAACTTCTGCGATACAGCTTACATCGCTGCTCGTTCACAATCGATTCAGATACCAAAAATTCACATATCAAAATTATACATCACACCTATCAACATATCTGATTCTTATTATCATTTCAGCACTTCAAAACGATAATTCTTTTCGTACTAAAGAGAGCTTCCTTATCTTAATATCTGTTCAAAAATCACACACACACACACACACACACACACACACACACACACACACACACATATATATATATATATATATATATAAGTCAGTAACTCTTCTGATCGAAGAGAAGCTTCCTTACTAAGAGTCGTCGAAACCTGGACCTATCCATCACTCCAAGACACCGAAAACTTGAGTCTCGAATTTAGAACCAACGTACTGATGTGTAAAACAGCATATTTTCACAACAAGTTTATTAAGAACTTTTAGTAATACCTACCTCTTCGACAATATGATAAATGTATTGTAGAAACCTCTCATTGCTAGATAAGTAAATGGTTTCAAATGCATTTTAAAAAATTGCATATTCCGCAATAAAGCAAAGGAAGGGGCACATGATAGTTATGTTGTACGAAGATCATTACGTTGTTTTCATTGTGTTGTTTGAGCTGGCCTCGTTGAGTTAGACGTATTATGGAGAGAGATACTGTGGTTACTGAGCGATTGTCTACGGACCCAATGAACTTCCTTTTATCTTAAAATAAATAATGGATAGCTTCTTACAACGTGTCTATTTTTTTTTTTTTTGTTATGATTTGTGAATATTTAGATGCTGGTAGAGGAGTAATCAGAGGAAAAACCTGAGGTGGGAGAGGTATTCTTGCTTGCTAAGGGACAGTGGCGGCACCAAATCGAGGATACTTTTTGTTTCATATTTTCATTACCCCCCCCATGAACCACGGACCTTGCCGTTGGTGGGGAGGCTTGCGTGCCTCAGCGATACAGATAGCCCTACCGTAGGTGCAACCACAACGGAGGGGTATCTGCTGAGAGGCCAGACAAACGTGTGGTTCCTGAAGAGGGGCAGCAGCCTTTTCAGTAGTTGCAAGGGCAACAGTCTGGATCTGTATGATTGACTGATCTGGCCTTGTAACACTAACCAAAACGGCCTTGCTGTGCTGGTACTGCGAGCGGCTGAAAGCAAGGGGAAACTACGGCCGTAATTTTTCATGAGGGCATGCAGCTTTACTGTATGGTTAAATGATGATGGCGTCCTCTCGGGTAAAATATTCCGGAGGTCAAATAGTCCCCCATTCGGATCTCCGGGCGGGGACTACTCAAGAGGATGTCGTTATCAGGAGAAAGAAACCAGGCGTTCTACGGATCGGAACGTGGAATGTCAGATCCCTTAATCGGGCAGTAAAAAGGGAAATGGATAGGTTAAGGTTAGATATAGTGGGAATTAGTGAAGTTCGATGGCAGGAGGAACAAAACTTCTGGTCAGGTGACTACAGGGTTATAAACACAAAATCAAATAGGGGTAATGCAGGAGTAGGTTTAATAACGAATAGGAAATAGGAATGCGGGTAAGCTACTACAAACAGCATAGTGAACGCATTATTGTGACCAAGATAGATACGAAGCCCACGCCTGCTACAGTAGTACAAGTTTATAGGCCAACTAGCTCTGCATATGACGAAGAAATTGAAGTATGATGAAATAAAAGAAAATTTTCAGGTAGTGAAGGGTGACGAAAATTTAATAGTCATGGGTGACTGGAATTCGGTAGTAGGAAAAGGGAGAGAAGGAAACGTAGTAGGTGAATATGGATTGGGGCTAAGAAATGAAAGAGGAAGCCGCCTGGTAGAATTTTGCACAGAGCACAACTTAATCATAGCTAACACTTGGTTCAAGAATCATAAAAGAAGGCTGTATACATGGAAGAAGCCTGGAGATACTGACGGGTTTCAGACAGATTATCTAATGGTAAGACAGAGATTTAGGAACCAGGTTTTAAATTGTAAGACATTTCCAGGGGTAGATGTGGACTCTGACCACAATCTATGACCTTAAGATTAAAACTGAAGAAACTGCAAAAGGGTGGGAATTTAAGGAGATGGGACCTGGATAAACTGAAAGAACCAGAGGTTGTACAGAGTTTCAGGGAGAGCATAAGGGAACAATTGACAGGAAAGGGGGAAATAAATACACTAGAAGTAGAATGGGTAGCTTTGAGGGATGGAGTAGTGAAGGCAGCAGAGGATCAAGTAGGTAAAAAGACGAGGGCTAGTAGAAATCCTTGGGTAACAGAAGATATATTGAATTTAATTGACGAAAGGAAAAATATAAAAACGCAGTAAATGAAGCAGGTAAAAAGGAATACAAACGTCTCAAAAATGAGATCGACAGGAAGGGCAAAATGGCTAAGCAGGGATGGCTAGAGGACAAATGTAAGGATGTAGAGGCTTATCTCACTAGGGGTAACATAGATACTGCCTACAGGAAAATTAAAGAGACCTTTGGAGATAAGAGAACCACTTGCATGAACATCAAGAGCTGAGATGGAAACCCAGTTCTAAGCAAAGAAGGGAAAGCAGAAAGGTGGAAGGAGTATATAGAAGGTCTATACAAGGGCGATGTACTTGAGGACAATATTATGGAAATGGTAGAGAATGTAGATGAAATCGGAGATACGATACTGCGTGAAAAGTTTGACAGAGCACTGAAAGACCTGAGTCGAAACAAGGCCCCCGGAGTGGACAATATTCCATTGCAACTACTGACGGCTTTGGTAGAGCCAGTCCTGACAAAACTCTACCATCTGGTGAGCAAGATGTATGACACAGGCGAAATACCCTCTGACTTCAAGAAGAATATAATAATTCCAATCCCATAGAAAGCAGGTGTTGACAGATGTGAAAATTACCGAACTATCAGTTTAATAAGTCACAGCTGCAAAATACTAACGCGAATTCTTTACAGAAGAATGGAAAAACTAATAGAAGCCGACCTCGGGGAAGATCAGTTTGGATTCCGTAGAAATGTTGGAACACGTGAGGCAATACTGACCCCCACGACTCATCTTAGAAGCTAGATTAAGGAAGGGCAAACCTACGTTTCTAGCATTTGCAGACTTAGAGAAAGCTTTTGACAATGTTGACTGGAATACTCTCTTTCAAATTCTGAAGGTGGCAGGGGTAAAATACAGGGAACGAAAGGCTATTTACAATTTGTACAGAAACCAGATGGCAGTTATAAGAATCGAGGGGCATGGAAGGGAAGCAGTGGTTGGGAAGGGAGTGAGACAGGGCTGTAGCCTATCCGTGATGTTATTCAATCTGTATATTGAGCAAGCAGTGAAGGAAACAAAAGAAAAATTCGGAGTAGGTATTAAGATCCATGGAGAAGAAATAAAAACTTTGAGGTTCGCCGATGACATTGTAATTGTATCAGAGACAGCAAATTACTTGGAAGAGCCGTTGAACGGAATGGATAGTGTCTTGAAAGGAGGATATAAGATGAACATGAACAAAAGCAAAACGAGGATAATGGAATGTAGTCGAATTAAGTCGGGTGATGCTGAGGAAATTAGATTAGGAAATGAGACACTTAAAGTAGTAAAGGAGTTTTGCTATTTGGGGAGCAAAAAACTGATGATGGTCGAAGTAGAGAGGATATAAAATGTAGACTTGCAATGGCAAGGAAAGCGTTTCTGAAGAAGAGAAATTTGTTAACATCGAGTATAGATTTTAGTGTCAGGAAGTCATTTCTGAAAGTATTTGTATGGAGTGTAGCCATGTATGGAAGTGAAACATGGACGATAAATAGTTTGGACAAGAAGAGAATAGAAGCTTTCGAAATGTGGTGCTACAGAAGAATGCTGAAGATTAGATGGGTAGATCACATAACTAATGAGGAAGTATTGAATAGGATTGGGGAGAAGTTTGTGGCACAACTTGACTAGAAGAAGGGATCGGTTAGTAGGACATGTTATATGACGCATCAAGGGATCACCAATTTAGTATTGGAGGGCAGCGTGGAGGGTAAAAATCGTAGAGAGAGACCAAGAGATGAATACACTAAGCAGATTCAGAAGGATGTAGCTTGCGGTAGGTACTGGGAGATGAAGAGGCTTGTACAGGATAGGTAACATGGAGAGCTGCATCAAACCAGTCTCAGGACTGAAGACCACAACAACAACAACATTTTCATTGGTGCGAGTTTAGGTTTGGAAAGTACAGGGCACGTAGTGCGGCATAAAGCATCTAGTGGCTCATACGCTTCTTGCTGTAATGAATAGCAAATTTTCCGAAGAATAATGGCATTTTATAACGAATTTAATCGTAGCTTACCTAACCTGTTGACGTCAGTATTTCTCAAGGGAATTTGCTAAATTTCAGTGCTAGGTTAAGACGAACTATATACGTGCTTTGATGCAGTAGCTACTTGTGTGACAAATGAATTAACTTTTTACTCGATTCGTAATCATAATTATTGACATTTATGCTATGAGGCATTCACTTCCTTGAATAGAAATAAGGAAGGTCCCGGTTCCATAGAGGCAATAGGAGGTAATGATTCTCAAAAATGAAAACTGCAGTAGAGTGTTGAGATTCGAATATGCAAGAGACCTAGGATTGGATAAGATATTCTGGTGTTTGTGGAGACGTGGGATCCTTGTAAGCTAGTACAGTATACGGAAAGTGAGGTCGAGTGCATGGCGCTGAAGCATTTGCAGGGACTGGCAGCTAAAGATCTTTTTTCCCTTTATTGTCATTTCAGTTCTACACTAAGAGGCGGGCTGGTAGCGAATAAAGCTAGCCTTTAGCAAAACGTTTTTGATGTTTAGTAGGATTGAAACTAGATAAGGGGTGGTTAGACAGTTGCCGTTCGAGGGTTGTACAGTCCAGAATCTTTATACCAATCAGGCAAAATCACCGTGAGCACTGAGGCAATCATCCCAAGGTTAAGATACCAGTTTGGTGAATTTGGTGTAACACCGTGTCCTACTGCATGAAGAAGTTCGTAGCTGCCTGCTACACATCCTTGTCCGACAGGAATCGTCGATCATTCAAGGGCTTTTTTAAGGGACCGAAGGCGTGATAATCGTAAGGAGAGAAGTGAGGACTGTAGGGCGGGTGCTCGAGTAACTCCCACCTGAGTTGGTGGATCTTGTGCGTTACGACATTTCCGGTATGGGGACGCTAGGAATGTGCGTTATCATGACACAGCCGCATTCCACAACCGTTGCTGTCCCATATGCATTCTTTATTTCCTTATGAACGTGTACCGGTGTTTGTCCTTCGGCAGAGAAAAAAAATAAAAGCACGTTGGTCCTGTTTGGATCCATTTGCTAATAATGTCTTCATAATTCGTGTTTCCGCATTCACCGCACGCACGCCGGAAAGACACGAATGCCACACTAATCCAGGGATGTGCAGCCATGCCGACTTCAGTGCCGTCCGTAGCTGTGCTAGGTTTCTCGGTTCAAGATCCATTGGGCGAACAGCCCGATCGAGGTTGTTACACAAATTCTCGATGGGGCTTAAATCCGGTGAGTCTGGTTGGCAGGGGAGTACGGTAAATTTAGCCACGTGCTCTTCGAACCACGCACGTAGTAGTACACTACGAGCTGTGTGACGCTTCGCAGTGTCCTGTAGATGCCATCGTGCCGAGGAAAAATACGGCTGGACGTGGTCTCCCAGGATAGATGCGTAATTTTGTTGATCCACCGTGTCTTCCAAAATGACGAGATCACCCCGGGAATACCTCAGACTGTAACGCTCCCTGCTGCGTCCGTGACCCATCCGATAGCTGCTGCAGGGCGTTTGCTTTCAGACGTTTCACTCCGTACACGCCAACGGCCGTCTATCCGATGGAGCATTAAACGTGATCCAACCGAAAGCTCCACTCCAGTGGACGTCCAGTGCCGGTATTGGCATGTAAATTCCAGTATTAGTCGCCAATGAAAAACAGTCAGCATGGGAGGATGGACCAGATGCCCCTTAGACCTTCTGGGCAGTTATTTGCTCAATAGTTGCACGCCTGTTCGCCAGAACACACGTACGCAGCCGTCGTTCACCCTTGTCATTTATGGCCCGTGATACCGGTTTTGGATAGCTCCATTTTGCCACGCACGGTATGCTATAACCACGTTGATACGCGAACAGTTAACAAACTTAGCCATTTCGGAAATGCTTCTGTCCTTTGTCGGAGAGCCAATGATCATGTCCTTTTGGATGACAGATAAAACGAATCGCTCCGTTTCCACATTACGACAACGACTGCACTGTTTTCCGCGTCCCCCCCCCCCCCCCCCGACACGCTATATATACCCTTCATCGCTATTGCTTATCCGTCCCGGAGTCGCGCTATGTTGCATATACGTTGCGGCAACGCATCAAGCGGAATTTTTTTGAGAGACCACTATACAAAAGAAAGGATGTCAATATAAGAGGCAGTAAAAAAAAAAAAAAAACGAAATATGTGCAAAAAAGTAAATAAACTGTTTATTCTTTCAAAACTACACTACTGGCCATTAAAATTGCTACACCACGAAGATAACGTGCTACAGACGCAAAATTTAACCGACGGGAAGAAGATACTATGATATGCAAACGATTAGCTTTTCAGAGCATTCACACAAGGTTGGCGCCAGTGCCGACACCTACAACGTGCTGACATGAGGAAAGTTTCCAACCGATTTCTCATACACAAATAGCAGTTGACCGGCGTTGCCTGATGAAACGTTGTTGTGATGCCTCGTGTAAGGAGGAGAAATGTGTACCATCACGTTTCCGACTTTGATAAATGTTGGATTCTAGACTATCGCGATTGCAGTTTATTGTATGGCGGCATTGCTGCTCGCGTTGGTCTAGATCCAATGATTGTTAGCAGAATATGGAATCGGTGGGTTCAGGAGGGTAATACGGATCACCGTGCTGGATCCCTGGATCCCAACGGCCTCGTATCACTAGCAGTCGAGATGACAGGCATCTTATCCGCATGGCTGTAACGGATCGTGCAGCCACGTCTCGATCCCTGAGTCAACAGATGGGGACGTTTGCAAGACAACAACCATCTGCACGAACAGTTCGACGCTGTTTACAGCAGCATGGACTATCAGCTCGGAGACCATGGCTGCGGTTAGCCTTGACGCTGCATCACAGACAGGAGCGCCCGCGATGGTGTACTCAACGACGAACCTGGGTGCACGAACGGAAAAACGTCATTTTTTCGGATGAATCCAGATTCTGCTTACAGCATCATGATGGTCGCATCCGTGTTTGGCGACATCGCGGTGAACGCACATTGGAAGCGTGTATTCGTTAACCCCATACTGGCGTATCACCCGGCGTGATGGTATGGGGTGCCATTGGTTACACGTCTCGGTCACCTCTTGTTCGCATTGACGGCACTTTGAACAGTGGACGTTACATTTCAGATGTGTTACGACCCTTGGCTCGACCCTTCATTCGATTCCTGCGAAACCCTACATTTCAGCAGGATAATGCACGACCGCATGTTGCAGGTCCTGTACGGGCCTTTCTGGATACAGAAAATGTTCGACTGCTGCCCTGGCCAGCACATTCTCCAGATCTCTCACCAATTGAAAACGTCTGGTCAATGGTGGCCGAGCAACTGGCTCGTCCCATTACGTCAGTCACTACTCTCGGTGAACTGTGGTACCGTGTTGAAGCTGCATGGGCAGCTGTACCTGTACACGCCATCCAAGCTCTGTTTGACTCAAGGCACAGGCGTATCAAAGCCGTTATTACGGCCAGGGGTGGTTGTTCTGGGATCTATGCACCCAAATTGCGTGAAAGTGTAATCACATGTCAGTTGTAGTATAATATATTCGTCCAATGAATACCCGTTTATCATCTGCATTTCTTCTTGGTGTAGCAATTTGAATGGCCAGTACTGTAATTCCACTGTGAAACAAGACGGTCAATGCCTTCACGGAAAAATGGTTGCGGTTGCCTATCGAATGACAATTGTACCCAGGCGTGCACCTCTTCGTCCAAACCGAATCGACGGCCACAAATGTGCTTCTTCAGGACTCCAAAAATATGTAAATTACATGGAGAAAGATCGGAGGATGTGTAAGAACTTCCCAGCGAAACTTCTGCAGCGTAGTCGATATAACCTTACCACCATGGGGGCGGTCACTGTTTAGAGTAATGATTAATATTCGGGGAACAATCTTAGATAAATGTATACCATCACTTTCGTGGAACTTACACGATTTAAGTGTAGTGTAACCACTGAACTTTTCTAAGACCTCAAAAGCCCATGGAGATGCATCAGCAGCTTTCCACCTCAGTCCCCTTACAAAGGAAGACAGTTGAACTGAATTAAAATCACGTTTCCAATCGCAGATACATATTGCGTAAATGATCATGAGTTTAGTGACAATAATCGTAGCGACAGTACTCATAGCCCTATAAATCAATTAAATAAAAAGGCAATGAAATTAATCAGTCAATTTATGCGTTAAATGCAATTTTCCCTGGCTAACGGAAACGACCGATGCTTCACCTGAGTAGACCATCATCGAATGGTATTCTCTTCCCGCACAGGCCATTTAGGCCCAAAGGTACCGACTGGCCGCCGTGTCATCCTCAGTCCACAGGCGCCACTGGATGCGGAGAGGAATGTGGTCAGCACACCGCTCTCCAGGCCGTATGTCAGTTTCTGAGACCGGTGCCGCTACTTCTCAGTCAAGTAGCTCCTCAGGTTGCCTCACAAGGGCTGAGTGCGCCCCGCTTGCCAACAGCGCTCGGCAGACCGTAGTATCACCCATCCAAGCGCTGGCCCAGCCCGACAGCGCTGAACTTCGGTGATCTGACGGGAACAGGTGTTAACCACTGCGGCAAGGCCGTTGGATATCGAATGGTACGGGTGGATCATTTTCATGTTCACCATTCAATTAATTCAGAAAATTCAGAATATGGCGAAAATCTGTATACGACTGGTCGCGTTACTTTCAGATTCAAGCTGCAGCCACGCCAACGTGTAGTCATGCGCTTCTTGGAGCCACCAACCTGAGCACCAGTAGGCATTGCATTCCCGCCATCAGTCATGTTGGCTATGGACCTTTTACTATCGTTGGAAAAATACTGCTGTGTTCCATCGGCAGTTACAAAACAAAAGAGAGGCGCTCTCGTAGCCCCATTTCATTGCAGTTCTTAGTCGGCATCACATGGTTATTAGCAGTAGCCGCGCGGGATTAACCGAGCGGTCTAGGGCGCTGCACTCATGGACTGTGCGGCTTGTCCTGGCGGAGGTTCGAGTCCTCCCTCGGACTTGGGTGTGTGTGTTTGTCCTTAGAATAACTTAGGTTATATAGTGTGTAAGCTTAGGGACTGATGACCTTAGCAGTTAAGTCCCACAAGATTTCACACACATCTGAACATCTATTAGCAGTAGCGTGAGAACTGCTGCCATTTTATTTCACGCGTGTTGGTTTCAATTACTTTGAAGCAACTACGTGTAGATTGAAACGGCTTTAGTAAAGATGTTTCACAGTAGGAAGCTCGTGGCAACATTGGTCGTGACTAAGATGCATGTAAGCTATTTGCATCGTAAGGGGGTGGCGTTACGATTTATCAACGGTAATTCAATAAGCTTTGCCGTGTTGTCCCTGTTCTATGTGTTCGTATTACGGGACTCCTCATGGCTAATTATTTTCTTTCGTGATTATCTTCTTCTTCTGCATCTATAGGGTGAGGCCTGGGACTGTTCCGGTCTCACCGTCTCGTCCTCAGTCTTCCCACACTTCTCTTGTCGCATGGTTTATAACCGTTACTCGTTTAGGAGATTTTGCGGTGACACATGAAGTACGTGTTTGCTCCATTTTTCTTTGTAATGGATTGTCTTTTGGGTTATTGGTCTGGACTCCTAATTCTTCTTTTAATACCTCGTTTCTGGTTTTGTCTTCCATTGTGTAGTCTTTCACAGATCTTACAAGTTTCATTTCTGATGCTTCTTACTGCCACAAGTCTTTCTCAATGTCCAATTTTCTGGCCCGCACAATAAAATAGGAATTACCATGACGTTATAAAATTTTAGTTCCGTCTCTTTCCTTGTTTTACCCATAAGTGTTGTTCTTATTGTGCTACATGTACGCTGGTTGGTATTAGTTTTTTTGTAAGTCCTTATCTTGATCTTACGGTGTCACACGCTAAATACTTGAAACGGGGTACCTGTTCTATCGGTTTAATATTGAGGACTATTTTTGGCTATACTGGGTGAATACTTAAAACGGCCATGGTTTTAGCTTTATGCACATAGTCAGGTTGTAGCTTGCACTTATCTCATTTAGTTTATGTAACGCCATTTGTAATTTGTCTTCGCTGTCTTGATCGATGACTTGATCATCCGCAAATAACGCCGTGTTAATATGTTTATTTTTTTCCTCCAAATATTTGTGCCTGATGGTGTTCTGTCTCTTATCCACTCCCTGATCATATCATCTGTATAGATACTGAGAATGTTGGTGACAAGTTACACGCTTGTTTTACTCCTTGACTTGTTTGATTCGCGCGGGTTATCTCTTTTCCCATGTCAGTTCTAATTCTGGTATTCAAATATAGGGTTTTTGCGACGTGAATCAAATGTTTAGGGATTCCTCTTTCTTCCATTATTGCCCATAGCTTGTCTCTGTGAATTCTCTCAAATGCCTTATCATAATACGCAAATGCTAGGTGAGTTTCCAGATTCTCATCTCTTTAGAATTATCTGTTTCAGTGCAAAAACTATGTTTGCTCCGGAAATTCGAGACACTCCGTTTCAATAATTCATCTCAATGTATCCGATTATCACGCTCTCTGTGAACCGGACAAATTATCTCTGTTCCTCATTTGATTCTCAATGTTTGTCGAGTATATTTACCTTGTCCTGGAAATCGCAGCTCTCCACATAGCCCAGAATTTTTTGTGACAGGACTACATTTATGTGTTAATATTGTGAATAAGTTTGATTTCATTTCAGTTTTCTATCTGTTACTGGTCTGTTGTTTTCCTCCTGTCCCCTTCATTAATTGGGTCATATATTCAGGCAATAAAATCCTCTGCTGTAGGTGATGAAGGTTTATGTCTCCACAGGCCAGGGAATAGATGATTACGACTAGAGATTGCTTTTACATGCCGACAGGAATATAGCGATAGCCAGTACGTTTCATTTGTTGCAGTGGTAACACCGGTGTCCTTCACATCACTGAAGTTAAGCGCTGTCGGGCTGGGCTAGCACTTGGATGGGTGACCATCCGGTCTGCCGAGCGCTGTTGGCAAGCGGGGTGAACTCCGCCCTTGTGAGGCAACCTGAGGAGCTACTTGATTCAGAAGTAGCGGCTCCGCTCTCGTGAACTGACATACGGCCGGGAGAGAGGTGACTTGACCACAAGCCCCTCCGTATTGGCATCCAGTGACGCCTGTGGACTGAGGATGACACGGCGGCCGGTCGGTGCCGTTGGGCCTCTCAAGGCCTGTTCGGACGGAGTTTAGTTTTTAGTACATCTTATTTCCATACGATAAACCTACAGTCCGTAACCAAACCAAACGCCAAGATCTAGCGTCTTAGCGACCGTGCAGGAGGAGGTGAGTTCATTTTCGGCCGACCCCCGCTGCTGTCCTGATCGTGAGTCCTTCACAGTAACTGCTGAACGATCTGCCTCAGTTCGTTTTCAGCCACATTTGGCCGAGCCGTTAGCAGTGGTGGGAATACAACCCATTTCCCAGTGGCCACACCATGTAGGTGGCGACTTTTTCCTTGTACACTTTCATTTAAACAAAGAGAGTCCATTTCTGATCGTTGCTTGTTGAAAAAGAGTAGTCATAAACGTACGTTTGCTAAGCAGAGCCCGTGGCTCATCGGAGTTCGTATTAGGAAGAAGACACGTAAATAAAAGAGAGCCCGGAAGTTAAAGGGTAAGCAATAGGGAGATTTTATTACTTATTTATCGTATGTATATAAATATGCAATTCAGAGCAGTACTTACACAATAAAGTGCAAAAGGAGTAAGCAAGAGCTCTGCTTTCAAATGATCTTACTGAGCGATGTCAAGAGGGTCTATCCATTTCAGTATTGATGGAGAAGCATTGCTAATATTCTTCCAGTCTCCAATGAAACATCTCTTGGAACATTCCTCTACAATGTGGTCAACTGTCTGCTCTGAAGCTTCGCAGTCACGTAACGGAGAGTCTGAGCCTCCCCATTTCTGCTTGAAAGACTTAGTTCTTCCTTGACCACATCGGATTCTGTTCACTTGACATCAGGTCTTTCTAGGCAGCTAGAAACCTGATCTGCTTGTGGGTTCTTCGGGGCTATGACAACGTTTGCTGGTGTTGTTTTTCCATGTATCCTTCCTTGATTTGAGATGTATTTTGAGTGGACTGAGCACTATTTGTTGACTAGGGAGCCTTTGGGAAAATCAAATTATAAATCTTTTCCCATTCATTGGTCACCGGCTCTTTCGTCTCAAGTGTGGTGGGGCAATGTTACAGAGATCAGACAGCCAATGTAGAGTAGTTGATCTCAAGGTGCCCGCTATTATTCTCATGGTATCGTTCGGTCGTTGAAATGAACATCACCTTTACTGATATGCACACTCTTGTATCACACTGGTGCCCAATATTCAACCACGGAATGTACTAGAGACAAGAATGCCATATGGTATCAGCTTGAGCTCCCCAAGAAGTTCCAACTTGTTTCCGGATATCATTTTTCCTGGGCTTTAACTTTTCTGCAAGTGACGTGACGTTAGTCCTGAATGGCAGTGAACGATCCAGTACGATTAATTAATGAATAACCAGAAATCAGCACATTAAATTACACGGTCTGACATATTTCGAGGGAAGAAATGAGGTGAATAGTAGTAATCGTATGAAGAAAATACCAGCTGGAAGCACCACAACAGCTTAACAGTCATGTCGATGTGTCTGTTTTTCACTCACGATAATTCAGGAAGGTATAACTTCTAGAAAAATAGAAGTTACACCCCTTTCTAATAGGAAATGCATCTTGTCTGACAGCCTCCACTTAAGTAGATCAGTCCAAGAGGTGACACTCAGCTATCAGAATGAAGAAAAAAATTAAGAAGGAATGGAGAAGCATCCATCACAAGAGGGAGAGAGAACAAATTTAGGAAAACCGTGTTTAGTTATTCCGCTTTAGAGGCACTGTCATTGGTAACATTACCATTGCTATCGTACAGTTAAGGCATTTTGCTTTTTATTGTTGTCTGGAACCGCGCGACCGCTACGGTCGCAGGTTCGAATCCTGTGTGTGATGTGCTTAGGTTAGTTAGGTTTAAGTAGTTCTAAGTTCTAGGGGACTGATGACCTCAGATGTTAAGTCCCATAGTGCTCAGAGCCATTTGAACCATTTTCTAATGTTCGTCATTGCTTCCATTTTTGTTTCTATTGTCCTCAATCCAAAAACTATGTATTAACTAGCGCGGTATATTCTGTATAAAAGCTATAAGTGTTCTTTATTTTGTTGCTAGATTGATGTTCATTTATAAAACTTTGCGTTGCTATCCGTTTACCTTCCACCTTCATTTCTGAATTTTGAAAGGACGAGGTTGGGACAAGAAATCAGTGAAGGCATTTCCATAGATACCTGTACTAACTATGATAACTGCTCAGAACTCATTTATGTAGAGGATCCTCAGAAAAGTTGCGTATTGGTGAATACACTCCTGGAAATTGAAATAAGAACACCGTGAATTCATTGTCCCAGGAAGGGAAAACTTTATTGACACATTCCTGGGGTCAGATACATCACATGATCACACTGACAGAACCACAGGCACATAGACACAGGCAACAGAGCATGCACAATGTCGGCACTAGTACAGTGTATATCCACCTTTCGCAGCAATGCAGGCTGCTATTCTCCCATGGAGACGATCGTAGAGATGCTGGATGTAGTCCTGTGGAACAGCTTGCCATGCCATTTCCACCTGGCGCCTCAGTTGGACCAGCGTTCGTGCTGGACGTGCAGACCGCGTGAGACGACGCTTCATCCAGTCCCAAACATGCTCAATGGGGGACAGATCCGGAGATCTTGCTGGCCAGGGTAGTTGACTTACACCTTCTAGAGCACGTTGGGTGGCACGGGATACATGCGGACGTGCATTGTCCTGTTGGAACAGCAAGTTCCCTTGCCGGTCTAGGAATGGTAGAACGATGGGTTCGATGACGGTTTGGATGTACCGTGCACTATTCAGTGTCCCCTCGACGATCACCAGTGGTGTACGGCCAGTGTAGGAGATCGCTCCCCACACCATGATGCCGGGTGTTGGCCCTGTGTGCCTCGGTCGTATGCAGTCCTGATTGTGGCGCTCACCTGCACGGCGCCAAACACGCATACGACCATCATTGGCTCCAAGGCAGAAGCGACTCTCATCGCTGAAGACGACACGTCTCCATTCGTCCCTCCATTCACGCCTGTCGCGACACCACTGGAGGCGGGCTGCACGATGTTGGGGCGTGAGCGGAAGACGGCCTAACGGTGTGCGGGACCGTAGCCCAGCTTCATGGAGACGGTTGCGAATGGTCCTCGCCGATACCCCAGGAGCAACAGTGTCCCTAATTTGCTGGGAAGTGGCGGTGCGGTCCCCTACGGCACTGCGTAGGATCCTACGGTCTTGGCGTGCATCCGTGCGTCGCTGCGGTCCGGTCCCAGGTCGACGGGCACGTGCACCTTCCGCCGACCACTGGCGACAACATCGATGTACTGTGGAGACCTCACGCCCCACGTGTTGAGCAATTCGGCGGTACGTCCACCCGGCCTCCCGCATGCCCACTATACGCCCTCGCTCAAAGTCCGTCAACTGCACATACGGTTCACGTCCACGCAGTCGCGGCATGCTACCAGTGTTAAAGACTGCGATGGAGCTCCGTATGCCACGGCAAACTGGCTGACACTGACGGCGGCGGTGCACAAATGCTGCGCAGCTAGCGCCATTCGACGGCCAACACCGCGGTTCCTGGTGTGTCCGCTGTGCCGTGCGTGTGATCATTGCTTGTACAGCCCTCTCGCAGTGTCCGGAGCAAGTATGGTGGGTCTGACACACCGGTGTCAATGTGTTCTTTTTTCCATTTCCAGGAGTGTAGATATGTGTACTCTGCATCCCATGAGTCTAGTTGTTTTATTTGACATCAGAAATATAAATCACAAAAAATTGACTCACAGAAGCACTCACAAGGCAAACAAAATGAAATTACTCATTGAATAATTTTTTTTATCAGTTCGAGATTCAAACAGAAAAATTGAAGGCCACACCCTCTTCCCTACCCAGTCTTTGTCCTACTGATGTCCTTCATTTCTTAACGGTTGCCAGCTAGACGGCAAGTTATACTTCAGATTTCCTTGGGCCTCTGTCTTTTTCATTAGTGCATACCGTAATTGTTTCCTTGTTACGAGAAGTGCTTGTATTTATTACTTGGTTGCAAGTTTCCAAGAGCCCAATAAATATTCATACCTGATTGTTATCTGGAAGAATGCTGAAGTTAGCGTGTTTTTACCACATAAACTTCGTTTTTCGCTTACGTAATTGATACTCATTCCACTTCCACTTGCGAGTTCTGCCACTAACTCCTTCCTTTAGTATCACTTGTAAGCTTATCGCATTATATTATTGTGTCATTTTTATGTTACGTACACTGCGGATTGCCATTAGAAAAATAACATTTACTTGATATCCTCTGCTTAGGTTGTTCTCCAGTCAACTAAATGTACACGTTATGTAGCTGTTATGGTCATATACGTGAGTATGATCTGTGCATGAAAAGAGCGTTTGTTCAGTAGTCCTTTGGTTACACGTAAAAGTTATTTGCGTTTTACGTCTTACATTGTGAGCATAGAGTAGGAATAGCTGTAGACTTCCCATGTCGCTAACATATAATCGGAACTGTACGTTACATAAGTATAAAGCTAAGCCCCAAACTTTAATATGACACGCATTTGTCTCGTATACACTTTTTGCTAATAACAATGATGAATAATTGTTGTTGCTACAAATGAAAATAAATAAATAAATAAATAAATATATATATATATATATATATATATATATATCAAATAAGGAAAATCTAATTTTCATATGTATGTACCAAAAAGTCAGGTGACCTGGATTATAATTTGTACTGACAACAAAGATCCTGTTCTGCGCATATGATAGTCAATTCAGATATTCATTGCCAATGAGTGCGGTTACAGTCCTCTTAAGCCTCAGTACTCTTCAGTATGTCTTCGCTGTATCCTCCAAAAATGTCACACTTTAGCAATTCGAGATTTTTATACTTTATAGTAGTTTTCAGCAACTTCAATATTAGGACTGTTGCAGTGTTAAGTTACATTGAGCAAATAGCGAATTTTTGTACAAATTTAGAGACATTTATATACAACAAAGAAACTTAAGTGTATCAAATAAATGTTAGGTACAACAGGCACTTCAAGTACGTAAATATTTAAGATGAAGAATATTTAAAAAGGATATAAAATTTCTTTTATAACGATAATACGATAATAGACATTGAAGAACAATTTAAATGTAAAGGTGAAATGAAAACCATTTATAAAATAAAATAGTATAATCGTGAACTTTGATTAGCTGAATGTGTTACTTTCCTGTAAAACTAAGGAAAGAACTCTACAAACCACGAATCTGGAGTCTGCTGAAACACGCTTTACATCGATGGAGAAAGATACGTTCAAACTTTTGTGATTAGCAAGTAATTTTTTAGTGATTTAAATTTCCCAATGAATTATTGTCACAGGCACAAAAGATGATAGCTTTTATTTTCAACTTACTTTGAATCACAAAAATGGCACAACTGAACCACATAATGAGTTTTTATGTTGTAACATTCCTACTACAGTGAAAGTTATAGAACTATCGGGCACTTGTAATGTAAGATACATGCATGGAACTGACCTTCCTCTTTGTTAATAATCGTCCAATCTTCCTGTTATTTTCTGTAGTTTTTTCCTTTATTGTTATAATGAAATTAGTGTACAGTTGTATAATATGATCCATATTGCTGATTATAGTGGCTTATTTGGCAAACTTATCAATTTCCTCATTAAATTTTAGGTTGTAGTGAGCTTTTATTCATGAAACTTTGACTCTCTTTCCATACCTAGAGCATTCTTCCCCCTCTTAATATTTATGATGCATGTGTTTGTAGCATGAATGGGATGCAGTATGATTCTCTAATGGAAATATGTTTTTTGTCGTACTACAGTACTTTCACTACATACACAGTCTGCCCCCGGTAGCTGAGTGGTCAGCGCAACAGACTGTCAATACTAAGGGCCCGGGTTCGATTCCCGCTGGGTCGGAGATTTTCTCCGCTCAGGGACTGGGTGTTGTGTTATCCTAATCATCCTCATTTCATCCCCATCGTCGTGCAAGTCGCCGAAGTGGCGTCAAATGGAAAGACTTGAACCTGGCGAACGGTCTACCCGACGGGAGGCCCTAGTCACACGACTACATATACAGCTGTTACTGCTAAAAAAAAAAAGCTGTTACTGCTCATATGGTACAATGTAATTTTAAATTTTCCTTTATTGCATACTAGAGATGGCCAATTGACTTTCTTTGGAAGAGAGAAGAGAGGTAGCAACTTGAACGGAAGTGTTGGTCACCCTCAATAATAAGTAAAAAATTCCAGCAGTGTTTTCATAAGGATTCTCTAAGCCATTTAACTACCAGTCGACTGCACGAAAAATTTTTGCGCACCGGGTGTGTGAACAATGCCTGTAACGGAAACAGTGGACGTCCAAGAAGTATTAGAATGGAAGATAAAACCATAATAATCTAAGGCATAATGATAACGAGCCCAGGAAAGTCAAGTACAAGATTAGCATTGCAAGCCGGAATCGCACGGGCAAGCCTCTTCAGAATTGTCCTTCTCAATCTGCAAATGAAGACGTACCACATTCAAATGATACAGGCCTATCTGACGCTGATAAAATTGCTCGTGTACGAGCTGAAGAAGTACAGGGTGTCCGAAAAGTCTTTTCCTGATTACATAAATTGATAACTCAGGCTAGAAGTAAGATACAAATATGAAACTGGTGTCTAATTGTTAACGAACTATCAAAGTTTTTTTCACACATCAATAAACTTCCACATCAGCACCCTTGGTAGCACGTAGCACATCTAGGCGATATTCAATTTCCGTCCACACATTAGCCAACATCACTGGAGGGATCGATTCAACGACTGTGGTTATCCGTTGCTGCAGGGTTTCATGACCTGGTACACGTGTTCGGTAGACCTCGTCCTTGAAATAACCCCATAAAAAGAAGTCTAATGGGCTTATGTCAGGAGATCGTGGAGGCCAAACCGTTGGCCCATCACGACCAATCCATCGTCCAGGGAAGGTCATATCGAGACACGCACGGACGTCCAAACCCCAATGAGGCGGTGCACCGTCTTGCTGAAACAAGACATCGGGGTGATACTGAAGCAGCTGAGGAACAGCATACAGTTGCAACATGTCCAGATACACTGCAGGTGTGATGATAGCCTCAGCGAAGAAGAATGGCCCGATAATTCGATCGTGCAATAGCGCGCACCAAATATTCACCTTTGGACTGCCTCTGGATGTACTCCATGACCTCGCCAGGGGGTTGTGAACCCCAAATGCGCACATTATGGCGATTCACTACTCCACTGGGCAAAAAAGGTCGCTTCGTCGGAAAAGGCAATTCGTCTGAGATAACCATCATCGTCCTCAATACGTGATAGCATTTCGACCGCAAAGTCATATCGACGTATACTGTCATTGGGCAACAAGGTCTGAACGATTTGCACTTTGTATACACGAAATAGCAAACGTTTGTGTAAAATGTCATGGAGAGAGCTTTTTGGCATCTGTAATTCACGTGAGGCCCTGCGCACCGATTTCTTCGGACGTCGCAGAAAAGACTGCCTTACAACTTCCACCCTGTCTGCTGAGATTCTTGGTCGACCAGACCTCGGAAGGTCAGCAACCGATCCTGTGTTCTTGAACCTCTCATACCAGGCTTTAATGTTCTTGACATCAGGTGGATTCCTTCCAAATGTTGTCTGGAAGTGTCTCTGCACTGTGGTTGGTGATCGTGTCTCATGGTACCACAGGACACACTGTGCCTTCTCCTGATTGGTTAACATGGCTTCTTGGGCACTGCACCTCATCCACTACTTACGTACTGCGAACCTAAAACAGAAAAAAACTTTGATAGTTGTAAACAATTCGACACAAGTTTCATATTTGTATCTTACTTCTAGCCTGAGTTATCAATTTATGTAATCAGGGAAAGTCTTTTCGGACACCCTGTATTGTTAGAAAT
This sequence comes from Schistocerca piceifrons, assembly GCF_021461385.2. Taxonomy (NCBI): domain Eukaryota; kingdom Metazoa; phylum Arthropoda; class Insecta; order Orthoptera; family Acrididae; genus Schistocerca; species Schistocerca piceifrons. Next base: position 723,644,512 of record NC_060141.1, read on the forward strand.
GAAGCACATAGACCCTGATGTTGTATTCTTTATGTCTTATGAAGACACGTTACATGTAAGAGGCAACGTGAATAAGTTGATTTGCGACTCCATGGAGTGTCCTGTGCACCACGACCATATAATGGGTATACTTGGAAGGAGAGACAGTATTGGTCGTATTTTTTGTTTTATTAAACGCAAAATCGATTTTCGGTCACTTAGTGACCATCTTCAGTGCTGTAATAAACTGTTTATGTGATCGCTGAAAACTTGTTGTCACCAGTGACTACCAATTTAAATTATATATTACAGCACTGAAGATGGTCACTAAGTGACCGAAAATCGATTTTGCGTTTAATAAAACAAAAAATACGACCAATGCTGTCTCTCCTTCCAAGTATAACGTGAATAAGCACATTTGCGTCATTTGGAGTTCAGGCAAGCCCCACGAACAAAGAAAGCTCTTTCGATTCTCTTCGAAAATTAACGTATGGTGCGATATTCCGAAGACTAGAGTACTTGATCCATTTTTTTAATGCTGAGACTGTGACGGGAGAGTCTTATCCAGATATGTTGCAAAAGTTTTGCTGTCGATGATCTGCCCCTCCGTATCTTAACATCAGGTTACTTTCAGCAAAATGGTGCACCATTGAATTACTCACTGAAGGTCCGCCGTAACCTGGATGAAACTTTTCGTAGACACTGGAGTGGAAGAACTGTACCTTTGGCGTGGCCACCACGGTCTCCTGACGTGACGTCATGTGATTTCTGGCTGTGAGGAAAGGTGAGGGAACGCTTGTACGCTGCCAGACTTACTGACATCAGTAACCTTAAGGGACGAATAAAACAAGTTGTCGGCTCTGTACATGCTGAAATGAGTGAACGAGCTATGGCCTTTATGGTGAAAAGAAAACAGGCCAACATTCTTCTTAGTAATGCAAAATGACTGATCTGGTACTAGGCTGTAGGGTATAATGATCATGCGTGGAGTAACTGGAAGAGGTTTCAGAGAAAATTATACTGGTACTAAAACATTCGTAGTTTGCTCAAAGAGGTAATATTTTCAGACAAGTATTTTAGTGCCATGCAACGTATGTAGAAGGTGGAGCACTTATGTCTACCTCGTATAGCGTTCTATATTCTCAATCTCGATTAGTATTTATTGCATTCAGTAATAGTTTACGGTTTATGAATAACTAAAATCTTACACGAACGGAAATTTCTGGAAGAACTAACGACGTCAGTTTTTTTTTTTTTTTGCGTACGCCTGGGACGTGTACATGATCGTAAGCCCGGGAGATATCTAATAACATGCACTCATTGTATTTTCTTTTACCCTATCTCCGATTATATCCATAGAGAAGACAAGCAGGGTGGTTATAATAATAATCTTTCGATACTTGAGCCAATTTAGACGGAAAACAATTTACCGTATGGGTACTCAACTTTATAGGACTGACGTTCAGACTGCGCTGGAGAATTTGTGTTGTTTGTAGTGTCATGACTTGCCGTTAGGCGCCGGCACTGATAAGGCGCCGTGGGGTTAAAATACAAGCATCAGTGTGTGTTATAGTTGGGGACGGTCAACATGGGTCTGGACAAGGTGAGTAGGACTGTGCTCGTGAAGCTGTTTTATCAAAACAGCAGCAATAGTGTTGCTGTCTTCGCAAGTATCGACTCGTTAAAGGAACACAGAAAGACCCACTTTCCCGTAGTGGGGCTGAAGAGCGTGATTCGGAAATTTGAATTAACTAGAGATTTGGGAATAGCTCTTGGGAAGGGCCGACGGCTGATTGCGCCACAAATACTTGAAGATACTGTTACCGTGGCTGAGGATGCTGGACTCAATGCGCAATCTTCAATCAATGAGCGAGCTGTGTCACGACAGCCGAACATTCCATGGTCCGCCGTTCGAAAAGTGCTGCGAACAACTGTGAAACAGTACCTGTGCGAACTTTACATTACTCACCAACTTTTTATTCGTGACGCGCACATTCGAGTAGACTTTGCTCTTTGCTCTTGAGGGTTGATATTGACACCATGTGGCCCTGGAATATTTTGTGCAGTGATGCAACACACTTTACGCTCAATGGAGCAGTGAACACACGCAACTGTCGCGTTTGGGGATCATCGTTGCCAGCGAACATTCATGAAGTGCCCCTGCATAGTGGACGCGCAACTGTGTGGTGTGGCTTCACGGCACATTTTGTGATTGATCCACTTTTCTTTTAGGAACTCGAAGGACCAAGGTCATGCAGTGTGAACGGACAACGGTTACTGGGGTCTGCTTCGCCAATATGTGATCCATGCTCTGGGGGAGAGAGGTATTATGTACTCAACCGTTCTGATGCACGACGAAGCTCCACCTCACATTGCTCTTAACTCGGCTACTCCGTAACACATTTGGAGAAAAAAAAAAAACAACGAATCTTTGACCGATCATTCCAAGCTGCGTGGCCACCAAGATCACGAGATTTGAACTCTTGTGATTTGTGGCTGTGGGTTTACCTGAAGGAGAGGGACACTGATACGCGGTGGAGGTTGAAGATAAACATAGCAAGGGAGGTCGTCAACATACCTCCTGAGATATTTCGGCGGCAGTAGAGCAATCTCTAGTGCGTTTCCTGGCTGTCGTGAATGCAGATGGTCTTCACAATAAACAATGTTTGAAAGCTGGAACGTAAATGTACTACGTAATTAACAAACGGTATGCTCTCATGTGGAAATTAAAAACGTGTTCCTTTCAATAGTTAATTCGCTATTAAACTTCCGTATGGCCTTACAAATGTTTCCACAAGGTTTCATCATACTACGATCACTCATTTTTCAAGTGGGTCCTGTCAAGTAGCAAAAGTTTAATTATAACCGTCCTGTATCTTTAGAGTCAGTATTCTCTGTCACGCACACACACACACACACACACACACACACACACACACACACACACACACACAAACGCGCGCGCGCCATTGCAGGGTGTAAGGAAAGGCATGACAAAACTTTCAGGATACATTTCTGATATACAGAAGTAGAAAATCTGTCATATGGACACTTTTTTTTCCATGTTATACACTCCTGGAAATTGAAATAAGAACACCGTGAATTCATTGTCCCAGGAAGAGGAAACTTTATTGACACATTCTTGGGGTCAGATACATCACATGATCACACTGACAGAACCACAGGCACATAGACACAGGCAACAGAGCATGCACAATGTCGGCACTAGTACAGTGTATATCCACCTTTCGCAGCAATGCAGGCTGCTATTCTCCCATGGAGACGATCGTAGAGATGCTGGATGTAGTCCTGTGGAACGGCTTGCCATGCCATTTCCACCTGGCGCCTCAGTTGGACCAGCGTTCGTGCTGGACGTGCAGACCGCGTGAGACGGCGCTTCATCCACTCCCAAACATGCTCAATGGGGGACAGATCCGGAGATCTTGCTGGCCAGGGTAGTTGACTTACACCTTCTAGAGCACGTTGGGTGGCACGGGATACATGCGGACGTGCATTGTCCTGTTGGAACAGCAAGTTCCCTTGCCGGTCTAGGAATGGTAGAACGATGGGTTCGATGACGGTTTGGATGTACCGTGCACTATTCAGTGTCCCCTCGACAATCACCAGTGGTGTACGGCCAGTGTAGGAGATCGCTCCCCACACCATGATGCCGGGTGTTGGCCCTGTGTGCCTCGGTCGTATGCAGTCCTGATTGTGGCGCTCACCTGCACGGCGCCAAACACGCATACGACCATCATTGGCACCAAGGCAGAAGCGACTCTCATCGCTGAAGACGACACGTCTCCATTCGTCCCTCCATTCACGCCTGTCGCGACACCACTGGAGGCGGGCTGCACGATGTTGGGGCGTGAGCGGAAGACGGCCTAACGGTGTGCGGGACCGTAGCCCAGCTTCATGGAGACGGTTCCGAATGGTCCTCGCCGATACCCCAGGAGCAACAGTGTCCCTAATTTGCTGGGAAGTGGCGGTGCGGTCCCCTACGGCACTGCGTAGGATCCTACGGTCTTGGCGTGCATCCGTGCGTCGCTGCGGTCCGGTCCCAGGTCGACGGGCACGTGCACCTTCCGACGACCACTGGCGACAACATCGATGTACTGTGGAGACCTCACGCCCCACGTGTTGAGCAATTCGGCGGTGCGTCCACCCGGCCTCACGCATGCCCACTATACGCCCTCGCTCAAAGTCCGTCAACTGCACATACGGTTCACGTCCACGCTGTCGCGGCATGCTACCAGTGTTAAAGACTGCGATGGAGCTCCGTATGCCACGGCAAACTGGCTGACACTGACGGCGGCGGTGCACAAATGCTGCGCAGCTAGCGCCATTCGACGGCCAACACCGCGGTTCCTGGTGTGTCCGCTGTGCCGTGCGTGTGATCATTGCTTGTACAGCCCTCTCGCAGTGTCCGGAGCAAGTATGGTGGGTCTGACACACCGGTGTCAATGTGTTCTTTTTTCCATTTCCAGGAGTGTAGTTCATTTTCTGCAACAGTTAAACACATTAATCATGTGAAAAAACAGTGCAGTATGAAAAAGCCGTCCGTTGGCAAGGATACATCCATCAACCCTCCGTCGTATTGAATCCCTGATGCGCTGATGTATTCCTGGAGAATTACGCATTCTTTCACAGCCTTCCACAACACAGGCATCAGGACTCTACACATCATGTATTTACGATTAAGACTAACTATCTTTGCTTGTGTGGACAGGCGTGACTGAGTATTCTCGCACTCGTAGGATAAAGTCGAAGATTGACAGATCCGTCCCACATTGTTCTTGACCAATCCTCCCCAGCAACACCAATCTTACTCATCCAAATGCACAAGATCTCTCCAGATGTGTGGGTGTCGCGGATGGTAGCACATTTTGTTTATGTCTAGCAGGCATGGAGTGTTGCAGTGATGTAACAGTCAGTTAAGAAGAAATGTGTGGTTTATACATGAAGGAGTTCCAAACTGATGGAGTTTGAACATTTCACGTAAATCAACCGTGCTATCAATTTTGAAGCTTTATTCCAATGTCTGTTGTCAGTACCAGGAAGGTACCGGCATGACATGCCGGCCGCTGTGGCAGAGCGGTTCTAGGCGCTTCAGTCCGCAAACGCGCTGCTGCTACGGTCGCAGGTTCGAATCCCGCTTCTGGCATGGATATGTGTGATGTCCTTAGATTAGTTAGGTTTAAGTAGCTCTAGATGTAGGGGACTGGTGACCTCAGATGTTAAGTCACATAGCGCTTAGAGCCATTTGAACCATTTTTTGAGATAATGATCATAGAGCACAAACATACACTCTTATGCTTACAGGGTTCTACGCGTAAAAATGCTATATTGTTAAAGTCATATGGTTTCCGAGGTATTAGTCGCAAGGAATGCAACGGTCTTAATATTAATGCAGGATATATTTTTCCAACGTCAGACATACTACCACGCTGCAAGGTTCCTTCCCTAATCACAATGGTCGCAAACTTTAAAATAAAACTACTTCCTTCTCCTCTATTCTGGTGTCCTAGGAAGGCATCGACAGTGTATATCCGCCGCTCGAGCTGCTTATAAACCAACCAGAACGAAGTCAAGAGACTGCTGATCTGTCTCTTAGGAAATTAATAGAAATTGGAAACCTACATACCCTCAATCACACTTCCCATGTCAATGAAGCTTATCATTAGTAGCAGTAACTTTGGTTTTGATGGATACGGCTATGTCTCACTAGAAAATAGAGCGAGGGAAAACCGACATGTATGTTTCCAATAGCTGATACATTGAGGTACCACCCACGCTCTGCTGCACGAAAATGCACACAAAGATGCAGTAACATGTTACGAGGGATTAAGCACCACAATCAGAAGCCAAAGAATACAGAAATACAGGAAGTAGACCAAATACAGTGCATCTGTAGAATATGTTGTTGAGAGTGACTGTGTTCATTGTAGTACAGTGCAACACCGTCCGAATAATGTAATGTTCTGTACTGTACGTAAGAATAATACTCATGAAGGACTGCCTCAATCTTTTCAACGGACATCTAGCACACAGAATAGTGGAACTGGGATGATTGTGTGTCGTTACCGTGGATCTTTAAGTGTATAAAAAAGAGGAGTGATAGGCACAACGGATGCCTGGTTTGTTGTTATTACTGGAGAATCTAGAGAATATTGTTACAAAATATCGGTAACATAACTTGCACCGAAAATGTTATACTTTTTTAGCAGGATGAATTTAAATGTGCTTACATCCCCTAAAGAATCGTTTTGCGAAGAGTTTTTCGCTGTTTGTGGCGCTGCAGCACTATCGACAATAACGTACAACTGGTTGAAATTGAGACTTCGCGACTGGTAATATGCATGCATAGTCTCTATATGTATGTGTGTGTAGATCTGTCAATGGCAGATGGTTGCGGTTTGAATGCATAGCGTGCTACCTGTTTGTCTGTAAATTACATTGCCGGGGGTAAGCACTCTGTAGTGTTCGTTCCAGGATGCTAAGTGTTGTCGACACGCTGTCACCTAACGAATAACTTAGAACTAGGATAAAAAAATACTCGGAATCTACAGTTTCCGAGGACGTATCAGAGTTGGAACGTGTAAACAAAAGTAGCGAAGCTCATCTGCTAAGCAATAAGAGCATATACTTAGGGGAAAAAGAATGTCAGAGCAGCAGCAGAAGTCAATCAGAAGTCAGCTCTGTACACATGTCAGTTTCTTGTTGCAGATCCCTACACGGTAGAGAGGAAGCCAGATCAAGTGTATCGCTACATGTGTCTGCAGACAAGCTCTCTGATGTGTTGTAGCAGTACACAGATTTGTTTGCAGACAATCTGCACCACTCACTGACTCTCATCTAGGTACGAGGCGAATGTTACTACACATTCATGATCTTCCTATCGAAAATGCATGCATGTAGATCATTGGGAAGAGGTATATTCTTAGGACTTTTTTTAGTACGTTGGTGTCCGCCCCTGGTAGCTTAGTGGTCAGCCCGCCCGAGTTCGATTCCCGGCTGGGTCGGAGATTTTCTCCGCTCAGGGACTGGATGTTGTGTTGTCCTTATCATCATCATTTCATCCCCATCGACAAGCAAGTCGACGAAGTCGCGTCAACTCGAAAGACTTGCACCAGGCGAACGGTCTACCCGACTGGAGGCCCTAGCCACACGGCAATAAAAAATAAGTAGGTTGGTGTATGGGACATGCAAATAACCTCGTATAAAATCAAACAAAGAATAGGTATGCCGGCTATACGACCATATACACATGGAAAAATATAAAAAATATTAAAAAATGATATAAAATCGGCAAAAATCAAGAAAAAGTTGGTATAATTACGACAAATTGACGGTAAATTTCTAAAATTGAGGGAATTACGACAAAATATGTAAAATCGCGAAAAAAACTTGCAAAATTACTTAAATTGACTGAGGATACGTTAAATGTGGGGAATTGAGGTTGGTTGGAGGTACACAGATACTCTAGAACGAGAAAAGCTTAAAAATTATTCTCTGGCTCATTCACTTTTAATCCTTCCCCTCCCCTATAAACTATGTGGGTTCTCATAACACATACTTCAACAAAAGTGACATAAATATTACAAAGATACGTCATATTAAAAAAGGGAAAACATTTGCATCCCAATCCATAACTGTGTTCTCACACATGCAGTCGAATACAGATATTAGCAAATTAGGTTGGCTCTCGTAAACAGTATTAATCCGTAAGTATTAAGCAGAAGAATCACTGCGTTTATCAGACAAGCCATCCCCTACAGTGTTCTGTAGGAGAGTGGACCGATGTCACTTATACCACGTTTAATAGTGTGAGGGGGGGGGGGGGGGGTGTACTCGACGCGCGGGATTAGCCAAGCGGTCTCAGGGCGCTGCAGTCATGGACTGTGGGGCTGGTCCCGGCGGAGGTTCGAGTCCTCCCTCGGGCATGTGTGTGTGTGTGTCTGTCCTTAGGATAATTTAGGTTAAGTAGTGTGTAAGCTTAGACACTGATGACCTTAGCAGTTAAGTCCCATAAGCTTTCACACACATTTGAACATTTTTTTTTCTGGGTGTATTCAAGAGACATGGTGTTAGGACGCAATTGCTGTTTTTCCTACACATGAGCAAAAGTACCTAACATCAAACCAGGACTTCTTTGTGCAGGAGGAATGCTACCAGACATGTGGTGGTGCTAATGTAAACAGCAATAGGACGTTACATCTCCTTTGGCTACTGATCGTGGTGCTTACTCCCTCGTAAGAAGTTGCTGCTTCTTCGCGTGCATTTTTGTGTAGCAGGACGTGGGTGGTGCCTCAATGTGTCAGTTATTGGAAATATTCATGTCGGTTTTCCATCGCTCTATTTCCTAGTGAGACATAGCTGGATCCTTCAAAACCAGTACTACTGCTATTAATGATAAGCATGACTGATGTGGTTGATGGAACATACATTTCCTACTAAAGAAGATGTATAAAAGCCACTAATTTCCTAAGAGACAGAACAACAGTCTCCTTGCTTAGTTGTTTACAAGCAGCTCGAGTAGCAGATGTACACTGTCGATGCCTTTCTAGAGTGCCAGAATGGCGAAGAAGGAAGTACTTTTACCATTTTAAGGTTTGCTACCATAGTGATTATGGTAGGAAACTAGTATGTCTGATGTTGTACAAATATATCTCGAATTAGATTATTAAGGGCGTTGCATTCCTTACGACTAATACTTCAGAAACCAAATGGCTGTAACAATATACACTCCTGGAAATTGAAATAAGAACACCATGAATTCATTGTCCCAGGAAGGGGAAACTTTATTGACACATTCCTGGGGTCAGATACATCACATGATCACACTGACAGAACCACAGGCACACAGACACAGGCAACAGAGCATGCACAATGTCGGCACTAGTACAGTGTATATCCACCTTTCGCAGCAATGCAGGCTGCTATTCTCCCATGGAGACGATCGTAGAGATGCTGGATGTAGTCGTGTGGAACGGCTTGCCATGCCATTTCCACCTGGCACCTCAGTTGGATCAGCGTTCGTGCTGGACGTGCAGACCGCGTGAGACGACGCTTCATCCAGTCCCAAACATGCTCAATGGGGGACAGATCCGGAGATCTTGCTGGCCAGGGTAGTTGACTTACACCTTCTAGAGCACGTTGGGTGGCACGGGATACATGCGGACGTGCATTGTCCTGTTGGAACAGCAAGTTCCCTTGCCGGTCTAGGAATGGTAGAACGATGGGTTCGATGACGGTTTGGATGTACCGTGCACTATTCAGTGTCCCCTCGACGATCACCAGTGGTGTACGGCCAGTGCAGGAGATCGCTCCCCACACCATGATGCCGGGTGTTGGCCCTGTGTGCCTCGGTAGTATGCAGTCCTGATTGTGGCGCTCACCTGCACGGCGCCAAACACGCATACGACCATCATTGGCACCAAGGCAGAAGCGACTCTCATCGCTGAAGACGACACGTCTCCATTCGTCCCTCCATTCACGCCTGTCGCGACACCACTGGAGGCGGGCTGCACGATGTTGGGGCGTGAGCGGAAGACGGCCTAACGGTGTGCGGGACCGTAGCCCAGCTTCATGGAGACGGTTGCGAATGGTCCTCGCCGATACCCCAGGAGCAACAGTGTCCCTAATTTGCTGGGAAGTGGCGGTGCGGTCCCCTACGGCACTGCGTAGGATCCTACGGTCTTGGCGTGCATCCGTGCGTCGCTGCGGTCCGGTCCCAGGTCGACGGGCACGTGCACCTTCCGCCGACCACTGGCGACAACATCGATGTATTGTGGAGACCTCACGCCCCACGTGTTGAGCAATTCGGCGGTACGTCCACCCGGCCTCTCGCATGCCCACTATACGCCCTCGCTCAAAGTCCGTCAACTGCACATACGGTTCACGTCCACGCTGTCGCGGCATGCTACCAGTGTTAAAGACTGCGATGGAGCTCCGTATGCCACGGCAAACTGGCTGACACTTACGGCGGCGGTGCACAAATGCTGCGCAGCTAGCGCCATTCGACGGCCAACACCGCGGTTCCTGGTGTGTCCGCTGTGCCGTGCGTGTGATCATTGCTTGTACAGCCCTCTCGCAGTGTCCGGAGCAAGTATGGTGGGTCTGACACACTGGTGTCAATGTGTTCTTTTTTCCATTTCCAGGAGTGTAGCATTTTTAGGTGCAGAACCATGTAACCATAGGAGTGTATATTCGTGCTCTATAATAATTTCTCTCATGCCGTTACCTTCCTGGTACTGACTACAGACAGTGGAATAATGCTTCAGAATTGATACCACAGTTGATTGGTTCAAAAGGCTCTGAGCACTATGGGACTTAACATCTGAAGTCATCAGTCCCCTAGAACTTAGAACTACTTAAAGCTAACTAACCTAAGGACATCACACACATCCATACGCGAGGTAGGATTCGAACCTGCGACTGTAGCGGTCGCGCGGTTCCAGACTGAAGCTCCTAGAACCGCTCGGCCATACCGGCCAGTAGCACAGTTGATTTACGTGAAATGTTTCAAACTCCATCCATCTTGAGCTCCCTCATGTATAAACCATGCGTGTCTTCATAACTGTCTGTTATATGACTGTAACACTCTCATGTCTACTATACACCGATAAGAGGTGCTAACATCTTCAACACACATGCATCTAGAAAGATATTGTGCAATTGGATGGGTCTCATGGGTAAGATTGGTGCTGCAGGGAGGTTTAGTCAAAGACAATGTGGGAGGGATCTGTCAATCTCCGACTTCATCCTATGAATGCGAGAATACTCTGTCACGCCTGTCCGTACAAGGAAAGGTGGCCAGTCTTAATGGTAAATTCTGCACTATGATCGATGAGCTGGAAATATGTAGGTAACCTTATTGCATCAGTATAGAACGCTGACTGGTACGTTTTAGTGTTTATGGTCAAATGGACATACAGCATAATCATCTATCTGCATTGGCAATTTAGTATATGATGCTTGCAAAGTAGCGGAGGGGTGATTTAGCGATCATGCAGAATTTGGGAAGCATTCTGCCGTATCTGGCTGATGATGAAATTACGGAAGAACAGGTAGAATTGCTAAGATTGATCACGCGATGCGTATTACAGTACATCGTTCCATATCAGCTAAATCTTTCCCATCCCACCCATCCACTGGTATTGGTACGCTGTTGATTTCCACATAGTGGTTGACTGACTCCGCGTGGTTGAGATGGAGGGAGTCTTGGCGGAACACTGGATATCTGCTACTTGTAACTGTGGAGCATGGGATTAAACGTAGCGGTCCATCACCTTCAGACAGTTGTTTGGAAGCGTCCCTCAATGCTGCAGACTCGTTCTATTTCGATATGCTGTGATGCCCTCCAAATGTTTTTTCTTTTCGTCAATAAGATAACAATACCTCTTTTAATGTCCACTACCTGTCGCTTGTTGAGAACAGCACCTTCCGGCGACGGTCAGTAGCAGAACAGTAATCACGTACAGGACTGCAAAATCAGGAAACAATGCTCTCCAAAGCAGAAAACTGAGACATCTGCTACCTGGTAGCTGTGAAAGATGAGATCAACTGTATGTCGCGATGTCTTCCACATTTTTGTCAACCTGTGTGTTGTGGTAACGTACTTTACATCATGTGATGTTCAGCTTTCTGTGAGAGGCGATGGATGGAAACGTGTTAATGTCCGTTCAGCATGTGACACAGATCTCGGTGCCATGGCAGAAAAACGTAGCCTTCTTCCTGCTAACTTGTAGGTGGAAGTTAGAGGTTGAGTACATATGCCACTAATTTCTTGTCGTATTGTGAAATTTTTTCCCTGCAGGATAACACCAGTCGTATGGCATCGTCAATTTTTGAGTTGTATTTCGAGTTTTGTCACTTCTTGTGTAGCGCAATGCATATAGTAGTATAACTAGGGCCGACCGTTATGATTAATTACGTAATTGTGACGGATCTCTACTTCCGTTTCCAAACCAAAATAAATAAGTACACTAATCTAACCTTCTTATCCTACATCTTAACAGCTTCCATGTGTTCTGGTGGGCGGTGCTCTTGGGCTTTCCATCCAGAAGGACGAGGGTTCGAGTCCCGGGAAGGGCACTACCATTTTTTATTTCCCACCAATTCTCGTGAACGTCAGCACCAAAATTCGGAATTCCCGCCAACGGGGTATGTGGGGGGGGGGGAGGAGGGGGAATGGGATGGGGATCCATGTGCAGGCTGAGGAAAGCATATGAAGTCATCCGGGGGACGAGGGGCGAGGGAAGATGGGGATTAATTAATTGATCAATTTATACCAAAATTAAGCCGATACTGCCATCTCGCTACTTCTCCATTATGTAGCATAAATCGGCGATGAAATGGGAGGAACAGCATGACATTCGGCTAGGTTTCTTGCAGTGCCGCTACAAGGCATATGGTGTAGGATCATCGCTGGCGTTCACAACACAGATGGATATAATTTTAAGCTAAAGGAAGTGAGAGTTCCGTCACAACGCGACATTTCGTCATTTCGTCGCAGCCATATTCAAATGTCTGATGTTCAAATACGTGTGCTGAATGTTGTACTCCAAAACACTTGGATCTGTACTAGCATTATACTGTGTTATCAGATCTACTACAGATTACTGACAGTCCTGCTTTACTGAGTGCGCTGTCCTTCGACTTCAGCGTTATGATAAGGCGTGAAGTCCAACACCTTGTCTCTACTCGTCGTTTCGCTATGTTTCAATCGTTTTCCATAGATGCTCACGACATCAGCATGCGAATAGCCAACCTGCATGGCCGTTTCCGAGATGCTTGTTCCCAGGCCCATAACGATCTGCCATATGTCAAAGTCGACTATGTCAGAGGCCTTCCACCTTTGCGACCAGTATTACAAAATATCTCTCTGGTGGGCAGGTATATGGGTGCCTCAATCAATCTTTGCCTCTCAACATCTGTAAGACATAGAACCATCGATTCTGTGACACTACTATGAAAACTATGCGCAGAGGATATTAACACAAATGACTATAAAAGGTGGCCCTTGCAGTGACACTGAAGGCGACTCACTACTCCTTCTATTTCCCACAAAAGTAAATAAAATTATTAAAGGTGATCGTGGGGGTCTTGTGAACTTGAATGAAAAAAGGAATTAAATACCATGACAGATTGATTCATAGGAGCACTTGTTGAATGGACTGTGGGTGAACAGAACACCTTGATTGCACCCTATCTAATATCCAAAAGTACAGTGACCTGGTTGGCAGTTGTTGAAGTGGGACCAGCGGTGATGACTCGACTTTAACCGCGACTTTAAAGAGATAACGCAATCTGACCATGATTAATACGACTGACATTGGTTCTGAACTCAACTCGCAAACAAAGTAGTACAACGCACTTGGATTGGACAACTACTGCTGCTTCAATGGTCATGCAGAAAAATAAGAGAATTTGCTCTAATGATTCCTAGTGTTGGTGCTGCGAAATGCCTATCATAACATGTAGAAAACTCAGATGCGATGCATAGTGCACCTCGCCGTTGAATCAGTCAGTGGACCTCCGTCACCTTTCGTCCAACTTTGGCCAGACTCCAAGTCCAAAAACCAAATCATCTCGTCCAGACTCCTTGCTCCTTCGTGGATCATGACCGAAACTCGCCCTCACTTTTTTACGGATCAAGACCCAATCTCGATTTCTTATGCATTCTTCCACAAAATGCGAAGGAAAAAATCTCTTTCCACACACTATTTCCCAGGCCACGAAATGCCCCGTATGGAGTTCTCGCCAACAAACTGAAACCGCCAATCGAAAGATCGACACCCCTGTGTCAATTGTGTATCACTTCGCGTACTGTACAACCTCCACCCACAAGAAGAGAAAAAAATGTTCTTTCAATCCTAGTACATAGGCAGGCATCTGCTGTGACGAAATTCTTAGGTCACGCACTGCGGCCCAGTCAACACACTACTATTTTTCAAACTTTTGCTCCGAGAAATGTTTTCGCCAACAAGCAGATACCAATCTTAGCAGAAATGAGACAATATGAGGCCCCCTACTGAAACGTAGACTGCACCTCATATCAGCCGGGAACAGTTGCCGCTCTCACATTCCTACGCAATTTCTGCGGAAGAAGTTGTCCAATTCTCCTCTGGCTACAGGGACAATATAGTCGAGGCCCAGCCGCTGCCTCTCCATTCCATGTGTACAGTTACTCCCTGTGGCTCGGGCTGCATCCATTGTTATGGGCACCGCCATGGCAAAGAGCATCTGCTTCCCTTTGCACACGCGTGGCCTATTGCATTCTCACAACTCGGACTATTCAGCCTCACCTGCCACAGCCGTTACCCCCCGACCAAAACAAGCGCCCGTCTCTTTCACCTCAAATGACCACGTGCATCTAGTTAAGAATGAATTCATCGTTACTACCACTACCAACCCTCTCTAATAATCTCAATGACCATAGGACATGTGATTATCATCTTGACTGAGCATATAAAGTGGAAGAAAGGCAGGTCGAAAGGACCTGCCGTCTTTCAGTATCGTCTCGAGAATGATTCGCCTTTCGTCTCTGCTTTGCTTATATACTTTACTTACCGTGTCACGTACTGGCAACGCCATCAGGTGTTATTCACTCTCGTTACAGAGAGTGGTCAGAATGTTTTGGCTTTTCACTGTATGATTTTCTGTATAAGCGGGTAAAGAGTACAACATCGGATCATAAACGTTGAAATGTATTACTAAAGAAATTCGCAGTAAATACGAAGACGGTGTACAAGGATTGCGACACAGATCTCCAGATGTAGGAAGACTGTATTGAAAAGAGCTAAATGACACAGATCACAAATCGATAATCGTGGAACGCAAATATTTGAACGATGTGAATGATGATGACAAAAGAACACCGATCGTAAATAAAGAGTGCAGTAGCCGGAATGAAGAATGAGGAAACAGTGGGTACAATTAACACTGAAAATACGTGTTTGACCTAAGAAGAAATTAGAGAAATGTTGAACTTACAGAACGAAGTATGTGACAGTGGCTATTGGTCGGAGGTCTTTTTGATACTGTTGATTGATTCCAATACCAATGACACAGTTAACTGAGAAATGAGTGACCAAAGGACAATTTGCCTCATTTCACATGCAACCTCGTATAAAATTAAGGATAACGAAAAAGAGATTAGGAAAGGTATTTGAGGCGAAGTTTGGTTTTGGATGGAATAAGGGCTCAAGAGACACAACGGACTCTGGAAAAATTTGGTAGAGACATTTATTGTTCCGTTATATGTGTGGAAAAGGCATCTGATATCATGCAGTGGGATAGGTGTATAACTATAATAAGGATAAAAAGACTGGACTGGAATATCAGGTGGCTTGCAAACTTTTCACATTTAAACAAAAATGTTTAAATATGTAGATTGTAGTGAGAGCAAGACGGGAAAGTACTAGCTGCACTGGACTGGAAAAGAGTTAGGGAGGGCTGTTCCCTGTCTCCTACTCTTTTCAGTATGTATTGAAAGAACAGGATGAGCAATGCCAGGGGGTAAATATGGGGAAAGAAGAATTTGATGTTTGAGGTTTGCAGACGGCATGTCGTTTCTAGCAACGGACGAGTTGCAGAAAATACTGGAGGCCACTGAAGGTAAACACAAGAGCTATGGAATAAAATTAACGCAAAAGAAAAAAACAAAAGAATGGCACAACGTGGAAATAAAAGAATGAAGCTAATGCTGACTGGAGAAAAATTAGAACACTTGCAAAGCTGTAAACACCAAAGAAGCATAATAGAAAACGGCTGGAAGTGCAGCACAAAAATTAAAATGGGGATGGTAATAGCGAAAAATGTCTTTTCTAAGCAAAGGAACAATATGGATAAAAATTTGAGAAGGACTGATAGTGTTTTAAATGGTGCTGAAACGTGATAAGTAGGAACGAAAGGTAGGGGAAGGCTAGAGGCTTTTGAGATACTGATGTGGCGGAGGACGGAAAGAATAAGTCGGGCTGGTAGGTTCAATAATTAGGAGGTACTGAGATGAGTGGCGGAGCAGAGACAACTACTGAGTGTAGTAAACACAAGAAAAAGAAATAGGATAGGACGTATATATTTAGGACAAAGGAGGCACTTATAAAAACAGTACTGTAAGGGCGTGTGAAAGGGAAGAAGCGACGGAGGAGGAACAGATTTCAAATCCTGGACGATGTGCCAGCCGGCTGTACATGTAACAGCATCAACAAAGGAACAATGGAGACGCAAAGGGTCTGCTAACATGGCACAAAACGTACGGTGGTGATGACGAGTAGCCTAAGGCATCGAAAGTTCGGGCTTATGGTTTGGTGCGATGCCTATTCGCTGTCTTTAAATGGATGCGGAAGATGTTATCTACTTACTCTCTAGCGTACAACATAGACCGTAGTTTAAATGTTTCCTATCGTTGTTATAACATTGAGTCGTATCACGCAAATATTCCTTGCTTCTCCTCCGTCTTCATAGCCTCGGTACGACTAAAATGAAGAGGTCTGTTCCTCTGAAGCCTGCTGTGTCGTCGACTTTTCAAAACGTCTTGGGGAACCTCGCTATTGTCTGTCCAATTAGCAGTAAAGAACTCGTGGCATTTACTCTGAGTGTGACCAGTCGCTGCCATTACCGCCGCCAGCGTGCGTACCCACGTTCTATGCAAATGGCTGTTACTATGCAGACCTTGACAGAGTAAAAGAAATGCCACAGTTCGCGCAAAAACCCGATCGGGAAGTAAAACGTTATGCGAGCTGCCAGCTGTCTAGTGCCAATCACATTCCTTTCAAAGGCAAAAGATAATTTCTGTCTGATGCAAACTTGCTAGGAAACAAACCAACAAGATTGCAAATCCCTTGCATCACCTAATTATTCAACTCAAAGTTTGATGCTACTGAAGGAAGCTGCAACTATTGCAAAGATAACACCCGCTACAGGGCCTTAATTAACGTCTGAGCATGCTGAGATGCCTGAAAAGAAGAGGCGGACATTGTTCTTCGATAAATTACTCAAGACGTCTTAATATGGTCAGAGTGAGAAGGTAAAAGTATTGTTCGAAGTACTCTAGTGAGAGAAAGTGAGGAATGGTCTTAAATCTGAAATTTTGATGAAATAACGTAGAGAGTTAATGTGTCTGCCTGTGGACATCGAGTTTTCTGGAGACGAGGTACAAACACTACGAAAGAACGATGAAAGCCACAGTACTTCCCTCGTCACCTATCCGTTCCAACGCTCACCCAAAGTGGTTTGCGGAGATAACGAAACCCTAAATCAGAAGTGCCCAGCAGAGATTTACACTGCAGTCCCCCGTCCCCTCCCCCCTTTCCCCAACGCGAATCAAATGGTATGCTGTGTACCTTCGTCATATAGCGTGTAAGTGGTTTACATTGTACAGATGTAGTTGAAAGCTCTGTATGCACGCTCTTATCCGTTTGCCAAATAATTAGCAAAACAGATTCATTCCTTCCATTAAGCAGCTTCGTAATGTCCAAATCGCTGAATAACGCTGATGGTAGTTAAAGGCAATTTACGTACTTTATTTTTTAAGCTTTTGTATTTATCTGTATTAATAGTTTGTTACCTAGATGAACTAATGTGGACCATGTTCTTACCTTACATTTTTAAACAAGTTTCACAAAGTTTGAATAAGTTTTACATACACATTTTTATCGCTTCTTTTTAAATATGTAGTATATTCTTGTGACTTCATCCCTCACTGACGGACAATGGTCCCGGCAGTGTTCGTTGCTACGCACTTCTTTCTTTACAGAAATATTTGTTATTTAGTTATTACTAACAACGAACCCCTTGAGTGTTAAGCGCGATGTGTCAAGTTCAATCTTTACTAACGCTCGTTTGAAAGTGTTGTGTTAACAATTATAGCAGGAAAAATATTAGCTGCTGATGACTCACCATGTTCATCATAGGGTGACAGAAAATGTGAGTCCGACAGGTGCACAGATCATCCTTCTATAGCACGTATGTATTGTACTTCACAAAATGGACATCGTCGACGTTCAAGAAATGCTCAAAATAAACCATTAACTTGCATCATGAACTCCGAATAAAAAATGGACCGCTGGCCGGAGTGGCCGAGCGGTTCTAGGCGCTACAGTCTGGAACCGCGCGACCGCTACGGTCGAAGGTTCGAATCCTGCCTCGGGCATGGATGTGTGTGTGTCCTTAGGTTAGTTAGCTTTAAGTAGTTCTAAGTTCTAGGTGACTGATGACCTTAGAATTTAAGTCCTATAGTGCTCAGAGCCATTTTTGAAAAATGGAGCGCCACAGTGATCAGAAAGGTTCGCACCATCTAGGTCGAAGGCGAAATCCTTGGGAGTTACAAACCGTGTAGGATGTTCAGCTAGCTGTACACTCTTAAAGAATGCATATAGAATCATATTGGTTTAAAAGGGTGATGAGAACTGATGGAATGCGATGGCATGCAACAGAATGCGAAACAGTCTGTCATGGAGCTTATCGTGAAACTGGTTATCCTTTAAGGCGTAGCTGCAGATAGTGCGATAATATGTTTCGTAGGCATAGAAAAAACAAACATCCAGAGGCTGGATTTGTCCAGTGGTTACAGGTGGTATGAATTGCAATGTCACACACTTTTCAGGCGGGATAGTGTGCTATAAAGGAGTATGACTTTTATACGCAGACCAGGAATCAAGAAAGGGAAGTTATTTTGACCAGCTATTGGCCAAAAGCAGTGCTCATACCATATCTGTAGTTTTCTTATACCCATTTTCCTTCACCTACTTGCTGTGACGTAAATGTTCCTTACTGCCCTTGTAAGATCACGTACACGAGAAAGAATTGTTGGGTACAGGGCACCTCAAATGCGTTAAGGTAGTGATGTAAGTTGATCTTGACACAACTCACTTGGTACCTCTAATTTACACGGTTCCTTTCATATGATTTCCGTTTCTAATCGAGATTGGTCGGAGTTGAAAAAAATTCCTTACTGAACGATGGGATAAATTAGTTTAGCCCATCTACGAATTGTTGGGTGGATTCCGCAGTTTAATTGCATCATCAGGTTGATTCTCTGTTTTAAATTTCGTCATCGTACGTCTCCCAGTTCTGTGGTACTGTTTGAAGTTACGCAACCATTCACTGTTTCCCTTGAAATCACTGTAATCTATGTCGCGCGCAATTTGATGTGCATGACGTAGTACGTCACTATAATGTACATCCTACAAATTGTATCGAGCAACCTTGAAATGTGCAAACATGAGTTACGAGTTTTTGTAAAAAGCGCGCCTTGTCCTCCTTTGAATATCCATAGTTTTTCTTACGCACTACACGATCTTGTTGCTGCCAGCATATTCGAAACCTGTTCATACATATTTGCGGGTGATCTTTCAGGTACGTAATTTTGTTTAGTATCCGCTGCCTGGAGAACAACTGCCCTTCGCTATGTTTCACTGGAAACGGGATTTGTGGCTCCCTGTCCGACATGGATGATGAGCTACACGGCTCGACGCCTGTTTCAGTATCACTTTCACTTGTTAAGCACGTATCGTCATCATTGTAATTCTCATGTACATTGTCCTCAAAGTCTAGTGTATACATCACCATACATTCCACTGACTCACCTTGCAGAAACGCTAATATTTCATCTGTCACTTCTTTCTCACTCTCCGAAATTCATTGGGTTCCTTTCTGACGAAATGTCCACTTCGGCAACTGCTGTTGTAAATATAATGTAGTATTTGCTTTACCTATCGTTGCCATTACTCTGCTTCGTATGTACACCACTAGCACTGTAGCACCGTTGTGAGTTACTCGTCGACTCAAGAATTCAACTACGGTCTGTACTTTCATGCTGTGCTCACCATTGGATACCTCCATTTCCTCCACACTGTTGCCATTAGCAGCCAATATTGCAGTTACATGATAGACAATATTTGGGGCGTCGAATACCATAATCATCATTGGCCTTTTGAGACCTCGTTCTCAGGGAGGTCCTTGTAAGTAACCTATTGAAACTACTCTCCACCTAATATTAAAAACATTTTGAGAAAGTAATGAAGAAGAACTAATACTGATCAGCGTGAGACGGAGAGAGGATATGACAAAAAAAGAATAAAAGAACAGTTAAATGTGGACGAGATTTCGCATTATTACAAAAATATGTGGAGCAGGTGACGATTAGTATATCAATTTTTGAGTAATCTTATGTAATCTGAGTGGTCAGTGCAATCCACGTGCAATTCGTCTTTCGCACTACAAACCTACGTGATACGGACTGACCTTCAAACTCAGATTCTCAACCGTTCACATCTCCGATTCGGAATCGAAGAAAGTCTGACAATTTAATGGACCTGTTCCCCCTTATTCTGTTTGTTACTGGCGCCGAACCGTTCCTTTCCTTCACTGTACGTCATATCTATCGGCCCTTGGCGTGCATTAGTTGGTAAGTACACTTTCTTTTGGCCGTCTGTGAGAAGACCGGAGGTATTGAGTTTTAGAAACCAAATTTCATTTCAGTATTAGGCGCTCTGCAACTTCTATGTACCTATTTTATCTGTTTGACAAACCCTGGTGTCAGGACTATATTTTATATGATTAATGTAACTATGCAGATGTTTGCCTAAACGATAAGGACATATCACTTCATGCTGTTATAATACTGTATCTTCTGAAGAAGATAGATTTATATCTATTGAAACCTAGGTAAAGATTACTTTATCCTTTGCAATTGGTCGGCTGTTCTTAGTCTGATTCAAATTTCATTTCATGTCACATTGCTTCGTAGATAGGACAGATTTGAGCCGCTGTCTCACTTCTTTCGCAAACGACATTCGTCATTTGAGTAGGACTTGGACGGATATACCTGTACCAAAGTACCAACGGTCGCTCAATCACAGCTGGGTTTCCTCTTTTCCTTGATTTTATTTAAATATCCCAGGTATGGTCATGTACCAAAGTACCAACGGTCGCTCAATCACAGCTGGGTTTCCTCTTTTCCTTGATTTTATTTAAATATCCCAGGTATGGTCCATGTCCTATCACGTAGTTTTCAAGACCAGTAACTGAGTAAGTAAAAATCTAAGTTTAGTTTCGGGCTGTACGAGAGATGACGGACAGATGACGGTCATCATGGGGGGATATCAAGCATAATTAATGAGCTGATAACTTTGATAGGCAAATTTCACCCTGATAAATAATTTTTCCTGTAATTTTGAAGCAACCAATGGCTACCTAAGATAAAGAACTACTGGAGGAGAAGTTCCGCAAAATTCCCAGCAGTTTAGAAACAAGATTAGTAAAATAGTCACAAAAAGGCGACTTTGTTGAAGATGCAGACTTTAGCCGTTACATTTAAATTTGGTTTTCAGTGACGCTTCGGTAGAGGAAGAAGCTGTTTTTCACGGTAGAGTCCGTTTGTCGCCTCTTCAGGGTGACCAGTTTAGAACTCCGCTCATGTCTGACCCGCCGAAGCAGGGATAGCACTGTTCCCCCAGCCAGGCTGAAAGTGTGGGACTATTTTTTCTGCAGGGCAATAGCACTAATGAGTGCACTAGGGGGCGATAAAAACCGGAAACGCACGCTCTGGACCCCCATTCTGAAGCAGCTCCTGAGCACGATCGATCGATTACAGTACATCGGAAGATTAGCATGCATCATCTTAGTCGCAGCACGCCCTGGACTTCATTACTTTAAAACCAGGCATGTCCAGTAAATACGCGACTCGAATCCGACTGCATTTCTCGATAAATCGCCGTAGGGCCGCGATCGCGACGACATCATGTGCTCATTTCCGAACCTCCATCCGGTACACCGATTACTCTACGATGCACTTATGGTAAGGAATGCGCTGAAGCGCTCGCAACCTAGTTTCCACGCCTGAATCTATCTCACAGCTAACTGATTATTTTGCATCTGCCCTGGTCTCGTTCTCTCTTAATACTTCAAGTATTTTTCCCGTAAGGCTGAACGAACTTTCACTATTATTTACTTCTGCAATTCACGTAGCAGTTCTCTGTGGACATGTTGCTGTAGCCATTTGTAGCTCGGAATTTTGGATTCTTGGCTATTTCCATATTGTGAAGGCTGTCTCGCGTTTCGCATTGTTATTGAGGGCAGACACTGATTTATTTAAACTTGCAGTATCTCAGTTGCTTCTGTAGTCCTTACCCCTGCGCCTCAGTATTTTTAATCACGCTACAACTTAAACAATGTTTTTTGTTTATAAGATTCGATGCTACTGTCGATGTGATAGGCAGTTATACAGATAGGTGTGATTTATCGGCAAGATTACAAAAAGTAGCAGCCGAGTTGCAAGTACATTTTTAAATAATCCTACTCCTTTTAAACATGAAATAGTTTCACTGTGACGTCTAGGAATGAAACAAATGGGATGTGCAGTTCTCGCGTCCGTCGGCCGTCGTAATTTAATATATTATTTATTGGTAACGTAAATTGTTGCCGACTTACGTGGTGGGCCTTAATCAAAATGATACTTAATTTTAATTTTGATTTACAATTAAACGCTTTTGTGAAGTTCTCTTTTTTTTTTTAACAATATTGATCTTCAGCTTCGACCATAGATATTGGTAGACTGGTCATGACGTATATTTCGTGGCACCAACATATCTACTGCTATACCACGTGACTATTGGCAAAACAATGGTGGTATCCTGTTGTGCTTATGGTTGTACCGAGCGTTTTGTGAAGGGAAGTAACATTAAATTTCACGTGTAAGTATTTTTAGTTTAATTTAGCGGCATTTCTTGAACACTGATAAGCTATTTTGTGTATCATATCCTTACCCAGAACGCCACAGTTACGTAAATTGGCGGTTTGAAGTGCTGTGTGTGTTTTCAGGCGCACATTGCAATCGTATATATTTCTTGAAATGGTAAGCTACAAAGCTGCTTTTTCTCTTTCGTGTAGGTTTCCAAAGGATGAAGGGCGCAGGCAGATGTGGATACAGGCAGTGAAACGAAAAGATTTCAAGCCTACTGCGCACACACGCATCTGTTCGAAAAACAAAGATGATGTGACTTACCAAACGAAAGCGCGGGCATGACGATAGACACACAAACAAACACAAACATACACACAAAATTCAAGCTTTCGCAACCAACGGTTGCTTCGTCACGAAAGAGGGAAAGAGAGGAAAAGACGAAAGGATGTGGGTTTTAAGGGAGAGGGTAAGGAGTCATTCCAATCCCAGGAGCGGAAAGACTTACCTTAGGGGGGAAAAAAGGACAGGTATACACTCGCACACACACACACACACATATCCATCCGCACATACACAGACACACCTATATATATATATATATATATATATATATATATATAAATATATATATATATATATATATATATATATATATATATATTGTGTGTGTGTGTGTGTGTGAGAGAGAGAGAGAGAGAGAGAGAGAGAGATATTTATTACCAATAACCCTTCCCACTCCAAAAGCAATGGCAATGTGCATTGCTACTACATAAGAAGAAAGGATGATTTTTACTATCCTGGATTAAATCTGACTTTGTTACAAAAAGGGGTGAATTATGCTGGTATTATTTTAAAGAACAATTTGCAAAAACAAGTTAGGAGTTTGATTTCTCATCAGGGTTTAGTTTTATTTTGTACTTCCCAGTTACAAAACATACGAATCAGAAACAGATACTGAATACCATTGGCAAAAAGGTAGTTGTATGGCCTATGTTAGTTTCCAGATAATAAGCTGTAATGTATGGGATAAATAATATGCTGCTACAAAAATCTTTGGTCATTTACCAAAAAGCATTAAAAGCCTGACAGATAGCCAACCAGCATTTAAAATCAAACTAAAAGAATCTATGAATGACAGCTCCTACTCAGTAGAAGATTTTTTAGGTATAAATAAGTGATTGGAAGAATTGTCATGTAATGATAGGTCTACCTTTCATTAAACTGACACATCATTGCGAAGTATCGTATTCATGATCTGTGGAACAAGTATTAATGTACGTAGGTACTGATTTTGTAGATATCTTATTTGATACATCTACGAAACAAACCGTTTAAACCAAAAAAGAGCTTTCAAATGAAACTGCTTTACGTTTTGAGGGTGAACGACACAATTGAGTTCGTTACATTCGATGTGAACACGTGTATTTACGTTACAGGTTTCGTTGTTTATGCCGGTTTATGAAGTCTATAACACTTTCTACAACCAAGGCACTAGAGTAGTTAGTAGAGAATGCATCTCATAATTGGTAACACTGAAATATTCGCGGCGAATATATTGCCGAACATCGAAAGTGTTTCAGCAGTTCACAAAGTTCATTGTGAAGTAATGGCTGTAAAACTAAATTTGTACAGTGGTTACGCAATAATTTATCACTTCTAGCTGTGTTTACATAAGCTACATTTAATGTGGTGAAGTTAGCAGGAAATCCACTGAGAAATACTGGAAGTGAAATCAGGAATCAGAATGCTGCCTTGAACTCCCACCGACGTTCTGCCAACAGTCACGTGATTCTATGTTGCAGCCACGCCAGATGTATAGCCGCTGCACTGCTTGCCCAGTCTATTAGTATCTATGGTCGAAGATCTTCAGCGGAATTAGACTCGCTGAATCTTAAAACATGAGTATATAAGTTGAACAATGGAATAACCTTTTCGTATTAGTTTTCTCTGCTAGTCAGCTCACTTTAAAGCAAAAAATTTTTAGTTATTAATTACAATTGCAGCCCACACACGCCTTACCTCCGTTAACCATTGCATTGCAGTCGGAGTCCTGGCTCTGGCTCTCGGCTGTGGTACTCAAAATAAGAATCTTAAAGCTACGTTTTTCAGCAACGTCGCGCGGCTGTGGAGAAAAATGAATATTACGTTAATAGCGGGCGAGTTTTTCGCTTCCGCTAATTTTTTTTGTAAGTTAATATCGCCACGTAATGGCGTCGTTGGCTGCATCGGCCGCTGCGATTGTTTAACTGCAAATTACTCGAATGCAGGTTAATTCAAAGGAAGGCAGACATGAAATCCGGATCACCTCTTACAAATTAACAGTGAACAATGATATTAAATCAATATATCATCTGCTTATTAGTACAAATATGCTTACAAGTGCCAGCACTCGCTAGATGTCCTTCTACACGCAACCAAGACAAAAGAAGAAGTGAAGACGACTAAAAAATTAACAAAAGAGTGTACCTTGTCGTCTCTTCAGATCATTTTGTTATATTTCTTTGCCCTCGAAACTGAAACGTCCCCTTAGAAAAATTAAACATGACTATGCTTAAACTGACACACAATATTTTTAGCGCAACGCAATTTGACTTTCAAAAATCCCTACAAAAGAATGGCCCTGACTAACATTAACCTATACCTTTCACAAATCACTTACCCCACAAAAATCTTCGTTACTCGAACTACTACAATACAGCGAGCGCCACTACTGCCAGCTAAATAAAAGATTCGAACTACGGAAGGCACTAACTACTGATAGGCATAGTTAGCAAATGAAAGATTTTAATAGAGAACAAACAATGTATTTACCTTAATAGTGTTGAAAAATCATAATATACATAGCAGTTCATGACATCTAGTCTTACAAATTTCAAAACTCCGCCATTTCTCTCCCCACATCCACCACTGCTGGCGGCTCACCTCCAACTGCGCAACGCTACGCGCTGTTCACATCCAGCTGCCGCTGCCCAACACTACAACGGCAGACAACAATGCAAACTAGCCACAGACTGCACACAGCACAGCCAGTGATTTTCATACAGGGTGCTACGTAACGTTGCCAATAAGAAAACATAAACAGTCTACTTACATAGCCCCCATGCTCCCCACAAAAAATTTTACAAATTGTTTTGGGCAGTGGCCAATAATGATTTGATAAAATTTTTCATAATTACAATAACAAAGAAATCAAATGCACACACTTATTGATACAATGTTGGTCAAACGCTAAAATTTTCTCACTGTCCATAAAGACAGTCCTGATCGTTCATCACAGTAAAATAGCAGTGTTTTTCTCAAAGTCTGAGCAGTAAAAGGAAATGCACATGGAATTAGTGGATTTCCATGCAATCTTGAAGAAGTAGTGTTGTCCTTCCAACGGAAAGACGGTGCTGACTCTTGACATGCAGACTGGTATTGGTCCACAACAGAGCAAACCCACAGCAGAGTCAGTCAAAATTTTGAAGAGTATTGGTAGGTAGGTCATCACAGAGCAGACCCACTGTAGTCCTGGTAGAGATTACGGTACTGGTGGGCCACCAGAGGTGCAGACCCACTGCAGTTCTTGTAGAAATAATGGTACTGGCGAGTCAGCAAAGGTGTAGACCTACTGTAGTCCTTGTAGAAATAATGGTATTGGTGGGTCATGAAAGATGCAGACCCACTGTAGTCCTTGTAGAGATGGCCAGCAGCCATCTGTTGTGGCTGTGCAGGTGCACAATCACCATTGCAGAGTCTTGCGGATAATATAGCAAGTCCATAACCACCACTTGTGCACTCACAAAGTTTTTGGAATTGTCCTTAGAACCAGCAATGCTGTTATCCAGTCCCTTGCTGAATTATTAACAAACGTGCAAACACTAACAGTCCCTACTTCTCACATATTGTCCATATACTATGACCAACAGAAACGTGTGCATTGAAATGAAACTTACAAGTTACTTAATTTGATGAACTGGTGTCAATTACAATTTTATTACATAAGAATACAATAATAGTGGTACAAAATACATCATTAAAAATATAACAGTACAGATAACATTTGTAGTAACACAGACTTTACAAAACAATAGAAATAAACATATACATCAGTGTTACAAGAATTATGACATAAGTAAATAAATAAAATAATGAGAATAGTTTTCGAAACATTATTTTCACACATGAGAATTGAAACAGAACAGAATTAATAATGTGTAAACATCTTTACAAAGAAAATAACATATTATTAATGCAAATTATATTTGAGGATAACAGTATTCCTCATCATAGTGAATGTAGCTTTGTACTAGAAAAATTCTACAGCATAAATCTTATTAACTAAACACATAAAGACAGGAAAAAGACAAATACACTAGGATACATAAACACATAGCGGAATAATACAAAAGGAGAGACAGGGTTCGTTTTCAGGGTAACATTTGGTACTGCAGTCCAACCCAAAACTTCATTCTGTAGATCTTTTGTCTTATTTCAACATTTGTTTCCACCAAAAAAATCCAATCCAAGCTCGCTTTCGGTATTTATATGTTCACATATTTCTTACCTCATTATTTATTTTCCATGAAAATCCTACCTAAACCCGTTGTCCCTAAATCCTACTTTTTTGTACATATCCTCTTTCAGAATCCTTTTTTGGACAAACCATTTTCTTATAGCTTCTCAATGCATTTCATCCAATTCATCACAACTCGTTCTCTTATATAGCCTACCCCATCTTAAGCTAACTTAAATCTGCTGAGCTCAGGTGCTAAACTAAGGGACGAGGCAATGCAGCAGCACAAAACAATTAACACAAACAGCAATGACAAAAAATACAAATTGGCAAAGTAAGCAACAATATTACAACTAATATAAGGCAATGAGCATCAAACAAGAAAAATAAATCAGTAGTAAACTGGCTTAGCAGAGTAATAGAAAGTCAAATTCAGTAACACTATGCCTGGCAAACAGCACCAGCAAATGCAATAACTTATATCTAAACATGACATAACTCAAGCAGAAAAAATATTACACTAAAGACAACAATGCAGACAAGGGAAATGTATATTCCCATCTTAATGTCTATGTAATTAAAGTGGTGCACCACAAGAAGTTATTCTACCAAAAAAATTACCAAGTAGTTGAAAAGGAAATTCCGTATGCAATTCCTGTGAAGGGAAATGTCTTTTTATGCTCCTTCGTTTTTTTGAATAGATCATAAAATTATTTACTGGATCTGTAGGCATAAAATATTTATATTAATACATCTATAAAATTTTATTTTAACCAATGCTGCAGTGCAGCTAGAAACTAGATATTAAACAAAATGAGTAAATAAATACATAAAGCAAGCCATATGGCATTTCTCTCAACTAGCAAGACAATAGCCGTGAAATGTTTCTCATCGTTTCATTAGGCATTTTAGTAAATATCATAAATTAAGAGCTCCACAGTATAATCATATGTTTTCAAGTTTGAGCGTGTCGTATTTGCGATGCTTTCTACAAAGGAATGTCAATAGCGAGGATAATGGCCTCCCTTTTTTTTTTTTCTACCTGTGCCTCTGAAAAAGGCACTACAGTGGCAGTCTCATATACAAAATTTCACGGGTCGAGAATTTGCGTTGCAAATGTGTAGATACAAAATCTTATGAATATAACAGTGTCCAAAAAATTTTCGCTGGCATTGTGATACATTCACGCATTTAAACACATTTCATAACTCTTAAAGTATGATTCTTGGTTTCCAACATCCTTTTTCACAAGTCAGAGCCCCTAACCACTACTCATTAGTCCTTACCTTATTGCACATATACATATTCATCGACAATTCTTCAATATTTTATCATAATAAATACGTAGCGTAATCAAATTCCTCATATATGGTAGCATCATCTTATTGATCATAAACATACCTCAACTGCGTAATACACATCGTCGTCATAAAAATAACATCATAACACCTCAGTCAAATCTCAAAAACGTCGTAGCTTTCTGCAATAATGTCAAAACCTAAAAAAAAATTCTCTGCTCATTTCAATAGCGTCATCTACCTCAAATGTACTTTAGAAATCATGCTCCCTTACCAAATACATCATTCAAAGCTCTCATTGTATCACAATGGTTCCGAAAAAATATGAACAGTTCACAAAGTACAGACAAAATACAATTTCGTAAGTGTGAAGTTATCCGACGGTGTAATTACGTAAACATCTCTCACTGATGTAGTAAAAAAATGTTTGTTTCTCTGTTAAATAATCAGATAGCTGTATATTTTGTGTTGGAGAAATATGGTACCGATGTGTAAAGTTGTATAAGCAAATACCATATTAGCTAGGGCTCCTTGTGCTTGCCACACACATGGTACACAAAGTAAGCGTGTACCCCCCTGAGGATCAATGTAATTATACCCTCAGGTGTTACAGATTACAGCAATGGAATGAAATGTATCACGGAAAACTCTTGTATCATTGTACTTCAAATACCTTAAAAAAATAAATGTTTTAAGTGCGAAATTAGTCACTCAAATACGAGTACTGTAGCGCTAAACTGTGCGTCATGTTGTAAGATAATCTCTGTGGAAGTCTCGTAGTTATCGTCCTCCGAAAGCTAAGTTCTGCAGAAGTCAATGTACTTACCTCATGATAAACAAAAGTGAAATGCTTTGTGTATAGATAGCGTAGTTATTACGTTTATTGTTGTGATGAAGAAAGTACTGTACTGTAACGTATTGTTGTGCTACAGAAAAGGCTGTCTCATTGTAGCTATACCACAAAAGTTACTACTAAAACATGTTTTACTTTCCAGAATAAAACAGAAAACTGTACAGATATAAAACAGAAACAGTGCAAAAGCAACATTGTAAATTGTCACTCATTAGTAGCGTCGTGATAAAATCGTGTAGCTGTCACATAAACTAATCACTGTGTCATCTGGTATCTCACTGAAAGTACTTTAAATCCAGAATGTATTTTCAAGTAAACCAAAATGTTGCATTAAAATCTCAATAGCAGTACCAGTATATGTTCTAAGTATGTAAGCCTTATAGTCATTACGTAATTGTGCAACTAACAAGCAAGAATGTACACACATAATAACAATGTGTCGTCTGTTCACTATAACAATGCATTCGTAGTTACTGTCTAAATATGTTCCATAGGTTCTAGACTGGATAGTTAATTTTAAAACATAGTTGCATGTTAACAGTTTCTAAGTTTGACAAAGAGTACTAGTAACGTGAAGTGAAAAATTTTATGGCAAAGACTAAGTTAAAAGCAGATTATCTCTCAATAAACTGTTTTGCATATGAAATATGGTGCAATCTTTTACCCTTTCTAGTGCGCAGAGTTTCAACTTCAAAGCAATTATCATGTTGTATACGTCGGTAAGGAATGCTAAAATTTTCCTCAAGGTTAGCGTCTATGTTATTTTTCTCTCAGACAGCCAGTGCACGTGGCTGCCTGCGGTGCGATTCATTGTCTGTCTCTTTGTTGGCGCGCGTCGTTATTGGGATTTGGAGACCTAACTTCTACAAATTCACCTTGACGAGAAGGCCCTGCCCTGTTTGAAGCTCGCCAGTTCTGATGGAATTCAGGTCTGTCGCTTTGTTGGTAGTTTACATAGTTTCTTGTTTGTCGGTCATGTGGTGGAGAATTTCTCCCGGAATCGTAACTGCGTGGTGGACCGTTGCATCTGAAGTTATTCTGTCTCCCTTGATAATAATTATTTTGGTTCCCATATTGTCTGTTTCTATGGTTATCTCTGTCATATTCATTACTACAGAAATGCGATCTTTCTCTGTAATTATTACTACTCTGCCAATGGTTGTCATATGGGTGGTGTCTGTTTTGGTCATGATTTGTGTTGTGAGAATAGCCATGTCGTGTCCAGTTATTATTTCTTTCATCGCGGAATTGTGACAGATGTGACCTGTAATTGTTGTGTTCCTGTTTTCGCGTTCCGCGATTGTCAGCGTCAATTTCCAATTCTTGTAACAGTCCCTGAAAAGCTTCAATGTCATCTTTGCAACGTCCTGCCAAAATAATATGTCGTAAATGTTCAGGTAGTTTGATTAAACAAATGCGGATGAGCTCTGAGGGGCTGTATGGGTTTGACAGGTACTGATTCTTGTGCAACATGTCTTCAAAATATTTCACAAGACTGGAAAATTCAGATTGTTCGAAATGTTTCATCATTATAATGCTATGTTTTACTCGGTCTTGTGTAGCTTGAGACCAATATGCTGAGAGGAAGGCATGATAAAATTCTCCTTCACTGTGACAATTGTGGATGACCGATCGCATTCTTTCAGCTGGTCCATTCTGTAAGTAGGCACACATAAATTCTAATCTGTGCTCTAATGACCAGTTGGGAGGAAAACAATGAGAGAACGTAACGTTGCCAATAAGAAAACATAAACAGCCTACTTACAAAACTTACACAGAGAAATAATTATAATACGGATACATGAGAAAAATGTACAGGGTGATTCAAAAAGAATACCACAACTTTAAAAATGTGTATTTAATGAAAGAAACATTATATAACCTTCTATTATACATCATTACAAAGAGTATTTAAAAAGGTTTTTTTTCACTCAAAAACAAGTTCAGAGATGTTCAATATGGCCCCCTCCAGACACACGAGCAATATCAACCCGATACTCCAACTCGTTCCATACTCTCTGTAGCATATCAAGCGTAACAGTTTGGATAGCTGCTGTTATTTCTCATTTCAAATCATCAATGGTGGCTGGGAGAGGTGGCCAAAACACCATATCCTTAACATACCCCCATAAGAAAAAATCGCAGGGGGTAAGATCAGGGCTTCTTGGAGGCCAGTGATGAAGTCCAGAACTTTTCCCTTTGCACAAACACCCATTCTCTGTAAACTGTTTATACCAACGTTTAATACACCACCTATTAGGAGGTTTAACACCATACTTCGTTCGAAATGCACGCTGAACAACTGTCGTCGATTCACTTCTGCCGTACTCAATAACACAAAAAGCTTTCTGTTGAGCGGTCGCCATCTTAGCATCAACTGACGCTGACGCCTAGACAACAGCGCCTCAAGCGAACAAATGTACAACTAAATGAAACTTTATAGCTCTCTTAATTCGCCGACAGATAGTGCTTAGCTCTGCCTTTTGTCGTTGCAAAGTTTAAAATTCCTATAGTTGTGGTATTCTCTTTGAATCACCCTGTATATTATTCAATTTTTAAATGTCTCTTCTTTATAAATACTGTTTTTTAAGTCTTTTCTTATTATTTCACTGGGGACGCTACACAGAGAAGTTAATGCGAAATGTCTGCAGGAAAAATGTAAAGAAGTCGAAAAAGAAATTTTCTTCAGAAGAACAGATTCATCACATAAAAAGCCAGAACAATCTTCAATGAAGTTAAAAGAAAGGGTATCAACATTGATGGTGCAGAACGAATTCCACTGTTAAACATAGATGAGAGAGCGGATAGACGGAAAGTTTACAGTGAAGGTCTGTTCGATGGAACTGTCTGTTGATGTGAAAGAAGAAGAAATGGATGTCTATATGTAAGATATAGAGACTCCAGTATTACTGTCAGAGTTTTACAGGGTTTGGAAGATTTACGATCAAACAAGGTGGAAGGAATAGATAACATTCCTTCGAAATTTCTGAAATAATTAGGGGAAATAGCTACCGAACGACTGTTCAATTTAGTATGTAGAATCTACGAGACGGGAGACATTCAGTCAAAATGTTGAAAAAATATCCAGCCAATTCCGAAGATAGCAATGGAAGATAAACGAGAGAATAATCGCACTCTCAGCGTCTTGCATTCAAGTTACTGACAAGATTAAGACACAGAAGGATTAAAAAGAAAATAAAGGATCTCTTAGGTGACGATCAACTAGGTCTTAGGAAAGGTAAAGGCACCAGAGGGGCAATTCTGACGTTACGCTTGATCAGCAACACTTAAGAAAAATGACACCGTCATAGATTTGGCGTCGTAGGAAAAGTGTTCCTCAATGTAAAATGGTGCAATATATTTAAAATTCTCTTAAAAATAAGAGTAAGCTGTAGGGAAAGACGGTTAATGTACAACAGGTGTAAGAATCAAGAAGGAACTATGGGAATCGAAGACCAAGTACGAAGTTATCGAATTAAAAAAGGTGTAAGACATGGATGCAGTCTTCCGCCCCTAGCATTATCTATACACCGAAGAAGCAATAACGGAAATAAGAGCGGAGTTCGGTAGTTCGATTAAAATTCAGCCTGAAAGAATATGAATGATAAGAATTGCCAATGACAGTTCTATCGGTAGTGAAAGCGAGAAAGAGTTACAGGAAACACTGAGTGGAATGAACAGTATAATTACAGGATATGGGCTGAGAGTAAACCGAATAAAGACGAAAGTAATAAGAAGTGTTAGAAATGAGATTAGTGATAATCCTACCATAAAAGTTGGGGATCACGAAGTCAGATTAAAAAAACCGTAAGACAGGATTACAGTCTTTTGCCCCTATTATTCAATCTTTACACAAAGAAGCAATGACAGAAATAAAAGAGAGATTCAAGAGTGGGATTAAAATTCAGCGTGAAAGGATATCAATGATATGATTCGATGATGACATTTCTACCCACAGTGAGTGTTAAGAAAAATTACATGAGTTGTCGGATGGAATAAACTAATGAGTACGAAGAATGTACTGATAGCAGGTCGAAGGAAGAGGAAAGTAATGAGAAGTAGCAGAAATGAGAACAGCTAGAAACTTAACATCAGGAGTGTTGATCACGAAGTAGTGAAGTTATGGAATTCTGCTACCTTGGAAGCAAAATATGTATGACGGACTAAACAAGGACAACATAAAAAGTTGACTAGAAAAGGAAAAGAGGGAATTCCTGCCCAAAATAAGTGTACTGGTATCAAACGTAGACCCTAATTTGAGGAAGAAATTTCTGGGAATGTATGTTTGGAACACATCATTGTATGGAGGTGAAACGTGGACTGTGGAAAAACCGGAACAGAGGAGAACTGCAGCTTTTGAAATGTGGTGTTATAGAAGAATATTGAAATTAGTTGGACTAATAGGATAAGTAATGAAGAGGTTCTCTGCAGAAGCTGCGAGGAAAGGAATATACGGAGAACATCGACAAGGATAAGGGACAAGATGATAGGACATCTGTTAAAACATCAGGGAATAACTTCCATGATATTAGAGGGAAGTATAGATGTTAAAAATGTAGAGGAAGACAGAAACTGGAATATATGCAGCAAATAATGGAGGAGGTTGAGTGTGTGCGCTCCGCTACGATGAAGATGTTGACACAGGAGAGAAAGTAATGGCAGGCTCCATATCAGAAGACTGATGACTCAAGAAAAGTTTGACTTCTGATGTGCGATAAAAATTTTATTCGCGATGCGCTATTCTTGATTCGTGTGCAGTAGAACTTTCACGTTTGTAGT
The DNA here is from genome assembly GCF_021461385.2 of Schistocerca piceifrons. Lineage (NCBI taxonomy): Eukaryota > Metazoa > Arthropoda > Insecta > Orthoptera > Acrididae > Schistocerca > Schistocerca piceifrons. The sequence goes on from NC_060141.1 coordinate 723,678,606, forward strand.
GGTTAGCTTCGTCTAGTCGCAGGAGATCGTTACCGTATTGTAATTTGTTCAAAATTTTTCTAAGAACCTTCTTTAACAGTTGGGCCTGTAATATTTTCACACGTTTGGAAATATTATTTGGCCTAAGAACTCGATGAACAATCCACAATCTGATCAATGGCAGTGCTTGGAATGCCCTCTGGACTTAGGGCCATATAATTTCTCACTGTGCGGAAGTTCTCTAGGACTAGGCCAGTCAAACTTTATAATGATACTAGCTGACAAACACGGCGTTGCCCGGGTATTCATTTTGCCAATCAAAATTTAACTGTGTTTGTGGGGCAGTATCGAAAAAACTTCCTTTTCATTTATTCGTGAGAATACATTTGAAATTATGAAAGAGTCGTATAAAGAAATATGTGTAATGTACAGATGTGTAAGTGTAGTATCGCGGACAATTTCTGTATGCTGAGCGCAGCTGCTTTGCCTATCTACAAGGCGACTTTGAAACCGTCTCTATGGCAACGTCTCTTTATCGCTCTATAGACGGCTGTTGTTTTCGCTTACAGGCGTTTTGGCCTCCGCAGTTTAAAGCAGTCAGAACCGCTTGTAAGTATGAGAGATTTCCTGAAGTTGACTCGACTGTAGGAATGTCTTGGTAGTGAAGAGTGAATGTATTAAAACTTCACGCATGATACGGCATTTTTTCAGTATATCAGGGTTTATGAAGTCATATCTCTTGAATTATGTGTCGTCCAGTGACATAGTCATGTAGGTACACTTAGCGGCGTATGTGGATACTGTTTGCAAAATGTGTTATGAATAGAATTAGTAGCACAAATGTAATAAATTTAAACGTCACGCACGATGCGGTAGTTTTTCACGCATCTCATAGTTTATGACGTAGTATTTCCTGAACAATGATAGGTAGGTGGTTCTTACCATCACCGCAATTTTGTCTGACACTAAGGGATGTGTGTACCAAGTTTGGTTGATATCGACCCAGTGTTGTAGGAAGAGATGTGGAACATACTCTCAGACACATACATACATTCGTATAATACGTTTGGATGGATCTCTCTACTACACTATTAAGATGAACTGTACGTTGCTTTCTTATGTTATCCACTTATGCTCCACCGTTTCGTCGTCAGAGTAGAATAATCTCCACAGTTTGTTTGTTTGGAAGATCGCACTGTAGTGCTTCCTTATAGTCGTCGCTCAAATGGCAAAATGTCTGTTATCGAAATAAGGGACCATGGGAGAGTAACGTAACTAAAACCGCTCAAAAGAGGGAAGGCCATTGGACCTGCGGACATCAGAGCGATTCTGCACAGAGTATGCGAAAGAACTTGCTGCTCTTCTAGCAGCGGTGTGCCATAGATATTCAGAGGAGCGAAGTGATCCTGACGGTTGTGGGAAACCACAAATCAATACCGTTTTCAAGAAGCGTCGTTGAACAGACATACAAACTCTAGGAATATCTCTCTGACGTCGATCAGTTGTAAAATTTTGGGACATGTTCCATGCTCGCGTATTATGACGCTTCTGGAGACCAAAAATCTTCTTTGTAAGACTCAACGTGGGTTCCGAAAACAACGATCGTATGAAACCCAGGTCTCTCTGATACCGGTGTGTTCCGTGACTTACGGTACTCACTTCAGTCTGTCGCCTAATAAACGAAATACGAGCTTGCGGAATGTTAGACCACTTGTGTGGCTGGACTGAAGGGTTACCAGCAAATAGAACACAGCAAGCCATTCTAAATGGCGAGAAGTCTTCAGATGTGAAAGTGACTTCGGGCGTGCCCCAAGGGAGTGTCATAGGTCCACTACATTTCACAAAATGTATGTAACACCTGAAGCTTCATGAGGGTTTTCTTGGCTGATACTGTTATCTACGGAGAAGTCGCAACAATAGAAAATTGTAGCAAAATGCAGGAAGACCTCCAGACGATAGAGGAGTTTTACAGGGACAGGGAGATGACCTTGAGTGTAAATGAATGTAAACGTTGTGCAGAAATAGGTGAAGAGATCCACCACTGTTCGATTATACAATCTGACATAAGCCAATGGATACAGTAACAACCGTAAAATATCTGGTGGTATCTGTCTGGAGCGAACACAAGTTGAACGTTCATATAAAACAAACTGTAAGAAAAGCGGATGCAAGGGTGAGAGTCATTGGAAGAATCTTAAGTAAATGTGATTCATCCATGAAAGCAAGTGCAAGAGTATAACGAAGATGATCAAAAATCTCAAATGGTAGAAGCTACAAGCCAGGCGTTGTACAACTCTGATAAGTTTACTTTTGACGTTTCGAGAGTTTACGGGCCAAGGAAAGTCAGTAAATACACTAATTCCTCTCACGCACGTCTAGTAAAATGACCACGACGAGAATATGAAGGTTGGAAGGAAGATTAGGATTTAACGTACCGTCATTAGAGGAACAAATCAGAGGCCACACGGAGGTTTAACGGTAGTCATCCTTCCCGCGCAAAATTCTCGAAAGGAACAGGAAAGGGAAGAAATGACATTTTTACCACAAGTACCTCCACCACACACCGTGGGCCTGCTTGCCCAGTATAGAAGTAGATGCAGAAAATTGAAGTACTAAATGGGATTTTGGAGATTTTATCAGACCTCTTAAAAAATTCCCAGCTCACCAACCCATCACCAGAGCGGCCAGCAATCTATGTCGGACAGCCTCCAAACCACAGTAATTAAGGTCAGTCGAATTACGGGAACTGTCAGCCGCCACAGAAGCGAGACTCAGATCTGATCTCTCATGGAGGTCACATCTGAACGCCCAGACTGTTTACGCTCAGTCACCGAAGTAGATGAGAAGTTTTACGCGTGCGTCTCACCAGTCGACGAAGCCGTGAAATCCTTCGACCGTACTTGAAAGCAGTGATACGTTTCCTCTCGGCAAAAGCCTGAATGGTTCCGGAAGTAAGTCTACCCATTTGCCTTCTAAAACCTATGCTACACTTAATCGCGTATCAATTATGGCTTCAGCTCTTTCTAAGTAATAATGACGAGAACAAAAAAATTCAAACCAAAAAATTGCTGCACACGAATTCGTTATACCTTCTTATTTCTATGTCAGTATCAAAATAATGAATAGTTGATAATCAAAAGCATATCTTGGGCTCACTGAAACCGTTAAAAACATTTCACAACAGTTTAATGGCCATCTACGCAAAACCAAAGAAAAGTAAGTTCTATGGTGATCGGTACTCTGTTGTAGATTAATGTGATACAGAGACTAACTATTTTCTTTAACATGAGGCTGTCTTTAATGTATTCCATTGCAGTCCATGGCCTATTGCAATATTCTCTTCTTGTTATTTTTTAACTTCCGACCTGCACATAGTACTGATTTTATGCACTGTAACTTTTCCTTATCCTTCACCCTAGTTTTCGCAACATTTTTAGATTTTCTGAAATGTTCTCGGTGTTCTGCGAAAGAATGTGATCCTAATTAGTAATAAGTTCAGTAAGATATCGAAATAAGTGATTTCTGCTTTTTTGTATTCAAACGTGTGAAACGACGTAGTGGTTAAGGCAGAGGACTCCTACCTATTCGAAAGAATCAGGATTCAAATCACTACCCGACCATCCTGATCTAGGATAAATAAAATAAAATGCTCACTTAAACTGGATCGTGCGACGTGTACTTTGATGGGGAGACGAGGCAGATTTCTTTCCCTACACTTTACCAACCTCTCTCTAACTAGTTTGTCATAGATGGAACATTAATGCCTGGTCTTCTATAAATTATGAATTAATTACTTTATTTAACAAAGTGTAATGGGTCTAGGAACGAGGTTTGTGGTGATACAGCGCTATTTATAATTGGAAGTGATGCACAAAAATGCTCTATTGTAAGTGTGCTGAATTTAAGGCGCAAGCTTGATACCAGATTGCTTCTTTAATTTCTCGACGTGATGTTTGTGTGTCAATGAAGGTAAAAACTACAATTTGCAGGCAGCCTGTCCGTTTTTGCACTTTGCCCACTGATATTCCGGAAAGTTTAACTTCAGTGTTGACAGGAGTAGTACCTCTACCCAAGAGCGATCGTCTGCCTAAGCCATCCTCAATTTCCGTGAAGCACTGGGATAATTAGCTTTTCTTCTTTACGCGACAGTCCACACACTCTCTGAACAACCCAAACATTGAAAATACTTGAATTGTGCAATAATGTAAGACTAGCACCTGGTATTACCCTTTAAATTTCTTAGATTTACGCATTAGCGTGTATTAACTAGATGAGAATGTTTAGATAAACAATTCCAGAGCAATTACTAATCTTACAGTTGCACAAGGAATTGAAGAGCAGCTTGTATTTTTGGACATAGTCGTCAGACTTAAGGCTGATGACATTAAAGAATAATTACTTCTGTCTAGGTAATCTATGTAGCCAATATTCGTCTGCGAACACAGAAGGTTAATAAAATTTAGTTATAGGCAGATTAAATAAACGACCAAATTCGGTGAGTCCAATAAATGGGAAGGGAGAAGGAAAATGTAATTCAGAACTCTATGATTTTTAAATGAATTTCAATACGAGATGGATGAGTTCGCAGAAATTGCGGAGATGGTGTAGGCGACATTATTTCAGACAGAATTCAGTTAACGTCTCATTGCCAGTTTCAATAAGGAATTCTTATTTTTAACTATGTAATAGCATTGTCTTAGTTTAAATGCGACTAATATTGCATTTTACCGTAATGAATTTCCAGGAGGTCAGTATCAACAGATCGATTAGCTTTGCGAATAGACTTACCTCACGATTTACGAGTAAAACCTAAACATTGCAACCGGTAGCTCAAGATGTATGTGAGTAGGAAAGGGAGAAACTGATACGTCGCTCATTGTTTCTTATACTTTATCTTGTACGATGGAACAAATTAATGTGGAGTTGCCCCTGTGCCTAATGTACACTTTAATTAATCAAAAACCTATGAATGAATTCATTGTCTTTGGTTAGTATAAGGCATTGCTTGTAATATGTAAACTGTTTGTAACTATCCAGTGACATATGCGGTTGGATAGAAAGTTTTCTAACAGACAGGGAGCAGTATGACGTCCTGAACGGGGTAACAGAAACAAGAGTAACTTCAGGTGTGCCCCAGGGCAGCGTAATAGGTCCTCTGCTTTTTACGATTTACATAAACGATCTGCTTGATGGTATTGACAACGGCCGTAGACTGTTTGCCGATGATGCTGTAGTCTACAAGAAAGTAGTATCACACGAAAGTTGTGAACAAATCAATGAGGATTTGCAGAAAATAAATGTGTGGTGTAATGACTGGCAGTTATCTCTCAATATTAGTAAGTGTAACCTACTGCGTATAACAAGGCGAAAATCGCCATTAATGTATGGGTACAAAATAAATGACCAGTCTTTGGAAGCGGTAACATCAGTCAAGTATCTGGGTGTGACTATTCGAAATGAGCTCAAATGGAATGATCAGATTACACAAGTAACGGGCAAGGCAAACTCTAGATAGCGGTTTATTTGTAGAATCCTGAAGGGATGCAGTCCTTCAACAAAGGAAATAGCTTACAATACGTTAGTTCGACCAGTCTTAGAGTACTGTTCGTCTGTATGGGACCCTTACCAGTTGGGTCTGATTCAAGAAATTGAGAAGGTCCAAGAAGAGCGGCAAGATTCGTGACTGGTACATTTAGCCATCGCGATAGCGTTACAAATCTCATAGAAAGTTTGAAGAGGAACACACTTGCGGATAGACGACGCGCTAAACGGAAGGGGCCGCTCACTAAATTCCGAAATCCGATCTTCACCGAGGATGTAGAGCATATATTATTACCACCAACTTTCAAATCGCGTAATGATCATCATTCAAAGATAAGGGAAATAGGAGCTCGTACTGAGGCGTTCAGACAGTCGTATTTCCCTCGTGCTATCCGCGAGTCGAACAGAAGGGGGAAATATTACTTTGGCGCGAATTGTGCCCTCCGCCACACACTGCTTGGTGGCTAGCGGAGTATATATGTAGATGTAGATTCCCAAAATTGAATCTGTCCTTTTTGAAGCTCTGTTTTATAGAAAGTCTTAGATTAGATTAGAAAGCTATATGATGTATGACTTAACAAAAATTTATGGTGCAAGAGAGTTTTATTCCAGTCTAGCAGAATAGTTCGAATGTTACTTATACACCAATCAGCCAAAACATTATGACCACTACCCACCGCGGCGTTGGATGCCGCCTGGTGGCTTTGCGGGTATGTGACGCGGTAACAAAAGTATGTAAGCGGAGCAGACACGGACGGGGGATCAACCTAGCGAAGATATGGTCTGCAAACGGGGAAATCCATTGAGACAAGCGACTTTGACAAAGGGAAGATTATTATTACGCGGAGCCTAAGGACGAGTACCTCGAAAACGGCGAAGCTGGTCGAATGCTCACGTGCTACTGCCGTGAGCGTCTACGAGAAGAGGCAGGACAGTGAAACTACCACTAGGCGCTAAATGGTTGGACGTACACGACTCTTCACAGAACGTGAGGTTCAGAGGCTTGTCTGCTCTGTAAACTAAAACAGATGGTGATCTGAGCATCTCTGTCGAAAGAGCACAATGCTGGTGCACGTACACGTGTTTCGGAGCTCACCGTTCATCGTACATTGTGGAACATGGAGATCTGCAGCAGATGTGTTCACGTGTTCACCCAACGACATCGGCAATTACAAGTGCAGTGTGGACGGGACCATGGGGTTTCGACGGTAGATCAATGGAAACGTGTCGGCTCTTCGGGTGACTCACATTTTTGCTACACTAGGCCGCTGGTCGTCTCTACAAACGTCGTCATCGAGGTGAATGGTGGCTCGAAACGTGCAGCGCCTCACGAACCAGGCTGGTGGAAGAAGTGTTATGCTACGAGAGACATTCTCCTGCGCTTGCATGGGACCTGTGGTAGTAATCGAAGACACGCTGACAGCTGCGAACCATCTGCGTCCTTTCATGCTTGATGCCTTTCCCGACGACAATGTCATCTTTCAGCAGTATAGCTGTCCGTGTTTCGGAGCCAGAACCGTGCTACAGTGGTTTGAGGAGCATTATAGCGGACTCAGATTGATGTCTCGGCGACCAAATTCGCCCGATTTAAATCCTATGGATCCCACCTGGGTCGCTATCGGGCACCATCACCGCATACGCAGATCAGCGGCCCGTTATTTAAGCGAATTTCATGTCCTGTATATAGACACCTAATGCCAAATACCTCTACAAACCTACCAGCAAACTGTCCGATCCCTGATGCTCAGAATATGTGATGTATTTCGTTTCAAAGACAGGCAAACATGTTATTAAGCAGATGGTCGTAATGTTTTCACTCATGAGTGTGTATAGTGTAAGAAATAACAATGACCCAACATTATTGTAAGTATTCTTATGGCTGTACAGTCAATTGTATATAAAAAAATTGTTGGATAATACAGGGCTATTACAAATGATTGAAGCGATTTCAAAAATTCACTGTAGCTCCATTCATTGACATATGGTCACGACACACTACAGATACGTAGAAAAACTCATAAAGTTTTGTTCGGCTGAAGCCGCACTTCAGGTTTCTGCCGCCAGAGCGCTCGAGAGCGCAGTGAGACAAAATGGCGACAGGAGCCGAGAAAGCGTATGTCGTGCTTGAAATGCACTCACATCAGTCAGTCATAACAGTGCAACGACACTTCAGGACGAAGTTCAACAAAGATCCACCAACTGCTAACCACAGTCTAACATAACAGTCGCGACACTTCGCCTCGATTTTGTTGCCTTTAGCGCCAGCAGCGCTCCAAGCGGCCGGTAGGTTGAACTGTGAGTTCGGCGCGATCGTCAAAGCGAATAGTGATAGTTTATTTTGATTTATACAATGGTTTTTACCATCGGGAGCGTTTGTAGCGCAATAAATTGCAGCAGCAATAGGCAGAAGACACCACAGTCGTCTTTTTTAGGTTTCCTAAGGATCCTGAGAGGTATATACCATCATGATTCACTTGCAAATGTATGTGTATAAATGATGAATGTTTCGTTTTAGGAGCAAAAATACGGCTAGTTAATAGCAGACGAGAAGACTTTATGAAGAAAGACCCGGTTTACCTGTATAATAATATTAGGTTTTGTTCGCTACATTTCGAACAAAACCAGTTCATGGACGCAGACAATAACAAACTCGCGTGAAATGCAGTACCCACACTGTTTGACATTCCAAATAAGCCACCTCAACTGACGATGAAGAGGAAACTGCCACAAAGATTCGATAGTCAATCTAAAGCTGTAAAACAGTCCATTGACACAGAAGCAGCCAGTTCAACTCTCCATGTATTAGTGCCAGATTCGTGAGAATCGTCAACACAGATCTGCTTTGACGATGAAGTGGTTAGATTAAGTGCAGCTGTTCGTGTCTTACAAAAGCGTGTGAAGTGTCAGAATGTGCAGATTGCTAGACTTCGAGCGAAACTATCATGGGACAAGGAAAGTGCCTACAGACAGATTGTTTGAAAATTATTCAAATATTTGATTTTTCGTGAAATGTAATGTAATCAGCTCATTATAATGTTTTCAGCATATTTCTCCCACTATTTGTCAGTTGCTTAGAACAATATAAAGATGAAGGTCGTACTTGTGGCAACAGGCGACAATGACAAACACAGTAGGCCAACAGAACGATAAACGAGCTGTCCATCGCCTTTGCATGTCTGTGCTTCTAACATGTGAACCTGTGTGTTTATATTCTTTTGATATCAACGTGGTAAGCTGCAATTCTGTCCAATGTCACAAGTGTTTCTTCATGAATGTGTTGTAGCTTGCCACACTATTCATGGTTTTTGTCCACACTTATTTTAGAATCATTTTTAGAAACATATATGCCTTATGATACTACATAAACTCTTGGAGGCAAGAAACTACCTCGAATAATTCGGAAATTACGTAGGAAATGGATGCAAACAAACATTATGCTTACGACGCGTCTAACGTTCACCTTACCTGCCGCTTGGAGCGCTAGTGTCGCTCCATCTGTCAAACAGCAACAACTTTTACAGCAGTGAGTGTCGCGACTGTTATGTTAGACTATGCTGCTAACTCCATTCGGCGATGATATGCGCAGTTTAAAGCTTCTGGATGCCTCTGTAAGGCGAAATCAACGGGTCGGCCTGCAGTGAGCGAAGAAACGGTTGAACGCGTGCGGGCAAGTTTCACGCGTAGCCCACGGAAGTCGACGAATAAAGCAAGCAGGGAGCTAAACGTACCACAGGATGGTGCTCCACCGCACTTCCATCATGATGTTCGGCATTTCTTAAACAGGAGATTGGAAAACCGATGGATCGTTCGTGGTGGAGATAATGATCAGCAATTCATGTCATGGCCTCCACGCTCTCCCGACTTAACCCCATGCGATTTCTTTCTGTGGGGTTATGTGAAAGATTCAGTGTTTAAACCTCCTCTACCAAGAAACGTGCCAGAACTGCGAGCTCGCATCAACGATGCTTTCGAACTCATTGATGGGGACATGCTGCGCCGAGTGTGGGAGGAACTTGATTATCGGCTTGATGTCTGCCGAATCACTAAAGGGGCACATATCGAACATTTGTGAATGCCTAAAAAAACTTTTTGAGTTTTTGTATGTGTGTGCAAAGCATTGTGAAAATATCTCAAATAATAAAGTTATTGTAGAGCTGTGAAATCGCTTCAATCATTTGTAATAACCCTGTAATAGGATAACATTTAACTTAGTATTTACTGGGGTTGGCCAAAAATATGGAAACCCATGAGAAATGCATGCTTGCACATAAAAGGAAATGGTAGCCAAATTGCAGGTTGTGTTGTTGTATTTGACCACGAACGGCAGCTGCGCAATGTACTCAACACGTTACAAGTGTCACTTGTGGTCAGAGCAGCGTTCTGTGTAGTTGTGAGTGCATTATGTTGGAGCTGCATGAATCGCTGTGAAATTGTTGGTGCTCGTATAGAGGATGCTTCCGTAACCATGGTAACCGGGGTGTTTCGTGTTTTAAGAACCTCTGTGTCGAAGATTTATGACGCATGCAGGTGACTACTATGCGGACGAAAGTGTGTGCTGTGTGATTGTGACAGACGGTCATTGAAGAGAGTTGTGACGAAAAATAAGACGACGACAGCTGCAGTAGTCCCTGTAGAACTGAAGTCGTACTTGCAAGCTCTGTCAGCACCGAAACAACGCGAAGGAAGCTGCATAAGATGGGAGCTACAATTACAAAACCACACATAAGTAATGCAAATGTCCATAACGAGAAAACCCGGCGTCGAAGCCATGCCGTCGGTTTAGCCCAGCGGTCTGAGGCGCTACAGTCATGGACTGTGCGGCTGGTCCCGGCGGTGGTTCGAGTCCTCCCTCGGGCATGTGTGTGAGTGCTTGTCCTTAGGATAATTTAGGTTAAGTAGTGTGTAAGCCTAGGGAATGATGACCTTAGCAGTTAAGTCCCATAAGATTTCACACACATTTGAACATTTTTGTCGAAGCCATAAAGCCGGCCACTGTGGCCGAGCGGTTCTAGGCGCTTCAGTCCGGAAACGCGCTGCTCCTACGGTCGCCGGTTCGAATCCTGCCTCGGCCATGGATGTGTGTGTGATGTCCTTAGGTTAGTTAGGTTTAAGTAGTTCTAAGTCTAGGGGACTGATGACCTCAGATGTTAAGTCCCATAATACCTAGAGCCATTTGAACCACAAAACCTGGACTGTGGACCAATGGAAGAAATTCGTTTGATGGAATGAGTTATATCACACTGTTTCCAACTTCTGGTTGACTTTATATCAGGGGTACGCCACCCCAAGCCTGCTATGCAGACTACTTGCTGCCAAGACTGAAACATGAGAGGGAGGGGCAGCGGGGGAGGGCGGGTTAGATGATAATTTGGGCAACCGTATCGTGGTACTCCATGGGTCCCATTGTTACTCTGCAAAGTCGCATTACTGCAAAGGATCATTTGAACATTTTGGCTGAAAAGGTTCATCGCATGGTGGAATATTTATTCCCCAAAGGTGATGCAGTGTACCAAGGCTACACAGCTCTTGTTTACACAGCTCTTATCGTCGAGGACTGGCTTTGTGAGCAAGAACGTGAATTGTCCTATCTCCACTGGCCACCACAAACCCCAGATCTCATGTTATACAGCCTCTGTGATCTACTTTGGAGAGAAGGGAGCGTGATCACTAAGCATCTCCATCATTATAAAATTAGTTAAAGACAGTCTAGATCGTAACGGTTATTTTATTTAAAATGACAGGTTACGGTCTAGTCATAGGCCATCTTCAGAATAGCACCACCATCTGAAGTTGACGATGTCAGAACACTCAGCAGACCTGCCCAGCAGTTTCAGCGACTGAGGTCTACCGACTCTTCAGATGATGGTACTATTCTGAAGATGGCCTAAGACTAGACCGAAACCTGTCCTTTTAAATAAAATAACCATTGTGATCTAGACTGTTTTCACTACTTTTATATAACTTACAAGATCGCTGTTCTTCGAAATTGTTACCAAAAATTTTGATCCTCATTATTGTTACCTCAACTTGCCACTATTTTCCTGGAACGATGGTATACGATTCCCTTTAAAACCATATAGGGTCTGTATTTATGCATTCCGAGATGACTGGAAGCTGTTTTGAATGCCAACGGTTTTATACACCTTATTAGAGCTGGTAACGTGTTGTGGTTTTCGCGTTAACATATTTTCCTCTACCCCCTGTACCTATGCATATGATCCTATGCATATAATCATATATATGCTAAGAACGGATCGCGAATGTCGTTATTAAAAAATGAACGCCGAGGCAGTAGGAAAAACAAATTGCTTGTATACTTTTGGCATACTTGATTTTTTTTTTTTAGTTTTTGCAGGGAATATTTTTTTTTTCGTTTTTAATTCATAAATCTCGTAAATTGTGAGCCAGTCGTGTCCTTGGTTATATTCATCTTCTTCCGCCACGAATATTTATCTGCTGACCGTGTCTATAACAGTTCTTAATCGGGCTTCTTCTTCTAAAGGCAGGCCGCTTGTGGATCTGACAGTGAGATGATGCGCGGAAGAAAAGAAAACTTTCGTGGTTTTGCACAAATAATAATTATTGTTCAAACAACACAAATGGCTACCACACACGTCTTACAAAAATACGTCTTCTCCACTCGAGAACTAAGGACGGAGTCTATCTAACGATTGACAAAAAAATTGAATGGAATTTTTTGTTGTCCGCCTTCCGGCGTAGCAAAATATATCTTTATCGGCGCTTACAGCGGCCGCGCTAATGATTATTATCACTGGTTATAAATTTTTGTTGTAGCTTGTTGGGGTTTTTCCTTATGTACCTATACACGGCTGGAGATCCAAGTATAAGGAATCAAATGAAGATTATATAATCTGACACACACGGGCTCTTGCCCTGATGTTTGATTAATAGCTGATCGAGACCATGCTCCACAGCAACTACACTTTTATAACCGTGTGCTGTCATTCCACGATGCTAAATACAAAGCGCTTTACCCTACCTAAACTTTCAGTTGCTATTACAGAAAATGTGTTCCATTGTACACCTCGAATTTCTAACCATTCCTCGCTATATGCATGTAAATGTAACATAGATAATAGTGACAATTTTTACTGGGCGTCAGGGAAACTGATTTCACCTGTTTTCACAATTTTTTCGCAGCTGATAGTTGCCAAAACGTTCTTACTCGTAACCTTACCACATTCTATTTGCATCGCTCTACTAATGAGCAGAAAACCGTTCTCTTCCCCTCTACAGCCGAAGCTTGCCTTGGCTTGTACGGCCTTGAAATTGTTGCGTCATATTTCTCTCACAGATATTTTGCAAGCTTCCCACTATCTTTTGTAATCAGGACACATGGAGGAGTTATGCTCTAAACAACAATAGATTTATTCATTCTTAACATCACAAGACAAATAAAATGCCAGAAGAAACGTCACACAAACGTTTTTGTTTGACAAACGCTTTCACTATTATAGGGTCTATAGTGGACAAGTGATCAGCTGGGGTCGACACACGACACTAACCAGAACACTAATCACTTTATCTGACTTCATACACATGAGTCCTGGGTATGTCACAAAAACTACGTCACAATCAAGCATCTATACTCTACTATTCCATAAAGAAAAATATGTTTCCAAAGAACAAGCTGCTGGAAGCATATATTGGAGCCCTACGCCGTACTTTACCCTACTGGTGGTCAGAGCAGCACACCACGATGTGTTCGGTGACTGAAGTCATTGACGGCAGCAACCTGTTATTAATGACGCGCGCCTGACAAATGCGAGTACTCTGTCTTGCGTTCGACTAATTCGGAACGCAGGTATTTCCATACGACCCTCTGAAACCACAGTCAACGCCAGTGTGCAGGTGGACCCGTTTGCTGGTCTGCCAAACCAATTTACTTCCGTGCCACGACTATTGTGACGGAATATGTCAAATGTTTAGACGGCCGACTCAAGACAAATAAGTACACCCACACCGCACTCGTTGTGTGCACGGCACTTGAAGCGGTACCTCTGACGGTTCAGATGGTGACTGGCATAGGCTCTAAGTGGCACACTAGCAAAGAACACAGGTCTCACTGTTTAGGTAAAGACCTGCAGTTATTTACTAGCGAAGCGCTAGTACAAGAGTCCCTCCTCTCTTTCTCTCAGCTTTCCTCGCCAGCTAGTAGCAAAGCACATTTACATCTTAGGCTACTTCTACTTTAGCACAAGCCAATCACGAGGTGGAGCGCCGCATTCGAAGATGGGAGACTACCCCTTGCTCTGCATATACAGATTTCACCAATCAGAGACTTTGAAGTTATTTGGGAGAAAAGGTAAGTAAAATTCAGCTTCACGGCCTCTTTCCCACACGTTTACCACATGTCTTTTGCTAACGACATGACCTGGATGGAACCACAGCCCTCTATATAAAGATCGTTATCTCCCCTGTTGTGTCCATTTCGAACTTTCCAAAGAATGTCCATAAACTCACTGAAAGCCTCGTGCCTTCACAAATACGTTTAGAGTCTGGACGTCTGGGCCTCAGTGACCTGTCTAATGGAAATTTGCAGAAAGTTCACAGTTGTCTCATCGGCTTCCTGTGTAACAAGGGCCCATCCTATGCTTTATTGCCGGTTTTCAATGCTCTGCCCATTGCAGCGGGGACGTCTCGGCGCTTGTCGGCCTACCTGTAAGTGGCCGATTACGGACCAGTGCCATCCAACGTGTCTGCACAATTAGACCACAGAGCTCGGCAGTCCGGCCCATCCTCTGCTTTATTGCCAATCCTCAGTGCTCTGTCCATTGCAGCGGCGACTGCTTGGTGTTAGTCAGCCTACCTGGATGTGGCCCCCGACTGACCAGCACCATCCAGTGTGTCTTCATAGTGGGACTACGGAAGTCAGTAGTCTGCAAATGTTTTCACCTAGGTTCTGCACGGCACTCAGCCGCTGTATGCCTTTACTGCAGTCGTTTAAATTGGCACCCTATTCCTTTGCACGCAGGAAAAGCTTACCGCTGTTCCTTCACTACAGCACACGAGCAAGAGCGTTAACTTCTGCCCATCATTTCATCATAATGTATGAAGTCAGATCGTATCCAGGTATAGCAACCAAGTAATAAAGATAAACTTCCCTAAGAACATTACATCACATAATACCGTATTAGCCGGCCGCGGTGGTCGTGCGGTTCTAGGCGCTCCAGTCCGGAGCCGCGCTGCTGCTACGGTCGCAGGTTCGAATCCTGCCTCTGGCATGGATGTGTGTGATGTCCTTAGGTTAGTTAGGTTTAATTAGTTCTAAGTTCTAGGGGACTGATGACCAGAGCAGTTGAGTCCCATAGTGCTCAGAGCCATTTGAACCATTTGAATACCGTATTAGAAGTGAGAGCGCCCTGCAATCTCTCAATTTTTAGGTAAATATGATAAATATATTTGTATGACGATTGATGATTGGTGATTTAAAGTTGGAATAAATAATAAGGAAGAAATTATAATGTATTGCACTCTGCATAATAATTAGTATGAGCTGAGATGGCTACTATCAACCTCTTACTGCTTAAAAACGGAAGAAGAACTGGCACTACGTTGAACTAAGTTATAGTGTTCGTTCGCATTAAGCATTTCAGATTAGTGACTCGTAACGACATCCCGTAGTATTTTACACTGAGGTGACAAAAGTCATGTGGTGCCTCCAAATTTCATGATGAACCTGCTTTTGCCCTGCTTTTGCCGCAGCTCGATGTGGCGTGGAAGTCCCGGGCAGAAACACTGACCATGATGCCTCTACAGTCGTTCATAAATGCGAAAGTGTTGCTGGTGCACAAACTGACCTCTCGATTACCTCCCGTTAATGTTCGACGGGACTCACGTTGGGCGATCTGGGTGCCCACATCATTCGCACGAATTTCCCATCATATTCTTCAAACAAATCATGAACAACTGAGGCCATATGACATAGCACATCGTCATCCACAAAAATTCCATCGTTATTTGGCACTATGAATTCTATGAATGGTCTCCCAGTAGCCGAACATAACCATTTACAGTCAATGATCGGATCAGTTGGATCAAAGGACCCTGTCCATTCTATGTAAACACAGCTCACACCATTATGGAACCACAACAGCTTGCACACTGACTTGTTGACAACTTGGGTCCGTGACTTCGTGGAGTCAACACCACATCCGAACTCTACCATCAGCTCCTACCAACTGTAATCGTGATCATCTGGCCAGGCCACGGTTTTCCAGTCTTCTAGTTCTTTTCTCTTGTTTTTGGGAAACTACTTTTGTATTGAAGTTTTGTTTTGGTAAGCTATTTTTATGTCTCGTTTTTTGAAAATGTTGGATATTTTGTGTGTGTATTAGTGTTTGTATGTCATTGTAGGTTCATAGGTATTAAAATTCATGGAGAAGAAATAAAAAGTTTGAGGTTCGCCGATGACATTGTAATTCTGTCAGAGACAGCAAAGGACTTGGAAGAGCAGTTGAATGGAATGGACAGTGTCTTGAAAGGAGGATATAAGATGAACATCAACAAAAGCAAAACAAGGATAATGGAATGTAGTCTAATTAAGTCGGGTGATGCTGAGGGAATTAGATTAGGAAATGAGACACAAAGTAGTAAAGGAGTTTTGCTATTTGGGGAGCAAAATAACTGATGATGGTCGAAGTAGAGAGGATATCAAATGTAGACTGGCAATGGCAAGGAAAGCGTTTCTGAAGAAGAGAAATTTGTTAACATCGAGTATAGATTTAAGTGTCAGGAAGTCATTTCTGAAAGTATTTGTATGGAGTGTAGCCATATATGGAAGTGAAACATGGACGATAAATAGTTCGGACAAGAAGAGAATAGAAGCTTTCGAAATGTGGTGCTACAGAAGAATGCTGAAGATTAGATGGGTAGATCACATAACTAATGAGGAAGTATTGAATAGGATTGGGGAGAAGAGAAGTTTGTGGCACAACTTGACCAGAAGAAGGGATCGGTTGGTAGGACATGTTCTGAGGCATCAAGGGATCACCAATTTAGTATTGGAGGGCAGCGTGGAGGGTAAAAATCATAGAGGGAGACCAAGAGATGAATACACTAAGCAGATTCAGAAGGATGTAGGTTGCAGTAGGTACTGGGAGATGAAAAAGCTTGCACAAGATAGAGTAGCATGGAGAGCTGCATCAAACCAGTCTCAAGACTGAAGACCACAACAACAACATCAACAACATGTCATTGTTTACCTTTTTTGTTTTCTGTTTCTTTCTCACTTTTTGTTGTTCCTGTTGCTGTGTCTTGTCTTGCAGATAGGTGGGTGATTGCTATTTTATTGATCATCTTTCTTACTAGGTTTTCTTTGTATCTGTTGTTTAAGGTTACTTGTACTATAGCGTTCATTTCTTTTCGATAGTTGTCCGTGTTTAGCGGTACTACATTTAGTGACGATGATGATGATGATGATTTATGGCGGAGGGCACTAAACAGCAAGGTCATCAGCGCCCATTGCATTTAGTCTATGAAGCATATAGGTAAGTACTGCTTACTTGTGAGACTTCGCGTGATTTGATGGCTGATGTATAATTGTGTCCGCTGTTTTTAGTTTTCGGCACATATCAAATGCGCGTTGTTTGTTCTGAATGTTTATGGCAGTATCCAAAAAATTTAACTGCTGTTTCACTGTTTTCCAGTTGTAAATTGTATCTTAACATGAGCAAAATTTATGTCTGTATGTAACTAGTCTCTTTTACTGCTTGGTTCATCTATCAGACACAAGATGTCATCCATATACTATCTAAACCCGCATAGGATGTTGTAGCTATTCGGAATTTTTTTGTTAAGTGTGGCCTGTTCTGCATGGTTCGTAAATATATTTTGTATGGATTCAGGCACTGGGGATCCCATTGGTAGTCCTTCATTTTGTAAAATAAAATTCGTTATCGAACTGGAAATAGTGCTGTTCTCCTATTAGCTCTTGCAGCTTGACTGTTTCTTTAATTATTAGTCATATGGACGTGTCTTGTGTATCTTAAGATTTTGTGCTATAATGTTTCTTGTTTCGGTTACTGCTTTACTGGAATATATGTTCTCTACATCAAATGGGAGGAAGGTGGATGTGCCTAGCACCTGCATGTTTTTTATGTACTGAATGAATTGTGTGGTGTGTGTATCCTCGTGTAATTTGTAGTTTTGTATAAAAATTTTCAACATGAGTCTTGAAAGTGGATAAGTGGTAAGATTTCCACAATTGGCAGTGGCTCTGACTCTCTTGCGTAGCGCCGGCCGGAGTGGCCGTGCGGTTCTAGGCACTACAGTATGGAGCCGAGCGACCGCTACGGTCGCAGGTTCGAATCCTGCCTCGGGCATGGATGTGTGTGATGTCCTTAGGTTAGTTAGGTTTAATTAGTTCTAAGTTCTAGGCGACTGATGGCATCAGAAGTTAAGTCGCATAGTGCTCAGAGCCATTCTCTTGCGTAGCTTTGACGGTCATCGGAAGGAAGTTGCACTGGGATTTGTCTGCAACAGTTTTCCTTTTTCGTTGTCTTCTAGTGCATGTTCAAAATCTTTCAAAGCGTTTCTCAACTTGGTTGTAACCTGCTAGTTGAATCTGATTTTAGCTTCGTATTTTTTTTTTTTTGTTATGAAATCTTGTAACTCAATGACGTATTGCTCCTTATCCATGAAAACCACTGGTTTCCTTTGTCTGCTGCTGTGACTACCGATCGGTTAGAATCGCTACCGCTGGTGCGAAAGGACCCGGGTTCGATTCCCACTACAATTTCAGATTTATCTGACATAGGGAGATATGAATGTCGAGACTAAGTGAAATTCGAAAAAGAACGTCTTTTGGAAATATCCAGAATCGCCATTTCCACTATAGCAAGTTTATCTAAAGCTACATCAAGTCTACTCAGTTTGATGCTGATTAGATTTTCGTTAAAAATAAAGCTGCTTCAAAACTTCGGTTTGTCAATTAATGCAGCTACCTCGAAGCGGCCTCCCCACGATGTTTACAGATCTGAGGTTGAAGCAGAAGTGACTTTTTACGAGGTGAAGCTCTGCTTTCTATATCCTGCAAATTGTGGAGCAGAAATTTCCGCCTGAGCAAGCACATTCTAATTTTACAATAACAAGAACCAGCCGAAAGATATAGACAGTAGTATCTATTGAAGAATAGCTTCCATTATTGACTAAAAAGTTTACGATTGCTCAATGGCATGCAAAATGAATCATCTCTGAGGCGAGCAAGACGAGAACTAACATATGAGCTAATGACCAAGACAGTTACGTAATCTAATATCACACGGATGATGGCGATTAGTGGGCTTGCGTTAATACATCGTAGAATGTGGGGCTGTGTGAAATTATTATAACACACTTTGAAAGAGTGTTTTTTACCGCATTTCTTTTTTCACGCAAAGTTGCGATGCAAAGAAGTGATGTCCAGCGTATTTGTTTCCGCTCCAAGAGATTGTGTTTCTGGGAATGTCTAACAGAGTTCGTGTTACGGAGGGAGATAACTCCGAAATTACAGGGTAGTAAAGATGCTGACTAATGCTTACTGATCTAATTTTTACACAGTTCTCACATATTTGTCTGCTGACTCAGCAGTTAGCCGAGGGTTTGAAAGGAGACCTTCGACCTCAATGAAGTCGTTTATGTTTTGTCAGTCCAACTGTCAACATCGTGATCAGCCTGGGAACTGAGGGAGAGAGCAGAGACGGTAATCAGAGAAAAAAATATAAGTATTCTTCTTTTTCTTCCTTTCTGAAACCTTTTTGTCTGTTATCATCTTGGAATACATGCTTCATGTCTACACGCTTTTTCTCATTTAATGTTACAGTTTCTGCAGTGCTCAAGCTCTGATTCAGCACACTTGAGATGAGAAGAACGCTGACTCAGCAGCAGCAACAACTATTCAGAAGTGTTGAGAGGGTCTAAAACGCAGAGCTTCATTTCACAGAAGTCATTCCTGCTTTGTTCTCGGAGTTGTGAACACTTTTTTGAGCTCTTGGAACACCTGGGGAAAAAACCTGCAACCAAGAGGTACAGAATTTCTGCAGAAAAGCAGTTGGGAGTTTGAAATTCGAGAAAAAAAAGTCAGTATTCTTCGTGCTCTTCTTATACACACTGTCATTCAAACATTTTGTTTGTCATATCAATGAATACTCGTTTTTTTCTCATGTAATATTACATAACCTGATAGAACGGTGGTCTGATCAAGTAGTTGCGAAATCTGCAAGAAGAGGAAGAAGAAGAAGAAGGAAAAGCAGCAGAAAATCTACAGAAGACCATCACCTCGGTAGGCTGAACTTTCGTCAACTAATCTGATGACAATATTATTATTATGGCTGAATTTGCAGCGAAACATATTAAATTAGATGATCTCTTAAAGCTTGATGTCGAGTGTGCATCTAGAAGACAAATAT
This sequence comes from Schistocerca piceifrons, assembly GCF_021461385.2. Classification (NCBI taxonomy): domain Eukaryota; kingdom Metazoa; phylum Arthropoda; class Insecta; order Orthoptera; family Acrididae; genus Schistocerca; species Schistocerca piceifrons. The sequence goes on from NC_060141.1 coordinate 723,698,534, forward strand.
GTACTGGTGTTATAGATAACAGGCTTGGATTTAAGGACCCTAGACACATCTTGGATATCTGTATCCTATTCAGACCAAAGTTCTTCGAATTAACCACCCTATTAAGATTAATTGTTCACTAGTCTGCAACTTTCTCTAGTCAAAGACAGGCTAGGAAAAACGATATGAACGTCAATATAAAGAATTTTCTTCTGTTCCTGTATGTTGTCCTCAGTGTCATGGAGTGACATTTGAAAAAAAACTAGAAATTTTCAAACTCTGCTATAGTGGTTGGGCACTGAAGGAAATAATTCAATTGCGTGTTAACGTTAATGAAAACAGAACTCCGTTCGTGTGGCAGTTGGTCACACTGTTACGAAGTGCTTCACGCGCTGCGTGTAAACATGCGTACGCCGCGCTGAGGCGCTCAGTCTTGGCTTGGCAGCCGTTGAGAATGGAGCTCCTGTCGGATGTTACCGCCAAGTGCGAATTGCGCGCAGTTATTCGGTTTTTGAACGGAAGGGGCACTGCGCCGATTGAAATCCATCGCCAATTGACGGAAGTGTATGGTGAGTCGTGCATGGATGTCAAAAATGGTCGTAAGTGGTGTAGAGAGTTCGCAGCTGGTCGGACCGAAATTCAAGACGAACAAAGGAGCGGGAGACCGTCAGTTTCTGAGGAGACAGTGTTGAGGGTTGAGCAAAACATGCGTGAAGATCGGCGGATCATCCTGGATGATCTGTGCACGTTGGTTTTCCGAACACCGCTCACAGAATTTTAACGGAAACATTGAACTACCGGAAGGTGCCACGCATGCTGACTTAGGACCACATGCGGTAACGAGTTGCGGTGAAACATAATCACCCACCCACCTTGTAGTACTGACTTGGCGCCCACTGTCTATCACCTGTTCACTAGGTTAAAAGAACATTTGGCCGGAAAGCGATTCAGCTCCGACGCCGAGGTGAAAGAAGAGGTTCATAACGTTCTGAACAACATGGCGGCGAGCTGGTATGACATGGGCACACGAAAACTGCTACAGCGTCTACAAAAATGCATCGACAGAAATTGTGGTTATGTCGAAAAATAGCTAAATGTTCAAGCTGTAAACTGATGTAAACCATTGTAGAAATAAACAAGTCTATGTACTTATAAAAAATAGGAGACCTTATTTTTGGGATTACCCTCGTATTTTGATGTTAAGCTTCTTGATGCTCTCATTTAGGCTACTTATCATTACTTTTCTTTTTATTAGGTTACTCTCAGTCCATATTCTGTACTCATTAGACTGTTCATTCCATTCAACAGATTCTGTAACTCTTCTTCTCTTTCACTGAGGATTGCAATATCCGCAAATCTTATCATTGATATCCTTACAGCGTGAATTTTGACCCCACTCTTGAACCTTTCTTTTATTTCCGTTATTGCTTCTTCGATGTATAGACGGAACAGAGGCTGCGAAAGATTGCGTCCCTTTTTAATCCGAATACTTCGTTCTTGGTCTTCCAGTCTTATTGTTCCCTCTTGGGATTTGTGCATATTGTTCATCATCCGTCTTTCCCTGTAGCATACTCCGGTTTTTCTTAAAATTTTGAGCGTCTTGCACCATTTTACATTGTCGAACGTATTTTCTAGGTCGATGAATGCTATGAAGGTGTCTTCATTTTTCATCAGCTTTGCTTCCATTTAATGTATTTTATCCATAATGGATGCAGATGAGCTCCATGACTGTTCCATATGGGGTGTAGAATAGCAACCTCTTCCAGTCGCAACAAAAGGTTATTTTTTTAACACACGACACGTTTCGGGCTTGTGCCTATCTTCGGGTGGTTTACATTCACGTACATGTTTTCATGTGCAGTGTTGGAGTTCACTGTTCAAATCAAAAACAAATTGTATGATGATAATTAAATAGGTACAAATGAAACATCTGGAAGTGACTAAACTACACGTGTTGTAAAATACACTACCGGCCATTAAAATTGCTACACCACGAAGATGACGTGCCACAGACGCGAAATTTAACCGACAGGCAGATGCTGTGATATGCAAATGATTAGCTTCTCAGAGCATTCACACAAGGTTGGCGCCGGTGGCGACACCTACAACGTGCTGACATGAGGAAAGTTTCCAACCGATCTATCATACACAAACAGCAGTTGACCGGCGTTGCCTGGTGAAACGTTATTGTGATGCCTCGTGTAAGGAGGAGAAATGCGTACCATCACGTTTCCGGATTGCGGTTTGTCGTATCGCATCGTATCGTATCGCGACATTGGTGCTCGCGTTGATTGCTAGCAGAATCATGATGGTCGCATCCGTTTTTGGCGACATCGCGGTGAACGCACGTTGGAAGCGTGTATTCGTCATCGCCATACTGGCGTATCACCCGGCGTGATGGTATGGGATGCCATTGGTTACACGTCTCGGTCACCTCTTGTTCGCACTGACGGCACTTCGAACAGTGGACGTTACATTTCAGATGTGTTACGACCCGTGGCTCTACCCTTCATTCGATCCCTGCGAAACCCTATATTTCAGCAGGATAATGTACGACCGCATGTTGCAGGTCCTGTACGGCCCTTTCTGGATACAGAAAATGTTAGACTGCTGCCCTGGCCAGCACATTCCCCATATCTCTCACCAACTGAAAACGTCTGGTCAATGGTGGCCGAGCAACTGGCTCGTCACAATACGCCAGTCACTATCCTTGATGAACTGTGGTATCGTGTTGAAGCTACATGGGCAGCTGCACCTGTACACGCCATCCAAGCTCTATTTGACTCAATGCCCAGGCGTATCAAGGTCGTTATTACGGCCAGATGTGGTTGTTCTGGGTACTGATTTCTCAGGATCCATGCACCCAAATTGCGTGAAAATGTGATCACGTGTCAGTTGTAGTATAATATATTTGTCCAATGAATACCCGTTTATCATCTGCATTTCTTCTTGTTGTAGCAATTTTAATGGCCAGTAGTGTAATATAGCACTTACATATAGCTTATATGTCAATATGGTTTCCACATTACATTTATCACATTTGTTTACAAAAATTTATCGTCTTTTACGCGTTAACAGTATATTAATCACCATTATTGGTGCTTCCATGTTATGTCTGAAAAAGTACTGCCACTTTAGATGTTAGACGTTGCTTCCATTATCAAGTGTAACTTGAGAACTGCCTCTCTGGTCCCTTTACCTTTTCTAAAGCCTATCTGCTTCTCAGTTTTCATTTCCATTCGTCGGCGTATTATTCTTGTCAGCAGACCAGATGCATGAGTTGTTAAGCTGAACGTGCGATAGCTTTTGCACATATCTTCCCTTGTAAAGTTCGGAAATGTGTGGATGATATTTTTCCGAAAGTCTGAGAGTACTTCGCCAGTTTCATAGAATATACACACCAACTCGAATAGTCGTTTGGTTGCCGCTTCGCCCAATAACTTTAGACATCCGATAGAATGTTTCCTATCCATTCTGCATTATTTGATCTCAGTTTTTCCATCTTTAAAATTCTGACACGAATACTGGAACCCCTATGTCATCCCTATCGACTCCAGTTTCTTATTATAACACTTCATCAGACAAATCGTAGATGCCTTCAGTGTACTCATTCCATGTATCTGCAAACAGTTGTTTTCGACTTTACTATGTGCTGAATCAGCCCTTCGACGATTATTTCATTTTTGATTCCTTCACATTATGTTTTGGAGCTGTTTCACCCTTGTTCTCCAGCAGTTTCTAATAATTTCATTCAAAAATGATTTATGTTACTCTATACCTATGTTTTCCTGACCATCTTTGTACTTCCTCCTTTCGTCGATCAATTAAAGTATTTGTGTGAACCAAGTTTTCTTCAAAGCTACATTCCCTGTACCTACGTCTGACTGTCCAACATCTGTGATTGTACTTTTTAGAGATGTCCACTCCTCTTGAACTGAAGCGCCGATAGTAATATTCCTTACCGTAACACCTACATCCTTAGCGAACTACCGACGCGTCTCATCATTCATCAGTATTTCAGTAACCCACTTCTTTCCACACTGACTCTCCCGCACGATTCTCATAAAATTCAGCCTACTCTTCATCATTACTAAATTTAATCTGATTCTATGTCTGTTCCTCGGTACGCCTTACAGTCCAATATCTGATTTTGGAATTTTTGACAATGATGTAATCCTGCTGGAATCTTCCTGCGTCGCGGGGTCTTTTGCAAGTATTCCTCCTCCTCTTGTGATTCCTGAACAAAGCATTCGCTATTACCATCTGAAATTTATTGCAGACCTCAATTAGTATTTCTCCTCTCTCATTTATATTTCCTGAACGATATTCTCCCGTAATCCTTTCTTCTATTCCTTACCCTGAAACCGTGTTCTAATCCCCCATGATTATTAGATTTTCGTCTGCGATTACATATTAAATTACACATTCAATATCAACATATACTTTCTCTATCGTTTCATCTTCTGCTTGCGACGTCGGTACGTATACCTGAACTATCGTTGGCGTTGGTTTTCTGTCGAATATGGTGAGAACAACGCTGTCACTGAACTGTTCACAGTGGTTCATTCTCTGCCCTACTTCCCTATTCATAAATAATCCTACTTCCGTTATACAGGGTGTTACAAAAAGGTACGGCCAAACTTTCAGGAAACATTCCTTACACGCAAAGAAAGAAAAGATGTTATGTGGACATGTGTCCGGAAACGCTTAATTTCTATGTTAGAGCTCATTTTAGTTTCGTCAGTATGTGCAAATGTTCTCTTTTCGGATGAGGCTTCATTCCAACGTGATCAAATTGTAAAGTTTCACAATCAACATGTGTGGGCTGACGAGAATCCGCACGCAATTGTGCAATCACGTCATCAACACAGATTTTCTGTGAACGTTTGGGCAGGCATTGTTGGTGATGTCTGGATTGGGCCGCATGTTCTTCCACCTACGCTCAATGGAGCACGTTATCATGATTTCATACGGGATACTCTACCTGTGCTGCTAGAACATGTGCCTTTACAAGTACGACACAACATGTGGTTCATGCACAATGGAGCTGCTGCACATTTCAGTCGAAGTGTTCGTACGCTTCTCAACAACAGATTCGGTGACCGATGTATTGGTAGAGGTGGACTAATTCCATGGCCTCCACGCTCTCCTGACCTCAACCCTCTTGACTTTCATTTATGGGGGCATTTGAAAGCTCTTGTCTACGCAACCCCGGTACCAAACATAGAGACTCTTCGTGCTCGTATTGTGGACGGCTGTGATACAATACCCCATTCTCTAGGGCTGCATCAGCGCATCAGGGATTCCATGCGACGGAGGATGGATGCATGTATCCTCGCTAACGGAGGACATTTTGAACATTTCCTGTAACAAAGTGTTTGAAGTCACGCTGGTACGTTCTGTTGCTGTGTGTTTCCATTCCATGATTAATGTGATTTGAAGAGAACTAATAAAATGCGCTCTAACATGGAAAGTAAGCGTTTCCGGACACATGTCCACATAACACCTTTTCTTTCTTTGTGTGTGAGGAATGTTTCGTGAAAGTTTGGCCGTACCTTTTTGTAACACCCTGTATAAGGGGCGATCAAAAAGTTTCCGTCTGAGGGCGTTGCTACGGCGTATATGCAAGTAGCCGTACTCCGATGCGGGTATATAAGCACCGAAATATAAAAAAGGAATTAGTGTCGCATTTGTGTCTTTCCGACGTGCGTGCGGTAAAGTCAGAAACGTGAACTATGGTGACATTTATTCCCCGAATGTGTCCAAACAGGACCAACATGCTGTTGCTCTTTCCTTGGCTGCCGAAGGAGAAACACCGGTAGACATCCATCGGAGATTGAAGACTGTTGTGTATGAACCAGCATGTCTGCCGAAAGCCACCGTTTTGGAATGGGTCGACAGGGGTGCTCCACCATAACCCACGTCCCCATATCGCAAATTTCATAATGCAGAAATTATGCCACCTCTAGTGGGAGACACTCGAGCACTCTCCCCATAGTCCTGGTCTCTCTCTAGGCGATTATCACGCTTGCGGTCCATTAAGAAAGGTCTTGAAGGGTCGACGACCTCTGTCGGAAAAGCAAATGCAGCACGCAGTTACGGACTTCTTCACGCAGCAGGGCATCGTTTTTTACCAGACTAGTATCTTCAGTCTGGTGAGTCAGTGGGATGATCACCTCAATGCTCTCGGCGGTTTTGCCTGATTGGCGTACCGGTTCTTGACTGTACGACCTTTGAACGAAAACTTTTTGATTGCATCCTTATACTACTTTCTGCTGCTTTTGATGTTACCCTATACTCGTCTGACCAGAAATCTATGACTTCTTTCCATTTCACTTCACTAGCACCCACAATATCTATATTACGCCACTGCATTTCGTTTTTAAAATTTTCTGGCTTTCCTACCACGTTTAAACTTCTGATTTTCCGTGCTCCCACTCGCAGAAAGCCATCCTTTCGTTGGTTATTCCATCTTTTTCTCATGGTCACCTCCACATTGGCAGTCTCTCTCAGAGATCCGTACTGGGGTCTAGTCTGGAATCTTTTGCCAATGGAGAGATCATCATGACAGTGTTTCAATTACAGGCCACACGTCTGTGGATAAACATTACGTGTCTTTAATGCAGTGGTTTCCATTGTCTTCTGCGTCCTCATGCCGTTGATCACTGCTGATTCTTCTGCCTTACAGGGGCAGTTCTGTACCTAAAGTACAAGACAGCGTCCTGAAACTCTGCCAGCTCCCCCACCGTCTTTGAAAAGGTCGTTGGCAGGACGAAGGTGAGTTCCTATGCCGGAATTCTTGAGACGCCGTCGCTGAAGATTTTTATTCAGAATTTAAGCAGTGACGGGGTTCTAAGCCAACAAATGACTTTTTGATTACTAGTCAAAGACGCTACCTCTAGATGATAAACTAAACTCCGTCCGATCAGGCTTTGGAAGGCCCAACGGGTCCGACGGGCCGCCGTGTCATCCTCAACCCAAAGGTGACACTGGATGTGGATATGGAGGGGCATGTGGTCAGCACACCGCTCTCCCGACTGTATGGCAATTTACGAGACCGGAATCGCTACTGCTCAATCAAGTAGCTCCTCAGTTTGTCTCACAAGGGCTGAGTGCACCCCGCTTGCCAACAGCGCTCGGCAGACTGGATGGTCACCCATCCAAGTGCTAGCCCAGCCCGACTTCGGTGATCTGACGGGAACCGGCGTTACCAGTGTGGCAAGGCCGTTAGCCCCCTCAGACCATAGATTGTAGAAAACTAAAGGAATGTTTGAAAGACAAAATACTTTTAAAAATGATTCTCGAATGCCATAATTTAAGGAAGCTCCCTGGATGAAGCCAGATGAACGCACAAAACCGCATGAATGTACAGAATGAGTTAAAGAAGAATTTCTTCCAAATCATGAATAACACCATATTCGCTAAAAGCATGCAAAGTGTGCCAAAGATCAGGAATATTAGACTTGCATCATCATCGGAGGGCAAATTCAGGGTGGCTGCTTTAACTGCTGAGCCTAATTTCCAAAGGGGCGTCATTCATAACGAAAATCTTGCCGCACTGAACTTAGCAGACCGAATGTAGTCTTCGACAAAGTGATCGCGGCTGGAATTTCGAAAACGCCAACGAGCGAAGTTGGACTTTCGGTCGAACAGTTCTGAGGCCTACAACTCCCCTTTCTCCATGTGGGAACTTGAACCGGCGCTTACTGCGACTTCTGACACTGCACTAGGTTACGACCGCATCCGGTACTCCATGCTTCGACATCTGCCAGCGGCGTCAAAGGAAATCCTCCTCGAATGTTTTAATCTGATATGGCAGACAGGAGTGTTCCCCACCTCGTGGAGGGAGGCAATCCTCATCCCTCTCCTCAAACCAGGAAAGGACCGCACATGTCCCGGTGGTTATCGTAGTATCGCCTTGACAAGCTGTGTCGGAAAGACCCTGGAACGGATGGTTAACCGGCGTCTGGTCTGGCTGTTAGAGACTAGACACAGCTCCTTAGCCGCTTTGAGTGTGGATTCCGAAAATTTCGGTCCACGGTCGACAACCTGACCCTCCTCGAGGCGGCTACTCAGCAGGCTTTCCTCCGTCAGCATCACTGTATCGGTATCTTCTTTGATATCAGTAAGGCATATGATACTACTTGGAGGCACTGTATTCTTGGACAACTGCATCAATGGGGCTTAAGTGGCCGCCTGCCCATTTTCATTCGGTCTTTCCTGTCTCAGTGGTTTTTTCGGACCCGCGTTGGTAACACACTGTCTGATCGATTTGAGCAAGAGAACGGTGTCCCCCAGGGCAGTGTTTTAAGCGTTACCCTCTTTGCCATAGCCATCAACAATATGACGTCTACAGTGAGGAGTCCAGTACAGTGCTCCTTGTTTGTGGACGACTTTGCTGTTTTCTGTTCCTCCTCCAGTGTTGCAACCGTGAGCCGTCAGTTGCAGCTAACAGTGCGGCGGTTAGAGGAGTGGGCTGCAAAGACAGGTTTTCGGTTTTCTGCCGATAAGTGTGTTTGTGTTCATTTTAATCGTTCTCGTCGTCTTTTTACTTTGCCTGCCTTGCATATGGGGGATGCTGTCCTACAATTTTAGAGACACAGTGCGGTTTCTGGGCCTAATTTTTGACTCCAGGTTGTCATGGCTGTCACACCTACGTGACTTGAAAACCAGAACCCTGAAGGCACTGAACATCCTCAAGTGCCTCAGCCACAGGTCTTGGGGAGCGGACAGGGCGCGTCTCCTTCAGTTTTATCGGGCTTTTGTGCGTTCACGGCTGGACTATGGGTGCACAGTATATGGGTCAGCAAGGCCGTCTTATTTGCAGATCCTTGACGCTGTCCACCATGCTGGGATTCGACTGGCCACGGGTGCTTATCGGACCAGTCCCGTACCCAGCCTCTGTGCTGAGGCTGGCGAACCGCCACTTACCATCCGGCGGCAGCTCCTGCTGGTGCGCCAGGCTTGTAAGTTTCTTGCAGCTCCCAGCTCGCCTGCTCACCGCCTTGTTGCCCATCCACCTCTGGACCGCCTTTTTTCCCACCGTCCCCGGGCTACGTTGCCATTTGGGATCCGTGTGCTAGAGTCGCTCGGTGTGGAGTCTGTACAACTCCAAATCCAGGGTTTTAACCGCCTGCCACCCTGGTTACTGAAGAGGCCCGGAGTGATTTTAGATTTATTGCAGTACAAGAGAGATTGCACTCCTGCCACCGTTTTTAATGCAGCATTTTCTGCTGTTTTATCTGAGCACCACGACTATGTAGAGGTTTTTACGGATGGGTCGAAACAAGGGGATTCCGTTGGTTGCTCAGTTGTTTTTCCGGATCGTGTCCTCAAGGTCCGACTGCCTCAGACTTTTACTGTCTTTGATGCAGAATTGTCTGCGATCTTGCGGGCGCTGGAGCAGATGAGACATTCTTCCTCTCCTAAATTTCTTGTCTGTTCCGATTCACTCAGTGCCCTTCAATCATTGCACCATTTGTATCCGGCAGATAAAGTGGTCCAGACCATCCAGGATGCCCTCCTCCGACTACAGCGACTGGGGAAGGTTGTAGCTTTCTGCTGGGTTCCGGGGCATGTCGGCATTGCTGGGAATGAAAGGGCAGATCTCGCAGCCAAGGAGGCGTGTCTTGATCCACACGTATCTCAGTGTGCTATCCCTTTGCACGCACTCACCTCGCTGTTGAGCTCCCGAGTCATGTGTCGGTGGGAGGATGAGTGGCTGGAAGTGACTGACAATAAGCTCCGTCTAGTCAAGCCCACAACGCGTGTGTGGTGCACTTCCTTTCAGCCCCATCGACGGGACGAGGTTCTCCTCACTCGGCTTCGAATAGGCCACAGCCCTATGACGCATGGCTACCTGCTCCGGCGAGAAGACCCTCCAATGTGTGGTGCTTGCGACGTCCAGGTCACTGTGCGCCACGTTTTATTGGACTGCGTTTTATTTTCTGACCAGGGGGCCGCGGCTGACTTGCCAGCGGACTTGCCAACTCTTTTAGGCAACACTCGGACGAATGTGGTTAAAGTTTTAAAGTTCTGTGCCATGTCAAATGTTTTTACAAAGATTTTAGGGAGAGGATTTTAATTTGCTCACTGTGTGACAAGCTCGCCCATATTTTATGTAAGTAGCCAGCCAGTGACAATTTCAGTGGCATTCTTGTTGTTATGTTTTCCCTTTCTTTCGGTTTTACTTTCTTATATAGCATTTTCTTTCTTTTCCTGCTTTCTTTGCGCGTGTGCTTCAGTTTTCTTAGGTATGTCCACATTCGTTCCTTTTAATGTGTGTCAGGGCGCTGATGACCTCGATGTTGAGCGCCCATAAACCCCGACACACACACACACACACACACACACACACACACACACACACACACGTACCAAGACTCTAAATATCTATGAGGGTATCACGAATGATATGCACGCGAGGTTCCACACTGCTGGATTCCCAACTAATAACACACATGAGGGCAGCAAATGAAAATGAAACAGATAGTGAAAAGTAAGTAAACTTTTTATTACTTCAAAAGTAATCACCATAGTTGTTAATACACGTATCCAACCGTAACGCAAGACGGTCAATGCCTTCATGGAAAAAATGATTGCGGTTGGCTACAGAACTGTGTTTGTACCCTGGCGCGCACCTCTTCATCCGAAGCAAATCGACGACAACGAATGTCTTTCTTCAGGGTGCTTATATGGTAATCGTACGGGGAGAGATCGCGACTGTATGGAAGATGTGTAATGGTTCCCAGCGAAACAACCTCGGCAACATGTGGGCGTTTTTTTTTATTTGACTGCCCCTTCTACAATAATCCGTTGGTGAATAAAAATGTTCTTGAAAATAGGCCCACAACTGACGATTACAAGCAGTGCACCGTGGATTCGGAAGTAAAAACAACTGAACGTTTTGTCATTCACTCGAAGCAGTATGTTTTTTCGACTATTAAACAACTTATCTCTCCTAACCTGCTGAGGATGACAAATGATACACACTTCCAAAGAAAGTCACTACCACATAAAAACCGATGATGAATGTAAATAGCTGATTAGCTTTTTATTGTAAAAATTCGAATAAACGTAAAATTCTTGAAAAACTGTATGTAACGTAAGTACCCGATTGTAAATACCTGAATAAATGTGATGTGAATATTATAAGACTGTAAATAATAAATAAAGATATGTCGTGTGACTAGGGCCTCCCGTCGGGCAGACCGTTCGCCGGCTGCAAGTCTTTCAATTTGACGCCATTTCGGCGACTTGCGCGTCGATGGGCATGAAATGATGATGATTAAGACAACACAACACCCAGTCCCCGAGCAGAGAAAATCTCCGACCCAGCCGGGAATGGAACCGGGACGCTTAGGATTCACATTCTGTCGCGCTGACCGCTCAGCTTCCGAGGGCGGACAATGTAAATAATGTAAGTATTTGAAGGAAATGATGACTGTATATTACGTAAATACCTGGTTGGTTTCTATTGCAAAAATGTAAATAATGTCAATATACGAGGTTTGTTCAAATAATTCAGGAACTTTGGCCACAAAATTTTTCTACGCTTCACTTATTGTGCATGGTCTGCTTCGAAATACTCTCCTCCACAATTGATACGGCGCTTCCTCTTCCAGAAGCAGTCTGGACCGCTCGGAGCGCCGTCTGCGAATTTTCTATTACCTCGTCTATCGTCGCAGATCTTCTTCCTTTCAACGGGGGTTTCAACTTTGGAAATAAAAAAAGTCCTAAGAGTCAATGTCTGGATAGTACGGAAGATGAATCAGCACAGTGATTTCGTATTTTGTGCAATAGTCACGCACCAACAGGGATGAATGTGCGGGTGCATTAGCGTGATTGCAAAATCCATGAATTGTCTCGCCACATTACAGACCGTTCCCTTCTCTCTTGCACGTGTCCCAACTAGTCCCAATAGTACCATCGATTAACAGTTTGAATTCGTGATGAAGCAAGCCTTCAAAGTCAAAGAGAACTATCAGCATGGCTTTCACATTTGACATGAACTCCCGTCCGGCTATTTTTAAACCGTGTCAACCATTCGGAACTCCAAGTACGGCTTAACCACTCATCACCGTAGGCTTGCTGTGTTGTGTGGTGTGTCTCTGCAAAGACTTCCTCGAGTTTCAGGCAAAATTTAATGCAGACGTGTTGCCCCTCTAACCCCACCATCTCGAAATTCGCAAACTGTGTGACACAGCGTTCTATTCAATAGAGCACTGAACAATAACTAACACGCATACAACAATGAAACTTCTGGCAGTTATACATCAAACGCAGGCGTGCGCAGGGATGCCAACCGCATTTCGCTCCAACACACCACTGGCGTGAAATTACGAGTGTTCTGGAATTTTTTGAACAGATATCGTATGATAAATATTGTACGCGGAACTGTTTGCTTTATAATAAATTGTGTACATATCGTATGTTTAGTGTTTGCCTTTTCCTTCCTGCAACCTCTTTAGTCTGTTCGCACACAGTGTTTGCTAGTGACCGTCTCACAGCTACGCTGTGTCTTATCAGGACACCTGAGACAGGCTGCCTCACAGCAAGAAGAGCGCGCTGCACTGGCAAGCCTGCGAGTGACTGACGAAAAGCTTGAGAGTTTGGAGTATTTGTACTTTTTCGGAAAAAGTTATGAGTGATGACATTTAATAACGAGACATTGGTGGATAGATGTACACAAAGACGCATGTCACATGAGATTTAAAGAGGAACTGTTTCAAGTTAAATGACGAGAAGTACGGAGCGTAATTTGGGGAATTTCATTCAAATTTGTTGGAACTTCTGGGAAACTGATAAGAATTGATTACTGATGGGGTACAATGTATTTCAGAGAGAGAGAGAGAGAGAGAGAGAGAGAGAGAGAGAGAGAGAGACGGAGAGAGAAATGATTACTAAACAACACAGTGTTTGGCATATTAAATGCAGTTATATGTGAATGTGCGTATATAATCCTTTAAAGCATACTCTTGTCCTTGGTGACATTTTAATGCTAAACCAGAGGTATGTAAGTGTAATTAAATAATCCATAACTTTGACCTTGTCTTCACTTTAATGTCCAGTCAGAGGTATGCGACTTTCCCGAAAATAATGAATGTCTTTGACTTTAAACTGCAGATTACGTAATTTTTAGACTACTGGGAAGCAGTACGCGGTCGATGGCGAGTTTATTGATACAGCAAGGCGTTGGCTCCGACGTCGACCAGTAAAGTGCTACCACGCGGGGGTACAGGCCCTCCCAGTAAGGTACCGTCGCACTGAACGGAGATTATGTTGAAAAATAAGGTTTTGTAGGCAAAAGACTGGGGAATAATATGGTGTATTAGAATCCTGAATAAAACAAACCTGCTCTCAGAGAAAATAATGTATTTCATTATATACAGAACGCCTCTCGCAAGTAGCTTCTACCCTGTGTTCGGATTTTGGAAGGAGAAGACTTGGCTTGCGGAATGGTTTCCAAAGAACCACTCCTCATTTTGTTGAACTTAAAATGTTTTCAGTAAGCTGTAGTTTGTTTCGAGTCAAAGGTTTCCCGTTTTGCGCTGAGTGGTATCGCAGACTTTATCTAGCGGCATGACGACACTGCATTTGCATCCAGTACTGTCACACGAGGCGGGGGCGAGACTTCAAGCCACACCATCTACTGTCATGACCAACGAATCGGCTATGGTAAGAATACTGCACAATCAAAGCATTGAGTTCACACTGGAAAGAAGAGAGATGGGATTCAAGTTCGATAACAGGGGATTAAATTAACAGTGAAACATGTAGAGTCGGCAGCAGAACTCAAGCAACGGTGCTAATGTTTTACCTTTCTTTTTTGTTATATTAGTCCCAAGTGGTCACTGATTTGACCAGTTAAATTTGCGAGACGTCGTTCTATTGGAAGATAAGAAACTGTTTTTCATCCTTAATTCAACCCTAGTCTTTCCTCCATTAATTAAGGATAAATGTCAAATTATAATTCTTTCTTTGAATTTATAGCTTCCTTATACTAAAACGTTGAAGACAGATTTTCTTTCAAGGGCCCATGACTTCTATGGTGACCCTAATACTGTATCTTTATATATTTCTGAATCATGGTTTCTGATGTAATAGTTTTGAGATCACTTAGATTATTGTAGCTACAATACTGTCCCCTATAACTTGGTTATTGTGGTCATTATTAAATACTAATTCATTTACATATTACTAACTTGATAGGGTTTCTGTATGCGCACCAGCTTTGTAATCGCTAGGTTCATAGGATCCAGAGTGTGAGGGATTGAGGCTAACAACGTTTTCGTTATAGATCGGGGTGTAACGTCTAGCACAGCGAGCATTGGAATTTTCTGTGGGCGAGCCGTCTGCAGCAACGACTTTTCTTGAAATCCAGAATACCAAAGTGACAGTAGAAATTTGCGAGGCAGAAATGTGAGTTTCACAGGGCACATTCCCCCACTGGTAAAGCAAATACTACGACTAGCGGAAGCAGACACGTAGAAGGCAGAAGAGAAAAAACCAGAAGAGAGAGCTATGATATTGGAAGCAGGCAGGGTTAGGGCAGAAGAGCCGGCCGATGTGGCGAGCGGTTCTAGGCGCTTCAGTCCAGAACCGCGCTGCTGCTACGGTCGCAAGTTCGAATCCTGCCTCGGGCATGGATGTGTGTGATGTCCTTAGGTTTAAGTAATTCTAAGTCTAGGGGACTGATGACCTCAGATGGTAAGTCCCATAGAGCTTGGAGCCATTTTATTTTTAGAGCAGAAGAGAGAAATAGGAAAGCGGAGGCAGACGGAGAATAGGCCGAAGCAGACAGTAAAGTGCGCAGGGAATTTGATGAAAGAATTACATCTGTTGACAACAAGACACTCGAAAGCAATATGACCAGTCTGGTCCGTATAGACAAAAATTATAAAAAAGTGGAAGAGACAACACCCCACTTTCTGAGTGGATATGGCTCTGAGCACTATGGGACTCAACTGCTAAGGTCATTAGTCCCCTAGAACTTAGAACTAGTTAAACCTAACTAACCTAAGGACATCACAAACATCCATGCCCGAGGCAGGATTCGAACCTGCGACCGTAGCGGTCTTGCGGTTCCAGACTGCAGCGCCTTTAACCGCACGGCCACTTCGGCCGGCCTGAGTGGATACAGGCTTTGGAGAATCGAACTGACCCTCCGGCTAAGGAACCAGTGCGATTTTCCGAAACTGCGTTTTTGTAACTTAAATAAGATCTTGAGAAGTTGGGCGAAAAAATCGAATGGCCGCGAGCCATGGATCCATTAATGCCCGCAGCAGAGAGTAGGATACGCATTAACAATGAGCAGCATATTTGCAAAAATTTAGAGCCTAGTGGATGCCATCAGCAACACAGGATAGGCAGATTATGAGAGAATAGTGTCAGTCATCGAGATCTGTGTTCATCAGCACTTTGATGGTTCAAATGGTTCAAATGGCTCTGAGCACTGAGCACTGAGGTCATCAGTCCCCTAGAACTTACAAGGGAACCTCGCCATCGCACCCCCCTCAGATTTAGTTATAAGTTGGCACAGTGGATAGGCCTTGATAAACTGAACACAGATCAGTTAAGAAAACAGGAAGAAGTTGTGTGGAACTATGAAAAAATAAGCAAAATATACAAACTGAGTAGTCCATGGGTGACATAGGTAACATCATGCACAATGTGAGCTCAGGAGCGCCGTGGTCCCGTGGTAACGTGAGCAGCTGCTGAACGAGAGGTCCTTGGTTCAAGTCTTCCCTCGAGTGAAAATTTTACTTTATTTCTTTTTGCATAGTTATTATCTGTCCGTTCGTTCATTGACGTCTCTGTTCACTGTAATAAGTTTAGTGTCTGTGTTTTGCGACCGCATTGCAAAACCGTGCGATTAGTAGACGAAAGGACGTGCCTCTCCAATGGGAACCGAAAACATTTGATCGCAAGGTCATAGGTCAACCTATTCCTCCACAGGAAAACACATCTGATATATTCTATACGACACTGGTGACGGCATGTGCACCACATGACAGGAATATGTTGTCGACCCACCTAACTTGTACACTTGGCGATTCTTCTACCTTGCCCGATTTAGGTTTTCTTGTGGATGTGATAATCACTCCCAAAAAAGTGATGAAAACATAAGAGTTTGTCACATAAACTGAAAATAAAAAATAAAAATTTTCACTCAATGGAAGATTTGAACCAAGGATCTTTCGTTCCTCAGCTGCCCACGTTACCACGAGACCATAGCGCTCCTGTGATCGTTCTGTCCTTGATGTTTTATATGTTACCATGAACTACTCAGTTTGTATATTTTGCTTATTTTTTCACAGTTCCACACAACTTCTTCCTGTTTTCTCAATTGATCTGTGTTCAGTTTTTCAAGGCCTATCCACTGTGCCAACTTATAACTAAATCTGAGGGGGGTGCGATGGGGAGGTTCCCTTGTTAGAACTACTTAAACCTAACTAACCTAAGGACATCACACAAATCCATGCCCGAGGCAGAATTCGAACCTGCGACCATAGCGGTAGCGCGGTTCCAGACTGAAGGGCCTAGAACCGCTCGGCCACATCGGCCGGCGCAGGATTTTGATGACAATGAGGAATTCCTCACCCATTCTGCGGGTGGAGACTTGTACATCAAAACCTGGATAGGCCAGTTTAGAGACAGTCTTTGTGGGCGGAGGGGCCGTGGGTAAATTTCATTACGTCAACAATTCCTCCCTGGGTTTGGCGCAACCTTGGAACTGTATAAGTCAGGCTACCGTTCGCTCTTCTGCTATTGTGTGCACGAGGCCGGCGCCAGGTCTGGGCGCTAGGTACTGATTTGCCGTGTCCGCCTTGCCACAACGTGGAGACAAATCAACACTCATACATTTCTGCACTGACTTCGAAAGCCCAGACACCACGTCGCCAGTCGGCTAGCGCGGGAGCGTTGTCTACGTTTTCGCTCCAAAAATTTGCTTTATCTGATGAGACTGCGCCATGCTAGTTAGCGCAGGGTGCGGACGGGCTACCATTCAAAGTAACACTGCTTCATTCCACTGCCAACTACTCAAAAAGGCACAAGTTTGCTGTCCTTTCCCCCATTTTTCGTAAATTTTGTGACATTTCTTCTCCGTCACGTTGGCAAAAGTATAGAATTTCCCATCCATCAGAAAGTTCTGAAGGGTTTGACGTTGATCAGGAGGAAGAGGTTCCTTGGAGCATCTGCGGACGGATTGTCAAAGGAGACACAACGCTGACAGTAATGGGCACTGGTATTATCGAATTATAATATAGTTTGTAGGCCCACATCTGAACGCGCGAACGTTGACTTGCTGTCGCGATGGACAACAGGGTAGGATAAAAACTTCCATCCTTCTGCCGATACATGTTTTTTCTTTGGATAACGTTAGTCAAGCTGCTCTTGAAAATTTTCTGTTGAACGCCAACTTGATAGTACTTGAGCCCAAGAATCCAGTGTTATCTAAAATATAACAATACATTCAATGTGAGTGGTCTTCAGATAAAGAGTTAATCTATCATCCAGAAATTCAATCATACTGGCACATGAGACGTTCCAATAAAGGCATCGACGTGATACTGTGTAGCTACACATTTACCAAAACATCAGTCAGTTCCCCCATGGCAACACTTTCCATGGCCACAGGCATCAGACCCTTGGTCACATTTAAGGATAGACTATGCTGGGTCGTTTTAAGGAAGCTATTGGCTGACTGCCATAATTGTATTTTCTCCACTTTCTTATGTGACACAAATGTCACCTGTAACTTCTAAGTAAACAATCCAAACTTTGTCAAGAATTTTCTCAATTACTGAAATCAATAGGTACAGACGATGATGCACAATTATTGTCACAGGAGTTCAACTACTCCATGCTCGAAATAGCATATCATATTTCAAAACAGCACCATTTTACCCTAAAACATGTGGGGCCACTAAAAGATTTGTAAGAACATTCAAATACCAATGACAAATCTGAACGATCAGGATAATGAATTATTAGTAGTGCCTTCACAATACAAAGCGACTACACGCGATGCAAAGTGTTCAGCGGAAAAACGGCATGGAAGACCATAGCATATGCTGATGCTGATAGTGAAGCCACTCGTGCACACACAGCCCGAGCATACACAGCAGTCAAGACCAAAGTTTTTCGAGATCAGTCATCAATTACTCATTTCCAAGTACAAATATGGAAAGAAATCATTGGCTCCAGCCAAAGTTTGATAACAGCTCGGAAACTTAATGTACGTAGTTCAAGCTAGGAATGGTATCACAACGTGACACATAATCGGGATGAAACCACACCACGTGCATGTTCATACAGAGGGAATTCCTAGGCTTTGATGAAGCCGGCTGGCTTGCGGAGCTAAAATTGCAGCCAGTAGCCGCCCCTACTTCACCACCTGTTAGGTTTAAGTAGTTCTAAGATCTAGGGGACCGATGACCTCAGATGTTAAGTCCCATAGTGCTCAGAGCCATTTGAAACATTTTTTTGTTCTGTTCTTGTCTGAATTTCCTATCGTTCACGTTTTAATTCCATACAAGGCTACACTCCAGACAAATATCTGCAGAAAATACTTCCTAACACTTAAATTCTATGTTAATAAATTTCTCTTTTTCAGAAACGCTTCTCTTGCCATTTCCAGTCTACAGTTTATAACCTCTCCACTTCGGCCATCATGAGTTAATTTTATGACCAAATTGTACAACTCATCCTCTGCTTTTAGTGCACCATTTTCTAATCTAATTTCTTCAGCAACGCCTGACATAATTCAGCTGCATTCCAGTAATCTTGTTTTACCTTTATTGATGTTCATCTTATAACCTCTTTTTCAAGGCACTATCCATTCCGATCAACTGCTCTTCCAAGTCCTTAACCGTCTCGGATAGAATTGCAGTATCGGTGGCAAACGGCAAAGTTTTAGATTTTTCTCCCTGAAATTCATTTCATTTTCCAAATTCGTCCTTGGTTCCTTCACAGCTTACCCAAGGTACAGACTGAATAACATTGGAGATACGCTACACTGTAGTCTCCCTCCCTTGTCAGCTTCCCTTTCATGTCCTTCGACTCTTATAACTGCAGTTTGGTTTCTGTACAAGTAGTAAATATCCTTTCGCTCCCTGAATTTTATTCCCATCGCCTTCAGAATTTCAAAGAGTGTAGAAGGTTAACATTTTCGTAAGCTTTCTCTATGTTGTATTCGCCAAATGGGCTAAGTGTCAAACATAAATGTGTGGCAAGAAGAGAACCCCCTACCACCGAAAGTAATTGCTGTTATCAGATAGCTCGTTTCCACGCAGCAACGACACAGGCTCGTCACACTGTTAGGCAACTCATATTAGCAACCATTTACAATAATTTATTTGTAGAAATATTGCACTACGTAACTTTAGTGTGAAGCTGGAACGTAACGGTCTCTTGCACTGATCTTTCTTTGATCTAGTCGTAAATTCAGTGAACAATAATTAAGGTCACTAGTAGAAATTGCCAGTGGCTCTTCTTTGGCGGCGACTGTGGACACTGTCCCGATGCTGTCTTGACGTGCTGTTGATTCTCTCGTTGACATCACACACATCCGTGCCCGAGGTAGGATTCGAACCTGCGGTGGTAGCGGTCACGCGGTTGCAGACGGAAGCGCCTAGAACCGCACGGCCACCGCGGCCGGCCAGAGAACAGATGCTATTGAAATGTGGTACCATAGATTAACCCTGTAGATTAAATGAGTAGATCAAATAACAGTTATGGATGTACTGAATCAAACAAGGGAAGAAAGAAATTTATGGCACAACTTGGCTAAAATATGTGATCCGTTGATAGGGCACATCGTGTGGCATCAAGGAATTGCGAACTTGCCAATGGAAGGAAAAGTGGGGGTATATAGACTGCTACCAAGGTTTGAATACAGTAAACAGGTTAAAATGGTTGTAGACTGCGACAGTTATGCAGAGATGTATTGCACAGGATAGACTAGCATGGAGAGCTGGATCAGACCCGTCTTGAAGGTCACAACAACAGTTCATTATGGAACATAACGAATTGTCAATAATTATTGTGGTTGGCAATGTGTGGAAGTTTGTAATGAATCACTCCATTTATGATTCAGCCTCTCAGTACGACTTAACCGTTATTCCTGGCGAGTCATAATCATGTAAGACAACTAGATCATTGGGCCATGTATTAATTCGTATGAATTTATTGAAAAAGATTTTCGTGATTTGTCAATGTTTATAAAGCAGGGATGTATGTTTATTCCTGTCTGTAAAGAAGTGCCTGAACGCATGTATAACCATCCCTGGCCGCCAAATTACAACCAATATAAACAGAAAATGGAGCCAGTCCTCTGGGACATTCTTTACTCTTTGGTAAATTTACATACCTTTTCTACTGTGGACTCCGCACTTACCGTGAAAGACGGAGTAGTGGTTACAGCACTGGACTTTCAGTCAGAAGGTATGATATCAAATCCCCACACAGACATCCAGATTTCTCTTTCCTGTGATTTACCCAAGTCGTATAAGGCATATGCTGAGAAAGCCGCTTTGAAAAAGCCACAGTCGATATCTTGCCCCTTCCGTGCCCAGTATCAGCTTGTCTCTGTCTCTATCAACCTAGTCGTTGATGGGACATTAAACTCTAATGTTACATTCTCGCTTCGTTTGATTTTTGTTTTACTCCAGCGTTTCAGAAATAACTTGGTATCGATTTCTTATCCGTCTGAAAGGCAAAGTCCTCAGCAGATTTCGCTGTTTATAGGTGGTTTCTGATGGACTAATGTCTTGAAAAACATCCAGGTACTGTAGCACTTTCTTTTCCTATTTACATTCCTTACCCATCAAAATAAATTATGATCACTGACAGTGATAGTAGAGTGTATGAAAGGAAAAAAGATGTTTTGCCTTTGCTCTGCCACGTCTGGCCTGGATAAGTGGATTAATATACCTACTGATGAATGGCGATCAGTTTCTCAATTGCCGAAACAAATAAACATCCCAGCACTTCGTTTCACCTGCTCACGTTTTACGCTGACACTGTGATCTGGTAATTACAGAGTAATCATTTACTAAGTTGTAAATTATCTCGCTTAAAGCATGTAATTCACGTCTTATATAACAACTATCACGGTTCTGATGTTCTAACTTATACGTGCTGTAGCTAGTTGCAGCCAGTTACTGCGTTCACGTGACTCCATACTGATGAATTTAGGTAGGCGC
This sequence comes from Schistocerca piceifrons, assembly GCF_021461385.2. Classification (NCBI taxonomy): domain Eukaryota; kingdom Metazoa; phylum Arthropoda; class Insecta; order Orthoptera; family Acrididae; genus Schistocerca; species Schistocerca piceifrons. The sequence goes on from NC_060141.1 coordinate 723,719,722, forward strand.
AGAGTTGTAACATTCTTCACTTGGTTGACACTGATTTGCTTTAGTGCTAATAACTCTGAGTTTCAACCAGGAAGCATATGCGAGTTATTTTGATTCAGCAACTGAACGATCACAGGTTATGTCACAAGATACACTGCTTACAACGGTTGAGGACAGAGATATTGTTGGATAGGAATAATCACAAACAATGATGGGCAACATGAAACGCATTACATCTGTAACGAAAAATGGTGCAGATTTCACCTTATGGGAAAGCAGGATAACAGACTTAAATATTGTTCATGTTTGACAATGGTCAGACTCCCAACATAAAGATCGATATCGGACTGTCGGTAGGGAATATCCTCTCCTCAGGCACTAACGCACATTTTGCGTGTGTTGTTGATACTGGTTACCAAAATGTTGAGGAGTCTTGGCGGATATTGTTCCACACAATACGGTTTTCAGTTCTTGCACGGTTCGGGGAGGGGATGATTATTGAGAAAAATGTCTGCTAAGAGAATCCAAAATATTCTCTATATGCTTTAGGTCCGGCAACTGCGCAGGTCATTCCATACTTTCACTGCCTTTACTTTCCAGTGCGTATGCCACCTCAGCAAGTCCTGTGTGGGCGGGCATTGTCGTCTATAAGCACTCATGAACATTCTGTGGCGTGTAACGCGTTCCCTCTCTCTTTCCACACTAACTGGTGGACAGAATCATGTGCCACAGTGAAGTGGCACGTGATGCTCCCTACACCAACGAACTCTTTCTCGGCGATGGCGTGTTTGAAGTGTGGTGCATTTAACAGGCTCCCAAGCATACGAACCAGCCAGATTTAATCGCTGCAAAGTGGGTCTGGCAGAGACGCATGTACCGCTTGCAATGTCTGCAGCGATCTGCCTAGGAGTGAGGTGTGTCTTTGGGTTGGGTTGGGTTGTTTGGGGAAGGAGACCAGACAGCGAGGTCATCAGTCTCATCGGATTAGGGAAGGATGGGGAAGGAAGTCGGCCGTGCCCTTTCAAAGGAACCATCCCGGCATTTGCGTGAAGCGATTTAGGGAAATCATGGAAAACCTAAATCAGGGTGGCCGGACGCGGGATTGAACCGTCGTCCTCCCGAATGCGAGTCCAGTGTCTAACCACTGCACCACCTCGCTCGGTCGAGGTGTGTCTTTCTTTTCGCCACAAGGTCTACGCATCGATCCTCTTGCAATGTAGCGGTCTGTCTAGGCCATCGGCATGCTCTCATGTAGCATTTACACCTTCAGCGGCCTATTTCGATCGCGAGATGAGACTTTCTAACACACACGTTACTGTGGTCACGGTAGTGATACTTTGACCCGTTTCGAAACGTCCAACTGCTCATCCACGATCGTAAGCACTCAAATGAAGTCTTGCAGACACGTTGCTGTATCACACGGAATGTCGCACTCATCAGTTTCACGACAACCTACACCAAACACCGTACTGTATGAACTATCGAATGCACATAGAGCAGTCGTACACAGGCTCCGATGCAATTAACACGTCCTGCCCTGTACATTTTCTTTTACTAGCATTGATCGGATGGTCCTTTGCAACTGTCGGTTGTTCTGTAGCAGTTGCTGTGAAAACAATTAAGCAATAATTTCGTAACTTTCAGGCAACTGGAAGTCATAACTACCCGTCACAGTTGTGTTGCTGACACACTGAAAAATGTGTAACATGCAACTTTTGTGAATCGTCACTATCTTGCAGGATAAAAATAGTCCATTGAGTTGCAGTTATATAAAACGTTGATCTGTATTGATCTCTTTGATGGCTCAGATTCGTTCATCAGAACTTTATAATATGGTCCATTGAGTTGTAGTTATATAAAATGTTGATATGTATTTATCTTTTTGATGGCTCAAATTCATTCATCAGAACTTTATAATATGGAGCTTTGAGTTTAGATTTGTAAGTGAGTGAATACAATTGTTTGCTATTGCTGATTTATTTCGCCGTTTTCCTTGAATGTAAACATATTCCATGTCACACTGCTTATCACATAGTAATTCTTTCATTCTCATAGCTCTTAAAATTAGATTCATGTCCTTATCACTCACAACAAACAGTGTATATATACCATAACTTCACAGAGCAGATTCGAAACAAAACTTATCCCAGCAGAATCATAACCACAACAACCTTACTCCTATCGCATCATCTTACGACCAGCGACCATAATCCACCAAAGATAATTTTCAAAGGAGTTACATTGCTCCATGCTGTGACATTATCATTGTACATTAGAAAATTGGAGAATCAAGCATTATTGTGAAATGTAATGTGCATCAACTTTAATTACTATTTTTGTCCCGTCTGTTTTAGTGACTAGCTTTCTGTAGTGTACATATTTTTGTGTAAAAGCACCCCGAATATTTTCATAACTATCCAACAGGATAAAGAAATAGATAAAAATGCTTAAATACAACGAAAAAACTGAGTTCCCTAACAAAAGCCGAGAATCGCGTAAACATCAACCAAAAATGGTTTCGGATGATTGATTAACAGTGAGGTTGGCATCGATAGAATCAGTCTGGGAAAGAGAATATCAGCCTTGGTTTGTTACATAGTGTTCTGAAACATACTGGTGGTTCAAGTCGTGGAGTTTCGGAAGAGACAACGGAGGATATCAGACAAGCGTTTCTCAGAAGCCCACTTAACTGAATTGGGCAGGCATCTAGGCAGCTTACTACACTGAGCAATGTTGCATTGTCTAGTACACAAGCATTTTCGTTTATATGCTTACAAAGCACAAATTCTGCAACATATGATGCCCAACGACGAACCATACCGACAACTTGCTACCGATATGATGCAGCGTATTGACATAAATGTGACCTTTATGAAAAAAATATTTATTCTGAGATGTATTACGAACGATTAATCGGCATAATCTTCGGGCTTGGGGCTCGCAGCATTAGCACATTATCATTGACCATGTTCGTGATAGCCCTAAACTGAAGGTCTGGTGTAGGCTAATCCACGACAGAATTGTTGGACCGTTTTTCTTTGCAGAAAACACAGTGAACGAGTTACTGTATATGGACTCGATGGAGCAGTTTCTATACTTTCACGTACAAGACTTGCAACCCAACATCATCTTTCAACAAAATGGAGCTCCGCCGCATTGGTCAACGGCTGTTCGCAAGTTCCTGGATATGAAATTTAGCTATCGCTGGCCTGGCCACGACGTTCCTCCGACATTACCCTGCTGGATTTCTTCGTGAAAGAGCGATTTTATGCGACCAAAGTGGACGATATTCCTATATTAAAACATCGTATCACTGACGCGATTGCAATTGTGAGGGGACATGTTATGAAGAACATGAAAACAGTCTTGATAGCCTTTGTGATGCTAATGGTTCATATGTAGAAGTGTACTGACGATTATTAAATAAATTCTTTGAGATGCGCTAGCACATGGTGCAATTTCATTATCATATCTACTGTGGTTTCTTTTCCTTGGCGTTTGAAATGTGGGAAGTTTGAAAGGGGCACCTTGTGTATGCTCTCTTAAGTTTTGAATTTTTTTTACAGGTTTCAGAAGTAAAAACGAGGCACTTCTAACATAAAAGTTTTCGCACGTAAATACTCGTACGTTAGATTTAATACTGATTCAGGGTACTTGTATGCTCAATTTATGACTGCGTCTCATGAAATATTTACAATACAGTTGACCCTGATAATATTAACCAGCCTCCTTTATTAGTATGAAGGTCCATCTGTGCTGCACGGCGCTACATTGTTTACGTTAGGCAACTATCCATTATGAAACGAGCCATTTCCCAATTAACAGCTTAAACTGTCCATCAGAGTTAGTTCACAGCTCTGAAATGTTACAGCTTTTGTTCCAGCTATTCATTACTCGGTCTGCCAACGGCCTTGCCACTCCGCTTCCCGCTCAATCACCGTAGTTAAGCAACATCGGGCCCAGTTCTTGGATGGGTGTCCATCCAAGGAAAACCGGGTGCTGTTGGCTAAGGGACACACAAATCGTCGAAGTGGCGTCCAACTAAAAGACTTGCACCAGGCCAGTGTGGCATTGTCATTTATCATTCGGTCTGTACTGTCACCAGTAAAACTATCGGTTATGCAAATCGAAGGAAGAAGGCGAGAAAGGAAAGAAAAGGGGACGGTTTACTGACAACAGCTGTATCAAGATTTTGTGCGGCATCCGCAGCGACGAACGAAAATGTGTGCCGAACTGGGATTCAAACCCGGGATCTCCTTTGCATGCGACGTCAAAAGCTGAACATGAAGAGCTAGAGAAAACGTATGAGGATATTGAACGGGTAATACAGTACGTAAAGGGAGATGAGAAGATAATAGTCACAGGGGATTGGAATGCAGTTGTAGGGGTGGGAGTAGAAGAGACGGTTACAGCGATAAGAAGGAGAAAGATTAATTGAGTTCGGCAATAAATTTCAGCTATTAACATCGAATAATCTGTTTAAGAAGTACAAGAGGAGGAGGTATACTTGGAAAAAGCAGGAAGATATGGGAAGATTTCAGTTAGGTTACATCATAGTTAGACATAGATTCCGAAATCAGACACTCGATTGTAAGGCATACGCAGGAGCAGATATAGACCCAGTCATAATTTAGTAGCGATGAAGAGGAGGACGAAGTTTAAGAAATTAACCAATGTAAGTACTACTGAATGAAGTTCTCTAAGTTTATAGATATTGCAGTAAGGAATGGCTCATTAGGCATTTCAATTGAAGAGAAATGAACACCTCTAAAAACGGCAGTCACATATGTTGGAGAGAAATATATACGTACAAAAAAGGCAAATGCGAAGAAACCATGGATAATGGAAGAAATGCTTCAGCTGATCGACTAGAGAAGGAAGTACAAAAAAGTTCAGGGAAATTCAGGAATACAGGAACACAAGAAGCTAAGGTCGAAATGGCTGCATGTAACATGTGAAGAAATCGAAAAAGAAATGATTGTCTGAGTTACTGACTCAACATATAGAAAAATCAAGAAAGCCTCTGGTGAAGTTAAAAGCAAGGGTGATAATATTGAGAGTGCAATGGGAATTCCACTGTTAAATGTAAGGGGAGAGCGGACAGGTGGAACGTGTTCTGGGGTAACATCAAACACTGGCACGTCGGCCTGGAACCTCACAGTAGAGGAGGCTGTGAGATGACGTCAGCCGATGGAATGCTGACTAGGACGACACCACGGCAGGAGTGAAACCTATACGAAGAGAATATAAGCGCCGCTTCAGCTAGCCTTGACCGTACTAGAAGAGCCGCACTAGAAAAGGAGTCGTCTTCGTGACTCTTTAGCCGTGAATTGTGATCTGTATTAATTGTCTGCATGGAAATTGTATATATCGAAGGACATTAATTATTTGCATGTCGCCAACTGCTTGCGTCACCTCTTTGTAAAATACAAAGTTAAGTGTTGTCAATTCAATTTACTACAATAAACTCCATAAATAAGATTTGCTTGTATGTTGTCTAGCTATCAGAAAAAAACAGTTTCCTAGGTACCCTATATTAGACGAGTGGGCAGGACACGACGGAAAGAGCACATTCAAGGCTTCTATGAGAGGGAAGAGTTCTCTGGTGTGATAGAAGAAGAAACAGGATTCGATGAAGAAGAGACAGGGGATCCAGCATTAGAATCAGAATTTAGAATAGCTTTGGAAGACTTAGGATCGAATAAGGAAGAAGGGATAGATAACATTCAACTCGAATTTCTAAAATCGTTGGGGGAAGTGGCAGCAAAACGACTATCCATACTGACGTGTAGAATGTATGAGTCTGGCGATAGCCGGTCGGGGTGGCCTTGCGGTTCTAGGCACTACAGTCTGGAACCGCGCGACCGTTACGGTCGCAGGTTCGAATCCTGCCTCGGGCATGGATGTGTGTGATGTCTTTAAGTTAGTTAGGTTTAAGTAGTTCGAAGTTCTAGGGGACTGATGACCTCAAATGTTAAGTCCCATAGTGCTCAGAGCCATTCGAACCATTTGAACCAGTCTGGCGATATACTATCTGACTTTCGGAAAAATATCATCCATACAATTCCGAAGACTGTAGGGGATGATTAGAACGAGAGTTATCGCACAACCAGCTTAATAGCTCACACATCCAAGCTGGTGACAAAATAATATATACAAGAATGGAAAAGCAAATTGAGGACTTGTCAGATGACTATCAGTTTGGCTTTAGTAAAGGTAAAGGCACCAAAGAGGCAGTTATGACGTTGCGGTTGATAATGGAAGCAAGACTGAAGAAAATAAGGACAAGTTCATAGGATTTATCGACCTGGAAAAAGGCTTCGACAATGTAAAATGGTGAAAGTTGTTCGAAATTCTATGGAAAATAGGGGTAAGCTGTAGGGAGAGACAGCTAATTACAACATGTACAAGAGTCAGGGGGGGAATGATAAGAGTGGAAGACCAAGAATGAAGTTCTCGGCTTAAAAAGGGTGTAAGTCAGAGATGTAGTTTTTCGTTCCTGTTGTTTATACATCGAAGAAACAATGATGGAAACAAAAGAAAACTCCAAAAATGGAATTAAAACTCAGGGTGAAAGGACACCAATGATAAGGTTCGTTGATGACGTTACTATCCACAGTGAAAGTGAAGAAGAATTATAGGATCTGCTGAATGGAATGAAGAGTCTAATGAGCACAGAATATGGATTCAGATTAAATCGAAGTAATGTAAAGTAGCAGAAATGAGAACAGTGAAAAACTTAACATCAGAACTGATGGTCATGAAGTAGATAAAGTTAAGAAATTCTGCTACCTAGGCAGCCAAATAATCAATGACGGAAGGAGCAAGGAGGACATCAAAAGCAGACTAGCACTGGCAAGAAGGACACTGAAACTTCCTGGCAGATTATAACTGTGTGCTGGACCGAGACTCGAACTCGAACTCGAACTTGGTACAGCACTTGCCCACGAAAGGCAAAGGTCCCGAGTTCGAGTCTCGGTTCGGCACACAGTTTTAATCTGCCAGGAAGTTTCATATCAGCGCACACTCCGCTGCAGGGTGAAAATCTCATTCTGGAAGAAGGACATTCTTGCCCAAGACAAGTCAACTGTTGTCAACATTAATTTGCAGAAGAAATTTCTGAGAATGTGCATTTGGAGCACAGCATTGTATTGTAATGAAGCATGGACTGTGGGAAATCCGAAACAGAAGAGAATCTAAACATTTGAGATGTGGTGCTACAGACGAATGTTGAAAATTAGGTGGACTGATAAGGTAAAGAAGAGGGGGTTCTGCGCAGAATCGTCGATGAAAGGCATGTATGGAAGACTGAGAAGAGGTAGGGACAGAATGACATGACATCTTTTAAGACATCAGGGGATAATTTCCGTGGTGCGAGAGGGAGCTGTGTAGGGTACAAAATTCCGGAGGAAGACAGATTGGATACATCCAGCAGAGGGTATATGTTGCAAGTGCTACTCTGAGAGGAAGGGTTTGGCACAGGGGAGAAGTTCGTGGTGGGCCGCATGAAACCAGTCAGAAGAATGATGACTCAAAACAAAAGTACATATAAAATTTTATCAGTTCTTGAGGAGAGACACGGATGACTCAACTGGAACGATGTTGTTCATGAAAGGCAAGGGGTTCGGCATCGAGCTGAAATTTTGACGAATTCCAAGAGACCAAGACAGCAGGAACACTACTTGTGTTTACTTCTCTCCTGTGTTTTTCTTCCTTTTCCATATTAAATGGTGAGAGTCTCAAGAAACGAGTTAAATCTGCATGTTTCACGTTATTTACAGGTAGATACAAGAAAATCCAACAGAAGCAGTGGTAAATTCACAACCACAGTACTTCTCAGTTGCACATCCCATTGGTGCAGAGTTTATTGGATAGCCTACATCTACATCTAAATTTATACTCCGCAAGCCACCCAACGGTGTGTGGCGGAGGGCACTTTACGTGCCACTGTCATTACCTCCCTTTCCTGTTCCAGTCGCGTATGGTTCGCGGGAAGAACGACTGCCGGAAAGCCTCCGTGCGCGCTCGAATCTCTCTAATTTTACATTCGTGATCTCCTCGGGAGGTTTAACTGGGGGGATGCAATATATTCGACACCTCATCCAGAAACCCACCCTCTCGAAACCTGGACAGCAAGCTACACTCTAGCAGAGTCTGCCACTTGAGTTTGCTAAACATCTCCGTAACGCTATCACGCTTGCCAAATAACCCTGTGACGATACGCGCCGCTCTTCTTTGAATCTTCTCTATGTCCTCTGTCAACCCGACCACACTGATGAGCAATACTCAAGTATAGGTCGAACGAGTGTTTTGTAAGCCACGTTCTTTGTTGATGGACTACATTTTCTAAGGACTCTCCCATTGAATCTCAACCTGGCACCCGCCTTACCAATAATTAATTTTATATGATTATTCCACTTCAAATCGTTCCGTACGCATACTCCCAGATATTTTACAGAAGTAACTGCTACCAGTGTTTGTTCCGCTATCATATAATCATTACATTTGTCTATGTTAAGGGTCAGTTGCCACTCCCTGCACCAAGTGCCTATCCGCTACAGATCTTCCTGCATTTCACTACAATTTTCTAATGCTGCAACTTCTCTGTATACTCCTTGAGGTCACAACAACTGCTGAGTTGCTGCAGTCATTCACTGGAAGTAAAAAGCGCAAAGAAGGAAACAGACGTGCAGTCCACGTGCTGAGGTGTGCTGAGCGCTCAGATTGGTTCGGTGGCGGTCGCAGATCTCGGGAGAAGGCTTCTGTTGTGTTTGTGATTCAAGATGGACAACTGAGAGACTGTGAGAGTTTGTGCGACATTTTGATACTGGCATTCTGTTTGTCAGTACACCGACCATTCGACAGTATTCTTGTTTAACCAGTCACCGTCAGTGCCAAGCAGCGGCAAGGACAAGTTTTGAAGTGAGAAAAATGTACTACATGTTAAGCCTTTGAAATTAAGAACAGGAAGGCCTGCTTAGACCTCTGGGGCTAGGTCATTATATAGCAGAATCGAGATATCACGAAATGAAACACTTTTGACGTGAGCAAAAACAGAATAATTAAACTTGTTTTAGCTGGCATATAGACTACTGCTGTTCAATCTTAATATCCCTATCTGACAGGTGGATCTTTGTCAGCAGTGTTATATGCTGTCATTTCCCGAGACACTGCGGAGAGATTCGATCTTAATTAGGACACTGGCCCTCAGTTTAACGTTCAGGAAGTGCACGCCACCATTGCGCTCCTCCTGCGACCAAGTGTTAGTGATTAAAATCTCTTACACCGCCAAGATTCCGCTGTCATTGTTTAAGGCATCTTCTAAATAAGAGAATAAACAATTAATGTTCTGTGACCCAACAAGTCCGTGTGGGCAGAGGTCCTGGCTATGGCCCACGTGGCAGCAGGATGGCACAGTGAACACATCCAAATACACTCCTGGAAATGGAAAAAAGAACACATTGACACCGGTGTGTCAGACCCACCATACTTGCTCCGGACACTGCGAGAGGGCTGTACAAGCAATGATCACACGCACGGCACAGCGGACACACCAGGAACCGCGGTGTTGGCCGTCGAATGGCGCTAGCTGCGCAGCATTTGTGCACCGCCGCCGTCAGTGTCAGCCAGTTTGCCGTGGCATACGGAGCTCCATCGCAGTCTTTAACACTGGTAGCATGCCGCGACAGCGTGGACGTGAACCGTATGTGCAGTTGACGGACTTTGAGCGAGGGCGTATAGTGGGCATGCGGGAGGCCGGGTGGACGTACCGCCGAATTGCTCAACACGTGGGGCGTGAGGTCTCCACAGTACATCGATGTTGTCGCCAGTGGTCGGCGGAAGGTGCACGTGCCCGTCGACCTGGGACCGAACCGCAGCGACGCACGGATGCACGCCAAGACCGTAGGATCCTACGCAGTGCCGTAGGGGACCGCACCGCCACTTCCCAGCAAATTAGGGACACTGTTGCTCCTGGGGTATCGGCGAGGACCATTCGCAACCGTCTCCATGAAGCTGGGCTACGGTCCCGCACACCGTTAGGCCGTCTTCCGCTCACGCCCCAACATCGTGCAGCCCGCCTCCAGTGGTGTCGCGACAGGCGTGAATGGAGGGACGAATGGAGACGTGTCGTCTTCAGCGATGAGAGTCGCTTCTGCCTTGGTGCCAATGATGGTCGTATGCGTGTTTGGCGCCGTGCAGGTGAGCGCCACAATCAGGACTGCATTCGACCGAGGCACACAGGGCCAACACCCGGCATCATGGTGTGGGGAGCGATCTCCTACACTGGCCGTACACCACTGGTGATCGTCGAGGGGAGACTGAATAGTGCACGGTACATCCAAACCGTCATCGAACCCATCGTTCTACCATTCCTAGACCGGCAAGGGAACTTGCTGTTCCAACAGGACAATGCACGTCCGCATGTATCCCGTGCCACCCAACGTGCTCTAGAAGGTGTAAGTCAACTACCCTGGCCAGCAAGATCTCCGGATCTGTCCCCCATTGAGCATGTTTGGGACTGGATGAAGCGTCGTCTCACGCGGTCTGCACGTCCAGCACGAACGCTGTTCCAACTGAAGCGCCAGGTGGAAATGGCATGGCAAGCCGTTCCACAGGACTACATCCAGCATCTCTACGATCGTCTCCATGGGAGAATAGCAGCCTGCATTGCTGCGAAAGGTGGATATACACTGTACTAGTGCCGACATTGTGCATGCTCTGTTGCCTGTGTCTATGTGCCTGTGGTTCTGTCAGTGTGATCATGTGATGTATCTGACCCCAGGAATGTGTCAATAAAGTTTCCCCTTCCTGGGACAATGAATTCACGGTGTTCTTATTTCAATTTCCAGGAGTGTAGTATTTAGCGTGAGCGGATACATTAATTGCACGCCGCAACCGAGAAACAGGATCAGGAACGTGAAGACGTCCCACCAGTATAGCAGTTGCTCTGTCTGCGGACCTCGCAGCGCTTTGTTTGTCATTCATCTTCCATCACAATGTGTATCGACGAGTTCGACAGGTTGTACGGCAGGGTGCTGCAAAATAATGCCTCCTAATGTTTTTTCATTCTGTTCTCAATGCTGGCTGGGGTATTGCATGTTGTGGATATTACTCGGTCTACTTTCCCACTTCGCTGACGCTAGTAGCTACTTCCTGCAGCTAGAGGCCTCCGAATTGTAGCCTATAACATGGTGGCGAGCAACGTAACTAAGCCGGTGCATAGAAGCAGCGTGCTGTAATCTAGTTTCGAATTCGTAGAGTTGGTCCATGTATGGAGCACCCTGTCCTTCAGCGTGACAAAGCCAGAGCACACACAAGCACTGCGACATCTGTAACATGGTTCAGCGTCACCGATCATCCTTCATACACTGCCGACTTGGCCCCGGCCAATTTTCGTCTCTTTTCCAGACTTAAAGAACACCTTCGAGGACTTCACTTTGATAGTGATGAAGCGGTGGACGGAGAGATGAGGTTGTGGCTCCGTCAACAAACTCAACAGTCCTGCACTGACGGTATCTACAAATTGGTCACTCGTTGGGAGATGTTTGTTTGTCGCGTGAGTGACTACGCGGAGAAATAAACATGTAGACATGACGAATACATATGTAGAATGTTAATAACTTTTGTTTTATTTAAAAACCTTTAAGAGCTTTCACATAAAACATTCGGAGGCCTTACGTTTCAGCACGCCCTCGAACTTAGAGAGTCATGTATCCCAAAAGAGTCGTATCTTCCAAAACTGAAGATTCTGTGTTGCAGTACGTTCTTCCCTCTTTCGTCATCGAATGGTAAATGTGGAGTTTCGATAATGTGACCAAAACGCAGCTGAATGGAGCAGCTCGTGGGAACCTTCTGGATAAAGTCACCACTGTGGACTGACAGTGGACCACATGTTCCCCTAGGCACGTGTGCACACTCTTCCCTTCCTCTGTGTTTCAACCACTTACGTAACACTTCACATCTGCACTTCCGTGAAAAGGAAGGGACGAACGTATGACAACACAGCAACTTCTATTTCGAGATAAATGGCAATGTAAGTACTGCACTGGTTGACATACAGGGTGGTTCGTTCAGCTGGCCCTACAGATGTCGTTCTATGCAAGACGCGGTGTTGTATCTGGCATTATTTTCGTATTCTCGCGCTCGCTGCGAGCAAACTATTAGTCCTACAGAAAGAATAACGAGAACCTTTTTGTATGAAATTTAATGTAGATAAGTTTTTTGCTGGGATAAAGTTTCTCCGAAGGCCTGGGTTTTCAAGTTATTCAAGAAAATGCACACAGGTGGCCTTAAACAACACCTGCACACCCACACTCATCCTTCTTCAGTCAGGATTTCTAGTATGTTGTTCGTGGCAGTCCCTCCTACCACTGTTCAAAGATTTCTGACTAATCTACATCTACATCCATCCTCCACAAGCCACCTGACGGTGTGTGGCGGAGGGTACCTTGAGTACCTCCAACGGTTCTCTCTTCTATTCCAGTCTCGTATTGTTCGTGGAAAGAAAGATTGTCGGTATGCCTCTGTGTGGGCTCTAATCTCTCTGATTTTATCCTCATGGTCTCTTCGCGAGATATACGTAGGAGGGAGCAATATACTGTTTGACTCCTCGGTGAAGGTATGTTCTCGAACTTCAACAAAAGCACGTACCGAGCTACTGAGAGACTCTCTTGCAGAGTCTTCTACTGGAGTTTATCTATCATCTTTCGCGATTACTAAATGATTTTATAACGAAGGGCGCTGCTCTCCGTTGGATCTTCTCTATCTCTTCTATCAACCCTATCTGGTACAGATCCCACACCAGTGGGCAGTATTTAAGCAGTGGCCGAACAAGTGTACTGTAACATACTTCCTTTGTTTTCGGACTGCATTTCCTTAGGATTCTTCCAATGAATCTCAGTCTGGCATCTCCTTTACCGACGATTAATTTTATATGGTCAATCCATTTTAAATCACCCCTAATGCCTACTCCCAGATAATTTATGGAATTAAGTGCTTCTAGTTGCTGACCTGCTATATTGTTGCTAAATGATAAAGGATCTTTCTTTCTATGTATTCGCAGCACATTACACTTGTCTACATTGAGATTCAATTACCATTCCCTGCACCATGCGTCAATTCGTTGCAGATCCTCCTCCATTTCAGTACAATTTTCCATTGTTACGACCTCTCGATATACTGCAGCATCATCCGAAAATAGCCTCAGTGAACTTCCAATGTTATCAACAAGGTCATTTATATATATTGCGAATAGCAACGGTCCTACGACACTCCCCTGCGGCACACCTGAAATCACTCTCACTTCGGAAGACTTCTCTCCATTGAGAATGACATGCTGCGTTCTGTTATCTAGGAACTCTTCAATCCAATCACACAATTGGTCTGTTAGTCCATATGCTCTTACTTTGTTCATTAAGCGACTGTGGTGAACTGTATCAAACGCCTTGTGGAAGCCAAGAAACACGGCATCTACCTGGGAACCCGTGTCTATGGCCCTCTGAGTCTCGTGGACGAATAGCGCGAGCTGGGTTTCACACGTTCGTCTTTTTCGAAACCCATGCTGATTCCTACAGAGTAGATTTCTAGTCTCCAAAAAAGGCATTATACTCGAACATAATACGTGTTCCAAAATCCTACAACTGATCGACATATAGGTCTATAGTTCTGCACATCTGACTACACGAACTGTTCCCGAGATTCGACCTTCTTTGTTCTCTATTGATTGGGCTATTATGCCGCCAGCACAGTCGGCTATATCGTTAACTCATGAGGATAACGACTTCTGTAAACGTTCTGCTAAAACTAATTACGTTGACAATTTGATCCAAACTTTATCCTTACAAGCATAGTAATTTCGTAGTCACCTGGCCTGACAAATACAATGATGTAATTGTTTATATTATACTGTCAAAATTCACAAAATTGTTAGGTAAAACTTACACAGACCTCAATTTTACAATTTGCATGTGCTATATTTAAACTGGTGGCGTAACAGGGCCAATCAGTGAACACCAAAGAAGTTCCAATGTGGGAATTAATTCAGGCAGTCGCATGTTTTACTACAGTGGTAGGAGGGAGTGCCACGAACAACGTACTACATATCCTGGCTGGTGAGGGATGAGTGTGGGGGTGGAGGTGTTGTTGAAGGTCGCCTCTGTACGTTCTTCTCGAATAAGCTGAAAACCGAAGGTATCCAAGTACAAAATTTAACACATTAAATTTCCTACTACTAGGCCCAGTCCCTTTTTTCTGTAGGAGTAGCAGTTTGCGTGAAGTGAGGGACAGAATACGAAAATGTCTCGGGTGGTTTTTGAAGGCAAGATATGAGGTAGTGGGTTGCATAAAACGAATTCGGTAGGCCAGCATGTCCACTACTGGCCGTTAAAATTGCTACACCAAGAAGAAATGCAGATGATAAACGGGTATTCATTGGACAAATATATTATACTAGAACTGACATGTCATTACATTTTCACGCAATTTGGGTGCGTAGATCCTGAGGAATCGGTACCCAGAACAACCACCTCTGGCCGTAATAACGACCTTGATACGCGTGGGCATTGAGTCAAACAGAGCTTGGATGGCGTGTACAGGTGCAGCTGCCCATGCAGCTTCAACACGATACCACAGTTCATCAAGAGTAGTGACTGGCGTATTGTGACGAGTCAGTTGCTCGGCCACCATTGACCAGACTTTTCAATTGGTGAGACATCTAAAGAATATGCTGGCAAGGGCAGCAGTCGTACATTTCTGTATCCAGAAAGGCCCGTACAGGACCTGGAACATGCATTCGTGCATTATCCTGCTGAAATGTAGGGTTTCGCAGGGATCGAATGAAGGGTAGCGCCACGGGTCGTAACACATCTGAGATGTAACGTCCACTGTTCAAAGTGCCGTCAATGCGAACAAGAGGTGACCAAGACGTGTAACCAATGGCACCCCATACCATCACGGCGGGTGATACGCCAGTATGGCGATGACGAATACATATTTCCAATGTGCGTTCACCGCGATGTCGCCAAACACGGATGCGACCATCATGATACTGTAAACAGAACCTAGATTCAGCCGAAAAAATGACGTTTTGCCATTCGCGCACCCAGGTTCGTCGTTGAGTATACCATCGCAGGCGCTGCTGTCTGTGACGCAGCGTCAAGGGTTACCACAGCCACGGTCTCTGAGCTGATTGTCCATGCTGCTGCAAACGTCGTCGAACTGTTCGTGCAGATGGTTGTTGTCTTGCAAACGTCCCCATCTGTTGACTTAGGGATCGAGACGTGGCTGCACGTTCCTTTACAGGCATGCGGATAAGATGCCTGTCATCTCGACTGCTAGTAATACGAGGCTGTTGGGATCCATCACGGCGTTCCGTATTACCCTCCTGAACCCACTGATTCCATATTCTGCTAACAGTCATTGGATCTCGACCAACGCGAGCAGCAATGTCGCCATACGATAAACCGCAATCGCGATAGGCTACAATGCGACCTCTATCAAAGTCGGAAACGTGATGGTAGTCATTTCTCCTCCTTACACGAGGCATCACAACGACGTTTCACCAGGCAACGCCGGTCAACTGCTGTTTGTGTATGATAAATCGGTTGGAAACTTTCCTCATGTCAGCACGTTGTAGGTGTCGCCACCGGCGCCAACCTTGTGTGAATGCTCTGAAAAGCTAATCATTTGCATACCACAGCATCTTTTTCCTGTCGGTTAAATTTCGCGTCTGTAGCACGTCATCTTCGTGGTGCAGCAATTTTAATGGCCAGTAGTGTATATTGTTTGAAGCAAATGTTTAGTTACTTGAGAAATCATACCAAACTCACGCCTCTCGCCTATTACACGGCATTATTTCTTCAATGACTTGTGGTTCTGTAGTGATTCTTCAAACATCGATTGTAATAAAATGCAGTCTTCCAGATAAATGATGGACGGTAGAACGTAAACATTTCCGTATTTTAAAATACTTTTTATTCGTTTTTAGTTTTTCGACCTGAGGATCTCGTCTTTTGAATGAAGACGGCAACGGCCACACAGCCTCTGCAGCACAAGCCCGCAGGGTCGCCGTTGCGTCAGACAGGAGAGCGGCTGGACCCGCAGCGGTTTGCCGCCAAGGCCGCTGCCGCCGCCCGTCCCTTCCCGTGCCGCGCTGTCTGCTCTGCTCTGAGCTGCTGCCCTGTTCCGCTCACCGGCGCCGTGTGTGAGCGCCGCCGCAGCCCGTGTTGCGTCATCCGCGGGCCAGGAGCTGGGACGCTAGCCCGACGGGAGGATATATTCGACAAGACTGACGCGAACCACCAAGCAACAGTAGACACCAGCCCGCTCCCTTTTCTGTGTAATAGTTCTGTTACGGGCAAGCACGATCTACCGACAGAACGTAACGTGAGAAAGTCACGTTAATGCGAGCAATTTTAGACAAACAGTTTATGATGATTAGATTAGATTAGTTTTTCGTTCCATAGATCCGTGCTGACGAGATCCACGTGGATTTGGAACATGTCAATTTTTTTAAAGCTAAAATAACAATACTAATAGTATGAGCATACAGGGTGTTACAAAAAGGTACGGCCAAACTTCCAGGAAACATTCCTCACACACAAATAAAGAAAATATGTTATGTGGACATGTGTCCGAAAACGCTTACTTTCCATGTTAGAGCTCATTTTATTACTTCTCTTCAAATCACATTAATCATGGAAAGGAAACACACAGCAACAGAACGTACCAGCGCGACTTCAAACACTTTGTTACAGGAAATGTTCAAAATGTCCTCCGTTAGCGAGGATACATGCATCCACCCTCCGTCGCATGGAATCCCTGATACGCTGATGCAGGCCTGGAGAATGGCGTATTGTATCACAGCCGTCCACAATACGAGCACGAAGAGTCTCTACGTTTGGTACTGGGGTTGCGTAGACAAGAGCTTTCAAATGCCCCCATAAATGAAAGTCAGGAGGGTTGAGGAGAGCGTGGAGGCCATGGAATTGGTCCGCCTCTACCAATCCATCGGTCACCGAATCTGTTGTTGAGAAGCGTACTAACACTTCGACTGAAATGTGCAGGAGCTCCAGCGTGCATGAACCACATGTTGTGTCGTACTCGTAAAGGCACATGTTCTAGCAGCACAGGTAGAGCATCCCGTATGAAATCATGATAAGGTGCTCCATTGAGCGTAGGTGGAAGAACATGGGGCCCAATCAAGACATCACCAACAATGCCTGCCCAAACGTTCACAGAAAATCTGTGTTGATGACGTGTGATTGCACAATTACGTGCGGATTCTCGTCAGCCCACACATATTGATTGTGAAAATTTACTATTTGATCACGTTGGAATGAAGCCTCGTCCGTAAAGCGAACATTTGCACTGAAATGAGGATTGACACATTGTTGGATGAACCATTCGCAGAAGTGTACCCGTGGAGGCCAATCAGCTACTGATACTGCCTGCACACGCTGTACATGGTACGGAAACAACTGGTTCTCCCGTAGCACTGTCCATACAGTGACGTGGTCAACGTTATCTTGTACAGCAACAACTTCTCTGACGCTGACATTAGGGTTATCGTCAACTGCACGAAGAATTGCCTCGTCCATTGCAGATGTCCTCGTCGTTCTAGATCTTCCCCAGTCGCGAGTCATAGGCTGGAATTTTCCGTGCTCCCTAAGACGATGATCAATTGCTTCGAACGTCTTCCTATCAGTCTGGATACAAACGTACCGCGGCACGGCTATTGCCCCGTGCTTATCCATACATCAAATGGGCATCTGCCAACTCCGCATTTGTAAACATTGCACTGACTGCAAAACCACGTTCGTGATGAACACTAACCTGTTGATGCTACGTACTGATGTGCTTGATGCTAGTACTGTAGAGCAATGAGTCGCATGTCAACACAAGCACCGAAGTCAACATTACCTTCCTTCAATTGGGCCAACTGGCGGTGAATCGAGGAAGTACATTACATACTGAGGAAACTAAAATGAGCTCTAACATGGAAATTAAGCGTTTCCGGACACATGTCCACATAACATCTTTTCTTTATTTGTGTGTGAGGAATGTTTCCTGAAAGTTTGGCCGTACCTTTTTGTAACACCCTGTATACAGTACATCATTTCTTTCTATTTAAAAATTCGTCAATGGAGTAGAACGAGTGGCCACTAATAAGTCTTTCAGGCTCCTTTTAAACTGATCTTTATTTGTAACTAAATTTTTTATGTTTGCTAGCAAATTATTGAAGATGATTGTTCCTGATTAGTGGACTCCTTTTTGAACTAGAGCAAGTGCTTTTAAGTCCTTGTGCAGATAATTTTTGTTCCTAGTATTGTTTGTAAGAACTCAGCTGTTTGTTGGAAAAAGAGATATATTATTTAGGACAAATTTCATTAAGGAGTAAATATACTGAGAGTTAGTAGTTAGTATACCCAGTTCTTTGAAGACGTTTCTACAGGACGTCCGTGAATTTACTCCACAAATATGTATTACACGCTTTTGGACTCTGAAAACTTTTGTTTGATTTGAAGAGTTACCCCAGAATATTATACCATATAACATTATGGAATGAAAGTAGGCAAAGTGTACAAGATTTTTCATTTTTATGTTGCCTATGTCTGCTAACACTCGAATTGCAAAAACAGTTTCGTTAAGGCGTTTCTGCAGTTCTGTGGTGTGCTCCTCCCAACTGAATTTATTATCAAGTTGTAATCCCAGGAATTTAAGACTGTCAACCTCTTCTATGTGCTCTTCTTCATACTTTATGCATATGCTGGGTGGAAACCTCTTACAGGTTCTGAATTGCATATAGTGAGTCTTTTCGAAGTTTAATGTCAGTGAGTTGGCTTTAAACCACTTATTAATAGCCATGAAAATATCATTAGCAGATCTTTCTAAAACTAAACTCGACATACTATGTATTGCAATACTTGTCGTCTGCAAACAAAACGAACTCTCCTTCTGGCAGTGTAACTGATGAGAGATCATTAATGTACACAAGAAAAAGCAATGGCCCTAAGATGGATCCTTATGGGACACCAATGTAATTTATTCCCATTCTGATGATGTCTGATGACATATTTCACTAGTCCCTTGCGCTGACACCCTTTGTTTCCTGTTAGCGAGGTATGACTTGAACCATTTTGCTGCACTACCTGTGACACCATAGAATTCTAATTTATTTAAAACGTTATCCTGACTTAAGACGTGAACCTCTCCACAACATCCAGTGGAGAGAATTCAAAGGACGTTATTTTCGCCTGCTGGCGGTTATGAACAGCTGCCCCTTTGGAACTTTTCGGCAGTGGGTGGCCTTCGTCATCATCTACTCGTAATTTTCATTTTAACTACTAAACAAAAATTTCATATAAGTTGTGTTAACTACAGTTACCTAAAATTTAAATCTTTCCCGCCGTATAGACCTATAAAATTTCAGGGGAACTGCCGTATGTCACTAACTTGCTGCCACGATATTTCCGCGCTGAATTTTCTAGCAATCTTAAGGCATATACTAGCGACAGTATACGGAGCTCTCTTATTTGAAACACCGCTGGCGTATAAGTTCAAATGGTTCATATGGCTCTAAGCACTATGGGGCTTAACATCTGACGTCATCAGTCCCATAGACTACTTAAACCTAACTAATCTAAGAGCATCACACACATCCATGCCCGTGGCAGGATTCGAACCTGCGACCGTAGCAGCGCATGAGTAGCGTACCCAGTTGTCGCTACGCATGAGTAGCTTTAGTGCAGGTTTCAACACTTCTAAGAGTGCTTTCATCAGAATTTAAATGTTTAAAGTGGCCCATAACATAATTACAAATTTATGAGAAAAGAAAATTTTTTATATAAAAGTTTAAGTACTGACTAACAATACAAGACAGAGACACTACTTACATGTCACGTATAAAATAAATAACAGGCCACAAGAGCTTTAGTCACTATTTTTTTAAAAAAAGAATGCATGAAAGCGAGCCACTATGGGCTGCTAACATCTGTAAAGCCACTGGTAGCAATGGACTGAGGCGCCCGCGTTAACAAGTGCGGGCAGGTGAACATGACACCAAGAGTGCCATCTGGTAGCCGTAAATATAAGTAGGCTACTTAACGTTTAAAATATAGACGTTTAAAATATAGAATGAACAGCATTTAGTACTAGAACTCACAGGCAAAGTTTTATGCGACAACAGCAGATATGGTAACATTTTGCTTATGTAAAAGCATAGAAATACAGTTTGAAAACTGATTACAGTACAATAAGAAGCAGTACTTGACCTCACGTATAAAATAAATATAAAGCGAAACAGCTTTATTCACAAATTAAGTAAAATGTATGGAAGGCGAGCCACTACGGGCTGTTAGTGTTTTACGACTCCGCACTACACTGATAGTTAATTCTCTTCCGGTTATTTCCAAGCCGATATTTATCGATCATGTAATGCTGTGCTCGAAGCACAGCTTTCACTGTATTCCTTCTCAGTTCCATACTAATACTTGATGCCAATACAGCTACCTTCCAGCAGAAACTTTATTTGCCTGCAACATTATTGTACTCCAACCTTCTTTGTCGTGCCTCATAGATAGATTAATTCTTTCGTTTCTTCTAGTACTGTATTTTTAATCATCGTTCTCTAGCACTATTTATCTGTAACTTATGTGCTCCAGTAATTATAGTGTTCATTGCACTGTGCAACTCATTAGTATTCCTTACGTTAGAGCAGAGTATGTGTATCTGTTCTTCGTCCATTGCCATTCCTATTATACAATTTTATTGCCCCACTTCTTACGTCAGCAATAAAATTTTCTTTCATTGTCCTTCATTGCCCCTTGAAAGTGCGAGTTAAACACACTGATAACAAGCTGTAACCCTGCCTTACACGTGTTACATGTTTCCTAACACTTAATTCCCATTATTATTCCTGCAGTTTTATTACTCACACACCTCTTTTGCAAACATAGTAGGTTGATCATCTGTTTTTGCATTTTACCACCACTTGCATGAGGATTTTGAAAATCTCGTTCCACCTCCGATTTATATTCTGACTGAGTTATTCTTGTTATGATTAGTGAGAGTCAAGCCAGTGTCTAATATCCAACGTAATTTACTCGACTGGTAACGGGCGTGCCCATTATTTTCCTTAACCTATGGACTGTCTATCAGACATGTACGCTTGCAATACACGGCTATGTCAATGACGAAACAAATGATAGCCGGGAGTGCATGTCACGAGACATCCTTGTTTACGGTCGGTATATGCCCACAATTCAACACACTGTATTCTCTTAGCACAGTCATTTAAAGTATAACGTAGCAAATGTAATTAGACGAGCCTAAAGCTTCATCGGAAACGAATGGGTGTTATGTTATGCGTCGTAATAAGAAGGATGTTTGTGGATGAGTTTTTCTATTTGGACTGACAATAGAGCGAAAATCATTTTTGAGAAAGAGGAATTTGATAATATGTAACATCAATATAAGTGTTAGGAAGCCTTTTCTCCGATATTTGTCTGGTGTGTAGCCTTTGTGGAAGCGAAACGTGAACGAGACAAGAAATATGGTGCTAGAGAATAGTGTTGGAGATTAGGTAGGTACTTCGAATAGCAGACGAGGAGGTACTGAGTGGAATTGGGGAAAAACGAAATTTATGGAACACACGTGGAGGCATCAAGGAGTCATCAATTTGATAATGGGAGTTCAAATGGATGTAGGTTAAAGTAATGATTGTGGTATAAATGGAATTCTTTGGAATAACAAATTCCACTCTTATCCTCTTACACCGACGAAAGTGGTTTGTGGGAAGTGGGAGCGTGGTTTAGTGAGAGAGTCCCATCGTGTGCGCACTCATTCTACAGAGTCCCCCAGAAAAATATATACACTCTATGTCAGGCTCTATCGAGATATCGATATTGTCGTTCGATTTGAGCTACGAGTGTGTTGTAGTATGGTCTTTGGCTGAACAGATGTTAGTTCTTTCATCTCAGGTACTGAGAAAACAAAATGGATGGAGCACGTTTGACATTCGAGTAACGAAAATGTATTGTCAAGTGGTTTTTCAAGTGTGATAATGCTGTTGAAGTACAACGCCAATGGAGGCGAGAGTTTGAAACAGGACACCCAACCCGCCTAACAATTAAACACGTCATTGACAAGTTTGAACTGCATGGAACGATTTGTGATATTCACTAAGGAAGATCTGGAAGACAGAGTACAGCTACAAGTGTGCTTCGTCGGCTCTCGTGTTGGAAACGTTTGTTAATTCTCCACAGAAGTCTGCTACGCAATGTGCATGTGAAGTGGGAGTTAGTAGTTCAAGTGTACGACGAATTCTGAAAGCTGCAAAGTGTAAAGTTTACATTCCACGATTACTGCACGGAAACGTTTGTTAATTCTCCACAGAAGTCTGCTACGCAATGTGCATGTGAAGTTAACAGTACAAATGTACGACGAATTCTGAAAGCTGCAAAGTGAAAAGTTTACATTGCACGATTACTGCAAGTGATTAATGATGACGATACTGATTGCCGAATGCAATTTTGCGAATGGTATCAGCAAACGGTAACTGATGACGAATAATTTATAACCAAGGTAGTGTGGAGTGATGAGGCACAATTTAAACTTAATGGAACCGTGAATCGGCATAAAAGTGTGTACTGGGCACCGGAAAATCCGCATGTTTTTGTGGATAAAGCGGTCAGTCTACCAGGGGTTCATGTCTGGTGTGGACTGTCATCTAGGGGCTTAGTAGGACCCTTTTTCTTTGATGCTACTGTCACTGGAGAAGTGTACCTGGAAATATTACGCACATCAATATTGCCAGGCATACGTGTGCTTTATGGAGCTGATGAAGATTTCTTCCACCAACAGAACAGGGCGCTACCACACTACCACCTAGCCGTACTAGCTTTCGTGGATGACAATTTTCCGAGGCATTGGATTGGACGAAGAGAGCTCATTGAGTTCCCTCCACGGTCGCCAGATCTAACACCTATGGACTTTTACTTGTGGGGAACAGTGAAAGATAACGTCTAAACATTCAGCGTGGTGTCTGTTTGTTCTACATCGTGTCTCCCTACCACTTTCGCACAATGACGCTCTGAGCGTGTTTTTTAGGGAATTGACTAGTTTGAACCTGGGACCTGTTGCTGGTAAGGAGACGTCAGACCACAATGACATGTAAAATTCAGAAGAGTTCAGTGAGACTAGCGATGATATAACCAAATACTTAATGATTTCAGCGTTAGCTCCACTGCACTCCCTGTAAAGGAATCTTAATACTAACTAAATTTAGTGGAAGGGGTTCAAGGCTTTCCTATTTTTAGTTAGCTGGTAAAATAACGTCGAAAAAACAGTTAAGTTTACCATTGGAAATTTTATTCTACTCACAAAACATCGTTTATAAATTGCATTATTGATAAAACGAAATGTTTTAATACAGGATGGTAAAAACCAACTGCGTTCAACAAAAATGTGAACGAATATTCCCTGAATGGGTTTCCAAGTTCTACAATGGATTGAAGGATGAGCTATGCCATATCACATCTATAATCTAGGTTTAAATTAAGTTTCACAAGGGAGAAAACTATCAAAATGGTCTACAGTGACCCTCAATTATCTTTAATTACTTATCTAACTTGTCGTAAATTACAGTGGCTGATGTGCTTCTCAATAACTATATAACAGAAAAATCATCGCGTTTCGGATTTTTACTTCAAGTGGCAAATGTGAACACCATGAGCTTTAATTGACGATCGACATTAGTATTACGCAAAAAGGGGATGTAACAGATGAGACTTCTGCAGTTCTGAGTGAAGCCTTATATGCTCAAAAATGCGGCATCGCGTGCGTTCATTACCTTGTCGGTGTTCGTCAGGGGGCGGCGACCAGCACAGCTCCGCTCACCTCGCTGTCTCGGGAGCAACTCTCCTCCTAGCTTCTCCTTACTACAATTTACCGAAGTTGGTTTTAAAAAAAACTATCTGGCTGTTTTTTCATCTAACCAATCAGGATCTCAATGTTAACCTTAAGCTCTGCCTACAAAAATTCTGTCTATCCAATGAGAAACGCGATACTTTTCGTGGTGGGGCAATGTTTTTAAAGTTTGCAACGTAACAGAGACACAAAAAGGTCTCACGCTAAAACTTGCAGCTGGTGTGGTCCTTTTAGCGTTATCGTAAGATATATACTGTTCTTCTGGACGGCTCTATCTTTTAACATGGGCTGGGGGGTGGTCCTAACGCAACAAAGACGCGAAAAAGTCTCGCGCTAAAACTTGCGGGTGGTGTAGCCCTTTTTGTGTTATCGTAAGATCTATACTGTTCTTCTGGAGGGCTCTAGCTTTTAACATGGGCTGGGGGGTGGTCCTAACGTAACAGAGACGCGGAAAAGTCTCACGCTAAAAACTTGTGGGTGGTGTGGTCGTAGCGGATAGCTGGCGACGTGGGTGTCCGTCCCTTATCGTAGGGCCTTCTCGCTTGACACGGTTCTGCTCTCGGCTTCTGTTCTCGTTTCTCCCCTCGGAACTGCGTCTGTCTCACGGTGGGAAGGTATGACATGCATTTAGGCATTCTTGTGTTAGTCTGTGGTATTCCATTTGCTCACTCGTTACTCGCATTACTTTGGTTAATTTAATGTCACGATTTATTCGGAGCTATGTGACATACTACTGGATTTGCTTATCATGTCAGGGTTTTCATGGAAGGTGTTGGATTTGCCTGACACCTTACAAACGTCTATCGACGGAAGACACGCACTCTGGAGGAACTTCGCCAGGAAATTACTGCGAAATGTGCAGCGATGTCTACTGTAACACTGACTGACGTAGTTGCGGCGACCAGTCATCTTTCTATTATTTGTACAGCCGCCAACGGTGAACATTTTGAACATTTAAAGTAACCATGCGCTAAACTGAAGGTTGTACAACATGTGTGATCAATTATTAAAAGTAAAATAAATACATAAGTGATACTTTTCGTTCCTTAAAATGTGTATACATTTTTCTGGCGGACTCTATACATATGTGCAGAGGCAGTGTTCAGTCGCGTCAGCACCGTATATCGGCAAGCCACGACTGCGGAGCGTTTGTACTCTGGGCGTCGCGGCTTGGCAGTACCTTGGTCAAGGGACAAAGACGGCGAGCGCAAAAATGTAAAGGACGATAAGCAACTGAAAAACTGTTGTAAGAACTGACTCTCCTTCAATTGCTGATGTCAAAGCCAGACACATTTCATATTTTAATAGTTTGTCATGAGCTACGAGATCTGTTCACCCATCGTTCTAATTGAAGCTGAATACCGAAACAGTGGTCGCAAATTATAGGAGAATTAACGCTAAGCTGTTTACGTGATGTAGTAGCTTGGACATATTAAAGCTCTCTTCCAGCATCCGCACATCGCAACAAGATGCCCACCAACACGGCAGCAAGGTACTGCCCAGCAGCACCACGAAAGCAATTAACTTAGAGAACGGCAATTGGAAATTATTAATGAAGTAAAACTGCCATACACACATCAGAGTGACAGATCGTACAGGAAGTGTAATCCCCGACACTTTATCGTGTAGAGACGAATAGGTCTCAATGTAACCCTGATTTATTTGGTTTATTAGCGCAGCTATCTCTGTTTCTGTAAAAAGACTTCTACAACAGCGATGAAGCATGCAATATTCAGTCGCCAAAACCTACAAGGCAATACACAGAGTGACGCGACCCACTCTGTTCTGTCGGTGTGCAGTACAAGTAACAAATGCACAACTGCTCCGTTACACATTCTTTTGAAAATGCAGATAGGATGGTCGTAGCATAGCGCACAGTAGAACATCATCGACTGTCTTAAACGGTCAAGAATCCTAGCAGTTATAATTTCCACGCCTTTGACAGTCCTAGCAACCATGTCCATATGAGAATCGACCAAGGGTCGTAATACAGGCTGTTCACAGGCCATCACAAGCGGACATCCACGCGACAAGACCACCGAGACCAATAGATTGTTGTCCAAAATCAACATCAATGTGAAACTTCCTGGCAGATTAAAACTGTGTGCCCGACCGAGACTCGAACTCGGGACCTTTGCCTTTCGCGGGCAAGTGCTCTACCAACTGAGCTACCGAAGCACGACTCACGTCTGGTACTCACAGCTTTACTTCTGCCAGTACCTCGTCTCCTACCTTCCAAACTTTACAGAAGCTCTCCTGCGCTGCAGAGTGAAAATCTCATTCTGGAAACATCAATGTGGTTTATAAGGGTGTGTGTGTAGCCTGCCATGTTGAAACCATATAAGTTGACGAATTATCAACGGCGTAGCTTCTAGAAAGTGTGGGAGTATTTGTTAAAGGAGTGTTTTCTACGAGACTCAGTTCAGCTTTTCGGGAAGTACCTAAAACTTAATCACATAGTCGTTGGCAATACCACACAATCACAACAACTTGCGGTATTCTGTGCACTGCTGTATGAACCAGTTTTCAAACTCCACTCGACATGAGAAGTCCACTGGCTGCACCTTCTGTAGATAATGTTGTTGTAGTCTTCTGTCCAGAGACTGGTTTGACGCAGCTCTCCATGCTACGCTATCCTGTGCAAGCTTCAACTCTGGGTAGTACTGCAACCTACATCCTTCTCAATCTGCTTAGCGTACTCATCTCTTGGTCCCCCTTTGCGATTTGTACCCTTCACGTTTCCCTCCAGTACTAAATTGGTGATTCCCTGATGCCTCAGAACGTGTCCTACCAATTGATCCCTTCTTCTAGTGAAGTTGTGGCACGAATTACTCTTCTCCTCAATTTTATTCAGTACCTCCTCATTAGTTACGTGCTATACCCATTTAATCTCCAGCATTCTTCTCTATCACCACATTTCGAAAGCCTCTATTCTCTTGTTGTCTAAATTGTCCACGTTTCACCTCCATACATGGCTACACTCCATACGAAATAGTTGCAGAAAGGACTTTTAGTCTACTACTTTAAATATCTCATTTCCTAATCTAACCGAGCGAGGTGGCGCAGTGGTTAGACACTGGACTCGCATTCGGGAGGACGACGGTTCAATCCCGCGTCCGGCCATCCTGATTTAGGTTTTCCGTGATTTCCCTAAATCACTCCAGGCAAATGCCGGGATGGTTCCTGTCAAAGGACACGGCCGACTTCCTTCCACATCCTTTCCTAATCCGATGAGACCGATGACCTCGCTGTCTGGTCTCCTTCCCGAAACAACCCAACCCCAACCCCTCCTAATCTAATTCCATCAGCTCACCTGATTTAATTCGACTACATTCCATTATACTCGTTTTGCTTTTGTTCATGGTCATCTGATAACTTCCTTTCAACACACTGTCCATTCCAGTCAATTGTTCTACCGAGTCCGTTGCTAACAAAATTACAAAGTTATCGGCGAATCACAAAGTTTGTTTTCTCCTTGGACTTTAATTCCTATTCCAAATTTTTCTTTTGTTTCCTTTACTGCTTGCTCAATACATAGAGCTACATAGGCTACAATCCTGTCTCACTCCTTTCTCAACAACTGACTCTGCCCCTCGACTCTTATAACTGCCATCTGGTTTCTTTACCAACTGTAAATAGCCTTTCGCTCGCTGTATTTTACAGTCGCCACCTTTAGAATTTGAAAGAGAGTATTCCAGTCAACATTGTCAGAAGCCTCGCGTGTTCCTAGATGTCTCCAGAATCCAAACTGATCATCCCTGAGGTCGGCTTCTACCAGTTTTTCCATTCTTCTATAAAAGATTCGTGTTAGTATTTTGCAGTCATGACTTATTAAACAGAAAGTTCGGTAATTTTCACATGTGTCAGCACCTGCTTTCTTTAGAATTGGAATTATAATATTCTTCATGTAGGGTCTTCGCCTGTGTCATACATCTTGTTCACCAGATGGAACAGTTTCGTCGTGGCTGGCTTTCCCAAGGCTGCCAGTAATTCTAACGGAATGTTGTCTACTACTGAGGCCTTGTTTCGACTTAGGTCTTTCAGTGCTCTGTCAAACTCTTCACGCAGTATTATATCTCCCATGTCATCTTCTATCTCCGTAATATTCGCCTCAAGTACCTCGCCCTTTTACATATTAGTGCATATTAGTACACTGACGGAAATGTAAAATGTTATTACGTGCAACATTAGTCCCATTTTATAAAACTTTGTGAAGATATGAATCACGTAACGGGTGTTAAATAATTACACTTTTATTTCATACGAAACTGACGTCCATCAGCAACAGCGGTTTGAGGCGTGATCCCCACATGTATTCGTTGTGGCATGGAAGAAAACAGCTTCTCCAAATATCATATTGGGGAATTTCTTGCCACACTTGAAACTCATGCTGTGTTAGTTAATAAACATGAAATGACAGGTCTCCCCAACGCACATTAGACGTATTCTATGGGTGGCATATCAGGGACCCAGACAGTCCAATCAATGATTCGTACATCCCTCGACGTTTGTCGTATGAACTATAATGTGAGACTTCTATTATCTTGCTTTAGTATACTGTTTCGCACCCAGGTGAGGAAGGGTTTGAGAACGGGATTTACCCTTCTTGCCACATATTGGAGAGCATTCAGCCTATCTTTGGCAATTACCATTTGACTACTACCGTCATATCCGACGGATCCCCACACTATGATTCCAGAAGTTGGAGAGATATGGCTTTGAAGAATTGCAGCTTCCTGTGACCTTTCGCCTATCCGACAGCCACAGAGAGACTCTGTGCTGAACACCACAGACTGCCACTCACTACCAAGGTGACTGTAGGTCTATATCTATCTTCTGCTAGCTGTGGTAAGCGGCGCATGACAGTTCGAGACCTCAGCCCAGATTACAATGATCTGTCCAGACGGTTTGTAATGACACCCTGTCTGCAAACGCTGCATGCATTTCAGCTGTTATCATCCATCTATTCGTCAGACCAGTCGAACAAACGTATGATCGTCTCGTAGTGTATTCCTTCTGGAAGGACACTGTTGCCGTACTGTTGTGCTGAGGCCATCTCGCCACAACTTGTTCCACAGCAACTGCACTACGACCGACTGCCGATGCGACCTGTCGGTAAGATGCTCCCATGTCCCTCCTTCCAAAGGTTCTGCCTTTGTAGAAGTCCAAAAATGGTGAAAAGCTGCTCGTTCCGTCCCCTGAGCATGCTGTGCCGCTATCTAGAACTGGAAAATTCTATTAACGTTGGACACATATAACAGCCATCACCTACCAACAGAAGTCAACTATTTCGGCACTCGAAGGAGACAATTGGTGATTGTAATATCGTGAAAATGTCTTAGAGGGGTGATTGCCACCCTATCTCGTTTTTCACATTCATCACACTCTCTCCTCGAGTGAATGATAATATAAGATGAGCTGCCCTTCTTTGTACTGTTTAGATGTCTCCGACAGTCAAAAGTCGTAACGAAATTCTTGTAATATCAGTTTCGTGGCGTGCAGGCCAGTGTCTATGGTGTAAGAATTAGCATTCCGCCAGTGTTTATAGCAAATAGAGTCCATGGAGACATAGTTCACAGTGAAAACGGGCTAGTAACCAGATATTCTGCGATCACGCACCGATAGCGAATGAGGCGGAGCAGGACGGGCTGTTGTGTCGCGCTGTGGACGCGGCATATGAGCGGACTGTTATAAATTTCTACCCATCTTGTGCCACGACAGTGTTTCCAGTGCCAGCTGTTGGTGTTATTAAGTTCCGGCCAGGGACTTTAATTGCTCCCTCTCTAGGACAGTCAATCATGTGGTAAGTATCGCTATTGAGCGAGGAACCCTGAATGTTGCTTGCAAAGTTCTACATAATCTCATAATCTGTACAAATAATGTGATAGCGGTAGATAGGCAGTGTGGACTACACTCTGACAGTATTTCTTATGGTGGAAGCATGAGAAATCTACATCAAGATGCTCAGATGTCACTTCGAACGCATTGCCTTAAACTGATTCATAGATTTAGCACAGCTCTGTCAATTGCAGTTATAATTCGCGTCAGTGGAAACTGAATGAAATCTTAACAATGGGGCGAGGAGGAATGGAGTGGATAAGTCAACAAATGATGGTTCAAATGGCTCTAAGCACTATGGGAATATCTGAGGTCATCACTCTCCTAGACTTAGAACTACTTACACCTAACTAACTTAAGGACATCACACACAACCATGCCCTAGGCAGGATCCGAACCTGCGACCAAAGCAGAGGCGTGTTTCCGGACTGAAGTGCCTAGAACCGCTCGACCATAGATGCCGGCTACAACCTATGATTATTTCGCTTGTTGATGATAAGCGTCTGGTCTTAGTAAGTGCCTCGGAAAGATCCTCACTTATATTACAGTCGTAGAGGCTTTTTTGGTTTTGAAATCCTAGAAAATCATAGTTCGGTACTTTGTAACTGTGTGATTTCCAGCATGGGTGTCGATCTCACTGAATTTTTTTTTTTTTTTTTTTTTTAGGTCATCAGTCTACTGACTGATTTGATGCGGCCCGCCACGAATTCCTTTCCTGTGCTAACCTCTTCATCTCAGAGTATCACTTGCAACCTATGTCCTCAATTATTTGCTTGACGTATTCCAATCTCTGTCTTCCTCTGCAGTTTTTGCCCTCTACAGCTCCCTCTAGTACCATGGAAGCCATTCCCTCATGCCTTAGCAGATGTCCTACCATCCTGTCCCTTCTCCTTATCAGTGTTTTCCACATATTCCTTTCCTCTCCGATTCTGCGTAGAACCTCCTCATTCCTTACCTTATCAGTCCACCTAATTTTCAACATTCGTCTATAGCACCACATCTGAAATGCTTCGATTCTCTTCTGTTCCGGTTTTCCCACAGTCCATGTTTCACTACCATACAATGCTGTACTCCAGACGTACATCCTCAGAAATTTCTTCCTCAAATTAAGGCCGGTATTTGATATTAGTAGACTTCTCTTGGCCAGAAATGCCTTTCTTGCCATAGCTTGATGTCCTCCTGGCTCCGTCCGACATTGGTTATTTTACTGCCTAGGTAGCAGAATTCCTTGACTTCAATGACTTCGTGACCATCAATCCTGATGTTAAGTTTCTCGTTGTTCTCATTTCTACTACTTCTCATTACCTTTGTCTTTCTCCGATTTACTCTCAAACCATACTGTGTACTCATTAGACTGTTCATTCCGTTCAGCAGATCATTTAATTCTTCTTCACTTTCACTCAGGATAGAAATGTCTTCAGCGAATCGTATCATTGATATTCTTTCACCTTGTATTTTAATTCCACTCCTGAACCTTTCTTTTATTTCCATCATTGCTTCCTCGACGTACAGATTGAAGAGTAGGGGCGAAAGGCTACAGCCTTGTCTTACACCCTTCTTAATACGAGCACTTCGTTCTTGATCGTCCACTCTTATTATTCCCTCTTGGTTGTTGTACATATTGTGTATGACCCGTCTCTCCCTATAGCTTACCCCTACTTTTTTCAGAATCTCGAACAGCTTGCACCATTTTATATTGTGGAACGCTTTTTCCAGGTCGACAAATCCTATGAAAGTGTCTTGATTTTTCTTTAGCCTTGCTTCCATTATTAGCCGTAACGTCAGAATTGCCTCTCTCGTCCCTTTACTTTTCCTAAAGCCAAACTGATCGTCACCTAGCGCATTCTCAATTTTCTTTTCCATTCTTCTGTATATTATTCTTGTAAGCAGCTTCGATGCATGAGCTGTTAAGCTGATTGTGCGAGAATTCTCGCACTTGTCAGCTCTTGCCGTCTTCGGAATTGTGTGGATGATGCTTTTCCGAAAGTCAAATGGTATATCGCCAAACTCATATATTCTACACACCAACGTGAATAGTCGTTTTGTTGCCACTTCCCCTAATGATTTTAGAAATTCTGATGGAATGTTATCTATCCCTTCTGCCTTATTTGACCGTAAGTCCTCCAAAGCTCTTTTAAATTCCGATTCTAATACTGGATTCCCTATCTCTGCTAAATCGACTCCTGTTTCTTCTTCTATCACATCAGACAAATCTTCACCCTCATAGAGGCTTTCAATGTATTCTTTCCACCTATCTGCTCTCTCCTCTGCATTTAACAGTGGAATTCCCGTTGCAGTCTTAATGTTACCACCGTTGCTTTTAATGTCACCAAAGGTTGTTTTGACTTTCCTGTATGCTGAGTCTGTCTTTCCGACAATCATATCTTTTTCGATGTGTTCACATTTTTCCTGCAGCCATTTCGTCTTAGCTTCCCTGCACTTCCTATTTATTTCATTCCTCAACGACTTGTACTTCTGTATTCCTGATTTTCACGGAACATGTTTGTACTTCCTACTTTCATCAATCAACTGAAGTATTTCTTCTGTAACCCATGGTTTCTTCGCAGCTACCTTCTTTGTACCTATGTTTTCCTTCCCAACTTCTGTGATGGCCCTTTTTAGAGATGTCCATTCCTCTTCAACTGTACTACCTACTGCGCTATTCCTTATTGCTGTATCTATAGCGCTAGAAAACTTCAAACGTATCTCGTCATTTCTTAGTACTTCCGTATCCCACTTCTTTGCGTATTGATTCATCCTGACTAATGTCTTGAAGTTCAGCCTACTCTTCATCACTACTATATTGTGATCTGAGTCTATATCTGCTCCTGGGTACGCCTTACAATCCAGTATCTGATTTCGGAATCTCTGTCTGACCATGATGTAATCTAATTGAAATCTTCCCGTATCTCCCGGCCTTTTCCAAGTATACCTCCTCCTCTTGTGATTCTTGAACAGGGTATTCGCTATTACTTGCTGAAACTTGTTACAGAACTCAATTAGTCTTTCTCCTACTTCATTCCTTGTCCCAAGCCCATATTCTCCCGTAACCTTTTCTTCTACTCCTTCCCCTACAACTGCATTCCAGTCGCCCCTGACTATTAGATTTTCGTCCCCCTTTACGTACTACATTACCCTTTCAATATCCTCATACACTTTCTCTATCTGTTCTGCTTGCGACGTCGGCATGTATACCTGAACTATCGTGGTCGGTGTTGGTCTGCTGTCGATTCTGATTAGAACAACCCGGTCACTGAACTGTTCACAGTAACACACCCTCTGCCCTACCTTCCTATTCATAACGAATCCTACACCTGTTATACCATTTTCTGCTGCTGTTGATATTACCCGATACTCATCTGACCAGAAATCCTTGTCTTCCTTCCACTTCACTTCACTGTCCCCTACTATATCTAAATTGAGCCTTTGCATTTCCCTTTTCAGATTTTCTAGTTTCCCTACCACGTTCAAGCTTCTGACATTCCACGCCCCGAATCGTAGAACGTTATCCTTTCGTAGATTATTCAATCTTTTTCTCATGGTAACCTCCCCCTTTGCAGTCCCCTCCCGGAGATCCGAATGGGGGACTATTCCGGAATCTTTTGCCAATGGAGAGATCATCATGACACTTCTTCAGTTACAGGCCACATGTCCTGTGGATACACATTACGTGTCTTTAATGCAGTGGTTTCCATTGCCTTCTGCATCCTTGTGTCGTTGATCATTGCTGATTCTTCCGCCTTTAGGGGCAATTTCCCACCCCTAGGACAAGAGAGTGCCCTGAACCTCTATCCGCTCTTACGCCCTCTTTGACAAGGCTGTTGGCAGAATGAGGTTGACTTCTTATGCCGGAAGTCTTCGGCCGCCAATGCTGATTATTGAATACAACCTCAATATAATTCAATATGTAGCAGACAATTCCGCTTCTGTTTACATTTCATGATTCTTACTGCGATCATCTTAGATATGTGCTGTGTCGTTTTGTAAAACGCACATTATTATTTCACCGTCTTTCCTTACTGAAATCGGCATCTGAAAAATTTTAATATGCAGCAAATGTCAAAGTTAATGTCTGTAAAGTGGTCTAATACGTGAAAAATCTTAATATGCAGCAAATGTCAAAGTTAATGTCTGTAAAGTGGTCTAATACGTGTTTTGTAACTATATTACAGGTGTCGAAACTTCAAGGTGCATGACGTGCCTGTCTGTGAGTCGCTGTTGTGCGCTACAACGTGTCACCAACACAGTCCGGTGATGCTACAACCCACCGTCGTAGCTGGCCTCTGAGAGCGCAGCCGATAACCTTCAATAACAATGCTTAAATTGTTAAAAGGGATGGTGGCGATGCACATTTGTCAAAATTGTAATGGTTTCCATCCTTTTATACAGGGTGATACAAAAAGTTACGGCCAAACTTTCAGGAAACATTCCTCACACACAAATAAAGAAAAGATGTTATGTGGACATGTGTCCGGAAACGCTTAATTTCCATGTTAGAGCTCATTTTAGTTTCATCAGTATGTACTGTACTTCCTCGATTCACCGCCAGTTGGCCCAATTGAAGGAAGGTAATGTTGACTTCGGTGCTTGTGTTGACTTGCGACTCATTGCTCTACAGTACTAGCATCAAGCACATCAGTACGTAGCATCAACAGGTTAGTGTTCATCACGAACGCGGTTTTGCAGTCAGTGCAATGTTTACAAATGCGGAGTTGGCAGATGCCCATTTGATGTATGGATTAGCACGGGGAAATACCCGTGGCGGGGTACGTTTGTATCGAGACAGATTTCCAGAACGAAGATGTCCTGACAGGAAGACGTTCGAAGCAGTTGATCGGCGTCTTAGGGAGCACGAACATTCCAGCCTATGACTCGCGACTGGGGAAGATCTAGAACCGTTGACCACGCCACCGTATGTAGAGTGCTACGGGAGAACCAGTTGTTTCCGTACCATGTACAGCGTTGTGCAGGCACTATCAGCAGCTGATTGGCCTCCACGGGTACACTTCTGCGAATAGTTCATCCAACAATGTGTCAATCCTCATTTCAGTGCAAATGTATTCTTTACGGACGAGGCTTGATTCCAACGTGATCAAATAGTAAATTTTCACAATCAACATGTGTGGGCCGACGAGAATCCGCACGCAATTGTGCAATCACGTCATCAACACAGATTTTCTGTGAACGTTCGGGCAGACATTGTTGGTGATGTCTTGATTGGGCCCCATGTTCTTCCACCTACGCTCAATGGAGCACGATATCATGATTTCATACGCCATACGGGATACTCTACCTGTGCTGCTAGAACATGTGCCTTTACAAGTACGACACAACATGTGGTTCAAGCACGATGGAGCTCCTGTACATTTCAGTCGAAGTGTTCGTACGCTTCTCAACAACAGATTCGGTGACCGATGGATTGGTAGGGGCTGACCAATTCCATGGCCTCCTCGCTCTCCTGACCTCAACCCTCTTGACTTTCATTTATGGGGGCATTTGCAAGCTCTTGTCTACGCAACCCCGGTACGAAATGTAGACTCTCCGTGCTCGTATTGTGGACGGCTGTGATACAATACGCCATACTCCAGGGCTGCATCAGCGCATCAGGGATTCCATGCGACGGAGGGTGGATGCATGTATCCTCGCTAGCGGAGGACATTTTGAACATTTCCTGTAACAAAGTGTTTGAAGTCACGCTGGTACGTTCTGTTGATGTGTGTTTCCATTCCATGAGTAATGTGATTTGAAGAGAAGTAATAAAATGAGCTCTAACATGGAAAGTAAGCGTTTCCGGACACATGTCCACATAACATCTTTTCTTTATTTGTGTGTGAGGAATGTTTCCTGAAAGTTTGGCCGCACCTTTTTGTAACACCCTGTATGTAACAGATGGGCAGTATCGTTCTACTCGAACGAGAAATCGGTTCCTGACTTATAATTTCAAATAAATCACCCTTCTACGACGTATATTTTGAAAGCAAGACTAAAACGTCTTAAGAAAATAACAGCTTGAGAAAGTCGTATCAAGAGAAGCAAAGATCTTGAATGTTAGCTATGTATGCGTAAGTGCGATCATATTGGCGCAAAGAATTTGTTTATATTACATCCAGTTGGAAAGAAAATTATGGTAATTATTAAAAGAAATTTAATAAAAAGGACAGCTTCAAATATTCTACTCAAATCTTTTACATTACAGTTTCCATACGACAAAGATATGAAAAGCAGAAAAATTCGATTTATCTTCATAAAAGCAAAATAAAGGAAAGCCGGTGTAGGTGGTAAATTACAATGATGATCTAGCTTGTAACTTAATCTCTGATACTGTCTCAAACGGATGGAACAAAAGAGCTTAATTTTCAGTGGATTTATTTTACGATAAGTAAGAAGCTTACGCAAGTGGTTCTGCTCCTAAATTTTACGTGCTGTTACAGAGTGATTGGTTTTATTTTCAAAACCCGTTGCCCTGTCGATTTTGAATGGTATTAGCCCGTATGGATGGTTTACGATTTGTTGTTACGAGGAGCGATAGACCGCGCAGTACGATCAGTTTTACGGTAAATTAAGTTTTGTTCCTCAATGCAATAAATTCCATTAAACTAGAGAGCATGTTTCGTGGTCGTGCGGTAGCGTTCTCGCTTCCCACGCCCGGGTTCCCGGGTTCCATTCCCGGCGGGGTCAGGGATTTTCTCTGCCTCGTGAGAACTGGGTGTTGTGTGATGTCCTTAGGTTAGTTAGGTTTAAGTAGTTCTAAGTTCTAGGGGACTGATGACCATAGATGTTAAGTCCCATAGTGCTCAGAGTCATTTGAGAGAACATGTTACCAAGTAGATAATTGAGTTCAACTGCATTCTTTGTGTGACGCTAGCTATTTGTGATTACTCCCGTGTAATAATGTCCATTATTTTGAAATTCATGAATACGTATGAGCATTCCAGAAGAAAAAGCAAATCTTTTTGCTAACGTTAACTACCAACAGTGCTTATACGCTTAACATCTCACTTGTGCTGTGTAACATCTATTCAGGTACATGGACGCACATGATTATTCAAGAGACATTGTAAATCGTACCTGATAAATAAAGTGACACAGCACATTAGAGTAAATTCTGGGATACAGGTAAATATATACGCCGACGCAATGACGAGACGCACTCTTCATCATTTTAGACAACAAACGTGAGATGAATATCAATGAATGCAATCAGATAGTGTGCTGCTAGTTAACTCTACGTACGGTGCATCATGACCTTACTAGACTTACGTCTGCAGTCGCTCGCGTTAGCAAAACTTATTCTTCTTCCCTCTTGGTAAAGATTTTACGTTCTTCTGACAAGAAACTCATCCTTTTTTCCAGGCACTAAATTATTCAGACGATAGTGAGAGGAAGTGTCCGTGAAAAAGTGAAAAGACCATCTTGAATTGCACCTAGTGACACAGGAACATCGGTAGAATGGCACGTTGGTTAGACGCAGCGGAATTTGGACCCAACTCCTTCTGCTAATGTTACCTCTTTTCACGTAGGAGGCCATGCATGACACTCTTGGAAAACTCCCTCGATCTTCGAGGAGACAAGGAATTCGAAACTATGAAGTAATAAGTTTGTGTCCGTCTTCGTTCCACCATCATATCTGCAGCTGACTATAGTTGAAATCTGTAAGTCATCCCGCGTTATTGTCGG
Organism: Schistocerca piceifrons; assembly: GCF_021461385.2. Classification (NCBI taxonomy): domain Eukaryota; kingdom Metazoa; phylum Arthropoda; class Insecta; order Orthoptera; family Acrididae; genus Schistocerca; species Schistocerca piceifrons. The sequence continues at coordinate 723,757,141 of NC_060141.1, forward strand.
AATTTTCAACCTCTCCTATTCCGCTCACGGACGGTGCAAGTTAAGAAATTTTGTCACTAGCCCTTTGTATATGCTCTTATTTGTCAAAAATTTCCATCATACTTATTACATGAGATATAATTTGGATGATATTATTAAGTACACCTGTTTATAAATTCATTTACTGTATTTTGTCCACGATAAACACATGCTCCAAACCAAAATCTGCTTGTGTATATCTTGGTCGATTTCTCAAGTTTTCATTCACATGTCAGTACCGATGTTTCATTCGCGAAACTCCTTTGTACACGATAGATAAATAGTCGTGCTCCTGCCGAATAACAGATTGAGACAGACAGTGTTTACCACCACAACAAAACAAATGTTTTCGTAATAATTGGATTCACAGGTATTAAATGCAAGTGAAATGAAGCATTTTTCCGCGAAGACTGTAACTTTTAGCAATATTTCTGTTTGCTGTTGGCCAGTTTCTATGTCATGGTCATTATCGAGCATTTTCATGTAAGTAGTCATACATATCCTGTTTGTAGACTGTGAGACTGAAACTGGCCAATAAAAATTAAAAGTATATCTTCGTTTAACGCTACGAACAATTAATTGACGAAGTATATCCAAGTGCGCCGAAGAGTGAAGGGCGTCTGGGAGAAGTTCTTCGTGTTGCAGACAACCTGTAGACAAGAGAGAACGTGCGCTGTTATCAATCGATCTGGTTGGTGCTCTCGCAGTCTCTGGGGGAAACCAGCAGCTTACTGCCGTGAGGTTTAACACTTTCCACCTATGTTGTAGCACGGCGGAATTCCCACAATACGCCTGTCACAGCGCAGAATTTGCGGGAGGCAAGCAGGTACTGTTCCCCGCGTATTACCGCAGCGCTGGGTAATTGCATCAGCCATGTTGTCGATGTTGTTCCAGCAAGTGAAAATGACACGGAATGGCTAATAATTATAGCGCCAACACAATGGCGAAGCCGCTACCTAAACCACAGTTAACAGCAGGAGCGGTCAGCTGAACAGCGCCCACTCCTAACGGTTCTTCGGCGTATTCAGTAAGACATTTTCTGCAAACGACATCACAACTACAACCTAACACAGGAGCCGTACAGGCGATAACCGGTAGTGCCGATTTCATCCGCAACTGTTTATACAGTCTCAGTAATACGGTCTCAAGCACCCGTGCTCTAGGGGCGCCGGCACGGTAGCTCAGCGTGTTCGGTCAGGGGGTAACGTGCCTCTGTAATAAAAAAAAAACTGAGTCAACAGATCAACAACGAACTTAAATGGATGTCTTACGACGTCCGCCACGAGCAGATGCAACGAACTAATACGAACAAAATGAAAAAAGAGAAGGGGTAGCGTCTTTGATTCATAATAAAAACGTCTTCGGTTCCGGGTTCGATCCCCGCCACTGCTTTAATTTTGATAAATAATCAGCATTGGCGGCCGAAGACTTCCGGCATAAGAAGTCAGTCTCATTCTGGCAACGACCTTGTCAAAGAGGGCGGAGGAGCGGATAGAGGTTCAGGGCACTCTCTTGTCCTAGGGGTGGGAAATTGCCCCTAAAGGCGGAAGAATCAGCAATGATCAACGACATGAGGATGCAGAAGGCAATGGAAACCACTGCATTAAAGACACGTAACGTGTATCCACAGGACATGTGGCCTGTAACTGAAGAAGTACCATGATGATCTCTCCATTGGCAAAAGATTCCGGAATAGTCCCCCATTCGAATCTCCGGGAGGGGACTGCAAAGGGGGAGGTTACCATGAGAAAAAGATTGAATAATCAACGAAAGGATAACGTTCTACGAGTCGGGGCATGGAATGTCAGAAGCTTGAACGTGGTAGGGAAACTAGAAAATCTGAAAAGGGAAATGCAAAGGCTCAATCTAGATATAGCAGGGGTCAGTGAAGTGAAGTGGAAGGAAGACAAGGATTTCTGGTCAGATGAGTATCGGGTAATATCAACAGCAGCAGAAAATGGTATAACAGGTGTAGGATTTGTTATGAATAGGAAGGTAGGGCAGAGGGTGTGTTACTGTGAACAGTTCAGTGACCGGGTTGTTCTAATCAGAATCGACAGCAGACCAACACCGACAACGATAGTTCAGGTATACATGCCGACGTCGCAAGCTGAAGATGAACAGATTGAGAAAGTGTATGAGGATATTGAAAGGATAATGCAGTATGCAAAGGGGGACGAAAATCTAATAGTCATGGGCGACTGGTATGCAGTTGTAGGGGAAGGAGTAGAAGAAAAGGTTACAGGAGAATATGGGCTTGGGACAAGGAATGAAAGAGGAGAAAGACTAATTGAGTTCTGTAACAAGTTTCAGTAAGTAATAGCGAATACCCTGTTCAAGAATCACAAGAGGAGGAGGTATACTTGGAAAAGGCCGGGAGATACGGGAAGATTTCAATTAGATTACATCATGGTCAGGCAGAGATTCCGAAATCAGATACTGCATTGTAAGGCGTACCCAGGAGCAGATATAGACTCAGATCACAATATAGTAGTGATGAAGAGTAGGCTGAACTTCAAGACATTAGTCAGGAAGAATCAATACGCAAAGAAGTGGGATACGGAAGTACTAAGGATTGACGAGATACGTTTGAAGTTCTCTAGCGCTATAGATACAGCAATAAGGAATAGCGCAGTAGGCAGTACAGTTGAAGAGGAATGGATATCTCTAAAAAGGGCCATCACAGAAGTTGGGAAGGAAAACATAGGTACAAAGAAGGTAGCTGTGAAAAAACCATGGGCAACAGAAGAAATACTTCAGTTGATTGATGAAAGGAGGAAGTACAAACACGTTCCAGGAAAATCAGGAATACAGAAATACAAGTCGCTGAGGAATGAAATAAATAGGAAGTGCAGGGAATCTAAGACGAAATGGCTGCAGGAAAAATGTGAACACATCGAAAAAGATATGATTGTCGGAAGGACAGACTCAGCATACAGGAAAGTCAAAACAACCTTTGGTGACATTAAAAGCAACGGTGGTAACATTAAGAGTGCAACGGGAATTCCACTGTTAAATGCAGAGGAGAGAGCAGATAGGTGGAAAGAATACATTCAAAGCCTCTATGAGGGTGAAGATTTGTCTGATGTGATAGAGGAAGAAACAGGAGTCGATTTAGAAGAGATAGGGGATCCAGTATTAGAATCGGAATTTAAAAGAGCTTTGGAGGACTTACGGTCAAATAAGGCAGAAGGGATAGATAACATTCCATCAGAATTTCTAAAATCATTGGAGGAAGTGGCAACAAAACGACTATTCACGTTGGTGTGTAGAATATATGAGTCTGGGGATATACCATCTGACTTTCGGAAAAGCATCATCCACAAAATTCCGAAGACGGCAAGAGCTGACAAGTGCGAGAATTATCGCACAATCAGCTTAACAGCTCATGCATCGAAGCTGCTTACAAGAATAACATACAGACGAATCGAAAAGAAAATTGAGAATGCGCTAGGTGACGATCAGTTTGGCTATAGGAAAAGTAAAGGGACGAGAGAGGCAATTCTGACGTTACGGCTAATAATGGAAGCAAGGCTAAAGAAAAATCAAGACACTTTCATAGGATTTGTCGACCTGGAAAAAGCGTTCTACAATATAAAATGGTGCAAGCTGTTCGAGATTCTGAAAAAAGTAGGGGTAAGCTATAGGGAGAGACGGGTCATATACAATATGTACAACAACCAAGAGGGAATAATAAGAGTGGACGATCAAGAACGAAGTGATCGTATTAAGAAGGGTGTAAGACAAGGCTGTAGCCTTTCGCCCCTACTCTTCAGTCTGTACATCGAGGAACCAATGATGGAAATAAGTCGGCCGGTGTGGCCGTGCGGTTCTAAGCGCGTCAGTTTGGAACCGCGTGACCGCTACGGTCGCAGGTTCGAATCCTGCCTCGGGCATGGATGTGTGTGATGTCCTTAGGTTAGTTAGATTTAAGTAGTTCTAAGTTCTAGGGGACTGATGACCTCAGTAGTTAAGTCCCATAGTGCTCAGAGCCATTTGAACCATTTGATGGAAATAAAAGAAAGGTTCAGGAGTGGAATTACAATACAAGGTGTAAGGATATCAATGATACGATTCGCTGATTAAATTATCTGCTGAGCGGGGGGGTTGGGTTGTTTGCGGGAGGAGACCAAACAGCGAAGTCATCGGTCTCATCTGAGTAGGGAAGGATGGGAAAGGAAGTCGGCCGTGCCCTTTCAAAGGAACCATCCCGGCATTTGCCTGGAGGGATTTAGGAAAATCACGGAAAACCGAAATCAGGATGGCCGGACGCGGGATTGAACCGTCGTCCTCCCGAATGCGAGTGCAGTGTGCTAACCACTGCGCCACCTCGCTCGGTCTGCTGAACGGAATGAACAGTCTAATGAGTACACAGTATGGTTTGAGAGTAAATCGGAGAAAGACGAAGGTAATGAGAAGTAGTAGAAATGAGAACAGCGAGAAACTTAACATCAGGATTGATGGTCACGAAGTCAATGAAGTCAAGGAAATCTGCTACCTAGGCAGTAAAATAACCAATGACGGACGGGGCAAGGAGGACATCAAAAGCAGACTCGCTATGACAAAAAAGGCATTTCTGGCGAAGAGAAGTCTACTAATATCAAATACTGGCCTTAATTTGAGGAAGAAATTTCTGAGGATGTACGTCTGGAGTACAGCATTGTATGTATGGTAGTGAAACATGGACTGTGGGAAAACCGGAACAGAAGAGAATCGAAGCATTTGAGATGTGGTGCTATAGACGAATATTGAAAATTAGGTGGACTGATAAGGTAAGGAATGAGGAGGTTCTACGCAGAATCGGAGAGGAAACGAATATGTGGAAAACATTGATAAGGAGAAGGGACAGGATGATAGGACATCTACTAAGACATGAGGGAATGACTTCCATGGTACTAGAGGGAGCTGTAGAGGGCAAAAACTGTGGAGGAAGACAGAGATTGGAATACGTCAAGCAAATAATTGAGGACGTAGGTTGCAAGTGCTACTCTGAGATGAAGAGGTTAGCACAGGAAAGGATGTAGCACAGTGGTCTGCGAATCGCCATTGGTCTTTAACACAGCGTTATTCTGTAGTTTCCTATTCCGATAATCCCGCAGCCGACGTCGCACCATCCCACACTCATAACATTGCTGTTCGCGGTATTGTTTCTGAATCTGGCTCACCCGTCAACATTTAAACCTCTTGATTTCTGAGGATAAACACTCCATTTATCCTGCAATAAAGCATCGCCTTCCTCAGTTGCGTGGCAACCTAAATAGAAGCTGCTAAATCCTTTAAATTTTCCATCCACACCCTCCTAGAGATATCCGGTGGAAGTCCTTTTAGAGACATATCTAGCGCTCTGTGCTCTGCCTCTTGGAGAATAATTTCATCCGCATTCTAATTATGTGTTAACTCATATGTCTGCCACTGATTTTCCTAATTATGTCTAAGAAATTTCGACCAACTCGTTTCGTTTCTGAGACATCTCATTAAGTTGTTTCCTGAATAATCAGGCAGCATTTTGCTTGCGTTAGCGCTGATTGGGTCCCTTCTTGAGTTGTTCAGATGTGTGCACCTTACTCTACCCCTCATAGCAGCGGAGTGTGATGCACCTTGGAACACATTTCAGACTGTCGCCTCTAGAAGGTCCTGTAATAGAAGTTTAATATGTATTTTTATTCCACTTTTAAATAGTGTAATTCACATTTCATATGCTGCAATCTTTTTCTGAATTTACAGAAATTGCTCTGGAAAATTAAGAATTTTCCATATGTGAAATCATGTTTCGTAGGACAACGTGGTCATATGCGTAGGAAGAAATATTCTACCGAAATTTAAAAGCATTTCGATCGAGAAAATTTTGTCAGTACTGTATTTAGTCGTCTGTCTGTTACATTATTGTGCTACTACACACCAATAATCAGTAATTGAAATCAATTTAAGGAGAAGTATTATGAAAAACCAGTTACAAGTTAAATAGTAAGTACACATTCTGAAATTGAAGTTATTGAAACTAATCCAAATTTACATTTTCAAGGCAGGTGAAAGTCTTAAGAAATTAACGCAGCTTGGTTAATTTGGAGTTAACACCATATTCCGTGCTAAACGACCTCCTTCTGTTTCAAGGTACAAAATTGTGTGCTACTAACGAAGTGTGGATTCACTGTACACGAGTTATACAACTAATTTTAATAATATAGAGAATTTTAATCGGCATAAAGTTCTGTAACTGAAGTATTAACAATTTGCAAATGCTGGAGAAAACACAGCCTCATGTGCACCAACAAAAAAATTGTATAAAATGGTGGAAATTGCTGATGGCGACCTTCAGTGCGCGTTACTTCCTGTGATTCTAAAATCAATCTCTAGCCTGAAATACCAATCAAAAAACATCGTGTGTTTCTAGTTACGCTATCTTGTAGGTGCAACACTAATCCTACATGACGTATGCCTTCGCCTCGTTCGCTAGTAGTAACATGTTAACAAATAAACTTTGTCCAACCAGTTACCCAGACTAGTGGCAGATTTCTGATTGTCAATAAATGTTTATAAATCTTCAATCACAAGCCGAAATGGACTCCATAGAGGAAACATTGAATGAAGATTTTGCCTCTACCTTGTCTCAGCTCGTTCACCTGGACTTCTCGCATTATCTGCCCTTGAAGTGTCCACCTGGCTTTGTAATGTGGCATTCTCCGATAGTTCGCCCATCTGCTTCACCAAAGACGAAACCGGTTCGAGCTTCGTCATTGCTCATGTTTCTGAGATTTGCGCAACCTCCGTCTACCAACAGTGCAATAGATTTATAGTTTACCATGAACAAAGGAAGGACAGCTACCACAAAAATTGAAGTAAAGTACACAAAAAAGGTATCTGTCCTTGCCCATCAAGGCTCTGAGGCTTGATGTGCCTCATGCCTATAACGTCAGCATGCACTGCACATAGCTGGTACTGCCTAGATACAAGGCAATTCACGACCAACCAAATTACAATACTTAATCTCAGTGGCCGTAAATAATACTCCCTAAAATGAAGTAAATCCACCGGTTTCTCAAGTTTCACGAATCGTACCTTCAAGTATCTATGCACATGACTTCTGCCCACCATGATCATATACAAAACAAAGCGAGAAAGCCACAAGAATAAAAAACCTCCTCACCTAAACTGTACTGCTGATCTGGAACTGCAGTCATGATCCTGGACCCAGTAGCAGACGTCAGTGACTACTTGCGATACCACATATAGAACCTGGGATGGTAGGCCTCTCTGGTGGGTGGTGGAACAGGGTTGGCAGATGCCAGGAGTCCAGTAGTTCACCTATATGGGAAGGGTAGTAGCGGAGCAGTGAGTGGATGTCCAGTAGTTGTCTAATGTATCGTCATAAAAACATCATTGTTAAAAAAATTCATTTATTGATCAGGTGCAGCCATCAGCAGGCACCCCCGTTGGCACGCGGCATCATACAGCTGGTGTAATGAGAATGGGAGCAGCAGGCAGCGGCCCACAATCCAGGCTACAGGCTGTCCAGCTACACAGAATGGGGAGTGATGAGATGTGCAGAATCATATCGTGGACCCAGTGTGGATGAAGTAGTTCATTGCAGCAGTGCCTGTCCAAACGTGCAGAGGCAAGCAGCAAGGATTTCACCCTCACAAGGGGTATCAGCTGAAAGGCTACACCCCTCTGGGATCGAGCTGTAGGCCACCAGGTGGACCGCAGGTAGTTGTCAGCCACTGTGGTTTCTTGCCAAAAGCGCTAATGTAGCATCCATCATCACCTTCTTATCAGCATCAGTACTTCCTCTTCTTCAAGGTCATGACAACATCGCATCCAATTCTCATGCAATTAAGCTTGTAATATTTCACTGATGTCAGCATCTGCACTTTCTTATTATCAGGATAAGTGCAGTGCAATTTTACTGTTGCTGTGAGTTGCTGAAGTCAGCGATTGTGACGTGCAAAGAATAACTTACTATGTGAAATGCGCAAAGACAATGCAAGCACCATCATTTCTTTCCTGTATATATGTACGTCTGTGTGTTCAATTACGAGATGCTTCCGTTGAGTAAAGAAGAATCTAAAAAGTGTATCGGTACTGTAGTGAAATGTCTATATTGTGCAATATAGTCTGAAGCAATGTTCCCTCGCACATGCATGCATGCATGAATTGCAGTGTCTACACCCTCAAAGAACTTCAAGTGTATCTTATCATTCCGTGGTGCTTCAGCATCAGAGAATTTCAAGTGTATCTCGTCATTCCTTGGTGCTTCAGTATTCCATTTCTTTGCACATTGATTCCTCCTGACTAGTCTGATAAATGCCAGACTTATCTTCATCATTATTAAATTGTCATCTGAATATATATTTTCCCCTAGGTATACCATACAGTGTAATATACCATTTCGAAATCTCTGCCTGACCATGATGTAATGTAACTGGAATCTCCCTGTATCTCCCGGCGTTTCCATGTATATGACCACCACTTGTGATTCTTGAACAGAATATTCGCTATTACTAGCTGAAATTTATTGCACAACTCAATTAGTCTTTCTCATTCTTCCTTCTAAGCCGATATTCTTCCATAACCCTTTCTTCTGCTTATTTCCCTACATCCACATGCCTATCTCCCATGACTATTACATTTTCATCTACCTTTACATATTTAATTGCCCTTTCAAAATCCTCATATACTTTTTCTATCTTCTCGTCCTCTCTTGTGTGTCAGCACGTATATCTGTTGTTGTCTGCGTTGGTGTGCTGTCGATTTTGTGGGGAACAACCCTATCACTGAAATGTTCACCGTAACTAATTCTCTGTCCTACCTTCCTATTCATAAAGGACCCTTATCCCGTTCTTTTCTGCTGCTGTTGGTTTTACCCTACATTCATTTGACTAGAAATATCTTTGTTTTCTTTTCATTTCACTTTGCTGGCCCCCACTATACCTAGATTGAGCCGTAGAATTTTCATTTTCGGATTTTCTACTTTCCAAGCCACATTCAATCTTCTGGCGTTTCACACACTGCCTCATAGTACAGCACGAACTAGTCAGTCATTTTCTCTTGATCACCTCCACCTTGGTAGCCCCACCCAGAGATCCGAATGGGGTACTAGCCCGAAATCTTTTTTGCAATGGAGAGGTCATCATAACATTTTTTCACACACAGGCACATGTCCCTGTTGATACACATTTGTAACTTTAGAGCTGTGAAAAAACCAGATATACTTCACTAATAAATCTCTTTCCTTGCAGGTGACGTGAAGTCATTGCGGCAACTGCCGCCTGGAATTGAAATAATGCTGTTCAATCAAAGCAACTATTTGGACACCAATGGCTGTATGCATGTCATTGTCGGTATGATACTGAATTAGGAGTTCTACCCTGTCTTAGTATTTGAAAACCCTCGTTTTTGTGACATCACAGTAATATTACCCATGGATGAATGGTGTCGACTATGTGATATATCAATGCAAATCTTAGCACTGTTCCATGGAAACCGTCACGCCCCATCAGTGATACTGGATAGTCATACAATCTCTGTAAGGGACTTGCCTGAAACAGTTAAAACATTTAACAACAGAGTGTGCATGTATCTATAGGAGCAGACTTTTAAGAGTTTAATGTATACCAGCTATGCAATACAGAATAAGCTAGTGTCATCAATGGTAGCAGTCATACGCCTATCGATTTTGGAGTAATCTGCTGGACCTAGCTCCAACCATTAGAGGAAACCATAGCTCAACTCTACAATGCATGATGTGCATAAATGGAAGTGGAAATGCATGATTTAACTTTATCACAAGTGGGCATAGAACTATGATCCTACTTATGTTTGGTTCTGTACCCAGCTATATGTAAGTGTTTATATATTTAAAAAGATTTGAGAGGCATACCTGTGTCTTTTACTTCCCTATAAAACCTCTTTAAGCAAGTACATACACTCCTGGAAATGGAAAAAAGAACACATTGACACCGGTGTGTCAGACCCACCATACTTGCTCCGGACACTGCGAGAGGGCTGTACAAGCAATGATCACACGCACGGCACAGCGGACACACCAGGAACCGCGGTGTTGGCCGTCGAATGGCGCTAGCTGCGCAGCATTTGTGCACCGCCGCCGTCAGTGTCAGCCAGTTTGCCGTGGCATACGGAGCTCCATCGCAGTCTTTAACACTGGTAGCATGCCGCGACAGCGTGGACGTGAACCGTATGTGCAGTTGACGGACTTTGAGCGAGGGCGTATAGTGGGCATGCGGGAGGCCGGGTGGACGTACCGCCGAATTGCTCAACACGTGGGGCGTGAGGTCTCCACAGTACATCGATGTTGTCGCCAGTGGTCGGCGGAAGGTGCACGTGCCCGTCGACCTGGGACCGGACCGCAGCGACGCACGGATGCACGCCAAGACCGTAGTATCCTACGCAGTGCCGTAGGGGACCGCACCGCCACTTCCCAGCAAATTAGGGACACTGTTGCTCCTGGGGTATCGGCGAGGACCATTCGCAACCGTCTCCATGAAGCTGGGCTACGGTCCCGCACACCGTTAGGCCGTCTTCCGCTCACGCCCCAACATCGTGCAGCCCGCCTCCAGTGGTGTCGCGACAGGCGTGAATGGAGGGACGAATGGAGACGTGTCGTCTTCAGCGATGAGAGTCGCTTCTGCCTTGGTGCCAATGATGGTCGTATGCGTGTTTGGCGCCGTGCAGGTGAGCGCCACAATCAGGACTGCATACGACCGAGGCACACAGGGCCAACACCCGGCATCATGGTGTGGGGAGCGATCTCCTACACTGGCCGTACACCACTGGTGATCGTCGAGGGGACACTGAATAGTGCACGGTACATCCAAACCGTCATCGAACCCATCGTTCTACCATTCCTAGACCGGCAAGGGAACTTGCTGTTCCAACAGGACAATGCACGTCCGCATGTATCCCGTGCCACCCAACGTGCTCTAGAAGGTGTAAGTCAACTACCCTGGCCAGCAAGATCTCCGGATCTGTCCCCCATTGAGCATGTTTGGGACTGTATGAAGCGTCGTCTCGCGCGGTCTGCACGTCCAGCACGAACGCTGGTCCAACTGAGGCGCCAGGTGGAAATGGCATGGCAAGCCGTTCCACAGGACTACATCCAGCATCTCTACGATCGTCTCCATGGGAGAATAGCAGCCTGCATTGCTGCGAAAGGTGGATATACACTGTACTAGTGCCGACATTGTGCATGCTCTGTTGCCTGTGTCTATGTGCCTGTGGTTCTGTCAGTGTGATCATGTGATGTATCTGACCCCAGGAATGTGTCAATAAAGTTTCCCCTTCCTGGGACAATGAATTCACGGTGTTCTTATTTCAATTTCCAGGAGTGTATATTTAAAAGGACCCTATACTGCCAAATTATCAGCTATTGCTGGAGATTTTGTATGGCACTGGAGGAACACCGCACCAGATGTTCAGTAAAAGCAGCAATATTTCACCACCCGAAAAAGGAGAGACAAATAGTGTATAATATTTGATGATGTCACAGTGGAAAACCGGTATAGGGTTCAGGAAATATTTCTACCTTGGTTACTATACCCAAGTCAATATATTTTATTTGAGCCAGACATAAACAAGGATCCAAAAGCAGTTGGTTCATCATAACGTAAACTTCATTATAGCTTTTATAAAGGACAATCTGAATTTAGAGCTTACTCACCAAACAAGTGTAGGAACAGATATGCCATTCAATGAGTTTGTTACCAAATATGGGGACTGCTGCAATAACTCGCAGTTTGGCTTTCTGGTTATAAATAAAACTATGAAATTGAATGAGGGCTGATTTGGACAAAACTTTGATGAGATTCTGTATATGGGTACTGCAACAGAACATAACTGTATCCGTAAACTGTAGACTATGGACAGATTTTTACATGTGTTGCACTCTTGTTCAAAGCGTGTGTCTTTTCGTTGACAGAAAAATCGATTCAGTCATCGCTAAATTAAGTTTTATCGAGGTAGTGGCTAGACCTGGTGATCAGTTGGTGTGGCTGAATGCTAGAAAATAGCTTGTTAATTTTGTGCCAATGAGAAAATTGAAGTAGTCGACACAAAAGTAATGGATCTGCATGAAAATGTCAAGGCGATAGCTAAGGCATTTTACTCTCATCATCACTAGCAATCTCACAGTACATATAAGTTGTCCACTTTCCCAAAAATGGTTTAGCATATAGCAGCACATGTCGTTGACAAAGCGGAATGTTATTGAAGTGTGAAAAGCTATTCAACAGAAATTACGAATAGTACGTATGACTAGTGTGTGTAGGAAGGGAAACACATTAAAAAGGTGAATGAAAGCCTCAAAGAGTGAAAAACAGCAGAATATTATTAAACCATCGTTACCAGCTGCACAAAGTGCAGGCACTGGGGCGGAAGTAAGTACAGTATAAAACACTGAACATTCTACCTCTAGAGTATACATATATTATGATGACCCAGATGAAATTATAGAACGATCATGATTACTTACGGCATCAGATGCCACAGGAAATGCAGTTTATCAGCCATTTCAGAGCTTCAAGCGAGACTCATCATCAAGTACGTATGGCTAGGGTTGTTGATGATCTCCACAGGCCTGCACGCACAACATTCCTGCTCAGACATCTGCTAATATGAGAACTGGATGATTTATGGCAGACTGATTTCGTCAGTATGTGTTGTTATTCATAATCAAATACAGGTTTCAAGTACGTTCTTACGTTCATAGATTGTACTCCAAATTCAAGTGGGCTGTATCTGCAAAGCTAAAGAGGCATCTGAATAATTGATACATAGACATGGAGTAAACGACTGCTAAACATTTTTCCATTTGAAAGCTAGTATCATTGAACAGTTGATTGGGATGATCAAAATTGGCATGTGGATACAATTTTTTGTGGGTCACAGCTAGACATACTATTACAAATCACTGACTAGTATAACAAGACTACTCATCATAAACCTAAGATGAGATCTATTGGTGTAAATGATAATGGGCTTCTACATACAATATACAATTGTATTAAGATGGTGGATCCACGTAAGCAGAAGTTCAACGTAGATAATCAGGTCCGTATTTAAAAACACAAAACTGCATTTGAGATTTCCTACCTACTGAACTGGTCAACAGAGATGTTTACAGTTTCCAAAGTGCAGCACATACCCCAAGAACTTAATACTAAAGAACAATGGTGATGAAGAAATAGCATAAAGTTTTTACACAAAGTAATTACAGGAAATCTCTGAACTGGACATGTTCCTTGTAGAGAAAGTCATAAGATGTCGAGGAAGCAAGGCGTTAGTGAAATGTCTTGGCTTCCCATCAAAGCACAACATTTGGGTGAATACTTCCGATTTGCTACGTAATCGGACACATAAACCTCAATCCACACAATAGCATGACTTGAGTGCTAGAAAACGCATCAGTAGAAGTGGGGTTGGTATTATTGACGATCAGCCAGTTGAACTCTATATCCCTGAACACAATTTCTGTGGACCTGGAACAAAGCTGAATAACTGCTTAGATTGTGGCGATGCGGGTATTAATATATCAGAGGAGGCACGCAAGGATCACAATATTGCTTATGGCACCAATAAAGATCGTCACTTTGTGGAGCGAATATTAGCTGATAAAGCCAAGCAGATATGTCAAACAAAGGGCGTTGGTATAGGACAATATATTGCTGCATTCGTGGTCAGTAAGGCAATATGTGCCAGACTTACAATAAGTGCGGGAGTAATCCAGGAAAATTTTGAATGCAGCTCATCACACCCTAAATAAAAAGAAAAAAAACCAACAGGACGTTTAAAAAATAGCATCCAGTAGTTTGTGGCCATTGCGAAAGGTGCCTTGAGGTGGAATGGAGGGGGAGAGAGACATTTTAAAATTAGTAGGGTGCTACCAGTACCTAAGTCGAGTAATTCCATATATTATCAATGCATTTGCCAGGCTGTTGGCCATTGGTTCGTTAGTAGGAGTAGCTGCTGCCATAACTGAAGCAATATAGTATGCACGAGACACAGGGGAGTAAATGCAGGAAGTTGAAGATATACAGGGCGAAAAGTATTTAAACCGACAAACTGTGGGAGGTTGTAGGAGACATCAAAACAAATATTTTTCCCTAAAGTCATTATTTCCTATGAGGAGCATTTAAGCCGGTAGAGGAAGATTTCTTTGGCGGTAAATTAATTAAACCAACAAACACTTTTCCATTTTTTTATGACCAAGAGACAACAAGTAAGTAGCAGATACGGCCCAATTAAACGGTCCCCAACAACACCGACCCACACATTAACGAAGAACCGCAGTTGATGAGCGCTAGTAACTGCTGCATGTGGGTTATCCTCACTCCAAACATGCGAATTGTGCATGTTGAAGACTCCATCACCCCCGACCGTTGCTTCATCGGTAAACAACACAGAGGATGGAAATGTAGGATGCATTTCACACTGTTCCAGGTACCACTGCGAAAACTGTGCGCTGGGTGGATAATCAAATGGTTCCAGGTTGTGAACACTCTGTAAGTGAAATGAACGTAAGAATTGCTCTCGAAGGACGTTCTTAGATTCATCTGAATCGTCCCCATGTTACGTGCAATTGCACACGTGCTGATTGAAGGATCCCGCTCCACATGCTGCAAGTCAGCTTCCTCAGCTTGCAGCGTTCTTACCGTGCGGCGGCGTCCCTGTCCAGGTAATCTGCAAAATGACCCGGTCTCACGCAGACGTTGGTACACAGCAGCAAAGGTACTATGATGCGGGATACGGCGATTAGGATATTGTTGTTAGACAAACCCGCTGTGCAGCTCGTCCGTTGTGGTGCGCTACGTAGTACGCACCAACCATATCAGTGTACTCACTCCAGGTATATCGCTACATTAATAAAGAGAGGTAATGCACTACTACACTGGTGGACAGCAGTTGCCTACAACTGAAGAGCGTAATACGGCCTCCATCGGTTTAAATAATCCTCATAGGATAAAATGACATTAGGGGAAAATATTTGTTTTGATGTCAACAAGAAATATGCACCACTTCACTACATCACTGATTTTAGATGCGAAGTTGTACACTCTAACTTTAAAAGCACGCTCATTTACGTTAAACAGATAACTATTTTCCTCCATTATATCTAAGCAAGGATGAATTGAGTATTGTAGTGATCGTTTTGGAAACAGAGTAACGTAACTAATGTTCCTAACTCAAACAATAAACTGCATCTAACAACTGGGGTATTTCTGGTAATACCTCTCGACTCCTATGATACAGACAGCTTAAATGACTACGTAAAACGACTTGTAAAAGGATCTGAATTACGTGCAAACATTAATACATTTAAAACAGAGACAAAAACAACAGAAGAGACGACTTTAGTCATGAAGGTCAATAGGACCGCTACTAGGTTGCTCAAGGGGTCAAGTACTGGAGCATAGCCGCGCGGAGTGGCCGCGCGGTTAGAAACGCTTTGCCACGCATTGCGCGGCCCCTCCTATCGGAGGTTCGAGTCCTCCCACGGACATGGGTGTGAGTGTGTTTTATTCTTAGCATAAGTTAGTTTAAATAGTGTGTAAGTCTAGGGCCTGATGACCGTAACAGTTTGGTCCTTCAGGAGCTCACACACATTTGAACATTTGAACGGGAGCACAATACTGATTAAATTTATGAGTCGAATCAGCAAGTAACATACAGGCAGTCAGTATGATTTATATTGAGTGCACTATTGTGACATATTCATACCTTAATGACAGATTAATCTATACTACACCGGAGCGGCCGAGCGGTTCTAGGCGCTTGAGTCTGGAGCCGCGCGACCGCTACGGTTACGGTCGCAGGTTCGAATCCTGCCTCGGGCATGGATGTGTGTGATGTCCTTAGGTTAGTTAGGTTTAAGTAGTTCTAAGTTCTAGGGGACTGATGACCTCAGATGATGAGACCCATCGTGCTAAGAGCCATCTGAACCATTTTTGAACTGTAGCGCCAAAGAAACTCGTGTAGCCATGCGTATTCAAATACAGAGATATGTAAACAGCCAGATACGGCGCGGCGGCCGGCAACGCCTAAATAAGACAACAAGCGTGTGGCGCATTTGTTAGACCGGCCGAAGAGAATCCTTCAACGTGACAGAAGTGCAACACTTCCGCAAATTGCTGCACATTTCAATGCTGGACCATCAACAAGTGTCAGGGTGCGAACCATTCAACGAAACATAATCGAGACGAACTTTCGGAGCCGAAGGCCCACTCGTGTACCCTTGATGACTGCACGACACAAAACTTTGCGTCTGGTGTGGCCCTGTCAATACCGACATTGGACTGTTGATGACTGGAAACATGTTGCCTGGTCGGACGAGTCCCGTTTCAAATTGTATCGAGCGGATGGATGTGTGCGGGTATGGAGACAACCTCATGAATCCATGGACCCTGCATGTCAGCGGGGGACTGTTCAAGCTGATAGAGGCTCTGTAATGGCGTGGGGCGTGTGCAGCTGGAATGATATGGGACCTGTGATAGTCTAAATACGACTCTGACGCACGTAAGCATCCTGTCTGATCACCTGCAACCATTCATTTCCATTATAAATTCCGACCGACTTGGGCAATTCTACGAGGACAATGGGACACCTCACACGTCCAAAATTGCTACAGATTGGCTACAGGTACACTCTTCTGAGTTTAAACACTTCCGATGGCCACCAGACTCCCCAGACATGAACATTATTGAGCATATCTCGGATGCCTTGCAACCTGTTCAGAAGAGATCTCCACCCCATCGTACTCTTACAGATTTATGCACATGGTGTCGATTCCCTCCAGCACTACTTCAGACATTAGTCGAGTCCATACCAAGTCGTGTTGCGGCACTTCTGCATGCTCGCGGTGGCCCTACATGACCAGGTGCACCAGTTTCTTTGGATCTTCAGTGTATATACAGATCATTTGGTACAGGGGGTTCTAGGTTATAAAATTGCGGAGGTTCCCAATAATCCAATATACCTCTCTGTGACAGTTCAGACATTAGATCAAAAGAAAACCTGGTCATTTTTTGTGATGAGGAAATTATAGTACATTTTCGTGTGAAGCAGCATTATGTGTATAAAGTATATATACACTCGCACAATCATCAGAAGACTCCTTTGCAGTGGAAGCAGAACATGATAACACATGAGAATTACGAGTTTCTTAACGTCATAGGACTGAAACCTCACAATGACGTCACTCAGTATAACGACTCCAGTTTCATATTGAAATCGAGATTATCATTGGTCAGGGATATTTTTCCCGCAAACCTTTTGCATCATTAACATTAAATAAGGCTGTTGCGATAAGCATTCTTATTTGACATCAAGATAGCTTAACAATATCAAGCAAGAGCTTCCTGTATTTGGAAGGAGATTTTTACATCTAGGAACACTCCAGCAGCATTGGTAACATCACATGTAACGCATTTACCTTTCTGTTTTAAGAAAGAATATGAACATAATGGCAATGAAATGAAATGAACCCGAAATATTGGAATCGTATCGACTTTAAAAACATATGTCACTGATTCAGCAAGGGATCTGAATGCCGTACAAAATACTAGATGGTTCAAGGATGCAACGATTGATGGCTTCTTAGTCTACGCATCCAACCCAAAATGTTACGAGTAATGGGCTTCTTTGATGATAAGAAATGGTTGTTATGAGCGCTAAACATTAGCTGGTTCTAGTCTGAAGTGTTACTGATAATAACTTGTACACTCTAGGAGATCGAGAGAAAAGGCATAAAATTGTGGAGAATAAATTAACACAGGAAGTACCATATATATCTGCAACACACAAAAAAGTCGGAAGTTCTATATGTGTTGAATTCTGGAGTTCAGTGATCTTCAATTTTCCATTCATGGGAGCTGTTTGAATATCCAATCCTTCCAAAGTCATTTCACCAAGTATGGACGAATAATACACCTGTTCAGCTAGAAACGCCTCGTTTTGTTATTCTAGAGATGCAAACAGGCGGAAAGGGAATATGAAAAAGCACTCGAGGATATTTGACAACTTAAACTAACCAGTGCTAATGTTTACCTGAACTCCCAAGTTTTGTCATACAGCATGACTGGGATAAAAACGTTTATACACTATTGTATGACACGTTTCACCCATATTACTACGAGGTTGATGGTGGTCTCAGGTGCACATTCAGCCCACAGAAGCGTAAGGAATTATCACCAATTGTGGTGATAGATTTTTTAAAGCAACATGAGGCAGTGACGACTGGAAAAGTAAACGTACAGACTGAATTAGAATCATCAGAAAACATCCCTGCAGACATCACAGCATGCACGTTATTTCTACATAACCATCTCATAAACTACTAGGTCTACAACCTTGCTTCCACCGTTTTTTCTCGAAGTTCGGGGCTTTATTGTGAAAAACTTACAATAAAATTATGATTCATAGTATTGCCCATCGTTGGCCACTACATTCCCCATCTTTCAGATAGCATACGCATCCCGTGACGGAAGAACTGGGAGTCTTTTGTGGGGATCCATGAATCGATTCAATTTTGCACTTGTTCATATGATCGGAAGTTCTGGTCAGCCAGACTGCATGCCACTGATCGAAAAAGGTGGTAATCAGAGAGAGCAACGTATGGAGAATACGGCGGGAGGGATAGGACTTCTCATTTCAACGTTTCCATGACGGGTTTTGCGACATGGGGTTGAGCACAGATCTGCTGCAAAATTACCTTTGCGTGTATTGTGGCTGTCTGTGTTTCAGTGCTGGGCTCTAACGTATCAATTGCTTTTCATAATGATATCCTGTGACTGTCTTCGTCTGTTTCAGTAGCTACGAAAATGTTCTGTCTTCCACCGCCATGCCGGTCTTCAATATCAAAATCACCGTTCTTAAGATGTTGAAAACATTCTCTGCACGTTCTTCCACTAAAAGTTCCCTCACCATTGGTCTTACCCAGCATTTTAAGAGCCACAGCCGCAGATTTCATGTTAAAACTCTCCGTAAATGGCGAGAAATGTGTACGTAAGTTGACGCACTTAATCGAGAATAACCTTATGATGCAATCACAAATCGACTAATATTTTTTGACATTATGTTTACAGATGCCTAAGCTTATTGTAATACACCTATGACCAACCACCTGAACCCCAGTTGCCGCTACTGCCGTCTATTGCAAAATGGCGGAAGCAAATTTGTAGACCTAATACTAACTGCTTATAGGAATTGTAAAATGTTAAGTATAAATGTAGAAGTGTTACACATCATGTGGAATATTTTGCAATGGTGCCCGAAAATGCGAACATCATCGTAGAACACAGGCATTTTATGATAAGTTTGGACGATTTGTGTTTAAAGGTGATACGTCTCATCACATTCTCCAGTGCAGAACAAGTATTAATGAGGTAGTCCACAACCGCCGAATCACCCAAACCGTTTGGCTCAATGCGGTGTGCCAAAGCTCGAAAAAACAATAGAGTGACTGACACCATTACGCAGAGTGCTGGAATGAGGATGGATTGGCACATGAAGGTATGGTGTCATCGCTCTGAACTTATGATCGTAGTGACAGCATAGTTTATGTCAAAGGTCGTGAGAAGGAGTCCTGGTTCAAAAAAATTATAAAAGTATGTTTATTCAGAGCACAATGCACAAGGTTGTTCTGCCTTGAAGAAGAGGTATGGAGAACATGAGTTTATAGCTACTATCGAATTGGTTCTGTAATTAATAAATTAAAGAAGTTTTCTATTTATTTATTCCCTTCATATTGGCAACTTCCTCACTTAAAGGCTTCAGGTAAGTATTTAACACATGGTATATGTGTTCTTCATGAAGAATAAGAGACTTTGTCTATACAGTGATGCAAGCGCCAATCACCTAGTATGTGAACTGATGTACGCACAACATACTTGCTTGTAGCAGACTCAGTGCGGTAGAGCTTTGATTGATAAGCAGAAGAGTCTTGTTGACTCATGCTCTCTTAGGCTGCGCCACTGACCTGTTGGTTCTCAGGTTGTGTGTTGCATCTGGAGTGGTTCAAGTTCTACTGCATCTACCCACTTTCAGCTCACGACAGTCACAGAAAAACGGATGATTTTTTCTTTCTGCACCATTGTGGGTCTGTGTAACAGCTTCTGGTGACACCAAAATGCAAAAAAAAAAAAAAAAAAAAGCGTGACTCATTGCATGAGCTGTGGGATTGCGTGACATCTCATGGCCAGATCAGCTTGCCTGATGATTAATTTGGGTACACAAGTAACTGCAAACAGATGCACGCGCATTCTGTCACCACCTGTATATAATCAACGCTGAAAAGCTCCTATCCATTTCAGTCCGATCAGCGTCAGCCATGAAACGATCTGCACTTACTGATGGTAATGAAACGAGTAAGCACCCGCGCTTCCTGGAGGATGGGAATCCATCATCATCCGTTCTCGATGATGAATTACATGCAGAGTTAGTGCGAGATGAGGATACTGCACTTCAGGTATTTTATGTGTGCGAGTCTTAATCATTTTTGCTTGATACTTATTGACGGTTTTAGTAACAATTTTTGGATGAATCAGGGACGAGATGTAATTGATCATGGTATGTAACATATCTCTGTACACGTGTGAGTGCTGTATTTTTTGATTTCCTTACTTAGCCTGTGTTTTTCTTTTTTTCTGAATCCATCACGCATAATACACCATCACCATTCACAGAAACAGAGGGATGGTGTGGGGGCATAAGGCCACTTATTGATATGTTTACCACACCATCCCAAAACTCTACAAATGAGAGTAAAGATATGTGGTATTATTGTTTGTGTCTTTTATGTATACTTGGAGTGTGTCGTTGTTGTATACTTAGCAAGCATCCCTGTTCTAGTGATTCAGATATATGATGATGATGATGATGCAGAATTCCTATGGCTGATTGATAAATATGATGTACCACTTCTGTCACCTCCACTTTACTTGTATGTATGTGTTTACTTTCATGTCATACTTGAAGACTGTTGTGTATGTTTCATAATTATTTGATTACCTGGTATTGCCTGCTTTCCATAATGTGTCCAGATGTGATGCTGTTGATGACGATGATCCAGAATTAGCATGACTAGCTAACAATTATGAAGCACTAGTGCTATTGACTCCACCTGTAACACTCCCAATAAGAATCTCAGCTGAGAACATTACAGGAAGATTTATGCAGCCAGGTGAGACAAAGGTTTTTAATTAAGTATTTGTTTGTATAAAGCTGAGTGCGTATGTGTGTGTGTGTGTGTGTGTGTGTGTGTGAGAGAGAGAGAGAGAGAGAGAGAGAGAGAGGGAGAGAGAGAGAGAGTGTCTGTGAGTGTAATTTCATGTGATACTTATAGACTGTTGTAGCATGTGTGTTTCAGAATTACTTGACAGCTTGGAATTGCCACCTTATAGAGATGTGTCCAGATGAGTGCTTGTTGCTGCATCTCGACTTCCATAGGTGACAACAACACTGCTACCAGACTAATTGTTGATGTATCCATCAATGTCTACATCACTCCATCTGTGGACCATTTGGCTACCATCACTAACCTAGAAGTAACAGCCCAACAGCCCATCTTGTTAATGACTGTCAAGTAAATCAAGCAGCCACATTAGACTAATCTGTGGTTGCAGGTGATTCCAGGGATATGGTCTTGCAATCCCACATCGATAACAATGGTGAAGGGTATCGAGATCTGACTATCTTCCTTCGTGCATGTAAAGCAGTTTTTAGAACGGAACTTTCTGAAATTCTCAACACCCAGTGCCTTCCTGTCATCAGGTATCAGGTGCAAAGTAGTTATCTGCTGTGAGCTGACACAAGGCTCCCACCACCACCCTCACCCGCTTCAGTCCGGAACTGCGGAACTGCTACGGTCGCAGGTTCGGATCCTGCCTTGGGCATGGATGTGTGTGATGTCCTTAGGTTGGTTAGGTTTAAGTAGTTCTAAGTTCTAGGGGACTGATGACCTAAGATGTTAAGTCCCATAGTGCTCAGAGCCATTTGAACCATTTGAACCACCCTCACCAGAGATGGTAGTACTGATGCTGCAGAGGAAGGATGCATGGTATTGTAAGGTGTCTCAAGTGCTGAATGGCATTTAACTTTTGCCAACATCCATTTTTCTGATACGCAAATTTTTTATCCGGTTAATGTGGGGTCCAATTTCATCCCTCTTCCAAAATATATTGTTGCTAAAAGGCATGTAGGCTATTAATGTCTCGAATACCAAAATGTTGGTTAGCTACTGCTTCACATGATCGCTTCATGCTAGAAATTATCTGAAACATGTTTATCTTACACATACATATGAAACAGCTAATGTCTTTGGGCATTATAACTTCGAAAGCATCTCATTCTCATCAGAACCACATCTTCCAAAGTAGCTGGTCAACATCCTAAATACAGAGATTTACTGGTATCCTTCAAAGGTGAGAAACATCACTACATCTGGATAAAGAATATGTCACACTTACTTGCCTCCCAACTATGTAAAAATAAATGGGCAAGACGTTTTTGCCACAGCTGCTCAACTCTTTTACTAAGATGATATTTAGAAAGACAGGTAACTGCATGCTCAAGCCTGAAACTGGCATATATGGAAATACTCACCATCGCTCAAAAGTTAATTCTTAAAAATGCCTGCCACCAGGTACACTATCCATTTATTATATATGTTCAATTTGAGTTATGAGTACTTCCTGTGCTGTGCTATGAAGAGGATCCCAATGCCCCTCACACAACTTTCACAGAATGACACATACTGTGTGTGGTAGCACATAAAGTTGTATGCTCATATGAGTCTAATATCAACAAATTTGAGTCATACACCAAATATAATCCAGCAAAATGGTGCTCTCTGAGCTCGAAAAACTCGTGCTGTTCTTTATAGCAAAATTATTCCAATATCCAACGCACATAAGAATGATGCCATATACAAGCAGGCAGTTAAACGTCATATTTGAGAGCTGTCTTTGGGTACATGGTTAGATCACTGTCGTCTAACAGAGAAGATCTGCAGAGCAGCTCACAATGCATGCAACTTGAATTACAAACTGTCATGACACATTTCTATCTTCTTCCATAATTTGAATGGATTTGGGGCTCACTTTCTTGTTGAGCATTTGGGTGCCTTCAAGTTGAACAATGACATGGTCAGTATCATACCTGACGATGCAGACAAATATATTTCATTCTCCAACCGTATGCCGCCAAGAATAGCGCTCAACTTCCTGGATTCCTTACGATTTATATAGGTATCTCTTCAGAAACCTGCTGAGACAATGCGTTTGGAGGATATGCATATCACCAGAGCTGCGTATCCCAATGATGCAAAATTTCAGCTTGTAACAAAGAAGACAGTCTTCCTATATGAATAACTGGATTCGATAGAGAGACCTCGTGAACCTATGTTTCCTGATATAACCATTTCCACCAGCAATATCACTAGCACTGTCATAAAATATGTGGAGAATAGGTATGTGGTGAATGTTTGGCTGGAGTCCAACATATGTCATGTACAAAGATGTGCTAAACTGTACATGGAGATACATATGCACTTGCAGGCAGACGTTTTTAAGAAATTCTTGGTCACATACACTCTGGACCCTGCCTTACATTACTCTTTCCCAGGACTTTTTTGGAATGCAACGTCAAAAAAGACACATATCAACATTTAACTATTGAGTAATATTGTTATGTTCTTTTTTTCCTAACTCAGGATTCGTGAAAGACTTTGCTAGTTCATTCACAGGCGAATTGCCTGTGATTGAGTGGGGCCATATGGCCATGGTTGTTACATCCTGTACTTGGATATAAACAATGTCTATGGGCGTGCCATGAAACAAACTCTGCCATTTCGAGGATTCTGACAGCTTGTGGGGCTGCGGGTTGGTTGTCATTTATAATAATCATTATTATTAGGAGGACACTGGAACTATTATATATACTGTTTGCCGACTTTTGCGAGAGCCTGGAAAGTATTTCTGTGGTCAGCCAGAAAGCGATGGAGAACATACTGAACATAGTTTGTAGTCTGCAAGTTCACATTCTTGTCCAGCCGACTGAAAGACATATTTCTATTTTCCATTTTGCTCAGCGGGATCAGGACTATGATTATAAACGAAGATTTTGAGTTCTAATTGATACATATATTTGGTAAAGTTTCACATGCAGAATATTGTAATATTCATTATGTTCATACTGACAGTAAATCTCTCTACCCTAAGCAACACTATCAGCAGTTCAGAGGCGACCTCTACGGTACATTCTTACTAATTGTCTCTCGTCCTAACTACTAATAATCAAAATAAATGCTCGCCACAAAAATGGAAAATAATTGTCATCACTTGCAACGCGGATTTGTTAACATTACTGGTGGCACACTAACAGTTACTTTTGCGTAATCTAAGCGGTTCAGGAAGGTGTACAGTCCTCGCGAGTTCACTTTCTATTATTACTGAAAATAAGCGTTTTGTAACAGCCTCATCCGAGGCAGCGCGCACTTCAGCGTTTGACTGACGCGGATCTTATTACGATGGCTGGGTGCAAAGTCTTGCCTCTTGGGCTGTATTTATATATGTGGTGCAGCGGACGGCCAAGGGAACACCTGCTGTCATCCGCCCTATGCACATGGTAGCAGTCTCTAAACGGCCGCTTTCTCGGAAACACAGTATTTAATAACGATGTTATTAATCAATTTTGAATCTTCTTAACTTTTGTATGGATGTAGGTAAGTTGGTTAAAATCACAGAAAAAGTTTTAGCTCGGCTGCATTAAAACTTGGCCTTCCAGAATTTTCAGAACGGAACTCACAGTAGAACCTGCCTCTGAACTACAACTTCAAGAGACTTTGTATTTGTTATTACTTACATACAGGCCTCAAAACTTGTTATAGCTCTATTATTTAATAGGTTTTATCATGTGCTGTAACCAAAACTTTCTAGCATTAATATAACAGATACTTGATCTATTGCAAATAAGAACGTTTTTGTTCCAAATTTAGTTTTCTGCAGATTACTCGAAAACTGTTAGAGGCAACTCAATGGGGTTTTTATACTAAACTGAAACTTCATACAAATTTTCATATTTAAAAATCTAATATTTAGTGCCTTCAGTTTTTGGTTGGTGGGTTGGTTTTGGGGAAGGAGACCAGACAGCGTGGTCATCGGTCTCATCGGATTAGGGAAGGATGGGGAAGGAAGTCGGCCGTGCCCTTTCAGAGGAACCATCCCGGCATTTGCCTGGAGTGATTTAGCGAAATCACGGAAAACCTAAATCAGGGAGGCCGCACGCGGGATTGAACCGCCGTCCTTCCGAATGCGAGTCCAGTGTCTAACCACTGCGCCACCTCGCTCGGTCCTTCAGTTTTTCTTAAAGGCACAGTTTCTGACCAAAATTTTTTTAAATCCGTTGAGACTTGCACCAGTTAATTTTGACATAAATCTGCACATTATGAACAATTTTTAGGTTCCTAGCTTTATTATTTAGCGCCACTTATTTTTCTTCTTAAAACGATGTATTTAGGCAAAATATTGACCTAATCAATCTGATGCTTGACAGTTTAAACATTATTACACTAAAGCATATGTTGACAAAGTTTGAAAAAGCAACTTTAACTTTTAGTTTCATTCTTAATTATGGTGCAATACTTGTGTGCTACGCACAGACGCGTTATGGTTACGTGGCGCTACTAACAGTGAAATGGGGTAAGTTCCGGCACACTCGCTCTCCTCTGTATTTCTGAAACGATACAGCGCTCGTTTCGGCACAAGCTGTCCAAAGATGCATTCGTCGGACTGAAAGACGAGATCCAAGATAAGGGCGCTGATGCTGGTAGGTCATATGTTTTCGAGGCACCCCTGAAAAATCCCTCGCCGGCCGCGGTGACCAAGCGGTTCTAGGCGCTTTAGTCCGGAACGGCGCGACTGCTACGGTCGCAGGTTCGAATCCTGCTTCGGGCATGGATGTGTGTGGTGTCCTTAAGTTAGTTAGGTTTAAGTAGTTCTAAGTTCTAGGGGACTGATGACCTAAGATGTTAAGTCTCATAGTACTCAGAGCCATTTGAACCTTTTTTTTTTTTTTTTTTTTTTTTTTTTTTTTTTTTTTTTTTTTTTTTTTTTTTTTTTTTTTTTTTTAAATCCCTCCAATTTGCTTGACGAGCCCAGCGGCTTGCCGTTGTGTCTGGAGCGACTAGTCCCGCAAAATGGCTCTCTCTGCAAGCTGATGACAATACTGGAGAACAAGCAGAAATCCATTCTGTACTATAGAGGTCTCCGTTACTGTCTTGGGTTGATGAAGCAACCTTTCGAAACACCTTGTGGCTTTTCCTTCGACCAGCATCCATAACTGAAGACATACATTGACGTTAATACCGAAAACAGGACTCTCACGACATGTGATTCTGAAAATGATTTTTATAAATTAATAAAGAATCCAGTTTTCGATAAAACCATGGAGAACGCAACAGTCGCAAAATTCATTTAGTTTTCCATTCGGATTGGCATTATGGTGCAAGAGATTACGTCGTGAGGACAAATTTCAAGTAGTGTACGATTTTCAATGATAGACTGGTCTCTGTGGAGATAACTAAGGTTTCAACGGAGTACACTATATCAGTATGTGTGTTCTGTATGTCTCCAAACTCCAAGGGAATCGATTACATCAGTTTGCAAATCCAGACTTTCCTGTCGTCTAATTACTTTAAATGGATACAGCTGTTGCATCTACTGGGTGAAAGGCTGCGATCCATATGAAGCAATCAGGTACAATTGCGAGAAATTCGACATGTCTGAGTGTGCAGCCAATTATCTTCAAGGAGTAATACCTCAGAATAAGATGGTTATGAGCTTGATGAAAGTTGCTTTTATAGTTTACTTCTCCAGTTAGTCTTGGTAGGATGGCAAGGATGCGCGCATGCGGAGTGCGGACGTTGAAGGAGCTGGTTGCAGTCCACAAGCAGCTGAATGCGCTTTTGGCTGCGGTCAGTCGCCTTCAGACTGTTGCCTCGAGGTGTAGCGGTGACGGAGAATCCGGCGCGTTGCATGGGACACTTCAGGTGTGGCTTGTTTTGCCCACGGTCTCTGCTTCCGAGGCACCTGCTAGTGCACCCGATGTGATGGATCTGCCCTCACAGCAGGATGTGTGGCGGGTGGTAACGTATTTGTGTCGCTCGAGGAGGTGGGCCAATGTGGAGACTGGCCGCCTGGTCTCGCCTGTGAGTGGACAGGTGCCCGCTCCTTCAGCAGGGTTCGAGCAGGCACACAGGGAGAACGGTTTACTAGTCATTTGGGGCCATTAGGCGCGTTATGGAGCCTCTTAGGCAGCTAGCGTTCAGGGCTGAAAAGAAATCCAATGTGCACTCTGTATGTCTGAGGGGGGGCCTCATCCGAGATGTGTAGGCGGCCTTGCCTGCAGCTATAGAGCGTGCAGGGTGCAGTCGTCTGCAAATTTTGGCTCACATCGACACCAACGACGGCAGTCGCATGGGTTCTGAGGCGATCCACAGTTCGTACCGGTAGCTGGCGGAGTTGGTGAAGACTGCTGTCCTCACGTGTGGGGTGCAAGCAGAGCTCGCAATTTGTAGCGTTGTTCCCAGTGTTGATCGGGATCCTTTGGCTTCAAGCCAAAGGCTTCGTCAACTCTGTGATGGTCCTGCGTCATCGTGTTGGGCTTGTAGGATTCCCGTTGATAGGTCAGTTGCGCACTACAGAAAAGAAGCAGCCACTCGAGTAGCAGAGTACTTGTAAAGTGTACATGAGGGTTTCTTAAGCTAGGCAGTAGTTTGAGGTGCTCCGATGAACACTCACCAGTCTATACGCAGCAAGGGAAGTCATACGGTGTTCAAAATAAAGACACTTCCACTGTCATAATTTTATTAGTAAACTGTCGAAGTATTCGTAATAAAGTTCCCGAATTTACTGACTTCCAGGAAATTCTCGCGATCAGCTTATTCTTGGCACCGATAGCTGGTTGAAACCCGAAGTGGAAACTCCAAGGTGTTTTGCGAGTTGCTAAACGTATATCGGAAAGTCGACAGATTAGAGATTTTAGAAGGGGGAGTGCTTATTGCGGTTGACAAAAATGTCTCTATTGAAATCGAAGCCGGCCGGAGTGGCCGAGCGGTTAAAGGCGCTACAGTCTGGAACCGCACAACCGCTACGGTCGCAGGTTCGAATCCTGCCTCGGGCATGGATGTGAGTGATGTCCTTAGGTTAGTTAGGTTTAAGTAGTTCTAAGTTCTAGTGGACTTATGACCACAGCAGTTGAGTCCCATAGTGCTCAGAGCCATTTTTTTGAAATCGAAGTTGAGTGTGACAGTGAAGGTATCTGGTCGCGCATAACTGGTGTAGGTGAAACAAAGTTAATTGCTGGATGTTTTTATCGGCCACCTGGTTCTGCTGTGACAATTTTAGAGTCATTCAACGAAAGTCTGCAGTCAGTATCGTGTAAATGTAAATATCCATATTATGCAGTACAGGTTGTAGGCGACTATCCTACCGAGTATAGATTGAGATGAATTGAATTTAATTGATGAAAGGAGAAAATATAAAAACGCAGTAAATGAAGCAGGAAAAAATGGGTACAAACGTCTCAAAAATGAGGTCGCCAGGAAGTGCAAAATGGCTAAGCGGGGATGGCTAGAGGACAAATGTAAGGATGTAGAGGCTTATCTCACTAGGGGTAAGATAGATACCGCCTACAGAAAAATTAAAGAGACCTTTGGAGAAAAGAGAACCACTTGTATGAATATCAAGAGCTCAGATGGAAGCCCAGTTCTAAGCAAAGAAGGGAAAGCAGAAAGGTGGAAGGAGTATATAGAGGGTCTATACAAGGGCAATGTACTTGAGGACAATATTATGGAAGAGGACGTAGATGAAGATGAAATGGGAGATACGATACTGCGTAAAGAGTTTGACAGAGCACTGAAAGACCTGAGTGGAAACAAGGCCCCGGGAGTAGACAACATTCCATTATAACTACTGACGGGCTTGGGAGAGCCAGTCCTGACAAAACTCTACCATCTGGTGAGCAAGATGTATGAGACAGGCAAAATACCCTCAGACTTCAAGAAGAATATAATAATTCCAATCCCAAAGAAAGCAGGTGTTGACAGATGTAAAATTACCGAACTATCAGTTTAATAAGTCACAGCCGCAAAATACTAACACGAATTCTGTGCAGACGAATGGAAAAACTGGTAGAAGCCGACCTCGGGGAAAATCAGTTTGGATTCCGTAGTAATATTGGAACACGTGAGGCAATACTGACCTTACGACTTATCTTAGAAGAAAGATTAAGGAAAGACAAACCTACGTTTCTAGCATTTGTAGACTTAGAGAAAGCTTTTGACAATGTTGACTGGAATACTCTCTTTCAAATTCTAAAGGTGGATAGGGTAAAATATAGGGAGCGAAAGGCTATTTACAATTTGTACAGAAACCAGATGGCAGTTATAAGAGTCGAGGGACATGAAAGGGATGCAGTGGTTGGGAAGGGAGTGAGACAGGGTTGAAGCCTCTCCCCGATGCTATTCAGTCGGTATCTGAGCAAGCAGTAAAGGAAACAAAAGAAAAATTCGTAGTAAGTATTAAAATCCATGGAGAAAAAATAAAAACTTTGAGGTTCGCCGATGACATTGTAATTCTGTCAGAGACAGCAAAGGACTTGGAAGCGCAGTTGAACGGAAGGGACAGTGTCTTGAAAGGAGGATATAAGATGAACATCAAGAAAAGCAAAACGAGGATAATGGAATGTAGTCGAATGAAGTCGGGTGATGCTGATGGGATTAGATTAGGAAATGAGGCACTTAAAGTAGTAAAGAAGTTTTGCTATTTGGAGAGCAAAATAACAGATGATGGTCGAAGTAGAGAGGATATAAAATGTAGACTAGCAATGGCAGGGAAAGCGTTACAGAAGAAGAGAAATTTGTTAACATCGAGTATAGATTTAAGTGTCAGGAAGTCGTTTCTGAAAGTATTTGTATGGAAGTGAAACATGGATGATTAATAGTTTGGACAAGAAGAGAATAGAAGCTTTCGAAATGTGGTGCTACAGAAGAATGCTGAAGATTAGGTGGGTAGATCACATAACTAATGAGGTGGTATTGAATAGAATTGGGGAGAAGAGGAGTTTGTGGCACAACTTGACAAGAAGAAGGGACCGGTTGGTAGGACATGTTCTGAGGCATCAAGGGATCACAAATTTAGCATTGGAGGGTAGCGTGGAGGGTCAAAATCGTAGAGGGAGACCAAGAGATAAATACGCTAAGCGGATTCAGAAGGATGTAGGTTGCAGTAAGTACTGGGAGATCAAGAAGCTTGCACGGGATAGAGTAGCATGGAGAGCTGCATCAAACCTGTCTCAGGACTGAAGACCACAACAACAACAATGGATTCATTGCGGGGAATACAGACAGAGAGTCATGCGAAATATTTTTGAACACGTTTTCTGAAAATCTTGGCAGTCCACACGCAGTGGAAGTATCTTAGCCCTTGCAGCTACAAATACGAGTAGGCCGGAGCTTACCGGCAACGCCAGAATAGAAATGGGGCTTAACGATCATGATGTCTTTGTAGCAACTATAATTACGAATGTTAATAAATCACTCAAGAAGGTTAGGAGAGGTTATCTGCTAAATAGAGCAGATAAGCAGGTATTGACACCTCACATAGACAGTGAAGGGGATCACTTAGTTCCAGTAAGATTAATGTAGAGTAGGTATGGGCACAGTTTAAGCAGAATGTAAATCGTTGTCTGAATAGTTATGAGCCTAGTAAGTGTATAAAGGATGGAAAAGACCCACCATAGTTTAATAACGAAATTCGAAGGATGCTGAGGAAGCCGGGGCTGTTGTACTCTCGGTTCAAAAGGTAACGCACAAATGACGACAAGCGAAGGTTAGTAGACGGTCACACCTTAGCAAAAGATCTGGCAAAGAACGCGAGGAAATTGCGGTCTTACGTTAAATCGCTAAGCGGGCCTAAGACTTCCATTCAGTCCCTTGTTGATCAGCCTGGTGTGACAGTTGAAGATAGCAAAATCAAAGCCGAAGTTTTAAATTTCACGTTCAAGAAATCGTTCACACAGGTGAATCGTCATTTGATCATCGTCATTTGCTCATTATACAGACTCTCGTATGGGCGACATAGAAATAAGCACCTCTGGCGCGTAGAAACAACTGAAAGATTTGAAAGCAACTAAATCACCAGGCCCGGATGGAATCCCAATTCGGTTTTGCAAACAGTACTCTATGGCACTGGCCACTTACCTAGCTTGCATTTATCGTGAATCTGTCGCCCAGTACAAAGTCCCAAGCGATTGGAAACGGCGCAGGTGACTCCAGTATATGAGAAGGGTAAAAGAACGGACCAGCAAAATTACAGACCAGTATCCCTAACTTCTGTTTGCTGTAGAATTTGGACATATTCTCAGTTCGAATATAATAAACTTTCTTGAGACACAGACAGATTCCATACTTCTAGATATCCGGAAAGCATTTGTCACGGTGCCCCATTGCTGGCTTTTAACGAAGGTACGAGCATACCGAATAAGTTCACAGATATGGCTCGAAGACTTCTTAAGTAGTAGAACACGTATGTGTTCAGCAAAGACAAGTGTATCATAAGGAGTGCCCCAGGGAAGTGTGAAAGGGACTGTTGATCTCTATATACATAAATGATTTGGCGGACAGGGTGGGCAGCAGTGTGCGGTTGTTTGCTGATGATGCCGTGGTGTGTTGTAACGTGTCGAAGTCGCATCACTGTAGGAAGATACAAGACAACTTAGACAAAATTTCCAGTTGATGTGATTGCTTGTCCAGTGTTACCTGTTTCTAAAACTGTAATTCGAGGAGCTATTTCTGGAAAAAGTGTGGAAGTCAAACAACAGACCAACTTAAATTTCATTTGTCAAGGATATGAATTTTCTGCTAATTTTATTATTGTTGCATTACTCAGTACACAAATTATATTAGGTATGGAGTTTCTTAATACATATAAGGCAATTTTAAACTGTAAGGAAGGAAGTGTGAACTTGACTATTGCCGGAATGCCGAGATGGAAATTTTTCGAATGTGTAACGAAATATGAACCAGACACAAATTGTTTAAGGTTTCTTACTTCTGATGTTTTCGCTGAGTATTATGACGACAATGTGTTCATTCATGACAACGACAATAGATACAGAGACGCGATGGATGATATGATTAATAGTGAAGAATTAATTAATGAAAAGGTTAACAAAGCTGAAGTGACAGATTACGTTGCAAGAGAAGAATTGCACCAAATTTTGACTTCACATGCTGCAGTATTTAGTCATCATACAGGAACTATACAAGGCTTACAGTATTTATTTAAAGTAAAAGAACACACACCATTTCGGGGAAAAACTTACGCTATTTCTTTGGCTTATAGAGACAAGGTTAAGAGTGAACTTCAATACATGTTAGATCAAGGCATTATTGAGCCAGCAGTCAGTCCTTATACCAGCCCATTACATGTCGTTCTTAAAAAGGATGGGTGAATTCGTTTGGTTCTGGATTCCAGACAGATAAATAATATCATCATTCCTGAAACTGACCGTCCACAAAATTTAGATGAACTTCTTCAACATTTCCATGAAATTAAAGTTTTAGCCACAATTGATATGCGCGCAATTTTTTGGTAAACTGAACTCCATCCTGATTGTAGAAAATACATTGCCTTTTTAGCCTTTGGTAACTGTTATCAATTTCGGAAATTACCGTTTGGACTTACTGTATCTTCAGCAGCATTCATTCGTGGTTTAAACGAAATTTTACCTGTTTATCTTCGTAACAATATTACTTCATATGTTGACGATATTCTTATTGCTAAACGTTCTTGGAGTGAGCATAACAGAATTTTGGATTCATTATCACATATTTTTGCAAGAGTTGGCATTACAGTGAACTTGGAAAAATCTGAATTTGGTCGTTCTCAGGTAAAATTTCTTGGTCATATTATTTCTACAGAAGGTATTCTTCTTGATCCAGAGAAACTAGACGCTATTAGTAATTACGCCGTTCCTACTACTAAACGTGATGTTCGTAGTTTCGTTGCTGTCGGTAATTTTCTTAGATGCTTTGTTAGATTGGACAATTTGACCACACCTCGTTTATGTGAAGTTTCTGGAAAGAATTCTAATTGGTGTTGGGATGAGGAAGCTCAATTAGAATTTGAACAACTTCGTGATGCTTTAGTTGCTGCTCCACTTCTTTCACTTCTGGACTTATCTAAAGATTTTTGTTCGGCGACGCACTCATCATACAAAGGCCTAGGTGCACACTTATTTCAAGAGATAGAAGAAAACGGCGTTGTAATACAGAAAACTATTGCATTTGGAAGTCGTGCTCTCTCTAAATCAGAAAAGAATTATTCGATTACAGAACTTGAAGCTTTGGCTGTTGTTTGGGCTTTCACAAAATTTCGCATCTTTTTGTATGGCAGACATACTAAGGTTTACACCGATCATCGAGCTCTGGAATTTCTTATGTCAACGAAATTAACACATTGAAGATTATAACGATGGGCACTGTATCTACAAGAATTTGATTTTAGTATAGTTTACATCCAGGGTTCTTCTAATATTATTGCTGATGCTTTGTCACGCGCACCTATGGGTTTGAAACAAAGTCCTGAGGAGGACTACAAATAAAACAATTATTGTTTGATGTATATTTAAGGTGTTGAGTTTGAAAATTTCATTTCGTCTTCGCTCCAGGACATCGCTAAGGAGCAAAACAAGGATCCAATCTGGAAGGACATTAAGGAGAAGTGGAGGAGAAAGGAAAGCGTAGCGATTAGACAGTATTATTTAGTTCGCAATGATATTATTTTTAAACGAAAATCGGTTGACAACTCTGTTTGGTTTGTTTGCATTCCTGATGAGTGGGTTAACACATTGATTTGGTATACACATTTCAGTTATGCACACTTTCGTCCCAGAAAATGCTTTCATCAATTACGAGAAAATTGCTACTTCAGTAATATTCGATTTGTTCTTGCTAAATGCAAATTATGTCAAAAGGCTAAGCCGCCAACTATTTCCCACAGAGCACCGTTGTTTCCTATCATTCCAGCGAGATTAAAGGAGATGGCTGCAGTCGATTTGTACAGTCCAGTAGTTCGTTCTACTAATGGTTTTGCGTACATTTTGGTAGTAGTGGAATTGACATCAAAATATGTGTGTTTTACACCTTTACGCAGACCAACAGCTTGTTCAGTATCTAATGCTTTCATCAAACATTTTCTTAAAGAAGTGGGTCATGTTGATAAAGTTATATCAGATAATGGATCACAGTTTCGCTCTAAAATTTGGCTTCATACTCTACGGCGTCGTAAGATTAAACCAATTTTCATTTCACTTTTTCACCCTCAATCTAACGTGTCAGAGAGATGGATGAAGGAAATCAATAAATTTTTCAAATGGTTCAAATGGCTCTGAGCACTATGGGACTTAACATCTATGGTCATCAGTCCCCTAGAACTTAGAACTACTTAAACCTAACTAACCTAAGGACAGCACACACATCCATGCCCGAGGCAGGATTCAAACCAGCGACCATAGCGGTCACGCGGTTCCAAACTGAAGCGCCTAGAACCGCACGGCCACACCGACCGGCTCAATAAATTGTGTCGTCTTTATTGTCATCATAATCACAGAACGTGGGATCAGTATCTTCATATTTTTCAAAACATTCTGAATTAACTCCCTAATGATTCAACGTCTTTATCGCCTATATTGATGTTAGAAAATAAAGCACCGACAAATCGTATTTCTGAAATCGTTCCTTTTCCGCCTACACGGAAACTACGGCATTCTGAAGTTGTCAACCTGGCTCTACAAAATATTGCATCTGCGGCTGCTAGAAGAGAGAAATCAGCTAAACGTCTTGGTCGTTTAAAAACTTTGTCAGTTGGTCAAAAGGTATTAATTAAGTCTCATCGTTTGTCTCACAAAGGAAAAGGCTTGTGTCGCAAATTTTTTCTGCTTTGTAACGGTCCATATAGAGTTCGCAAAATTATTCATGATAACACAGTCGAAGTAGAAACTCTTAAATCACGGCGCTCTAAGGGAATACATCATATATCGAACGTTGAAATTTTTGTGCAATGACATACTTTTGAGAAATTAACAGTTACGCGTAAACACGCAGAGAATACAGGGATAGCCCACCGTGTTCTAGCGGCAGCACATACACAAAGCGACAGTCAGTCCGCGCGCCGCACAAGGTAGCCGTTGACTTCCTACGTCACACTTACCTACAGCTGATCGAGAGCTCAGTGCGAATGCACTGACAGCCGTAGACAAATACACAG
Organism: Schistocerca piceifrons; assembly: GCF_021461385.2. Lineage (NCBI taxonomy): Eukaryota > Metazoa > Arthropoda > Insecta > Orthoptera > Acrididae > Schistocerca > Schistocerca piceifrons. Next base: position 723,792,492 of record NC_060141.1, read on the forward strand.
TCTAATTTCTCCGATTAAATTCAGTATAAAGCTATAGTGACTTGATAACTTATTTTATTAACGTTCAGTTTTTCCAGGATACAGTTGTATAAAATATTTAAGAACTTCAGGTAAATTCTCTAAGTGACTGACATTAAGAAGACTAGCTATCCAGAAAATTTCAGGAAGAATGTAATTTCAAGGAAGAAAGTGATAAACTAAAAAGGTAACTATTAATTGAGTTTATTTTTCAGGTAACATAGGTAACTTAGGTATGTACTTTATACGTAATTTGCTGCTTGCGATTACGTGATTTATACTATGGGTTAAATTTTATGCTCTATGAATTTACTTGAGAAGCATTATGCTTGCGTACATTTGCTGAATTTGACAATGTTTTATTAATCAACAGGGTTGTTACTTGTGTACATTATGCATCGCTTGGCTGCTATGCTTTTTCACTGATGTCATATTTTTTATTATGTGCCTGCTGAGCCTATTTATTTAAATTATATTTGTCACCTGATTAGTTGTGCTGATATGGCTATGTATGTAAGCTATACTTTGTGATTTATCTGCTTGCGCCTTCATATTTACTTATTGACATTTCATATGAACATTTATTTGCTTATGCTGATATGATGCTAATGACCTATTTATTATGTAAGATATATACTTGCTGCTTTGCGTATGGACTGCATATTTACACATTTCTGTTTTATTGTCATAACTAATCTTTAATTTAGTTTAGGGAAATTCTTATATACTGTGTACGAACATAGAGTTTAGGTTATACTATGGTATTAATTATCGATTGTTCGCTTGGCAGAGCCTTGTTGTAGGAATTGTGCTGCATCCACTTGCTGGCATTCTGTTCTCTACTGGTATATTTACTCGCTATTGCATGTTCTGCTTACGCTCAGTGCTTTACATTTTAAGATAAGAAAATGAACTGCTATAATTCTACGAACTACATGGGTACAAGGAACTTCATTGAAGTCAGATGACCTGGAGGTTTTATGCAAGCTGTATAAATTCATTATAATAGAAAGGAAGCTGATGACATGAAATACCAACACTAGCTTTAGACCATTGACAGTTATTACACTGCATTCTTCGTGAGCAGTTGAAATAGCAAGTGACACTTGACACAAAGAAATACCCCACATGTTTGCTTCTGTTTTGCCATGATTCTTGAAGTGGTGTACACACTGTGAAATATTACGATTTATTAATTCAAATTCTTATGTGATCATTAACACTGGGTACTCGCACCTACTTAGTGAAAGTTATTCAAGCTGAATGCTGTTAGAGGTCACGTATGCATTTCTTTTATTTTATGATGGACAAGTAACCAAAATTTATTTTATAATTCATAATGAGTAGAAGATTTGACTCAGGTGGATTACACAGAGGTTGTGTGTGGACATTGTGTCTTCGGATTGTATGGGATGATGAACTGAAGTTTGCACTAGGATTTTATCTGTACTTGTTCGAGGAGACTGACTAGAGGAAAGAGTTGTTATTGAAGTGAAATGATATTGGTGATAAAGTTGATATGTTTTGACGTATTGAAGTGGTATTATTGAAGTATTGAGATTATGTGATGCTGATGATTATTGGAGTTTTGGTGGATAAGAGGTAAGGTAAATGATGTTAGTGATAAGGTTTATATGTATCAACGTATTGAAGAGGTATTATTGAAGTATTGAAATTACGTGATGCTGATGATTATTGGAGTTTTGGTGGATAAAAGGTAAAGTAAGTGAGGAGCATATTTTTTTTTTTATTGTGTTGGTTTATATAGAACAAGAAGGATGAAGATGGCAGACTAGAACACTCCAGTGGAAGGAAGATTGTCTATGCACACACACTGTTATATCAATAAGCAGTATATACTTTTTTTTGGGGAGGAGGAAGTATTTGCGTATTTGGCAAACTGACAGTTATTCAGCAACTGTACATTTTGATTTTGTTTGGCAAACATTGTTCTTGACATGATGACTATGACGTTGACTAACTACTGTTGACTATTATACACTGCTGCCACTACTGATTGATACACATGTTAAACATAAAATTTTGACAGAATTGCATTTACACAGTTAACACCATTCATTTACACAATAGTACTTAATATGTGGATGAAAGATGAGTGAGTGTGTTTTGTGTGTTTTCCTTTCCTAATCCCAAATAATTGGTACCGACCTACCTCCTAAATATTATTTTACTTATGTATTGTGACTTGCACTGTCACCCATAAATATTATAGGTTTACTGATATTTGTGTATTTGTAATAGTTAATATGACAATTATCTGATATCATTTGTGTGTTTAATATAATTTGTATGTTTAGTGTAAGAGCATTGATAATAATTTTGTAAAAGCAATTGAGTGTGCATTCAAACTGTTGTTCGTGCTTACACCTGTTATCATTGATGGGTGCCACTTGGAAATGTTTAATTTCTGCTGATGAACTCTGATGAACTGATTAATAATTACTGTTACTCGCACTTGTTCAACATTGCTGGGTGCCACTGCTGGAACTGCTACTATTGACGTGATGACACTCATTCCTGTCTGCACCTGCTCGCCATTTTACTGGGTGCCACTGTTGGAACTGCTGCTACTGAAATGATGTCACTTGTTGCTGTCTGCACCTGTTCAACATTGCTGGATGCCACTGTTAGAACTGCTCAACCACTGATGAGATGTCACTTGTTGTTGTCTGCACATGCTCGCCATTGCTGGGTGCCACTGTTGGAGCTGTTCAAATAATGCTGATGAAATGTTGTGGGGCTGCTATTTGCACCTGTTGACCATTACTGGGTGCCACTGTTGGAACTGTCAACTACTCTGAGGAGTGCTACTTGTTTATTGAACTACTGAAAAGATTTTATGTGACTATTTGCGTAAACTGATTTATTGTGTATTTACTGTTTATGAAATGTTATGAGACTTATCTGCGCCTATTCGTCATTGCTGGTGCCATTGATTGAACTGTTTAACTTCTCCGAGAAATGATACTTGCGTAAACTACTATGTAAAATGACATGTATGCAAGCATTTGTATTCCTTACTGTATTTTTATATATTAGGTTATTAAAGGGTCAGTGCAAAGCCAAAATTTATTTAGTTATGTGATATTTACTTATTAATATTATCTTTTATTTTTGTCTGTGTTTTTTGGACGAATTTGGTGGTATTTTCCCCATCAATGCTGCAAAAATACCACCAAATTGTAGCCCGTGGAGGAGGGGCATATGAAAGGTGGCTACACTGAGTCACAGCGCCAGAGATTGCGCCAAAGATTATTATTCCGCCGCCTCCACTGGTGCAGTAGTTGTTCAGAGGATGTCGAGGGCAGTTGTTGTTCTGTTGGGCGAGAGAGCAGATGCTGTTCGGTTGGTGTAATGTATAGATGGGAGAAGTTGCAATTGTCAGAGTGTATTTGAGAAAGGATATGGGCTTTTGATTTATGATGCTGATGTAATGGAAAATTTTCGTCAATATATAATGAGGTAAAAAGGTATTACAGTTTTCTTTAATGAAAAATGCCTCTTGCTCACAGGTATAATCAACAAGGCATCGGGATCATGTTCATTTATTAGACTTGTAATTCTGGTTTCTATGTGCAGTTATAGTATTTCTGGTTTTTCAATTAGCTCATTGTAAATGGTGTTCAAAATATTTTGTCCTATTGAGAAAGAACCGAGTCAGATATCTGTCCGTTGAGTCACAATACCACATACAGAACAGTTACAGTTGTGCTTTGTTCTTTCGTAGCTTTTATAGTTGCAGGGGACTTAATTAATCAATTGTGTTAATGGGAATTCCTTGTCATTCTTTATTTTTATTTTATGCAGTCAGATTGCGTGCTAATACTAGTCAGGGCCAACCGGTTACGAGACTTCGTAACTGGTCACACAGCTACTAAAATTATTGCATTTATTCATTAATATTTTTAATTAAGCCTCCATGCAACTGCTAGTCTTGGTTTGACTAAGAAGAATATGGACTTCAGTGTAAGCTTTTCTTATATGTTGTTTTAAACTATAACATAAACCTTGATTTATCATTTGGTTTCCACCCTTCGAATCTTCTCCTAACCCAGCGGAGTTCCACTTCACCTCTAGCTGACAGCTGGGTGAACCCATCTCTGTCAAGAAAATGCTGAAGCTGCTCGAAGAATTCCACAGATAAGCCGTTTAGTCCTCTTTTACCTTTCCTACGGCAATGTAACAGCTTTCTGAAAAAATATAATAAAGCATGAACTGATTTACTGTGTCTGTGTTATTATCTGAACAGTATGTTCTTGGACATGGACGTCAATTCAAAATATTATCTATTCACTCCACTCTACAAGTCGTAGAAGTTTGTAACAGGAATTTCTGAACACCCTATACACACTCATTTGGTTTTATAACACCGTCGAAATAATTGTGTTCTATAAGCCTTGAATTTGGCCTAAGTCATATTCTAGCCTATAGGTGCAATTACATACATGGGCATTACTTCAGTAAATGCAGTCTCTACTGATTTTATAGTTGCAGGCTCAACACTTGCACATTTTGGTACAGGGGGGGAAAGCAGCCATTGACACATAGCTCCACTTGCTCTAGAGTTACATGTTGTTGCACACATACTCAACAAATACAAGTATGCACCTCTTACATATGGGTACCAACATATCGAGAACGTATCTGTTGCCATTAATGATGTACAACCCATGTCTTTAACAACACTTGAATGTTTTAGGTATGTCTTCATGTCCCACGAAGTTAATTCAGGCATTGCCTCAATATACACATCTATTATAAATACTTTATGTTTTAATATATGACTGCGAATAGGAGTGTGAGATGGTTGATACTCGTCTGTCACCTTCCTCTCTTTATATTCCATTATACAGCATAGATAGTCTAATACCATGAACACCACACACACTAGCAGTGACATGTTGCGTATTTTCTACTTCTATAACTACTTCAAAGTCATTATCAGGTGCCAGGCCTCCATTCACGCATTTAGAGCCACTAGCAGTCACATTGTATGTGTAAATAACAGTACTCTTGTGGGACTCAGATGCTGCGGCTGTGCTGTGGTATAGTCGGACAGTACCATATCTGAGAAGTGGAGAAGACATCCTGTGGAGAGGACGTTGTGGCTCAGGTGGGAACATCTGCATATCCTGCTGGTCCAACAGTTCGGCCAGCAACAGATCGATAGCAGTAATAATAACAACGAAAATATAAACATAAAGTTATTAGTTTATCTTACATTTAGTCACGAAAGGAAGAAGTCTAACCTTAGCTGGGTGGTTTTGCTTCTTCGGTGGTGATCTGTGCTGAATAGTGAACGACAGTTCACACTCAATCAAACTGAAGGGTGGCGAACTGGCATGTACGAGGGTTGGAACTTAATAGTGGCAACTATTTATTCACAACCGATACAAAAGAGTTACATGTTTGCACCTGTTGCTGTCCTTCAGAGTAGTCACCAGCGTTGTGCAGAACCTGTTGCCAGCGATGTGGAAGGCGTAGTATATCGTTAGCAGAGCCTGTTCTGTTGTTGGTGCGAATGGAGCTGCCTACTGCTTGTCGAATCTCTGGAACAGTTCTGAAGCGAATTCCCGAAGTGGTTCCTTCATCTTCGGAATCAAATCAAAGTCACAAGGACTTACGTCCGGGGAGTACGGTGGATGGTACAGTACTTCCCAGTCCCATCGGCCGAACAGAGCAGCCACAGCTTGCGCTGTATGCGCCCGCGCATGGTCTTGCAAAATGATGGTTGGATTGGGCAGAAAGTGTCGCCGCTTCTTTGGCAAAGTTGGTCGCAGGTGATGCTCCAAACACGAATAGTAATGCTGTGCGTCGACAGTGTGCTGTGGAGGAACGTAGTGCGTTAGGATAACACCATCACAGTCGTACACGAGAATCACCGTAACTTTAGACTGCTCCATTCGCATCATCAACAGAGCATGCTCTGCTAATGGTATACTACGCCTTCCACATCGCTGGCAACGGGTTCTACATAACGCTGGTGTCTACTTTGAAGGACAGAAACAGGTGCAAACATGTAACTCTTTTGTGTCGGTTGTGAATAAATAGTTGCCAATATTTAAGTTCTAACCCTCGTAACTGGCTGAGCGTAGGCAACTACGGGCTGTGCTGGAAAAGGGGAGGGGGGAGGACGGGGAGGGAGCAAGAGAGTTGGGCCCATGGGGGTGAGGGGCAGCATGAGGTGTAGGCACAAAGTGGTGGGGTGTACGAGATGGGGGTGGCCCTGATGAGAAGAAAGTGATGATGTTGACAGCAGCAAAATACACTCCTGGAAATGGGAAAAAGAACACATTGACACCGGTGTGTCAGACCCACCATACTTGCTCCGGACACTGCGAGAGGGCTGTACAAGCAATGATCACACGCACGGCACAGCGGACACACCAGGAACCGCGGTGTTGGCCGTCGAATGGCGCTAGCTGCGCAGCATTTGTGCACCGCCGCCGTCAGTGTCAGCCAGTTTGCCGTGGCATACGGAGCTCCATCGCAGTCTTTAACACTGGTAGCATGCCGCGACAGCGTGGACGTGAACCGTATATGCAGCTGACGGACTTTGAGCGAGGGCGTATAGTGGGCATGCGGGAGGCCGGGTGGACGTACCGCCGAATTGCTCAACACGTGGGGCGTGAGGTCTCCACAGTACATCGATGTTGTCGCCAGTGGTCGGTGGAAGGTGCACGTGCCCGTCGACCTGGGACCGTACCGCAGTGACGCACGGATGCACGCCAAGACCGTAGGATCCTACGCAGTGCCGTAGGGGACCGCACCGCCACTTCCCAGCAAATTAGGGACACTGTTGCTCCTGGGGTATCGGCGAGGACCATTCGCAACCGTCTCCATGAAGCTGGGCTACGGTCCCGCACACCGTTAGGCCGTCTTCCGCTCACGCCCCAACATCGTGCAGCCCGCCTCCAGTGGTGTCGCGACAGGCGTGAATGGAGGGACGAATGGAGACGTGTCGTCTTCAGCGATGAGAGTCGCTTCTGCCTTGGTGCCAATGATGGTCGTATGCGTGTTTGGCGCCGTGCAGGTGAGCGCCACAATCAGGACTGCATACGACCGAGGCACACAGGGCCAACACCCGGCATCATGGTGTGGGGAGCGATCTCCTACACTGGCCGTACACCACTGCTGATCGTCGAGGGGACACTGAATAGTGCACGGTACATCCAAACCGTCATCGAACCCATCGTTCTACCATTCCTAGACCGGCAAGGGAACTTGCTGTTCCAACAGGACAATGCACGTCCGCATGTATCCCGTGCCACCCAACGTGCTCTAGAGGGTGTAAGTCAACTATCCTGGCCAGCAAGATCTCCGGATCTGTCCCCCATTGAGCATGTTTGAGACTGGATGAAGCGTCGTCTCACGCGGTCTGCACGTCCAGCACGAACGCTGGTCCAACTGAGGCGCCAGGTGGAAATGGCATGGCAAGCCGTTCCACAGGACTACATCCAGCATCTCTACGATCGTCTCCATGGGAGAATAGCAGCCTGCATTGCTGCGAAAGGTGGATATACACTGTACTAATGCCGACATTGTGCATGCTCTGTTGCCTGTGTCTATGTGCCTGTGGTTCTGTCAGTGTGATCATGTGATGTATCTGACCCCAGGAATGTGTCAATAAAGTTTCCCCTTCCTGGGACAATGAATTCACGGTGTTCTTATTTCAATTTCTACGAGTGTATAATAAGCACAGTTGCCCGAGAACCAGGTGCTATGATGTCATGATCTTGAAGATAAGGAAGCTCTGATGCTGATAAGAAAGGCTAGAGACCGCAGTGACCCACTACCACTGATTGGAGGGCACACGTCTTGGCGCAAGCAGCAAGTCTACACCAATCAGTGTCAGCGTCCAGAGATGGAGACTGGTTGATCCATGCATCCTCACACATAAGTGACCTCTTGGACCTGGTGGCTGTCAGACGACAATACCTCTGGCTATAAATGAGGAGTAATTGTACGGACTTGGCCACTCCTTATTTTGCTATGGCACCGGTTTCTATCATCTAAAACCATAACAGAACCATGGCTTGGACGTGAAGCAATCATGCCCCCCCAACACTACGGTAAATCTTCCTTTCTGGTGCGTCAGTGCTGTTAGAATCCCTGTCCTCCTGCGTGGCTGTAATATGTGGTAACCCTTTTGATGCCTTGTAGACAGTACTTGCCATATCAGCATGAAAGTTCTCCTGGCCAGCCTGAACTGATCCAATTTCAAGACCTCTTGCATTAGCTGTGTGCGGAGTCTCAATTTTATCCAGCCGAGTCAAGTAAATTAATTGCGACGCAACAGGGTGTACACCTAGACTTAACGACTGGTGACAAAGGCAACTTAACGGCGATGTTATCAAGTTAGGAATATGTTTTGCTTGAAATACCGTCACAACCATGGGCCTAGCAGTTTTTGCTATCTCATCACCAGTTGATTTGGCATAACTGATGTATGCTTGTGAAATAGTCAATGCCTGTCTAAATAAATCTGATGAATGTTCCTTCGATGGCCAGTTTTTTGTCACTGTGATTTAAATTACTGTTACGAAGAATTCATTGGATTAAAAGCCAATGATGCGAATTTAAAATTATCTTTCTCGCTATTACTGTCGCCAGGAAACTGAATATAATTTATTTTACTCAATTTATTTGCTTCATACTACAAATGGCCTTTGTTTGTTCTTGGAATCTGAAGTTTTATGGACAGCACATGTTTCCAGCCTTGTTGATGTCATGGTGAAGAATTTTGAAACACTTTTTGTAGTACATTACCTTCTTTATTGCTGTTACACGTACTGGTTTACTACCTAGAAACTGAAAAACACTGTAACAGTTTACTGTCTGCAATAAGAATTTTTGTTTATTTTCAGCGAAATAATAGTTTCAGAGAGTTTCTAATTACTATGACAACAGGACTTACTGAAGAAATTTGTTATCTATGACCTTTGTCTTTGTTTTGTTTGCACCTTAATTGTATTCTATCTCACGCGTTAAGAGTGGTAATGGCAGCTGTTATTGCCTTTCTGTGAAACACTTAAAATTTATTGCTGTACTGTACTTCAAGGTAGATTTCACCAGACTTGACACTAGCATAGTGCTTCTGGACCATTAGGACCTTGATCAGTGTAGTGAATTGCTATGTGTCGGAAAAATAAACGACCGTTGTCGCGCTACTAATGAGCCCTGTTATCGGAGACAGCACGACACTCCCCTTCGGCAGTTATCTCGCTTATACAGCGCATGCGTATTTTCCAGTGGTATACGCTGTATATACAATACGATATTATGCCGTCCCAGTACTTTTTTGCTACTCAAGTAAAGTACTGACAACTAAACGTGCAAACGCTTCTAACAGTAGAAAAATTCTCTGATAATGTATTAATTTGATTGTACATAGCGGACAAATATATTTAAGCAATTTTTAACTTTTGGTTGACTTATCTCTGACTGATATTCTATTAAAATGCACTAATCCTCTGACTTTACCAGGGAACTAAAAAAGAAATTAATACGTTGCTCTCTCTGTCTCTCTTAACGTTTCTACACTATAAGCTACAGACTACTAGTTTTTCATTAATCCCAATTAATTCGTTGTTATGTAAATAAAATCTTTTCACCACCAAGTTAAGGTTCTTGGGTAATTAAATCATATGATTATTTTCTTAATGCCAAGAGAGACTATCTACACACCCCTGACTAGGCAAAAAAATTCTGTTAATAACCTAGTAGTTCTCTATTTTTGATTACCGTTTCTAGAACGTACACAGGCCGCTATTCTTTAAGGGTATACGGAATGAGTTTTTGGGTAAATGCATTTTCGAAAAATTTAGACTCTCCCGTTTAATACCATGTATAAAATATTTGGATGACGTGAATAGAACTATTTTAAATAATTGTTTTAAATAATTTCGACACACGATGTTCCGCATCTTGTATATGAGACGCGAAATATACCTGATATAGACAGCCTTGCCAGAGACATAATTGAGCACAAGAGAGTTAGCTTTTCTGTTGGCTACACTGCTAGACAGTTGACAATAGATTCTGCTCCATTTGTATTGTTTCCTTTGCGAGTACATCCATTCACTGTTGTGAAAGTCGTATGTGGAGAAATCATTGAGTTTTCTTTCCTTCAACATGCCAAGACCTAGTATGAAGGTATTTAGAAAGCGTGTACATTGGCGCAAGAAAGTAAAGAGTACTAAAAATTCGTCTCATTCATCTTCATCAGTATCTGATGTTCCAGTAGCGACTAACCTCAACACTGGTAGCGACACATTGAGTGATGCTGGTGCCACTACGCCAGAAAGTGCTTCAAGAAGAAAACTAGCTGTAATTGAAGAAGAATACAAGAAACTAAATGCTGGGACTACAAAATATGAGGTAATTAACGTATCATTATTATCAGATGTTTTGGAGAACAATGTGTGCTGCAAACAATGTGGAAAATTTGGTGTTCCATTGAAAACAAACTTACATGTAGGCCTTGCTTGTGAATTAGAGTTGATGAGCAGTTATTGCAAACACAGTGTTACTTTCTTCAATTCCTCGCATGTTACTGCAGATAATGGTAAACTAACGATGTAAACATTAGACTGGTTTATGGATTACGGTGTATAGGAAAGGGCAGGGCTGCAGGTGCCATACTGTGTGGTGTGATGAACCTCCCTCCTCCACCTTCAAAATTTAACAAACACATAATTGCAATAAGCTCTGCTGTAGAAGATGTGGCACAGGATAACATGAAAGATGCTGTTGAGGAAGCAGTTGTTGAAAATAATAATAGCAGAGACTTGTCCATAGCTTTTGATGGAAGCTGGCAGAAGAGAGGCCACACATCTCTGAATGGTGTAGTAACAACTACAAGTGTGGACACTGGTAAGGTAGTTGATGTGACAATACTTTCCAAGCATTGTAGATGCAAGGAGAAAATGAAAAATAAATATGAATAGGAGTACGTGGCAAATTACTATAGGTGAAGTGGTGGTATGGAAGTTGCTGGTGTAAGAAGTATTTATCAACGCTCAGTAAAATGGTACTACGTTAGATACATAAATTATCTTGGAGATGGTGACTCAAAGGCTTTCAAAGAAATTGAGGAACTGAGACCCTATGGTAACGATGTGAAAATTTTCAAACTGGAGTGTGTTGGCCATGTTCAGAAAAGGATGGGACGAAGACTTCGATGGCTCAAGGCTAGCAGGAAAGGCAAGAAATTGAGCGATGGAAAAACTTTAGATGGGAAAAATAGACTGACAGATGCTACAATAGATCATATTCAGAAGTGCTATGGTCTAGCAATAAGACTGAATACAGCAGATGCAGAATTAATGAGAAGAGCAGTCCGGGCTCTGATTTTTCATACAGCTTCAAACAATGAGAATCCCCAACATGGGCTATGTCCAAAAGGAGACGATAGTTGGTGCAAGTACAACAGAGGCAAGGTAACTAAGAAACAATACAATCACCCTCATCACCTGCCACCTGCCATAATGGATGAAATAAAACCAATTTTCCGAGACCTCGCAGATATTAGTCTACTAAAGAAATGTCTTCATGGCCGGACTCAAAATCCAAATGAGTGTGTGAACCATGTGATATGGAATAGACTACCTAAAACTGTGTTTGTGGGTATAAACACACTTCACTTTGGCGTTTATGATGCTGTTCCCTCATTCAATCAGGGCAATATAACAAAGTGCAAAGTTCTGCAGAAGCTGGGGCCTTGTGTAGGAATACGAACTGCCGCAGCTATGCTTTGTTTGGACAAGGAACGGCTCAGGTCTTCAGATAGTGCCATAAAAGTATATTCAAAGATGGCTAGACAGCATAGCAGAGCCATCAAGAGGAAGCTGTTGGACGATTCTGATGATACAAGCTATGGAGCAGGCTTGTACTGAAGTAAAAACTTTGAAGCTAATTTCCCGTAACTTTAGTTTTTTTGTGTTTAAGGTACATTTTCTCAGGGCCTATTTATAGTAGAAAGATGAAATTTTCTGTTGTTGTTCCTTAAGACCTTCTAATATATCTGAATTAAAAGATATGTGGAATTATTTTGTATTAATAGATGTAAATTTTAAAATACTTGTTAAAATGTATAACTTTTTTTAACATTTACAAAAAATAAAATATCTGAAAAACTATACATTACTTTTTCAAAATTAATAATCCAGCTTAAAAGCAGAACATATCTCTGCGTTCTGTGAAAAAATCAAGAGTATCGTCTATATAACAAATGAGAAAATGATCCTAACTTTTAGCTCAATTTAACATTGTAAGCATAGGGCGTTCCGTATACCCTTAAATAACAACCTACCGACTATTTGTTTATTTTCACTCACGATACACGTAATGTAAGACCTCTCCAATTCCCCAGTTCTCGTTCATTTTCATTGCTCAGAAATATAATTTACCGCTAAGTCAGTGACATGTCTGTAGCCTCTGACTTTACTGTCGTCTATGTTTCTTGTTATTTTACGCTAATTCTTATTCTCTTTCTTTCATGAAGACTACTATTATCAGTCACTCTACCTATGCTGATAATATCATAACTTCTTTTTATTAGTTGCAGATGCAAAATATCTAACAAAATTATCTCATCGTAATTTCTCAAGTAAAGTGATGGCAGATTGCAAGACCCACATGTAAGATATCTAAACTTAATTGAAACAAAAAGCAACTCAGTACAACAACTCACTTAAGGATCAGTTATAATTCACAGTTCGCACACTCCAACTAGTGGGATATACTTATTCCCACACGGCACCTCCCGGTCCTTAAGTGCCGAGCACTGGGAATATAGGGGTACTTGAAACTGACATCACTGGCCGCCTCTTGTGCGAACCATCTTCGGCTGTAATGACTCAGCCAGTGGAATGGTTACCTAAAAGGCCGGTGTCTGTTGTCCAGGACTAGGTTCGTCGTCTGCTGGTTGCAAGGTTGAGAAAGTGGCGTCCCCATCCCTGATTTTGTTGCTCGCCTCGTCATCTGAAGCTGGATACGGAATCGCCCATGGTAGTTTGGCCTTTCCACTGACACTCTGCTGCCTTTCCTCTTTTTCAGAATCTCAAATATGCATTCGCTTTTTCGTAAAACGTTGTAGGGCCCCTTATGCAGACGCTGAAGAGGCGTCCACGCGGAATCAATGCGCAGCATGTCGCGCAGTCTGTTAGTGCCTTGTTCAAGAAAACAGGGTCTGAGCCATGATGCGCAGCTGGTGCTTGTCTAATCTTTGCCACATGATCCCGAATCCTCTGTACCAACAAACTTAATTCTGTTTGATCTGGCTCTGGTGCAGAAGTGAGGTATTCCGCTAGGATCCTTAACGGCTCTCTGTACTCCATCTCAGCCACTAAGGCGCCGATTTCAATCTTGTATGCTGTCCGCATCCCCAACAGTATCAGAGAGAGTGCTTCGGTCCAACTTTCTTGGTAGCAGGTGAGGATCGCTTTCAGTGTATAGTGCCAGCCCTCCACCATACCATTTCTGGCTGGGTAGTGTGGTGCTGCTAGAATCCGCACAGGTTAATCAGACTCCTGAACAGGGTAATTAAGACTGACTGCCCTCATCTGTCGTAGTGCGCAGGAGCACCCAAAGTGTTTCAATCAGAATGTGACGAACGCCTCCACACATCTTGTGAATCTACCTACTACAGTGAGCAAGTATCTGCAACCGTCTGAAGGCAGTAGGGAATCCACATTGTCAGAGTGGATATGTCAAAATCTCTCAGCAAAGAAGGGACATACCACTTTAACCCGCTGACAGTGGAGGCGGGTGGGGACAGAGTTGCGAGGGTATTTCTTAACTGACGGCCACACGAAACATTCCGTTATCATCTTGACAGTGATGTTCACTCAAGGAGGTCGTCGTATCGCAAGCGCACGCATGCACGGGAGAGGTAAACAGTCATTATGTTTTCAGCACCTAGAATATGTAGAACATCGGTCTTGAAATGGCTAACTACATCGATGTACATGACTGCTGAGGTAAGAACTTACCGCTTTTGTACTGGAACGAGGGTAAAATCATCTTGTGCTCCGTGTAAATTGTCACTGGACGAGTTTCGACATGAGGACGGAAGTGCTTCAAGCTCTCGTAAATTTCCAGCGGTTCTCTATCGTACGCGCTCCAGTTTGTTTGCTGTGGCAGTAAAAAAATGGATCAAATGTCTCTGAGCACTATGGGACTTAACTTCTGAGGTCATTAGTCCCCTAGAACTTAGAACTACTTAAACCTAAATAACCTAAGGACATCACACACAGCCATGCCCGAGGTAGGATTCGAACCTGCGACCGTAGCGGTTGCGCGGTTCCAGACTGTAGCGCCTAGAACCGCTCGGCCACCCCGGCCGGCCGCTGTGGCAGTAGCTTCTTCGGAAAAGAACGTAAAGGCTGCTAACAATCGTCTACTTTCAGATGTAATGTGACCTCGATTGTGATGTGACTGGCGTCGACCACCATAGCTAATGGTGCAGCTGGTAACAGGTGGGCTGGTGACTCTGCTTGCTCAGGACTGTTCTACAAAGCGCAGAAGGCCTTTTCCATCTCCGAAGTCCACTTCAGGAAACGCTTTCCTTTAGTGTAGTGACTGGCGACCATGTTCATAAGAGGTGCCTGAAGAGCCGCAGTTGCTGGTAAATGACGGCGATAAAAATTCACCATTCCTAACAGCCGTCGGAGTTGCCGGTAGTTTTCAGATGTGGCACCTCTCGCAGCAAAGCCCTCTTTTCTGGCAATGGGTGAATTCCACCACGTGAAACTTTATGAACGAGAAGGGTCACTTTACTTTTACCCTCTATGCATTTGTCTTTGTTCAGTATCACACTGTAATCTTTGCCATACCTCAGCCACATGCCTGACATGTTATTGTGTATCAGATGAGAATACCAAAATGTTATCGAGTTAAGCAAAACCAAACCGTTGTCCCTGCACCATTACGTCGATGAACTGCTCCCAAGTCTGAGCTGGTTTATTAAGTCTGAAAGGCATGCACAAGGAAAGACCGGAAGGTGTGATCACTGCTATCTAGGAAGTAGCCAGGAGTCTAGTTATGGGCCTTGCGCCAATCTAGGACGGTAAAAACTGTTCAAATAACTTACGGGTTTGCTGCCGGGTGACGTCGTCGACCACCGCCGATATTTCGACAGGAGCACAGCCTGCCATTCTCAAGGCACAAATGCAAGGAAGACGCAATGTGCAAGCGAATTTAATACCTCGGTTCACAGAGAAGAAACAAAGAAGATACCACACACAGAACAAGTGTCAACACAAACAAAAATAACCAACATCAGAAATATCTTCGTTTGTGTTGACACTTGTTCTGTGTGTGGTATCTTCCTTGTTTCTCCTCTGTGAACCGAGGTATTAAATTCGCTTGCACATTGCGTCCTTCTTGCATTTGTGCCTTGAGAATGGCAGGGTGTGCTCCTGTCGAAATATCGGCGGTGGTCGACGACGTCACCCGGCAGCAAACCCGTAAGTTATTTGAACCTTCAATCCCGCGGGAAAAGTTAAGGTCTCACACGGTAAAAACTGTTTGCCAGCCAGGGCATACATGACATGAATTCTTAAATATATGGAATAGGACATTTGCCTGGCATGTGATTCCCAGTAATTCCCACAACGCCAGATACCATCGTTCTTCCAGACCGAATGTTGTAGGGACGCCCAGTGACTACCTGAAAGACATACTTGAACACAACATTTCTTCAAAAACTCTTTTACTTTCCAGCATTTTAAGTGGTCCAGATTTACAGATGTGCCGTACAACCGGCGTCCCTGGGACAGTGTCTCTTAAAAAGCTGTTTTAATTTCCAACGTCTTATATGATGCAGTTCCATGGATGCGCCTTGCAGGCAGCGGCCCTGGGATTGTGCTTTACTCTGTTTTGTAGTGTCCATGTCTGCAGAACGGACTGTTAATGTATATTGCTGACATTACATATCCCACCGTATGCAGAACTGTTGAAAATCCCACTGACTTTGCTGCTGCTGGATCCACTTACAACCTAGGCCTTACACAAATCCACTGACTGTGCAAAATGTGCAAGAAAAAGTACTCCTAACGGAGTTAGGGAAATGTGTACCACTGCAAAAGTCCCCTTGAAAAGGAGTATCGGAACCGATTTTGATCACCAGCTTCTTGCGATACGGCGTCCTTATACTAGAATTATTGATGGATAACAGCTGTAGTGGCTCTGGCGCTGTTGAGTCAGGTTCATACAAGGTCGCTAGAGTGGTGACTTCGGAACCAGCGTTCACCAGAAATACTAACCCAGATCGCCTACCACCAATGTGCAAGCAATGCCATGTTCACACGCGTTTTTGTCTAATTGCTGATTGATTTGCGATGGCGCGTGATTCTTCAGTTTTCACTGGTAGTATTGCACTGTGTTCTGGAAATTACTGACACCGTTTGATACCCTGTTGACGCCACGTGGGTGTGCCACAATCCATGGTTCCTATTGCAGACCACTCTTGCAATTTGAATACCCACATGGCATCGTGTACTTCGTAGTCTGCAGCCCAAACCATCTATGATACCAACAGATGGACGATGTGGCATATTGAGCTTCGGTGCAGTCCTGAGCTGGTGGATTAGTACAAGATCTTGTCTGTGGGCGTCTGTCTGAACTCAACCGAAGCTCCAAGGTCTGCAGTCGATCGGCCGTCTTTTCCAGAGTAGTTTGTAAACCTTGAGGAGATTCGGTCCTACCGGACATTCGCTGAAATGACGCCGCCACGCAACAGTGCATATTTTATTCTGACGCCACCAACGCCAGACAGCTACGTGCGACATCAGTATCTGCTGGTGCTACAGCAGCTGCAGCTGCCAAATCTAACGTGCTGTGTGCGCGATCAGCTACCCTCATGCGCTATGAGGATTTTCTGCACATGTTGAGGCAGTTATTCTTGCCAGATGTGGAGTAACAACTGTTCGGAGAACACTCTAACTTAGACCAGAGACTGTAGTGTCTTCAGAATTGCGATGAGTTTTTGTCACCTCTTTGCTCGTGATACACCACCTGCTTGAGTTTTTGTTCTGGTGACTTGTTGGAACGAGTGATCACCGTATTTAGAGCTTGGTAGGTCAGTCGGTGTGGTGGTCGCAGGATAATATCCGTAACTACAGCGGTTACCCTCTGCTCTAAGTTTCTGAACACCAACGTAAATTCGTCCTGATTCTCCGTGATCTTCTGGTGAACATATTGTCTAAAATCACGAACCAAATCTCAGGTTGCATAGACGACAACGTCGAGATCGTTTACTGTAACGGGGCGCGGGTGACAAATGAGACGGCTGGCGGATGGCAAGCAACTCTTGGATACATTCACAGCTTGGAAGATATCAGAAGAGATGGTAATTTCGCTGTACCTCAGTTGACATCACTCCTCGGTGGAGAGTCGTCCAGAACTGTAAATGTCGGATCTCCTCGCTAATCGTAAACAATGATTTCACCGCGTCTTCCACAACTGTGAAAAATAACGCAAAACGCGACCGTACTCTTTGCTAGTGAACTATTTTCGTCTCAGGGTCACCGATATGCAGGCAAATTACAGTACCCACGTATAAGATATCCCATCTTTATTGAAACAGGAAGCAACTCAGAAAGACTCCCTCAAGGAACAATATAATTCACCGTTCGCACACACTCCAAAGAGTATGCATCGCACTTCACTTGGGGAGATACTTATTCCCACAAAAGAATATCTATGATATTTTTTGCCAAACTCTGACACTCGATAACTATTAGTACCTTTTCTTTAATCAAATATTTAATTTTTCAGTCTACATTAGTCCTTTTTTTATTTCCGTTTGTATTTCAAATTATATGCTATTTCTTTGACACTCCTGGGGACTTCAATTAATTTCAAGGGGAAATAACATTTATTTCCAGTCAAAAATGTGTGGACTCCAAATTTATTTGAAGACTTAGACTTTATTTATGGCTCTTAATTTCATCAGCATAACGACGAGATGAGTAAACGATAGATATCAAAACTTAAAACTCACATGAAACGAAAGAAATTCATAAAAAAGTTAAACAAAACGCCTACATGCCACCACCTTTTTGAGCCTTAACTTATGAATTGCAAACAAATTTTAGCCTCTACGCGGGCTCACTATTGTGCTCTGCATTAATTGGTCACTCGCCGTTTCAATCTGGAAGTAATAGTAGCTTTGTCACGCATTTAATAGAATGGTTCCAGCTGGATAATCATTATCTATTACTGGAAAAATCTCAACAGTTAACGAGCAAATTCTGCTGTATGAATACAATTTCAGAATTCCGCTACGACTATTGTCTGTTTGTAAGTGAACTCAACAAATCTGAGTCCTCAGCTGAATAAGAATCCAGAAGCCACCTATCCACCATTACGAACGTCCAGTTTTCTTCTTCTGTCCTTTGATCGCTGATCTGCAACAAGTCTTGGAACACAATCCCAGGGTACAATGAAGTTGTAACAACTCCTGGCACACCCCCGCGCGTATCAATCGACCACTTGCAGCTCAACACATTGATACGCTGCTACGTTCACTTTATTTAATTACATAACATGTTTACAACTGGTTACAAATGTGGTACGTTTTTCACCATTTCATAAATGAAGTGAAATACGATTTTATTACAACCTGCACCTGCTTGGGATGGTTTGTTTCACGCCGTTGTTTATATTTTCGCAATTTTTATGCAAATCGCATTCCTTCTTTCAAGTAATCCGTTTTCATTTCAAGTTTCTTGTCAGAAACTTGACCATTGTCCGATGTAAGATTTATAAATACCATTCTCGATAGTCATTCACTATTTGCGTAGATCTATTTTCAAAGATTTCTGGATTTTTTTCATACCAAATGAATTCAGCGTTTTCGCTTAATATCATTTATTCGACAATATTTCATACCAAATTAATTCTTCCTTTTTACTTAATATCATTTCCTTCTACATATGATTGGGAGTGCTGTAGCTTCAAAGTTTTTCATCAGTTGTGCTTTCAGGAAAATAATATTAATTAATAATCTGTAGCCGGCCGGTGTGGCATTGCGGTTCTAGGCGCTACAGTCTGGAACCGCGTGACCGCTACGGTCGCAGGTTCGAATCCTGCCTTGGGCATGGATGTGTGTATTGTCCTTAGGTTAGTTAGGTTTAAGTAGTTCTAAGTTCTAGGGGACTGATGACCACAGATATTAAGTCCCATAGTGCTCAGAGCCATTTTTTAAATAATCTGTAAACTTTTCGTGGCAAGCTTTCCTTCAAAGACTTTTATGAACATTTCGTAAGTGTTGCGAGCCTAAACAGGAACTTCGTTCGCTTCTCTAGCAAGCATCCCTGCATTGTAAGCTATCGGCAATTTCTGGAGTAATTGACCCGCTGACTACTGTCTTTGCAAGTGACGTCCAGGATCTGCTTATTCGGTTCCCATTTCTAAATACTTCAGTTTAGCAGAAATTTCTGCTTCTTGAAAATCCAAGGTAATGGCTACATAATAAATCCTCCTATCCTCGTACAAGGTCCCATATATTTTAAGGAAAATGCATGTCTAGCCTTAGCTTTAATACAACGTTTCTTTTCGTTATTTGGTTATTATCATCATGCAAGTTTCGTATAGGCCCCATGGGAAAAAAATTATGCGAAAGTGCATCACATTGTTAATTCTGAACTGGTAGTTGCAAGTTGTCCTACATTTCCACTTTATAACTAATACTTGCATAAAGAACCAGTAAATGATTTGCAGGAACACAAAAAATAAATTCCCTTCCCATTAATGCTAGAACCAGTACATTGATATGAACGAATTTACAACTTTTGTCAGGTGGAACTAATAAAGGCTACTTTTTTTTTCTTACATGGAATAATTGATACCATCCTACACTCTCTTCCTTTTTTTTACGTGGAATATTGGTATCTTCGTGCATATTCTTCAGTATATAAGCCCTTAATTTTACCAGTTCTGAGTTCTTTCGAAAGCACATCAACAATTTACCACGGTACTATAGTCTTAAACCAAATATTTGCCCACATGCTTATTAAATTTGGAACTATGTCCATGTGCTCATTTCATTGCCAGCTTCCTTATGTTTATTCAGGTTCATTGGCCTGTTCGGTATGTCTTTTCAGTCTAGTCGGATTTCGACAGTAACCTTTATCCTCTGTGCAACTAAGCTAGCAGAGATCACTAGATTTTCTTGACCATGTGGTGGCCATTGTAGTGTTAACAACAGAGGCTTACCAGTTACTTTTCTTCCCAGTACCTCTAAAAGTGCTAACCCTGTACTTACGAGCCGGAGTTCATTCCGTACTGTCTCAGCCTCTGTACTTTCACTCCGCAACATTCCTTGGCCAGACTAGGAGGTTCTCTATTTCCTTCCATCAATTATATTTCACACGATACCTGCTTGGGACTGTTTACACGCGTATTTAATTGACAAAACGTGCTGCCATCAACTGAGAATTGTAGGATGATCGTATCATTGGCTTGGCTATCTATTTCTGTCGACAGACTCCTCCGTTCCTCCTTCTGGTAATATTGTGGGATACCCTTCACCCCTTTCCTATCTGAGCGGTTGGACAGGTATATTGACTGAGGTTTTTACCTTCTTTCATTGTATATTAACAGCCTCCTTATAAACTCGACTTCTCCGTACGTAATTTCTACTTTGTCCTATACACTTTTATAATCAGCCGTGTTCAGTCTGGTAGAAATGGGCAATAGTTCATTCACTGAGTCTCGGAATTCATCATTCACCACCTCTATAATTTCGTACACTTCAAACTAAAACCAAATAATATTTTATTCTATGTCCTTAATAGTCTAGGTCTTAAAATTAAAAAAAAAATCATTCATTAATCCATCTATTTTTTGAATTAATTTGGTCCTTCTCTAACCGTGGCTCCTTCAAATTGGTTTCGAGTCGATTGTTATTATAACCAATCTTTACCAAAACCATTCCGATAGTATCTATTACTTCATTCGTAAATTCCTTTAATTTCTCTACTCTTAGCGTCTAACTTATACTTCACTTCATTCACTACATCAGCTGTTTCTGCCTTGTTATTTGTCAGGAGATGTAAAAGTGTATCGAACTTATCACCTATTGCTGATATTGTCAGCAAAACTTATTATTCTGCATTCTCTAAACAAATACTCGTATTACCTCATATTTACAGTAACTGAAGTTAGTCTGATAGCTCTGATAAATAATCTCTTACCGTATGGTCTAGTCCTTTATTCACAAATATCTGTTCAGTGCTACTGTGATAGCCGCTTCAGTGTCACTGAATTTATAAAAGCAAAACCTTATTTTTTTCAGTTGATCTTACCAAGTTACTTTCTTTCCTAAACTTTCGTTGCCACGAGTGATAGCCATGTTTATTGGGACATGCCTGTGGCACGCTCTCATTCGTGGCGATGTGCTGCTAATGGGTCGATTTTGTGTCACGGACTCTGACCGTGCCAATGAGTAATGTTGGTCATTGTTGGACGTTTCAAGAGTCTCGCCAAAATATGACCAGTAACAGCGACCTGGACAAACGGAATAGTCCAACCCCTCTCCCCTCTCCAAATTGCATCTTCTTCTTCAATCTTGTATCTTCGTTTTGAGTCTTCAACTTGTGTCTTCGATTCTTCAAGGTGATCTTCTTCTCTTCTCTTCTTTCCTTCTCCTTTCTCTTCCTGTTCTGGTCCTGTCATGACAGCAGCCACGTATGATCGCCGAAACGAGTATCTCTTATTTTGATTGTGAAACCACCATGTGCTCTCCTATCTCCACCACAACTCCTTCGTACGTTTAACTGTTTTTGATTGTACATCATTAATTCTGTGAACGACTGCACTTTCATCTCATTCGAGGGAGGATATGATGAGAAAGAAAATATTAAAAAAAAATGGTTCAAATGGCTCTGAGCACTATGGGACTTAACATCTATGGTCATCAGTCCCCTAGAACTTAGAACTACTTAAACCTAACTAACCTAAGGACATCACACAACACCCAGCCATCACGAGGCAGAGAAAATCCCTGACCCCGCCGGGAATCGAACCCGGGAACCCGGGCGTGGGAAGCGAGAACGCTACCGCACGACCACGAGATGCGGGCAGAAAATATTCCTTTCGGCAGTTTGTACCAGAAGTAGTCTTAATTGCGTTATTAACACAACCAAATATGACATTTAGTGTGGTGCTAAGCTACGTTTTGTGAATCGCTGGTTTCTGTGTTACCATTTAAATTTGAAGTGAAAAGTTTTCCGTACTGACTTACTTCAAAATTGCATTCAAATAATGAAAACAAATATCTTCCATGTACTTTCAGGTATTAGCTCACGCCATTCTTTGAAAACACCAACTATCGTGCTGCCTTGCAAGAACGTATTATTTTAAAACCAGAGATATGGAATTTGACTCTAGCGTGGCTAGCGAACGACTGCATTCTGTCTTGCACACACACACACACACACACACACACACACATATATATATATATATATATATATATATATATATATATATATATATATATATATACTCCTGGAAATTGAAATAAGAACACCGTGAATTCATTGTCCCAGGAAGGGGAAACTTTATTGACACTTTCCTGGGGTCAGATACATCACATGATCACACTGACGGAACCACAGGCACATAGACACAGGCAACAGAGCATGCACAATGTCGGCACTAGTACAGTGTATATCCACCTTTCGCAGCAATGCAGGCTGCTATTCTCCCATGGAGACGATCGTAGAGATGCTGGATGTAGCCCTGTGGTACGGCTTGCCATGCTATTTCCACCTGGCGCCTCAGTTGGACCAGCGTTCGTGCTGGACGTGCAGACCGCGTGAGACGACGCTTCATCCAGTCCCAAACATGCTCAATGGGGGACAGATCCGGAGATCTTGCTGGCCAGGGTAGTTGACTTACACCTTCTAGAGCACGTTGGGTGGCACGGGATACATGCGGACGTGCATTGTCCTGTTGGAACAGCAAGTTCCCTTGCCGGTCTAGGAATGGTAGAACGATGGGTTCGATGACGGTTTGGATGTACCGTGCACTATTCAGTGTCCCCTCGACGATCACCAGTGGTGCACGGCCAGTGTAGGAGATCGCTCCCCACACCATGATGCCGGGTGTTGGCCCTGTGTACCTCGGTCGTATGCAGTCCTGATTGTGGCGCTCACCTGCACGGCACCAAACACGCATACGACCATCATTGGCACCAAGGCAGAAGCGACTCTCATCGCTGAAGACGACACGTCTCCATTCGTCCCTCCATTCACGCCTGTCGCGACACCACTGGAGGCGGGCTGCACGATGTTGGGGCGTGAGCGGAAGACGGCCTAACGGTGTGCGGGACCGTAGCCCAGCTTCATGGAGACGGTTGCGAATGGTCCTCGCCGATACCCCAGGAGCAACAGTGTCCCTAATTTGCTGGGAAGTGGCGGTGCGGTCCCCTACGGCACTGCGTAGGATCCTACGGTCTTGGCGTGCATCCGTGTGTCGCTGCGGTACGGTCCCAGGTCGACGGGCACGTGCACCTTCCGCCGACCACTGGCGACAACATCGATGTACTGTGGAGACCTCACTCCCCACGTGTTGAGCAATTCGGCGGTACGTCCACCCGGCCTCCCGCATGCCCACTATACGCCCTCGCTCAAAGTCCGTCAACTGCACATACGGTTCACGTGCACGCTGTCGCGGCATGCTACCAGTGTTAAAGACTGCGATGGAGCTCCGTATGCCACGGCAAACTGGCTGACACTGACGGCGGCGGTGCACAAATGCTGCGCAGCTAGCGCCATTCGACGGCCAACACCGCGGTTCCTGGTGTGTCCACTGTGCCGTGCGTGTGATCATTGCTTGTACAGCCCTCTCGCAGTGTCCGGAGCAAGTATGGTGGGTCTGACACACCGGTGTCAATGTGTTCTTTTTTCAATTTCCAGGAGTGTATATATTCGAAGGATGGCTTATGATTCATTTGTTTCAGTGTATAATCATAGTTGTCGCAAGACATGTGGTGCTGCTTCAGGCTTCTTGTTACTGTGGACTTCAGTAAGTCACGGTGTACTGGGCATAGCGACTTAGTAATCACGTGCTGCACCAGTTATTCGCACTGTGCATGCAACAACTCATTGTAGTTTTCCATTAAACAAAATACTACTATGACAAATGATTTAATTCATTATATATCGTGTAGGCGATGAAGGTTTCTGTATCACAAAGAGCGTAACCTGCTATGGAGGCAAGCGTAGCAACGCCTTACATGTCGATTATATTCATTCAACTCTCCCCTAGACTGTTATTATCATATCGATAGCCAGGAGATGTGTGCTTTTGCTTGTTGGAGCAATTTTCTACAACAGGGGTTAGATGTCGTTACCCCAGAACTCTGTTTGTGGTTCACTCAAGGTTTGGTTAGAGCTACCCCTCTATGGTAAATAAAGATTCGTGTCATAAGATACTTTGATCCTAGCATTTCGTCGCACTTTCTTTCAGTCTCCACTGTAATTGTCAAGCACTCGTTGTAAAGGAAATGCAAGTTTGCATTGTACGAACAGTTCCAGTAAGGAAATAGATTTCTAAGCCGTACACGGCTCGTGTTCATGCCATTTATTGTTTGTCATCTTCTATTACGGTACTGCAGCCTCGCTTTCTTATTCCAGTTACTGGCGTCACTAACTTCCTTGACCGTGAGTGGCAGCAGCAGCGCGTATCGATAGTGAATTGTCGTACCATCTCTGGAGCGACCAATAGTATTTCCGGGTCATCGTGTGTCTGGAGTTGAGTTCGGAGCTCAGTTGGAGACGGACCAGCAATGCAGTCGGGGACGGAGCAGCGGTCGGTGACGAAGGAGCGTCGGGGACGGAGCACCAGTGAGATGCGGACAGCCGGTACTTGCCGACCGCTGGCAACACACATTCACTGTCCGACTGAAGGAGACTGGAGCGGGAACGACCGTTGGTTGGTCGTTCGGTCGATCGTCCCACCAGCCGACGTCTGTTTGGTCCTTTGACCGTGAACAACAACGTGTGTGCATTGATGTCGGCTAGAATTGCAGCCGTTGTCTTGGATGTTGTTTAACTTAATTTATTTCAGTCCTTCATTGATGAAGTGCACCAGCGGTATCTTCTGCCTTGTGGCTGTTCACATTCCGGTTACCTGCCCTGGGCGTTGACGTAGTTTTTGGGAGTGTATTTTCCTTGTGGTGTTGTTGATGTCCAGCACGGCGTGTTGTTCGACAGCTGAAGTGTGTTGGTAGTTTTGGGCGTTTATTCTGACAGCTGGATTGGGCACCAGTATCCACAACGTTGTGGTATTGACGTGGTCGTTTTGCTCGTCGGGTGGAGCAGAACTGATTTTGTTGGTTTGTTTGTCGATTGGCTTTCGGTTGGGTTGCCTTCCGACTAAGAGGTTGTCGGTCTGGCTGCCTGTCTCACCTAAACGTGCGTTACTGTTACTTTCCAGGCCGACCTTTGGAACCTTCTGAGCGCCGCTCCTTGTGTTTTGCATAGTATTTTCCTTTTAGTCTTAAGTACTCTGTGTGGCCTTCAGCCGAGTTCTAGCTTATTAAAATTGTAAGTTTTTTTCTCTTTAGGCCTTAAGTCGTGAAATTGTTTTCTCCATGGTGTGTGGCCTTCAGCCGAGTTTTAAACTCTCTTAAACCTAAAATTCAAAATCTTGCTCTTGCCCTTAAGTCATAACATTGTTATTTTTTTTGTATATGAGGCCTTCAGCCGAGTTTACATGAAATGTTTTAAGCTAAGGCCCTCAGCCTGTTAAATTGAAAGCCCCTTTTCCTAGGCTTTAAGTCGTTAAATTGTTTGGTTGTTATACGGCCGTCAGACGGGTTTCAGCCTATTTAGAATTAACATTGAAAATCTTTGTTTTGGACTTAAGCTGTAACACTGCTTAATGTGTGACCTTCAGCCTGTTTGTATTGAAGTAAAAAAGGGTGAAACTTCCAGAAGGACTCCTGTACCTCAATTCCTTGCTTAGGCCTTGGACCCTGGATTATCGTATGTGGCTTTCAGCGGATTTAAATCAAATTAAAGGAGCTCTTTCGTTAAAACCTTGAGAGTTTTTAATTCTTGCTTATGTTATTGTGTTTTAACTAATAAAAGTTATATGTTGAGTGTAACTGACAGCAACTTACGAGGGCTGTCCAGAAAGTAAGTTGCGATCGGTCGCGAAATGGAAACGACTATGAAAATCCGATAAAGCTTTGCAAAGATGTGTTGGGCAGTGTCTCTAGTATGACTCTAGGTAGAATTATGTCGCTCTTTTTATTCCTGAGCTCTTAGTGAGCGCGGAAAGATGTTATAGAAAATAGTGTCTCCCGCCAAGTACGAGGGCCTGGTGAGAATTTTCCCCTGAAGCTATGCAATCAACATTACATAACTGTCGTGCGGTTTCGCCTTCAAGACAATTCTCAGCCTCATTCTGCAGGGGCAATGAAGATGTTCCTGCATCGTTTCAATTGGAAATGTTTGGTTACCCACAATACAGCCCGTAATTGTCTCCCACTGAGTTTCATCTCTGCTCAAACGAACCGCTGGCGATGAAGACAACATTTAGGCCAGCGTAGAGAAATGGCGGAAAGCACTGGCGGCTGCCTTCTATGATGAGGGTATTAGAAAGTTGGTACAACGCTACGACGAATGTCTGAGACGGAACGGCGACTACGTAGAGAAGTAGCTGAAAGGTGTAGCTAACTGTTACAAATGAAACATTTCTGATTTTCACTGTGATTTTCATTTCGCAATCAATCGTAACTTACTTTCTGGACAGCCCTCGTATTTTGGCCCCTTTCCACAAATATTAACCTCACCCGCTCTGTCCTGCTAGTCCAGGGATTTCAATTTCTCATATGCTTAATGTCCTTAGTGTTTCAAGTTGACAGGTAAACCAACGGGCCTACACTGACCAGTAATTGCAGGAACACGCCTTGTTAGATGTTCGTCTGGACCTCCCTTACCGTATCCTTCTAGACTGACGTACTGACTACTGGAAATAGCAGTAGAACAATTCCCCATCCCACTTTGTCAGAATCGCACTGTAGATGCCCGCCCATCAAATTTGACGCATATCAGCCAACTCAAACACCCCTGGGATTTCACAGATGTCCCATATAACGCATAGAAGGCACAATCTCCTAAAACGTACGAATTACGGGAACGTTGTATGCACGGTTGGTATCGACTGCCCGAAGGCACCAACTGAGGACCTGCAGAATTGACAAAATAGACTGCAGATCACTCCGCTGTTAATTGAATACATAATGTTATCTTTTCTTAGCAACACACTTTACATTATGTGCCACCGCAGCTATTAAAATGCATTTTTGCTGAACAAAACCACAGCAGCTGTTGAATAATCCTTTATTATTACTTTAGTACCTTCTTCTTCGCCACTCCCCCCCCCCCTCCCCCCGCCCGTATTATTCTGAATATTGTACATATAAAATAGTGTGCAGCCTAGTGCGCGACCTGAAGTTGCGTTGAGAGCCTTGACGAACAAGTTTTCTACAATGCTGAAGCTGCTGACAGGCGTGTACGTGGATAACGTTCACATTCTGAGGCACGCACTGCGTAGCTAAGACTAACGGGGACTTGGGTTTCCTTGAGGAGTTGGTTTCTCAGCGATATGCGGCAGCCGAGACCATTAATGAAGCTATTTGGAAACATGAACTGTCCCGCTGTGCCTCATTTACATCTGAGAAAACGTTGCTTTGGAGGTCATCTTGTCATTTGTCGAGCTTAATGTGTTCTACAAACGTTTACGTGTGCGTAAACGTGTATCAGTGAAACTCTAAAGCTTATATAGTGACGACAGTACGCGCTGTTGGTAAAATTGTAGCAAGTTCTTTTTCTTGTCATCGTGTAATTATGGAATGGAGTCATGCCATAAAATCTGAGAACTTACGTAGCTGCCATCTGGTACCTCTACCGCATCTCGCGAGTTGCAGATATATGGCGCTATTCTAGCTATCGTTGCGATGAGATTCCGATAAACTATAAAATTTCTGTCAGAAAGGGAGATACAGGATAGAAATAGATATTTGATGATATCAGTTCTTTCGATTTAAAAAGGAATGTTTGAATATTTCACAACTTTCTGTCAATGACATAGCTTAGAATTAATGTTTATATAAAAAATAAAATAAATAATTTATAGCAAATCTTTAAGGACAGTTGGACTCTCAGTTTAAGAGCAACGTACGAAATTTGGTTAACTTAATTAAAGTTTATGTCATCTCACAAAATAACTACAGAATAATACAGAAATTACGTTCTATCCTTTTAGTATGATATCCATTGTACAAAATAATTACTTCTGTGTAAGTCGATAAGTTTATTTCCTTCGGCATCAGCAATGAAATACATTTGCATATGATTTTAAAAAAATTTATGTTTCCTTTCAATACAGTATTTGTACATAGCACAATTTCATGTGTGTTCCGCTTAAGTCAAACCAATCGGTAAAACGCAGATACACTTCACAATCTTCTTTCACAAGGACTAATTTACAAAACAGTGGATAGCAAAATAAAAACATGTAAAAAGGAACTGATTAGTTATTTAAATGCTACAGCCAACACTGTTCTCTCCTTTTCTTCTACAAAATCAAAGTAACTTCTTTCACTGCTGAATTCTAGTCCACAGTAGATGATGGTGTTACAGAGTTATTGATAACCTTGACCTATGGCTCCATTGGTGGCTTGGCCGTCCTGCCTTTTTCTGAATATCCCTTTGGATATCCATAAAATGTGAAATGACACAGCACACCAATAATTAGTAGTCTATTTAATAAAACAAAGTGAAATTGACATACTGGAGAAACCAACGCTTCGGCCACGGTTACTGTGGTCTTCTTCTGGGTAGTTCGTTTCTTCAGAACATTTTTTTACACATGACGCGATACGATGCTGACAAAATTTTTGTCAACTGCCTCTGGCGGTGGAAGCCTTAGCAATTACAAAGTTAACAAACGTCAAGTGTCTAACGAAAAATCTACAAATAACGAAACTCGTCTAGCTTGAAGGGGGAAACCAGATGGCGCTATGGTTGCCCCGCTAGATGGCGCTGCCATAGATCAAACGGATATCAACTGCGTTTTTTAAAATAGGAACCTCCATATTTATTACATATTCGTTTAGTATGTAAAGAAATATGAATGTTTTAGTTGGACCACTTTTTCGCTTTGTGATAGATGGCGCTGTAATAGTCACAAACATATGGCTCACAATTTTAGACGAACAGTTGGTAACTAGTAGGTTTTTTAAATTAAAATACAGAACGTAGGTACATTTGAACATTTTATTTCGGTTGCTCCAATGTGACACATGTACCTTTGTGAGCTTATCATTTCTGAGAACGCATGCTGTAACAGCGTTATTACCTGTAAATACCACATTAATGCAATAAATGTTCAAAATGATGTCCGTCAACCTCAATGCATTTGGCAATACGTGTAACGACATTCCTCTCAACAGCGTGTAGTTCGCCTTCCGTAATGTTCGCATATGCATTGACAACGCGCTGACGCATGTTGGCAGGCGTTGTCGGTGGATCACGATAGCAAATATCCATCAACTTTCCCCACAGAAAGAAATCCAGGGACGTCAGATCCGGTGAACGTGCGGGTCATTGTATGGTGCTTCGACGACCAATTCACTTGTCATGAAATATCCTATTCAATACCGCTTCAGCCCGCATCTCGTGGTCGTGCGGTAGCGTTCTCGCTTCCCACGCCCGGGTTCCCGGGTTCAGTTCCCGGCGTGGTCAGGGATTTTCTCTGCCTCGTGATGGCTGGGTGTTGTGTGATGTCCTTAGGTTAGTTAGGTTTAAGTAGTTCTAAGTTCTAGGGGACTGATGACCATAGATGTTAAGTCCCATAGTGCTCAGAGCCCTTTGAACCAATACCGCTTCAACCGCACGCGAACTGTGTGCCGGACATCCATCATGTTGGAAGTACATCGCCATTCTGGTATCCAGTGAAACGTCTTGCAGTAACATCGGTAGAACATTACGTAGGAAATCAGCATACATTGCACCATTTAGATTGCCATCGATAAAATGGGGACCAATTATCCTTCCTCCCATGCCGGCTGGTGTGGCCGTGCGGTTCTAGGCGCTTCAGTCTGGAGCCGCGTGACCGCTGCGGTCGCAGGTTCGAATCCTGCCTCGGGCATGGATGTGTGTGATGTCCTTAGGTTAGTTAGGTTTAAGTAGTTCTAAGTTCTAGGGGACTGATGACCATAGATGTTTAAGTCCCATAGTGCTCAGAGCCATCTGAACCATTTGAACCTTCCTCCCATAATACCGCACCATACATTAACCAGCCAAGGTCGCTGATGTTCCACTTGTCGCAGCCATCGTGAATTTTCCGTTGTCCAATAGTGCACATTATGCCGGTTTACGTTACCGCTGTTAGTGAATGACGCTTCGTCGCTAAATAGAACGTGTGCAAAAAATTTGTCATCGTCCCGTAATTTGTCTTGTGCCCAGTGGCAGAACTGTACACAACGTTCAAAGTCGTCGCCATGCAATTC
This sequence comes from Schistocerca piceifrons, assembly GCF_021461385.2. Taxonomy (NCBI): domain Eukaryota; kingdom Metazoa; phylum Arthropoda; class Insecta; order Orthoptera; family Acrididae; genus Schistocerca; species Schistocerca piceifrons. The sequence continues at coordinate 723,823,069 of NC_060141.1, forward strand.
CTGGTGCATAGAAACATGGTACGGGCGCAGTCGATGTTGATGTAGCATTCTCAACACCGACATTTTTGACATTCCCGATTCTCGCACAATTTGTCTGCTACTGATGTGCGGATGAGCCGCGACAGCAGCTAAAACACGTACTTGGGCATCATCATTTGTTGCAGGTCGTGGTTGACGTTTCACATGTGGCTGAACACTTCCTGTTACCTTAAATAACGTAACTATCCGGCGAACGGTTCGGACACTTGGATGATGTCGTCCAGGATACCGAGCAACATCCATAGCACACGCCCGTTGGACATTTTGACAAAATAGCGATACATCAACACGATATCGACCTTTTCCGCAATTGGTAAACGGTCCATTTTAACACGGGTAATGTATCACGAAGCAAATACCGTCCGCACTGGCGGAATTTTACGTGATACCACGTACTTATACGTTTGTGACTATTACAGCGCCATCTATCACAAAGCGAAAAAAGTGGTCCAAATAAAACATTCATATTTCTTTACGTACTTCACGAATATTTAGTAAAAAATGGGGGTTCCTATTTTTAAAAACGCAGTTGAAATCCGTTTGACCTATGGCAGCGCCATCTAGCAGGGTCAACCATAGCGCCATCTGGTTTCCCCCCTTCAAGCCAGACGAGTTTCGTACTTTGTAGTTTTTTCGTTTGATGCTTATTTCGTGAGATATTTGGCCTGGTCACTATCAATGGACCACCCTGTAGAGAAGCATAGCTTTTGCGCGATGAGTCTCATGCTAGTAGGTTTGCTCCGCAAAATATTATTTCTCGAGGCCACCTTCTAATGGATCTTTTCACAGTGGTGTCTCTATCTCAGAGATCTATCCAACTTCACACCGGTGTGAATTGGTTTGTGTGTTCCAGTGTGGTATTTTTCTAGCAAGCACTGAGCTTTCCCCCTGTTTGCCGAGATTTACGGTGGAAAGCTCTTACTTGATTATTCGAAGGATTCGGTTCAAGGAAATTATTCTGATAACGTTCTGACAAGACTCTCGAGTGCTTTCTCCGGCTTCTGCTGTACATCATCGAAAGTTCTCCTCTGTGCTGAGATTTCCAGGTGATCTGCATGTAGGAAATGCTTAAAATGATTAGTTAATGGTTGGTCGTTAGTGTATAATTTAAAAAGGGAGTGGGTCAGTACGTTTCCATTGGCCAGTCCATTTCTTTGCTTTCTCCATCGGCTCTTCTTTCCATCGAGAACGAGTTGTCTATTTTGTTAGAGAGACTCAACGATCTTGAAAAAATGGTAATCACTTCGTTACGGAGTCTCTGGAAAGCAATGTATGGTTTGCTGTATAGTACGGAGAGCTGAGATCGATCAATGCTGGTCCTCTAATCTTTTTATTTTCATATGCTTCTTCCTTATGTTCTGATTGGCTGTTGCATGATTTGCCAGGTCTAAAACCGGCTTGTTGTGCGATGAGTTTCAAATAGATAGAGCCTGCCATGTGGTTCAAAATGACTCTCTCATACAATTTGTACAGGTCATAAAGAAGTGACATAGGTCGTTAGTTCTTTGGAGGGTCTGATTCCTTCCTATGTTTCAGAAGCGCCACTAGAACTACCTTTTGTGATCTTATACACTGAAGAGCCAAAGAGACTGGTACACCTGCCTATTATCGTGCTGGGGGCCCACGAGCACGCAGAAGTGTCGCAACACGACGCGGCATGGTCTCGACTAATGTCTGAAGTAGTGCTGGAGGGAACTGACGCCATGAATGCTGCAGCGCTGTCCATAAATCCGTAAGAGTACGTGGGGGCAGATATCTCCTCTGAATAGCACGTTGCAAGGCATCCCAGATATGCTCAATAATGTTTATCTCTGGGGAGTTTGGTGGCCAGTGGAAGAGTTTAAAGACTACTCCTGGAGCCACTGTGTAGTAATTCTGGACGTTTGGGATGGCGCTTTGTCCTGCTGGAATGGCCCAAGTCCGTCGGAATGCGCAATGGATATGAATGGATGCAATTGATCAGAGAGGATGCTTACGTACGTGTCACCTGTCAGAGTCGTATCTGGACTCCAAATGCACACGCCCCACACCATTACAGTTCCTCCACCAGCTTGAAAAGTCCTCTGCTGATATGCAGGGTCCATGGATTCATAAGGTTGTCTCCATACCCGTACACGTGCATCCGCTCGATACAATTTGAAACGAGATTCGTCCGATCAGGCATCATGTTTCCAGTCATCAACAGTATAATATCGGTGTTGACGGGTACAGGCGAGGCGTAAAGCTTTGTGTCGTGCAGTCATCAAGGGTACAAGAGTGGTCCTTCGGCTCCGAAAGCTCATATTGATGATGTTTCGTTGAATGGTTCGCCCGCGGACACTTGTTGGTGGCCAGGAATTGAAGTCTGCAGCAATCTGCGGAAGGTTTGCACTTCTGTCACGTTGAACGATTCTCTTTCAGACGCCGATGGCTCTATTCTTGCAGGATATTCATCCGGCCGCAGTGATGTCGCCGATGTGATCTTTTACTGGACTCCTGATATTCACGGTACACCCGTGAAATGGTCGTACGAAAAAATCCCCACTTCATCGCTTCCGCAGGGATGCCGTGTCCCATCGCCCGTGCGCCGACTACAACGCCACGTTCAAACTCACTTAAATCTTCACAACCTGCTATTGTAGCAGCAGTAACCGATGTAACAACTACGCCAGATACTTGTTGTCTTATATAGGCGTTGCATACCGTAGCGCAGTACTCTGCCCATTTACAAATCTCTGTATCTGAATACGCATGCCTACACCAGTTTCTTTGGCGCTTCAGTGTAAGTTTGGCAGTAGTGGCAGAAGAGTCGCAGGAACCACATTTTGGCGTCCGGGCCAAAATGTTTGATCTGATCCGTACACATATCATCCACCCCAACCGCTTTACCGGTTTTCATAGTACTGAAGCCATGGTTGAGTTCTTTCATTACGAAAGGCGTTGAAGACGTGTGGGTTTCCGATTGTAGGACACCGTTGGTTTGGAGTTTTTGATGGTTTGGAATTTCCATTCAAAAGGAATTGATGGGCAACTTTGTGGGGTGTTACCTCAGCAGACTGTCCGAAACCTTTTGGATCATCGCCGAGCTTTTTAAGAGATTCCAAGCTATTTCGCTGCTATGTGTTATGTTGACCCTGCGTCACTGAAAAAGTGGTTCATTCAGAAGAGATTGTGGGATGTCAATGTGACTTCGTACGCTTAGTGAAGATATAATCGGGGTGTAAGCTACGTAAATGATTAGGGTTGCAATTTTCTCTCACATGTAGGACATCCACCGAAGTGCATTAGTTTTGATAGTGTTTAGTGTTCTTAACATGCCTGGTAGAGTGTATAAGGGACACGAACAGTGTCACATATCGAGAAATCATCATGAATGACATGGAGTTGCTGCGTACGCGTGTGAGACGGAGTAATCAAAATTTGAAAGGCACCCTGTTGTTTATCCCCATTTAGCCAACTGAGCGAATCGTGCAACAGCCAGATTTGCGGATAATTCGGATGTGACATTGGCCCGTTGTTGGACTACATGGGAACATGGGGCCAAGAAAATTTCTCGTTAAGGCTCTGGTTGACAACGTCTGTCCACCATAAGAGTGGGTCGCCATATTGTGCACCAAACGCATCGTACCCTCCACACCTGTGTCTGACATCCGACAGCAAGTAGTGGACTCCGTGCAACATTCTGTCATGCTGCACCATTAGTTGGAAACCAGCAGCAGCTGGACTGCGGCATTGCCGTCCTATGGGTAGGTTACCACTGATGCGACAATCAAACGGTTGTATTCGGTGTGGTGTCGTGTCGTGGAAGCATGGACTGCTGATAAAATGGCGTTGCACTGTGTTCAACGATGAAGTGCGGCCCTGCAATTCCTCAGATGACCGTTGTCGATGAGTATGGTGGGGACCTGAGGAGAAGGAGAAGTCCGGTTTGGACAGGAGCAGCGGCGTGTGGGGAGTATCAGGTGTGACATCAGGTAACAGCTGGTAGTGACCGAGGGATTTCTGATGGCACAACGATGTGTCACGGACATCCTGTTTCCTCATGTGTTGCCTCTGGTAGCCTCTGTAGCCATTTTTCAACAGGACAATGCTTGTCCACACATGAGACGTCCCTATAGGAACAGTCTGTATGATGTTAATCCTGAAGCCAGCAGGATCCGCAGGGCAAGTATCCAACATATCAAGGAACATTTACAACAGTTATGGGCCAACTTTTATTAGCTTCGTGATACCCATCCCTACCTAAAAAGTGCATGCTTGAAAGCCAGAGTGGATGCAACGTCATACTGATAAGTGGGCTCAAACTGTCAAGTTCTTCGTAATTTTTGCAAGCACTGCGGTAACATCACATAGCCTGTCAACACTTAAAGTTTCATTTCATTTCCTTCTCTCCTTCTGGATGCTTCACGTTTTTCGTCAATCAGTGTAATTAAAGTGCCGATAACAATCGAGTTTATAGATATGGAGCAACAGATTAGGGATGAAGGATAGTAGAGGTAGATTTTAACTGCGTATCTCGACACCAATGGGGACGAAAAGCGCTGAAGGATAGTGGAGGTAGATTTTAACTGCGTATCTCGACACCAATGGGGATGAAAAGCGCTGAAATTGTAGAATGGTGTTGGAATACAAATGTGGAGGGAAGAAGTAAAATTGTAAGATGGTGTAAATGTGCCTAAAAAAGGCCGAAGATTTGAGAAGGAAGAATAAAATTAATGAAAGAAGAAGAATAACTGTCACTGTTTGAGTATGAGAGAAGATTCTGATTACTGTGAAGACATATGATGATTAATTATAATTTTATTTGCTGTCGACAAATGTCAATAGAAGATTATCATTAAAATTGTCGGTTTCGCTGCACATGCCCGTCTTCGAAAGTCCTTTGTGCATTAACGTAACTCATCAAAGAAAGTCTTTCCAGAACACTGCTTCGTCACTCTAAGAATCTCGCTCGTTAAGACTTCCGTAAGTCAGCGGAAGCCTCATACCACTTTTGTTCGTGTATTACGACAAGCTGTATGTCGTCATCGCAGTCGGCTACTTAAGTGTGATGAAAGTCTGCAAAGACAACAATAATCACTACGTGCTATGTTGTACTTAATGGAGAAATGTTATGTCAAAGTCAGATTTCGGATTGGCATTTTCCTGTCCTCACTTTTTACCCTCCCAAAATGAAAGACACCTCAGGAAAACGCTAACTAAACGTTCCTTTGCCCATCCTTTCAGCCAAAGGTGCCACCAAATGAAAACCATGTAGCCGATATACCTCTGCCTTCCTTGTCTCATATTACAAATATATGAGTTATGGGATTATTCTTTATTACTGATTTATGATTTGAAGTTCGTGTATGCATCTAATGTGGATCACCACAATTCCAGTCTTATGAGGTATTCCTGATATCTACAGACCGTAAAGCAACCACTTACCGCCAACTGACCATTTGTTTCAATTTCCGATTCCTCTACAATGCAGATCGTAGCCGAAACGTGATTTCTCTTCTTTCTGACAAAGTTTCACACATTTGCCTTGCGCTGCGTGAACAGATTGCCTTATGTAAGTTTCTACACACTCAGTATTTTATACAAACATTGATAACAAAGCAAACACTTATAAAGCAGATATGAACTAGAATAATGAGATCACTAATATCCCACACCACACTTAATGAAGAGCTGTCAAAAGTTTACGAGAAACTAAAAATTTTGTAAACACTTAAAAATTAAAGATATATATATATATATATATATATATATATATATATATTACTAAAATCAAAAAGTTCTTTGATGAACTGAATGTAAGGAATGAAGATCTTCCATTCAGCATTTTCAGAGTTTAGTTGTAACATTTCTAGAAAATCTACCTGATAATATAATTTGATAGTGGCCACTAAGAATTCATGGACGCTTTTTAGTAAATTTTCTACACATAATCAATAACAAACAGGTTTTAGTCGTCTCATTAATATCAGTTTTAAATAGTTTTACAGATATGAACGAATTATTGGATTCTGTTAGTAGCTGATACAATTACGTGGAGAAAAATTTAAATTAAAAATATGTTGTATAGCATATGGGACATCCCATGGGGTGGGTTCACCCTCCATTCACATAGGCATCATTCCTGGTAGGTGAGTGAGAATCGTGTCATACATGTATTTGTAGAGTGTAGGGGACTGTAAAGGATGCATGCTTAGTGTAGTGTTATCTGTGTCGTATGTTGATGAAGAGAGAAGCTGAAACCCAGTGCTGGAACGTAGTCTACACCTGTCAAATAGCACCAAGAGGGCTGGTGAGCCTAACGTCATCCACCTCATCGATGGATCATCATCAACGGTTTCACATGCCCTCACTTGATGAGGCACTGTAGACAGGCTAATCCAGGACAATGGGGCAAAGGCCGCCACCTCTCTTCCACTTGTCAGCCAAATACTGAGAGTGAAATTTCATCCAGCACTAGGATACGAACTGGCTTACCTCCGAGTGTAGCACCACTACATAGCCACGCGTTAGCTACCTCGGCTATGTGGATAGGTTGATTTCAAGTACATTTTTGAACATCGAAATGAGTAGGATAAATCCATTAAGAAGTTTGTTACCTTTTAATTTCCATGTAGTTGCTATTAATTTCCGAAGATTTACGTTTCTCTTACTCAAAAGGAATAAAGTGTAAATAAACTTCTCATTGGCTGTCTTTAATGCTTGTGCAGAAATATTGTGACCAATGTTTAAAATACTAGCAATGCGTTGTAGTGAACATTTATGTCATTTTGATTCAGTGATGCAATTATTATTCACTACTCTGAATAATTCTTTTATTTCTTTGACATGTTCAACAAAAGGTAAATTTTAATTTCTTTAAAAGTTTCTTGTAATATTTCATCTTACATCTCCTGTAATTACGATATACTTTTTGCAAAAAAAAAAAAAAAAAAAAAAAAAAAAAAAAAAAAAAAAAAAAAAAAAAAAAAAAAAACATTGAATCTCTTTATACTGAAATTAGCATCATATTTGCAGCAATCTAGACGTTTTTCATCGCAAATCAGAATATACTCCACTGAAAAGTGAAAATTCATTCTGCAAATGATTCCCTGTGATGTGGCTAAGTGTAAGCCACGTCTCTACAATATCCTTCCTTCTAGGAGTCCTAGGTATGCAACAGAATTATGAAGTTATGACGGTAGGAAATGAGATACAGGTAGAAGTAAAGCTGTGAGAAAATGTTGTGAAAAGTCCTTGGATAGTAGTGTCACTAGAGCACTTGTCTACGAAAGGTAAAAATCCAAGTTTCAAATCCCAGTCTGGCATATAGTTTTAATCTGCCAAGACGTTACACATGTTGTAACTATTTGCGTGACCACACTTTGTATGTAACTTAAAAGTAAACTTTGATTTTCCATATTTTTACCAAGTTCTTTTACACTTGAAACTTCTTTCCATTTTGTATGTGTCTCAAAATTATCTTCCAATATTGATTCCATACACATTTCTTATTATATTAGTTCTCATGGCCCATTTGCTTCTCATTTCTTACAATGTGACCCCATTTTTTTAAAAAAATGTTTACGCTTCCTAACAATCTTTTGAGTTTGCAGCTCATGATTTTATGTACAAATATATTGTACAAATACATATTGAATACGCTTAGAAAAATTGCAGTTCAATATAATTTCTCCATAAATTACTTTTAATAAACAACATACGTATAAATTTCCATTATTTATGAAATTTCTTATCTACATAAATATGTATTGTAAGTGGTGAATATTGAACAGGTAGCGAGGTTTTACATTTGAATCCCAGCCTGGTACACAATTTTAATCTAACAGAAAGATTCAAATTAAAAGCTTTGTTAAAAGTTGATTATTTTTTAATAGTCCATGGATCAAAACTGTGTTTCGCAATTGCTAAATATGTGTGGGAATCGGATATACATCCTAAACTTCTTCCACCTCTTGTTTCTGCCCACTTCCTTTTCCCTCCTCTCTATGCCGATTTCCTCTCTCCTCCCTCTATGGACTCTTACCCTTCTCTCTGACTTTGAGTACTGTCTATTGTTATTGCAAACGAAACCTTGATTGGGAACTGAGGTAGCATAAAATGAGTGGGTAAATTTGTTGGGATCGTTGGTGTACAGGGTATGAGAGACACCTCTCCAGATGCTGGATCTGAGAGGATAATAACTTCACACAGTTTTAATCTGTGAATGGCGGGAGTTAGTGCGGCCATATCTGCATAGCTTGAGAAAAATATGGAAACACAAAGAGAAATAAAAGCTTGTACATAAACGCAGGTGCTGTCCAACTCTGCTGCTTGTGCTATTGTATTTTACAACAAATGGCACCTGTCCGACGTCCACACTACACTGGCGAGAACACTCTTCTGCGTAGTTGTGAGTGCATTATGTCGGAGCTAAGTGAATTCGAACGTGGGCAAATTTTTGGCGCTCGTATTGAGGGTGCTTCCGTAACCAAGGTAGCCGAAATGTTTGGTGTTTCAAGAGGCACTGTACAGAATTTTTATACTGCATACAGGGAAAGTGGAAAAACATCATCTGAAAAGTCACAACGCGAGCGAAAGTATGTGTTAGTGATCGTGACAGACGTTCATTGAAAAGGATTGTGACGAAGAATAAGAGGATGGCAGCTGGTAGAGTCACTGTAGAATTAAATGTTGCATTCGCGAACCCTATCAGCAGCAAAACGATACGAAGGGAGGTCCAGAAGCAGGGGACTGCAGAGAGAGTTTGAATTTCAAAACCACTCATCAGTCATGCGAATGTCCGTGACAGGAAAACGCGGTGGCTGAGCCAGAAAATCTGGACTATGGAGCAATGGAAGAAAGTCATTTGGTCGGATAAGTCTTGTTTCACACTTATTGGAACTTCTGACTGAGTTTACGTCTCAGGAATGAAAGATGGTGGGAATTCGGTGATGATTTGCGCACTCATTTCGTGGAATTCCATAAACCCTTTGTTACTGTGCTAGGTCGCGTTACTGCCAAGAACTTCAAGACATTTGTAGCTGATCGGGACCATCCGAAGTCCAGTGTTCCCCAATGGTGATACTGCATTTCAAGACGACAAAACCTCTGCTTACACAGTTTGCATTATCGAGGGATGGTTTTGTGAGCACAAGGAAGAACTGTCCCTTCTCCCCTGACCCTCACAGTCAAAAATGTTCAAATGTGTGTGAATTCCTAAGGGACCAAACTGCTGAGGTCATTGGTCGACTTACACACTACTCTTCCGGCCGCGGTCGTCTAGCGGTTCTAGGCGCGCAGTCCGGAACCGCGCGACTGCTACGGTCGCAGGTTCGAATCCTGCCTCGGGCATGGATGTGTGTGATGTCCTTAGGTTAGTCAGGTTTAAGTAGTTCTAAGTTCTAGGGGACTGATGACCACAGTAGTTAAGTCCCATAGTCCTCAAAGCCATTTGAGCCATTTTACACACTACTTAAACTAACTCATGTTAAGAACAACACACACATCCATGCCCGAGGGAGGACTCGAAACTCCGGCGGGAGGGGCCACGCAATCCACGACGGGGCGCCTCAAACCGCGCAGCCACTCCACGCGGCCCCCCACGGACACTTGACACTTCATAGACTTTCAGGACTTGGAACCAAAACGGTTAAGTTTCGCATAGTAACTCATGTCCGGAAACGTAATGTCTTCCCGCTGAACGCACAATAGCACAACACACGCTGCTCTATGACTCTTGCTGCTGGTCACGCGGATCCACTTACTAGCAGGGCTCGATATGACGACCACCGTCGTCAGTACAGGTACGGCAGCTGCAAAGCGTGTTCCGGTAAACACGAGCGTCAATCGCTAGTTCTCCCATATCCGCCGCAGCCACAACCTCCGTCGGTATATCTTCCTCGGATGCCACACAGATCTCGCAAATCAATGATTTCATGTGACGCCGCAGGTAATAATGCAGCGCATTCAAGTGGGGAGAATATGCAGGTCGAGCAATTGGACCACCACGGCTTATAATGTTGGCCAAATCGTAGTTCTGTTATGGCACAGAATAGTAAAGGGTAGAAATTAGAAAAAAAATTATTCACATTGCTTCAAGGCAAAGACAAGTCATGCCAGGAGCAGAGGTGGAAGCAGGAAGCGGCCATATATATAAAGTGGAGGACGGAAAGCGGAGGGAAGCGAGACAAGCATATTTGTTGGTTCTTAAGGCATGTTGCAGGAGACTGTATCTATTTCAATAGAACACACAGCGAGGGACCGACACAGCGGTTAAGAGCCTGTTAAGTGAATGTAGCACAATAAGGAGGACACATTCGCTCATTACGAACCGAGATTTCCACCATAGCTTCACACTATATTCATTAAAATACTCCAGCTGAGTTGATCATTGGAATCGATGGGATTAACAGTAACAGCACCCGATTCCATGATTAAGAGACTGCAGTAAATCTATGCCCTGATGCTCGACCACAGTTTATGAACTAGCGAAAGAAGTACTCCAAGGAGATGGCCTGCACCGGATGAACTTCATGCTGCTCGTCGCCTATCATCTACTGACAGAGAAACTGACTGTCTTCCCTCATCACCACATCGCAGATCTGCCATTACCGGACTTCAATGTGAAAGCCAGCAGCAGACCCTCTTCGGGTCCACATCGCTGCTCAACACTCAGACGCCTTCGTGTGCTGAAACCTACCAGGGGCAGGGAGGAAACCAATCGACCACACGACTACCGACACCAGGTACATCCCGAATGGGTCATAAAGCACCATCGTACACTCATGCTCATAAATTAAGGATAACTGCAGAATGTGGTGCCACACAACGTAGCACTACACAAAACTGACGCTAATAGCATAGGCACATAGGGAACGCACACGAAAGAGATGTGTAAGTCCACGGTATAGGTGATAAGTTGACAAAACCGTCCCGAAACACATGTGCTACAAAACGCCACTGTTTCCTGCGCATGTACCCCGACATCAATATGGGATATGATCACCATGCACACGTAAACAGGCCGCACAGCGGGTTGACATACTCTGGATCATGGGGTCGAGCAGCTGCTGGGGTTTAGCCTCCCATGCTTGCACCAGTTCCTGTCGGAGCTCCTGAAGTGTCGTAGGGGTTTGAAGACGTGCAGCGATAAGTCGACCGAGAGCATCCCAGACGTGCTGGAGAACAGGCAGGCCACTCCACTCGCCTGATATCTTCTTTTACAAGGTACTCCTCCACGATGGCAGCTCGGTGGGGTCGTGCGTTATCATCCATCAGGAGGAAGGTGGGACCCACTGCACTCCTGAAAAGGTGGACATACTGGTGCGAAATGACGTCCCGATACACCTGACCTATGACAGTTCCTCTGTCAAAGACATGCAGGGCTGTACGTGCACCAATCATAATCCCACCCCACACCATCAAACTACGACCTCTATACAGGTCCCTTTCGAGGACATTAAGGGGTTGGTATTTGGTTCCTGGTTCACGCCAGATGAAAACCCGGCGAGAATCACTGTTCAGATTATACCTGGACTCTGAGACCACTGTTCCAATTACCATGTTCTGTGTTCTTGACACCCGGTTCTATGCGCCTTTATGGGCTCTCCTGTGAGCAGGGGTCAGTGGAATGCACCTTTCAGGTCTCCGGGCGAATAAACCATGTCTGTTCAGTCGTCTGTAGACTGTGTGTCTGGAGACAACTGTTCCAGTGGCTGCGGTAAGGTCCCGAGGAAGGCTACCTGCAGTACTCCGTGGCCGCCTGCGGGCACTGATGGTGAGATATCGGTCTTCTTGTGGTGGTGTACACTGTGGACGTCCCGTACTGTAGCGCCTGGACACGTTTCCTGTCTGCTGGAATCGTTGTCATAATCTTGAGATCACACTTTGTGGCAAACGGAGGGCCCGTGCTACGACCTGGTGTGTTTGACCAGCCTCTAGTTGCCCTAGTATTCTACCCCTCATAACGTCATCAATATGTGTTCTTTGAGCTATTTTCAACACACAGTCACCATTGGCACATCTGAAAATGTCTGCACACTTACTCGCTGCACCGTACTCTGACATGCACCAACACACCTCTGCGTATGTGGACTGCTGCCAGCGCCACCGTGCGACGACCGCAGGTCAGATGCATCGCTTGGTCATACCCCGAGGTGATTTGAACCCGCAAACCGCCCACCAGAGCGTTGGTGTTGCACCATGTATCAGAATTATCCTTAATTTATGAGCATGAGTGTACGATTCGAAATGGGACCGAATACTCTCTGCAGCCGGCGCGAGAACCACTTCATGCTGCGCAGCCACCGTGGCCGCTGACATCACATCTCGGGTGCACAAACGGTGTACTGACTCGACGGACGTCAGCTGAATTAACAACGGCCGAGGCTGCTACAGAAGAACGACGACTTGTAAACACTGTGAATAATGTTTTGTTGACTTGACGTTTCACAGCTTCCCAACAGCTAATTCTGACTTCACTCAGAAGTGACTCCGCTCGGTGCTGTACAGTCCAGGTGATCTCGGACCGAATGTGAACAACGAGGTCGTGCGCCATCGCGCTGGAGCCACATGTTTTGACACACATGCAGTGGCACATGTTCCAAGAAGCAACGTAGTACGCCGTCAAGGATTCGCCAGTGTGCAGCATTCGTGAGTCGTGGTGGAAGAAGGTAATGGTCCAGTCACACATCTATGCAGGAACACTGCCCAAATATTCAGACCGTATCGTTCCTTAAACCCTGTGGGTGGATGGAACATGTGGATTTTCATCAGCCTACACATGGCTGTTGTGCGAGCTGGAAACACATTTCCTGGTTAACTTGGCTTCATCTGTGAAAAGGATCTTCCGTGGGAAGTCGGACTCGTCCACTCAACGGTGCAAAAACTACTTGCGGAAGTGGGCTCGTGATGCAAAATCGTGTGGCTGTACTGCATCTACCTTCAGGATGTGGTGTGAGGAAGCAGATGCTCATCCAGAACATGCCAGACAGACTGGTGATCAACATTCAGCCTATGTGCTATTGTTTGTTTCTGGTACTCGTTGTCGCGTCTTGTCGTGTGCGGCGGCGCCATGGAGCACCAAAATCGGCCCTGCTAGTGGTGAATGTACCCATTACTGAGGCACGCTGGTACACCGTAGCCAACAGGGAGCGCATAGCTGTCTTGCGATGTGGAAAACGTTCCTCATTCAATTGACGTGGAGCCTTCCCACTGCACCGAGCTTCGCCGTAAAATAAAATCATGTCGACGCATTCCGCAAACGTGCAATTCGCCATGGGCATCAGCAACACATTAAAAACGAAGTGAACATACACCTTGCATTCTGTACAGTACCAACAAAGATCATAAGCACAGCCACAAGTAGAAACCTCTCCGCGCAGATCACAAACTTAGGCCGCGCAGAACGGCCGCGCCATTTGAGGCGCCACGTCACGGACTGCGCGGCCCCTCCCGCCGGAGGTTCGAGTAATCCTTCTGGCACGGGTGTGTGTGTTGTACTTACAAGGGAACCTCCCCATCGCACCCCCCTCAGAATTAGTTATAAGTTGGTACAGTGGATAGGCCTTGAAAAACTGAACACAGATCAATCGAGAAAACAGGAAGAAGTTGTGTGGAACTATGAAAAAATAAGCAAAATATACAAACTGAGTAGTCCATGTGCTAGATAGGCAACATACAGGTAAGTGTAAACTCCTGGACGCCGTGATCCCGTGGTTAGCGTGTGCAACTGCGGGACGATAGGTCCTTGGTTCAAGTCTTCCCTCGGGAGAAAATTTTAATTTTTTATTTTCAGACAATTATCAAAGTTCGGGCACTCACATATAATCAACTTCGCTCTCCAAAATTCCAAGACATGTTCAGATTCGCTTGGACATATGTAGGATTTGACGGTCTACACACGGAAAGATTTGAAAATGTTAAAAACATGTTTTGACAGAGCACAGACAAAACTGTGCGACTGTGAAACTGTTGCATTCATTTGTTGCAGTTTATGTGACAAACTCTTATGTTTTCACACTTTTTTGGGAGTGATTATCACATCCACAAGAAAACCTAAATTGGGCAAGGTAGAAGATTCTTTTTACCCATTCACCAAGTGTACAAGTTAGGTGGGTCGACAACATATTCCTGTCATGTGATGCACATGCCGTCACCAGTGTCGTATAGAATATATCAGACGTGTTTTCCTGTGGAGGAATCGGTTGACCTATGACCTTACAATCAAATGTTTTCGGTTTCCATTGGACAGGCACGTCCTTTCGGCTACTAATCGCACGGTTTTGCGGTCCGGCCGCAAAACACAGACACTAAATTTATTACACTGAACAGAGACGTCAATGAACGAACGGACGGATCATAACTTTGCAAAAATAGAGAAAGTAAACTTTTCACTCTAGGGAAGATTTGAACCAAGAACCTCTCGCTCCGCAGTTGCTCACGCTAACCACGGGACCACGGCGCTCCTGAACTTGAACTCTCCTAGATGATGCGTATCTTGCATATGGACTACTCAGTTTCTATATTTTGCTTAGTTTTTTCATAGTTCCACACAACTTCTTCCTGTTTTCTCTATTGATCTGTGTTCAGTTTTTCAAGGTCTATCCACTGTGCCAACTTATAACTAAATCTGGGGGGGGGGGGGGGGGTACGATGGGGAGGTTCCCTTGTTAGCAGAAATTAGTTTAAGTAGTGTGTAAGTCTAGGGGACCGGTGACATCAGCAGTTTGGTCCGTTAGGAATTCACACACATTTGAACACAAACTCAACTGACTGGCATGTAGACAAACACGTAGTGGGAATGGGAAATCAGGAGTTTGGTGAATGAGATACGTAATATCCTAGTCAGTGGAGTCGAAAATGCGGGAGAACTGAACGTGTGTTGTGATATTTTGTGTGTAGTAGGAATACGGAACGTTTACGGACATGCGTTCCTAGGATAAACTTAACCCTTTTGGCCCTCACTAAAAGTTTCAACGTCCGTGAAAGGAATTTAGTTGCACCCTGTGTGTTCAGTGGTACATATTGCAGGTATTCCATCTTGTTGACTACAGTGTGAAAGCTTCATTCACTAAATAAAATGTAGTAATTCGTATTGGTAGTAATATATTAACAACAATTTAAATGAAGAATAAGAACAAGCGAGTTTAATAATGTTCAACACATACACTATCTGATGCAAAAAGGGAAAGTGATATTGAAATAACAGATCGTATAGGACTGATCCGTTTTTTTTACTGAACTTCTTTCATAGGATCAATTCAGTTTTCTACGAAGTGATGGAACAGGAATTTAAGGTCATGACAGATCATTTTTCGGAGGCTATTGATTCACGATATTTCGTATTACGTTTTCAATACTGGTAATGACTTTCTAAGATGAAGTAATCGCAGATCATTTTTAAAAAGCGTGAAAAATGTTTCTCATGTACATAAAACCGCACTGTGACGAACATATGTTTTTAATTTAGTACTTCCCTAAATTTGTGTCACGAATCCGCGCGGTATTAGGCGAGCGGTCTGGGGCGCTGCAGTCGTGGACTGTCGGCTGATCCCGGCGGAGGTTCGGGTCCTCCCACGGGCATGGGTGCGTGTTTGTCCTTAGGATAATTTAGGTTAAGTAGTGTGTAAGCTTAGGGACTGATGACCTTAGCAGTTAGTCCCGTAAGATTTCACACACATTTGAACATTTTTGTGTCATGCACGAGTCAAACTGTTTCTTTGATAAAGCCTTCACCATTAATGGATAACCTTTCAAGTTTTCCTCTACTGTTTCTATTCTGAGGCTGAAACATATCCCATACAGATGAGTCTATTTATCTTTGTTTCTTCGTTTCCTAGAACAGTTAATAATTTTTCGGTACAAAACCCATCCAAGTACAAAATTTTTCTGAATAATCGTGGTGTTATCGGTCTCTGCATCAATCTTCACTCACTGCCACTTTCTTAGGGTTCACTTGCACCCATAACAATTATTCAGTGTGACGAACAGGCATCATAAACCGATGGGCAGTTGTGACATTGCACAGTTTGTGGTGATTCCAGCTAGTTTTGTGAGATGAACTTAATCTGTTGTGTGATCCATTGGTTGTCTCCAAATAATGGAAACAGCAAAATCGGAAGACATGATCCTTTTAGCCACCTTGTCAGTATGGTAACAAATGTGAAACGATGTAGTTATAGAGCCTTTTTTCTGTTGATCAGCAATATTAAACCCAAAATGAAGTTCGTTGCGCTTCTTAACAAACGGATTAATTTTCGTCTAAAGCGTAACTCTTCACAGACATAATAAATAAATTGTTTTTACATAGGTAAAAGCAGTTAAGCACGATTAATCAGGAGTATTGCTATACTTCCAGTATCTGGAGATAGGTTTCCGAACAGAGGGCTGTGTATGAGAAATCCTAGTACATAATGCGATTGTTTTTCAATAGTTAACACCTGCGAAACATTGAAATTAAGCCCCATTAGAATCTCAGCCGTTTCAGTGATTTTGATACACAGAAGGTGATGTGTCGCATGAAAACTAGCTCGATAAAATAAAACAGATTTCAATTAGAAGGTAGCACACACACACACTAGGAAACTATATAAAAATTATTCGCATTCTTCGTGACAAAATAGAGGACTCTGGCCTTTGCCAGACGACTTGTGGTTACGACTAACTTCAAAAGATAGTTCGCTATAACGTCATCGCGCTCTGGTGCCGCGGAGTTTCTTGCAGTGTGGGCCACCTCACGAAGTTCGCACCGCCGCCACTTTGGTGCCATTGCGACACAGCCGAGTTAGGTTTCACACTCCAAGAAACCCGCGTCAGTGTAGGGAACGCCTTGCGGTCTGCAGCAACGATAAACGGCGGGGCTTCTACTCGGCAACTGAGAAGTAATGCATCAGAATTTTTGTGGGAAAACTCTTAAAGTTTTTTAAAACAAGCAAATGTTATTAACACTCTACATCTCTATTCCTGTCGTCTACACATCAGTTGAGTGTTTAACACGGTAGAATGCGAAGCAAGGGGCTCGGCGACGTCGAATATTTTCTCCGGTTGGGTATTGGGTGTTGTGTTATAGACTACTGGGCATTAAAATTGCCACAACAAGAAGAAATGCACATGATAAACGGGTATTCATTGGACAAATATGCTAGAACTGACATGTGATTACATTTTCACGCAATTTGGATGCATAGATCCTGAGAAATCACTACCCAGAACAACCACCTCTGGCCGTAATAACGGCCTTGATACGCCTGGGCATTGAGTCAAACAGAGCTTGGATGGCGTGTACAGGTACAGCTGCCCATGCAGCTTCAACACGATACCACAGTTCATCAAGAGTACTGACTAGCGTATTGTGACGAGCCAGATGCTCCGCCACCATTGACCAGACGTTTTCAATTGGTGAGAGATGTGGAGAATGTTCTGGCCAGGGCAGCATTCGAACATTTTCCGTATCCAGAAAGGCCGTACAGGACCTGCAACATGCGGTCGTGCGTTATCCTGCTGAAATGAAGGGTTTCACAGAGATCGAATGAAGGGTAGAGCTACGGGTCGTAACACATCTGAAATGTAGCTTCCACTGTTCAAAGCGCCGTCAATGCGAACAAGAGGTGACCGAGACGTGTAACTAATGGCACCCCATACCATCACGCCGGGTGACGAATACATGCTTCCAATGTGCGTTCATCGCGATGTCGTCAAACACGGATGCGACCATCATGATGCTGTAAACAGAACCTGGATTCATCCGAAAAATAGCCGTTTTGCCATTCGTACACCCAGGTTCGTCGTTGAGTATACCATCGCAGGCGCTCCTATCTGTGATGCAGCGTCAAGGGTAACCGCAGCCGTGGTCTCCGAGCTGATAGTCCATGCTGCTGCAAACGTCGTCGAACTGTTCGTGCAGATGGTTGTTGTCTTGCAAACGTCCTCATCTGTTGACTCAGGGATCGAGACGTGGCTGCACGATCCGTTACAGCCATGCGAATAAGATGCCGTTGGGATCCAGTACAGCGTTCCGTATTACCCTCCTGAACCCACCGATTCCATATTCTGCTAACAGTCATTCTATCTCGACCAACGCGAGCAGCAATATCGCGATACGATAAACCGCAATCGCGATACGCTACAATGCGACCTTTATCAAAGTCGGAAACGTGATGGTACGCATTCCTCCTCCTTACAAGAGGCATCATAACAACGTTTCACCAGGAAATGCCGGTCAACTGCTGTTTGTGTATGAGAAATCGGTTGGAAACTTTCCTCATGTCAACACGTTGTAGGTGTCGCCACCGGCGCCAACATTGCATGAATGCTCTGAAAAGCTAATCATTTGCATATCAAAGTATCTTCTTCCTGTCGGTTAAATTTCGCGTCTGTAGCACGTCATCTTCGTGGTGTAGTAATTTTAATGGCCAGTAGTGAACTTATCATCATTTCAGTCTCATCGACACGCAAGTCCGCGAAGTGGTGTCAACTAAGATGACTTGCCCCAGGCAACCGGTCTACTCGACGGGAGGCCCTAGCCACTCGCACATTTGATGTCTACATATCTATTTCTAATCATACCATTTCTCCCGACGACAGACCTCTTTATTGATACCGTCACTGTAGAATGTTTGACTTTGTTGACGGAGCCACAACTTCAGTTCTGTTCGCACCGCTTCATCACTAACGAAGTGAAGGTCTCAGATGTTTCCTTAAGCTTCGGAAACAGATGAAAATCGGTTGGTGCCAAGTCGGGACTGTATGCGCGATAAAGAAACTACAGTGAACTCTAGGCGTCGCATTATTGCAGGTCTTGCAGCACTCGTGTGTGTGGTCTGGAACTGTCATGATGAGGGAGACGGTACTTCATGTGTGGACGAACTCTGCGAACTCGTAACTCGATTACAGCACGCTGCCTCTCACGGACCGACATAGTTACGTTACACGCTGCCATGTTACACGCTACAATTTGGAGCCCTCTAGCGGCAGAAGGCTGCATATTTGAAGACATGAAAAATAAAGATGCAGAATGCTAATAACATTCGTTTTATTTAAAAAGCAACAGTTTTCACTTAAAAAATTCGGAGTCATCACTTTTCAGCACGCCCTCGTACTTTCTCATTATTTTTTCTGGAGTCGGAGAATACCGGCAACACGAGACCATCTGCGAGAGTGATGACACCTAGGAGAAGAGCAGAAACGAAGAACACCGCACCTGAAGGACGAATAAGTTATCCGGTGAGTTAGAAGACAAATCGGATACAAAAAGTGTAGTGTGTTCGTCTAAGGTTTTTATAGTTTAAAATAATACAGCATTTGTTGTATTTGAATTGAATTTAAATTTTGTTCGTAGATAAAGGTGGTGTATACATACGAATTTTATAAAAACTGTGTCTCTTTTGCTATGAATGGATTTAAATGTCGTACATAGATAATAGTCAAAACTGACTGTTGTTACTAATATGTGTAAAGTATGGTTGATTGTGTGGGTATGAAACCAAAGCCAATACAATTAATGAAAAATTATGTGCTATTATATTTTTAAAGTGTTATTTTACATCCATATAATTTGTGAACATAACGCCGAATAAAACGTTATTTCATTAATTTAAGTACTGTACTAGCATTGATTTTTCAACAGTTATCGACCCAATATATCAAACGTTTCTCAAAACTATCTATCCACCACAGTTGCGTTTCATGAGCTCTATTTACACAGAAAGGAAAAATCACTGTCAAGGCAAGTAAATAGTTCAAAAAATGGTTCAAATGGCTCTGAGCACTATGGGACTTAACTTGTAAGGTCATCAGTCCCCTAGAACTTAGAACTACTTAAACCTAACTAACCTAAGGACATCACACACATCCATGCCCGAGGCAGGATTTGAACCTGCGACCGTAGCGGTCGCGCGGTTCCAGACTGTAGCGCTTAGAACTGCTCAGTAAATAGTTAAGTCACCCCGTATTTCCTGTCACTTCCTAATAAGTCCATTGTTAACCCAGTGAGGTGGGTTTGTAATTATGTATAAAGACTGATCTTTGAAGGGAATACTACCATAAAAGAAACAAAGTTTAGGGTTTAATGTCTCGTTGACAACAAAGTCACTGGGAACGGAGCAAAAGCTCAGTTTGGGAAAGGATGGGAAAGGAAATCGGACGTGTGCTGCCCAAAGAAACCACCTAGGGAAATATCAATAAGAAAGGTTGACTGGCGTGCCAATGGTGTCGTGACGAAAAAAAAAAAAAAAAGTCACGGTCCTACCATGCGGATCACGAAGTCCGGGCGTCCGCTAATGCGGCGATTATAATCTCGCACAGCCAGTATGTACCGAATTCTCAGTAAACGAACGGAGGAGTTAGCAGTGACTTGCAGCCTTCATTTGTGCTCTTATGTTGCAATTCAAGACAGAGTAAAGAGTCCGGGCACACATGACGTAGTGATGACTGCATTAGTAATCCTTTTGCGCCTTTCGAAGAAGAAGAGATTACTGGTACAAGCACGGTGATAACTACATTTTAAATACATATTTGCAAGACTCAGAAATCAACAGCTTTTAGACATTGCTTTAAAAGTATTTCCTTTCCAAAGAAATGGGGCCTCATCAATTTCACATATACACACATCAAAAAGGTTTTGCATCACCTCTGTTCCGAGATTTCCGGAACCTGTACAGAAAATTGGAATAGAGATGAACATAAAAATCATTTCCACCCTTTTTAATGCCCATGAGAACCACACATTGCAAGTTGTACCACTATACAGCGAGACCTTCAGAGGTGGTGGTCCAGACTGCTGTACACACTGGTACCTCTAATACCTAGTAGCATGTGGTCTTGCATTGATGCGTGCCTGTATTCGTCGTGGCATACTGTTCACAAGTTTATCGAGGCACTGTTGGTCCAGATTTGTCCCACTCCTGAACGGCGATTCTTCTTAGATCCCTCAGAGTGGCTGGTGGGTCACGTCGTCCATAAACAGCCCTTTTCAATGTATCCCAGGCATGTTCCATAGGGTTTATGTCTGGAGAACATTCTGGACACAGTAGTCGAGCGATGTCGTTATCCTGAAGGAAGTAATTCATGGGATGTGCACGATGGGGGCGTGAATTGTCGTCCATGAAGACGAATGAATCTCCAATATGCTACGGATATGGTTGCTCTATCGGTCGTAGGATGGTATTCACGTATCGGACAGCCGTTACGGTTCCTTCCATGACCACTATCGGCGTACGTCGGCCCCACTTAATGCCACCCCAAAACAGCAGGGAATCTCCACCTTGCTGCACTCGCTGGACAGTGTGTCTAAGGTGTTGAGCCTGACCGGGTTGCGTCCAAACACGTCTCCGACGATTGTCTGGTTGAAGGTAGTACGACACTCACTGGTGAAGAGAACGTGATGTCAATCCTGAGTGGTCCATTCGGCATCGGTACCGCGGTGCATGGTGTCCTGGTTGCCAAGATAGACATCGCCATGGACGTCGAGAGTGAAGTTGTGCATCATGCAACCTGTTGCGCACAGTTTGAGTCGTAACACGACGTCCTGTGGCTGCACGAAAAACATTATTCAACATGGTGACTTGCTGTCTAGCTTTCTCCGAGCCATAATCCGTAGGTAGCGGTGATCCATTAGAGTAGAAGTCCTTGGGCGGCCTGAGCGAGTCATATCAACGACAGTTCCTCTCTCTGTATCTCCTCCATGTCCGAACAACATCGCTTTGGTTCACTCCGAGACCCCTGGACACTTCCCTTGTTGAGAGCCCTTCCTGGCACGAAGTAACGAAGCAGACGTGATCAAACCGCGCTGAGCGTCTAAACGTGTACCTCCTTCCTGGTGGAATGACTGGAACAGATCGACTGTCGGACCACATCAGTCTAATAGGCGCTGTCATGCATGGTTGTTTACATCGTTGGGCGCGTTTAGTGACATCTGAGAACAGTCAAAGGGACTGTGTCTGTGGTACAATATCCACAGTCAACGTCTATCTTCAGGAGTTCTGGGAACCGGGTGATGCAAACTTATTTTACTGTGTGTTTATGCGTAAAGAGGATGTTACAACAACATCTGGATAGCCAGATTCGAGATACTATACTGATTTGAAAATGCGACTCATCTGGTCGCAGCAAGATCTATGCTGACTAGCGTGAAATCAATGTAGAACTGCCGTAAATACGTGGGAGATAGTATTAGTCATTTGCAGAGACTGAAAGAATTAGGCATATCGTAATGATAGAACGACATGCTCGTGTATGTATTGTCATGGCGTGGAACCGGAATACGTCTAGTCATGTCCTACAGATATAGAAATTTTCGTGGTTGCAGGGGCTGGTACAGATATTTCAATGGGCAGGATGTGATAAAATTTCTTTTTGTGCTCTATAAAAGCCAACCTACTTGTGATCTTAATCTTTACCTGCAAACACTAGCAAGCACTCACCGAAAAATTAGTCTCCCTCTTCTGTGATCTGCCTCCAGCTACGAACAGTTGCTATTGTGTTTAGGTTGCCGCCACTAGATGGCAATCGGCTGAACTTACGCTTCATGCTTTGGGAAACATTTCCACGTGCCAACAGGCGTCCTGTAATTAGCACATGAAAACCTCAAAGCGCATAATGTGTGCTACACAAACGTGGGACAAACTGGAAGGTTTCTACGATGGCTGAACGAAATAAGGCCAGTCTTCAAATCACAGTACTAATGTACAACTTTCTGATGTAGTAGATTGCAGAAACATTTACTGCTAAAAGGTGCAACCAATTATGAAATATTATTCTCCACGTATAGGTAGGTGGCCATAACGATGACAGTGGTTATCGACGGTTTCCTGAAAAAGCTGTTACTTCGTTCTACTCAAAGGTTGGTGTACTAGTAGTCTTAAGATAAGGAATCTTTGAGATGTACGAAAAAACAAATGAATCATGGTGACACTGTGCAAACTAAATTTCATCTGTACAGCTGTGTGCTTGGTGTGCCTATGACAGTCCACGTGTACTGTACAGGTGGAAGAAACAGTGCAGATGAATTTTTAAATGACTTTGTGATGCCTTCAGCTGATAGTTGCTTTGTTTGACGTAGGACTGTGCAATTTCAGCTTTTGGCCACTTTCAAGTATCTAAAATGGACGCATTATACATTAGATGCATAGTGTTACTGATGAATTTTACGTAGGAGCAGGTCATATCCCAAGATACAATAGGAGGATTATAATTTACTTTAAGGAGGACTCGTTAATGCTACATTGTGCCATATCCGTCTTTGCTCCTATAACTTAATATAACTGTCACCAAATAAGCTAAAATATTTTTCGTTATTTTAGAAACGCGTTACTTTCGAGCAGTTGTTGCAAACTCTCCTGTACAATCTAAGTATCGATGTTTTTAACGTTCATACAGCAGGAATATTACAGAAAACCGTTAATTATACATAGGTCTGCGTTCTTAAGTATATTTAATTCTCGTTCATCATCGGTGTAGATACGACAGCATGTAGTTTCCATAAAATAACTTGGAAATATTTGTTCTATTATTGCGCGAGCACGTCATTTTTGAACAGTAGTGTAATAATACAGTACATACTCAAAAACGAATAAAACCTACAATGACTTGCTTTATAATTGCGTGATCTTCCGCATTACAGTCACATTTACTGATGAGTATAGCGATAATTGTGAGTTATACGGTTCCATAATGATCCGTCGTAAAACTGGTAAAAAACTGTCAAGGAATTTTGAATTTCGCAGCTCTTTCTATTCATTTACAACTCCGTCCCATTGGTCTTTTAGATGGATGTAAATTTCCATGCTTTCCATTACATGTATGACTTTACCTCTCTATAACTTAGGTAATATTTGTTCAAAAAATGGCTCTGGGCACTATGGGACTTAACTTCTAAGGTCATCAGTCTCCTAGAACTTAGAACTACTTAAATCTAACTAACCTAAGGACATCATACACATCCATGCCCGAGGCAGGATTCGAACCTGCGACCGTAGCGGTCGCGAGGTTCCAGACTGTAGCGCTTAGAACCGCTCGGCCACTGCGGCCGGCGGTAATATTTGTAGTGGTGTATTAATATTAGGTCTTTTTGTGGTTGGTGTCCTATAAGTGAAGATAAATGGACTACTGTCACTTATTATCGTGTGTTTTTTAAATAGTGTGTTAACTTTCCGTCGTGTTCATCCAATATAAAATTTTGATCATTCTTTATAGTTAATTTTGTACGAGGGTTGGAACTTAAATGGTGGCAACTATTTATTCACAAGCGATACAAAAGAGTTACATGTTTGCACCTGTTATTGTCATTCAAAGAAGTCACCAGCGTTGTGTAGATCGCATTCGGGAGGACGACGGTTCAATCCCGCGTCCAGCCATCCTGATTTAGGTTTTCCGTGATTTCCCTAAAATCGCTCCAGGCAAATGCTGGGATGGTTCCTTTGAAAGGGCACGGCCGACTTCCTTCCCCGTCCTTCCCTAATCCGATGCGACCGATGACCTCGCTGTTTGGTCTCTTCCCCCAAGCAGCCCAACCCAACCCATTGTGTAGAACCCGTTGCCAGCGATGTGGAAGGCGTAGTATACCGTTAGCAGAGCCTGTTCTGTTGATGGTGCGAATGGAGCGGTCTAAAATTATGGTGATTCTCGTGTACGACTGTAATGGTGTTACCCTAACGCATTACGTTCCTCCATGGCAGACCATCAATGCACAGTATTACTGTTCGGTTTTGGAACATCACCTGCGACCAGCTTTGCGAAAGAAGCGGCGACACTTCATGCGCAACCTACCCATCATTTTGCACGACAATACCCGGGCGCATACAGCGCAAGGTGTGGCTGCTCTGTTCGGTAGATGGGACTGTGAAGTAGTACACCATCCACCATACTACCCGAAGTTGTCCTTGTGACTTTGATTTGATTCCGAAGATGAAGGAACCACTTCGTGGCATTCGCTTCAGAACTGTTCCAGTGATTCGACAGGTAGTAGACGGCTCTATTCGCACCATCAACAGAACAGGCTCTGCTAACGGTATACTACGCCTTCTGCATAGCTGGTAACGGGTTCTACACAACGCTGGTGACTACTTTGAAGGACAGGAACAGGTGCAAACATGTAACTCTTTTGTATCGGTTGTGAATAAATAGTTACCACTATTTAAGTTCCAACTGTGTAGGAATCAACATGGGTTCTGGAAACAGCGATCGTGTGAGACCCAACTCGCTTTATTTGTCCATGAGACCCAGAAAATATTAGGTACAGGCTCCCAGGTAGATGGCATTTTCCTTGACTTCTGGAAGGCGTTCGATATACACTCCTGGAAATTGAAATAAGAACACCGTGAATTCATTGTCCCAGGAAGGGGAAACTTTATTGACACATTCCTGGGGTCAGATACATCACATGATCACACTGACAGAACCACAGGCACATAGACACAGGCAACAGAGCATGCACAATGTCGGCACTAGTACAGTGTATATCCACCTTTCGCAGCAATGCAGGCTGCTATTCTCCCATGGAGACGATCGTAGAGATGCTGGATGTAGTCCTGTGGAACGGCTTGCCATGCCATTTCCATCTGGCGCCTCAGTTGGACCAGCGTTCGTGCTGGACGTGCAGACCGCGTGAGACGACGCTTCATCCAGTCCCAAACATGCTCAATGGGGGACAGATCCGGAGATCTTGCTGGCCAGGATAGTTGACTTACACCTTCTAGAGCACGTTGGGTGGCACGGGATACATGTGGACGTGCATTGTCCTGTTGGAACAGCAAGTTCCCTTGCCGGTCTAGGAATGGTAGAACGATGGGTTCGATGACGGTTTGGATGTACCGTGCACTATTCAGTGTCCCCTCGACGATCACCAGTGGTGTACGGCCAGTGTAGGAGATCGCTCCCCACACCATGATGCCGGGTGTTGGCCCTGTGTGCCTCGGTCGTATGCAGTCCTGATTGTGGCGCTCACCTGCACTGCGCCAAACACGCATACGACCATCATTGGCACCAAGGCAGAAGCGACTCTCATCGCTGAAGACGACACGTCTCCATTCGTTCCTCCATTCACGCCTGTCGCGACACCACTGGAGGCGGGCTGCGCGATGTTGGGGCGTGAGCGGAAGACGGCCTAATGGTGTGCGGGACCGTAGCCCAGCTTCATGGAGACGGTTGCGAATGGTCCTCGCCGATACCCCAGGAGCAACAGTGTCCCTAATTTGCTGGGAAGTGGCGGTGCGGTCCCCTACCGCACTGCGTAGGATCCTACGGTCTTTGCGTGCATCCGTGCGTCGCTGTGGTCCGGTCCCAGGTCGACGGGCACGTGCACCTTCCGCCGACCACTGGCGACAACATCGATGTACTGTGGAGACCTCACGCCCCACGTGTTGAGCAATTCGGCGGTACGTCCACCCGGCCTCCCGCATGCCCACTATACGCCCTCGCTCAAAGTCCGTCAACTGCACATACGGTTCACGTCCACGCTGTCGCGGCATGCTACCAGTGTTAAAGACTGCGATGGAGCTCCGTATGCCACGGCAAACTGGCTGACACTGACGGCGGCGGTGCACAAATGCTGCGCAGCTAGCGCCATTCGACGGCCAACACCGCGGTTCCTGGTGTGTCCGCTGTGCCGTGCGTGTGATCATTGCTTGTACAGCCCTCTCGCAGTGTCCGGAGCAAGTATGGTGGGTCTGACACACCGGTGTCAATGTGTTCTTTTTTCCATTTCCTGGAGTGTAGTTCCGCACTAACAAAGTAAGAGCCTACGGAATATCAGACCAGCTGTGTGGCTCGATTGAAGAATTTTTAGCAAACAGAACACAGCATGTTGTTCTCAGTGGAGAGACATCTACAGACTTTAAAGTAACCTCTGGCGTGCCACAGGGGAGTGTTATGGGACCATTGCTTTTCATGAGATATATAAATGACCTAGTAGATAGTGTCGGGAATTCCATGCGGCTTTTCGCGGATGATACTGTAGTATACAGAGAAGTTTCAGCATTAGATAATTGCAGCGAAATGCAGGAAGATCTGCAGTGGATTGGCACTTGGTGCAGGGAGTGGCAACTGACCCTTAGCATAGACAAATGTAATATATTGCGAATACATAGAAAGAAGGATCCTTTATTGTATGATTATATGATAGCGGAACAAACACTGGTAGCCGTTACTTCTGTAAAATATCTGGGAGTATGCGTACGGAACGATTTGAAGTGGAATGGTCATAAAAAATTAATTTTTGGTAAGACGGGTGCCAGGTTGAGATTCATTGGGAGAGTCCTTAGAAAATTTAGTCCATCAACAAAGGAGGTGGCTTACAAAACTCTCGTTCGACCTATATTTGAGCATTGCTCATCAGTGTGGGATCCGTACCATGTCGGGTTGACGGAGGAGATAGAGAAGATCCAAAGAAGAGCGGCGCGTTTCGTCACAGTGTTATTTCGTAAGCTTGATAGCGTTACGGAGATGTTCAGCAAACTCAAGTGGTAGACTCTGCAGGAGAGGCGCTCTGCATCGCGGTGTAGCTTGCTGGCCAGGTTTCGAGAGGGTGCGTTTCTGGATGAGGTATCGAATATATTGCTTCCCCCTACTTATACCTCCCGAGGAGATCACGAATGTAAAATTAGAGAGATTCGAGTGCACACGGAGGCTTCCCGGCAGTCGTTCTTCCCGCGAACCATGCGCGACTGGAACAGGAAAGGGAGGTAATGACAGTGGCACGTAAAGTGCCCTCCACCACACACCGTTGGGTGGCTTGCGGAGTATAAATGTAGATGTAGATGTAGAACCCTCGTATATTCTTTATTGCGAAAAAAGCGCTGATTTCGGTGGTATACGTTTTAATAATCGTTGTAGACTGTTAATGTTCCTTAGCTAGTGTATAATTTGGTATTCTTGAAACATGAAGTAATTTTGTCGGAAACAATATCCAAATATGGCCATACGAATGTACAATCTTAAGTGAAATAAAGCATCAGCTGAAGGCACTAAGAAATCATTTAAAAAATTCGCCGCAGCTGCAGACCCTACCGCAATGAAGGCTATATGCGGATAACTCTGTACACAGATGGATCATTGGCTATTCAAACACTGATCACCATAATCACGATATGGACTATGAGAAACGACGTGGTCCACCTTGAAAGTCTAAAACAGAATAAAAATTATTTTAAAAGACGGAGATGTGTTCTACAGCCAATGAAGGTAATTTATCTCTAATATTCTGCATTTGCGTACAGTCGATGTTTGAAAAGACAAATCGCTGAGAAACAATGCCGCGTAACAGACAATTACTACCAGTAGATTCACGGGTCAAAAGAGCTATGATTTGGCTGAAAGTTAAACATTTTCTTGAAGCGATATACACGTGTCATGTTTTTCTTTTCTTTTTTTTTCAAAACGTAAGTTCTTATTATGTCTTATATGATTCCTTTAATTTACTTAGAATGGGTCGCTCAAGGATTCAATACGCAGTTTCTTTTATAGATGAGTTACACTTTCCCAGAATCTCTCAAAAAACCGAAGTTGGCAATTCGTCTTCCTTACAAAGGGCCGCAGATGCTCGAGCCATTTCCACTTAACACCTAGATATTTAATCTATGTAACTGCGTCAGACAGCACAGCACCAGCACTGTATTCGAACATTACATAATTTTTCCCCCTATCCCATTCATCTGCATTAACTTAGGTTTTTCCACGTTTAGAGAAAGCTCTTACTCATCACACCAAATAGAAATTCTGTCCACTTTATCAAATATCGTCCTACAGTCATTCAACGACAACACTTCCCAGCATACTACGTAAACAGTCGACAAGTGCTTTTTTACACTATACGTCAGAGCGTTTATGTACGTAGACAACAACAGCTGTTCTACCACACTTCCCTGGAGTACTATTGACGCTCCCTGTGTCTACGGTTACCATTCGACGTCCAGGACAACATATCGGATTCTATCACTTAAGAGGTCTTGATATATCTGAAACCTATTTCGTACGCTCGGATCTCCTTCTGTAGTGTGGCAGTGTGTCAAACGCTTTCCGGAAATCTGGGAATAACGAAATTGCATACTGCCTTTCATCCACGATAAAGGGACAAGCGGAGTTTCGCTCGAGCGATGGTTTCTAAATACGTGCTGATATCTGGACAGAAACATTTATCTTCCAGTGGGATACAGGATTTGGAAGGAAATAAGGAAACATCGTGAGAAATGCGTGGTTGAACATAAATGCAGAGAATAGCCAAGCCTGCAGGGTGCGCTGTTGTAATTGACCTCGAACGGCACCTGTGCCATGTCCTCAATTCGTTGCGATTGTCACTCGTGGTCAGAAAAGTTTTCTGTGCAGTTGTGAGTGCATTACATACTAAATAAGTGAATTAGACGTTGGCAAACTGTTGGTGGTCGTATGGTGTGTGCTTCCGCAAGCAAGGTATTTCGAGAGGCATCATATCGAAGGTTTATTTCGCGTACAGGGAAAACGGTAAAACATCACCCACTAAGTCACAATGCGGACGATAGTACGTGTTGAGTGATCGTGTCGGGCGGTCACTGAAAAGGATTGTGGCGAAAGGTAAGAGGACGACAGCTGCAAAAGTCACTGCAGAACCGAATATCGGACTCGCGAACCCTGCCAGACCAAAACGACACAAATGGAGCTCCAGAAGCAGGTTAATATAACTGTGGAGCGAGACGGTATCCCAAAACCACTGATCAGTGATAAGACTGCCCGTAACAGGAAAACCTGGCGCCGAAGTCACAAAACCTGGACTACGGAACATTGGAAGAAAGTCGTTTGGCCGGATGAGTCTTGTTTCACTTACGGCTGGGCTGAAATCATAAGAATGAAACATGGCGCGTCTTCGGTGATAATTTGGGCAGCCATATCGGGATATTTAAGGGGCCCCATGGTTATGCTGCAAGGCTACATTACTGTCAAGGATTATACGAAAGTGTGGTTGAGGAACCGATATCTTGATTTTGGTATTTTTAAAACATAAAGGCCACCGTATAGTGGAATTGCTCGTTATGTTCGTGAGCTACGCTACGAGACCTGGGACTGCTGAAAACTGAAACTTGGAGGAGCTATTCCAGGAGTGGGGCTTCATGCGTCCTGTGACTATCCCACGCGTGTCGTTAAGGCTTATGACGATCTTCTTTGCATGCGCGATCTGGACCAGACGGAGCACATGTTTCCTCCTGCGTAAAAGCGAAGTGTTAAAGCAGTGGTTCTAAGCAAAGTAGCTTTGATGCCCCACTGACTACTAGTCAGCTTTCTAAGCATATTGTTCCTTGCAGCTACCTTATTTTGCGTTATTCCGCACTGATGTTTTATATGAGTGACCTTTCAAGCATCACTCCGAGGTATGTTGGCTGGTCTGCGTGCTCAGGGGTAGACACATTCCAGTTAATGTGTAGCTTTATATTTGATAGGTGTGCGCGCAGGTGAAAAGCGCAAACTGTCGTTTTTGAGATCAGATTTCAGCACGTTGTCATCGTAATATGTTGACATAGCTTCTAGGGTATTTTCCATCTACACTCCTGGAAATGGAAAAAAGAACACATTGACACCGGTGTGTCAGACCCACCATACTTGCTCCGGACACTGCGAGAGGGCTGTACAAGCAATGATCACACGCACGGCACAGCGGACACACCAGGAACCGCGGTGTTGGCCGTCGAATGGCGCTAGCTGCGCAGCATTTGTGCACCGCCGCCGTCAGTGTCAGCCAGTTTGCCGTGGCATACGGAGCTCCATCGCAGTCTTTAACACTGGTAGCATGCCGCGACAGCGTGGACGTGAACCGTATGTGCAGTTGACGGACTTTGAGCGAGGGCGTATAGTGGGCATGCGGGAGGCCGGGTGGACGTACCGCCGAATTGCTCAACACGTGGGGCGTGAGGTCTCCACAGTACATCGATGTTGTCGCCAGTGGTCGGCGGAAGGTGCACGTGCCCGTCGACCTGGGACCGGACCACAGCGACGCACGGATGCACGCAAAGACCGTAGGATCCTACGCAGTGCGGTAGGGGACCGCACCGCCACTTCCCAGCAAATTAGGGACACTGTTGCTCCTGGGGTATCGGCGAGGACCATCCGCAACCGTCTCCATGAAGCTGGGCTACGGTCCCGCACACCATTAGGCCGTCTTCCGCTCACGCCCCAACATCGCGCAGCCCGCCTCCAGTGGTGTCGCGACAGGCGCGAATGGAGGGACGAATGGAGACGTGTCGTCTTCAGCGATGAGAGTCGCTTCTGCCTTGGTGCCAATGATGGTCGTATGCGTGTTTGGCGCAGTGCAGGTGAGCGCCACAATCAGGACTGCATACGACCGAGGCACACAGGGCCAACACCCGGCATCATGGTGTGGGGAGCGATCTCCTACACTGGCCGTACACCACTGGTGATCGTCGAGGGGACACTGAATAGTGCACGGTACATCCAAACTGTCATCGAACCCATCGTTCTACCATTCCTAGACCGGCAAGGGAACTTGCTGTTCCAACAGGACAATGCACGTCCGCATGTATCCCGTGCCACCCAACGTGCTCTAGAAGGTGTAAGTCAACTACCCTGGCCAGCAAGATCTCCGGATCTGTCCCCCATTGAGCATGTTTGGGACTGGATGAAGCGTCGTCTCACGCGGTCTGCACGTCCAGCACGAACGCTGGTCCAACTGAGGCGCCAGGTGGAAATGGCATGGCAAGCCATTCCACAGGACTACATCCAGCATCTCTACGATCGTCTCCATGGGAGAATAGCAGCCTGCATTGCTGCGAAAGGTGGATATACACTGTACTAGTGCCGACATTGTGCATGCTCTGTTGCCTGTGTCTATGTGCCTGTGGTTCTGTCAGTGTGATCATGTGATGTATCTGACCCCAGGAATGTGTCAATAAAGTTTCCCCTTCCTGGGACAATGAATTCACGGTGTTCTTATTTCAATTTCCAGGAGTGTATCTATCTGCTTCCTCAAAGGTTCTTCCCTGCGCTGTGATACGCCAATCGTTAGCATAGAGGCAATATGTTGTATGTTTGGGTGCTAGCCGGTCGGTAGTATACATATTGAACAGGATGGGATCTAGAACACTTCCCTGAGCAAGGTCGCTTTTCTGCTCCCCCCAGCGAAGTTTTTTCCGTTCTAGGCTTACGTAAAAATTGTCGGTTCTGCAGTATGGATTGAATAATTTTTACTAGTTAATGGTCCTAGTAATATCGTAACGTAGGAGGCTCTTAGATCGACGACACTGATAAGCGCAGTCAGGTGAGTTTTGTGTATCACACAAAGCCATTTGGGTGAATTCCTTCGCCAACCTACTCCTTTCTATACATGGAACATTCTGAAAACATCTCACTCGTAAGCACTCATTATCGTCACCTATAACGTGACTCACGGTCCGTAATCTTTTCCTTGTATTCTGCACAGGAATGGAATGTTCATATTCTTTTTCCGACATTTGATTGAAAGGAGGCAAAAAATCAAAACGAGAATTGGTACCTGGAATCTCAGAACTCTGCTACAAGCAGGAAAACTAGAAAACCTTAAAAGAGAGATGGAAAAGAATCATATGGACCTCGTAGGAGTTCCTGAGGTAAGATGGAATGGACATGGTGAGTTGCAGTCAGATGAATATGTATTGTACTACTCAGGAGGAGAAGTAAAAGGAATTAATGGAGTAGGAATGATTATGACAAAGGAATTGGCTAAATGTGTGCAATATGTAGACTATGCAAATGACCGTGTTATTGGTGTAAGGCTGAAAGGAGCACAAAAAGATTTACTGATTTTCCAGGTGTATATGCCAACTTGATGACCAAATTGTAGAGGAAAAGTACAATGTAATAGAGAGAATAATGGACGAAAATAAAAAATGCTGCAAAATAGTAATGAGAGACTGGAACGCCATTGTGGAAGAAGGGAAAGAGGGAAACATAGTAGGCAGTCATGGTCTTGGAATGAGAAATGACAGAGGTGAATGGTTAATTGACTTCTGCAGGGAAAGGCAGCTGATAGGGGTAAACACATGGTTGAAGAACCACAAGAGGAGGCTCTACACGTGGAAATCACCAGGGGATAAATACAAAAACCAAATCGATTTTATACTGGTAGAAGAAAGCTACAGGAATGGAATCAAGAACGTGCACACATTACCAGGAGCAGATATTAATAGTGACCACAACTTACTTATGGCAGAGTTAGAATTAAGAATGAAAAAATTGAAGAAGGCGACCATGGTGAAGAAGTGGGATTTAGAGAAGATAAGATCCAACAAAGAACAAATTACAGAAATGCTGTCTCGGGAGTTTCTAAACACATTGCGAGACAAAGAAGCACCTGATAATGCCAACGAGCACTGGAATATGCTGAAAGAAGGAATCATTAAAGCAGGACAGCAAAATATAGGATATGTAAAAGGGAAAAGGTCAAAAAACCATGGGTCACACACAAAATGATTGCCAAGATGGAGGAGAGACGAAAATTGAAAAACAAGAACACTGAAGATGCAAGAAAGATATACCGAAGGTTAAATAATGAACTGCGAAGAGAATCAGAGCAGGCTAGGAAAAAATGGCTAAAAGATGAATGTGATGAAATTGAAGAACTGGACAGGAAGGGAAGATACGACTTACTATACAACAGAGTAAAGACTATGACATGGGAACAAAACAGAGCAGGAAGTGCTACTACGGAAATTTTGAGTAAAGACGAAGAGGTAGTGTACAAAGATCGTGACGATGTCCTACAGAGATGGGAAGAATACATAAAAGAGCTATATGACACAAATAGCAAACCAGAAACTCTGGAACTTGAATCACACAACAGTGTAAGTGATGACGAAGAAGGACCAACCATCATAATGGAAGAAGTAAAGTCTGCTATAGCTACAATGAAAAATGGCAAAGCCGTAGGTACAGATACAATACTGGGAGAAATACTAAAATGCTTGAACCACAATGGAATAAGAGAAATATTGAGGTTATGTAATAAAATATATGACAGTGGTGAATGGCCTGAGGACTTTCTGTCAACAGTAATGATTTCG
The DNA here is from genome assembly GCF_021461385.2 of Schistocerca piceifrons. Taxonomy (NCBI): domain Eukaryota; kingdom Metazoa; phylum Arthropoda; class Insecta; order Orthoptera; family Acrididae; genus Schistocerca; species Schistocerca piceifrons. The sequence continues at coordinate 723,857,079 of NC_060141.1, forward strand.
TTGCCGAAAAAACAAGGAACCAAGAAATGCAGCGAGCACAGGACAATCAGCCTCATTTCACATGCAGCCAATGTGATGTTAAGAATAATTAATAAAAGACTTGAAAAAGTAATGGAGGAGAACCTTGGCGAGGAGCAGTTTGGGTTTAGACGAAATACGGGCACCAGAGATGCAATAGGGCTCCTACGAATCTTGGGAGAAAGGTTTATTGAAAAAGGAAGAGACCTATATATGTGCTTGATCGATCTAGAAAAGGCATTTGACAATGTGGTTTGGGACAAGCTGACGACTATAATGAGGGAAAAGAGAGTGGACTGGAAAACCAGAAGACTTATAAACTCATTATATCTTAATCAAAAAGTTTCAGTTAAAGTGAGAGGAGAAAGTTCAAACTGGGTCAGACTAGGAAAAGGAGTAAGACAAGGATGCTGTTTGTCACCTACCCTTTTCAACCTCTACTAGGAAAATATGATTGACGGATGCTCATTAGATGACAAAGGAGCAGAAATTGGAGGAAGAAGAGTTGGGTGTTTGAGATTTGATGACATGGTCCTTCTAGCCACAGGGGAAAAAGAATTACAGGATTTGGTGGACACCATTGCAACTAACGGAAAAAAATATGGAATGAAAATTAACACAAATAAAACAAAATATTGGCACTAGGAGGAAATAAGGAAATAAAAATTATGCTGAATGGAGAAATACTAGAACAGGTGCAAAATTTTAAGTATCTTGGAAGCAGGATAGACACCGACTGGAAGTGCACAACAGAAATTAAAACAAGGATAGCAACGGCAAAAGAGGCGTTTTATAAGAAAAGGAGAATTTTCTGCAGCGGTCTGGACAGAGAACTCAGAGACTCATAAAATGTCTTGTATGGAGTGTTCTTCTATATGGCGCTGAAACATGGACTATGAGGAAAAGAGACAGAGAAAGGCTGGAGGCTTTTGAGATCTGGACATGGCGGAAGATGGAAAGAATAAGTTGGATGGACAGAGTAAAAAATGAAGAGGTAATGAGAAAAGTGAGAGAGAAAAGACAGTTACTAGATGTAATAAAGAGAAGAAAAAGAAATTGGACTGAGCATATATTAAGAAAGAATGACGGACTGATAAAAACAGTTTTAGAAGTTTATGTAGAAGGGAAAAGGAAGCGAGGAAGGAAGAGATTCCAGATACTGGATGACATGATGGACGGTACAGCATACAGCAGCCTTAAGAAGGAAGCAATGGATCGCAGAAAATGGAGAGGCAAAGGACCTGCTAATATAGCAGATAACTGATGATGATGATGTTCACGATTGTATCCGACAACTGGACTGTACCAAATTTCTTCTGCTGCGTGATGGATGAATGAGTAATACCATCAGAACTGCCTACTCGTGACATCTATTGGATTGAAAATTGCTGGAAGATGCTTTCAAAAACGATTTTATCATTTTACGCCATTATTTGTCATACACTAAAAGACACCTCATAAGTAACATTCCAAAACGAGAAGATGTGTAAACTACAATGACACTGATGTACTGACAGTCTAATAAAGCAAGAACTCAGTTCTGCATGGAGATACACTTCCAAAAAATTTTGTTCGCTCGACGTTTCAAGAATTTTTGTTGACATCCAATATTCATGATAGCATGCCTTGCTTACTTACTTCCTCATTGCACATATTTATTGGCTAACAAAGAAAACGTAGGTGAGTTTTTTTTGAAGATGTGAACATTAAATTTGTTGTGCATATGATTTGAAAATTGAAAATGTAGCGAGTAAGAATCAGTACGACTATGGAGTTCTAGGTTCATTAGCTATCGATGCAAATACAGTAAAAGATGATTTAAGTTTATTACAAACGATTCCTTATCATATCATATACTATTTCTCTTCTTGGTTAGTTGAAATGTGCAAGAAATTTACTTTCACGAGGGAAAATGCGTCGTATTACTGGATTAAATACGCATTAATGACCAGAAAAACGTTTGAAAATGCCTTCCTGACGCTATGTTATTAGCGTAAGTACTGTAATAATTGCTTTCTAGAACAACTGTCGCGTCCAGACGATACAAATTACGAACAAAAAGCAATATAAACGATTTCCATGTAACAAAAGTTTGCTAATGTTATAGGGCATATAGCATGGCGTCTCCAGCTTCAAAATAACGTACAGCGTACGCCTGTAGCGCCATCTCTCTTAATTTTTGCCTCCATGGTTCTGCCAATAAAACGCAGTCTCTTGATCGACTTGGTGATTGTTACGATGTTTGAACTGACAGCCTTCAGATTTTTCGTGTAATCGAAATTCAATGGACTCCTTTTTGTCTTAATGTGGATGACTTCACACTTTTTCTTTATTTACAGTCAAGTGCCACTTTTTGCCCTATATGGATGTCTTATCTAAATCATTTTGCAATTGGTTTTGATCTGATATCTTTAAGTGATGGTAATTGACAGAGTCACCTGCAAACAATCTAAGAGGGCAGGTGAGATTGTCTGCTAAATCGTTCATTTAGATTAGGAACAGCAGAAGACCTATTACACTTCCTTGGGAAATGAGTGGTGTAACTTTTGTTTTACTCAATGACTTTACGTCAGTTACTATGAACTGTGACCTTTCGGTCAGGAAATCACCAATCCAGTCTCGCAACTAAGACGATACCAATATGCATGCAATTTTCTTGTAGCCGTTTGCAATGGTGTCAAAAGTCTTCTGGAGATCTAGAAATATGAAATCAATTTGAGGTTCCCTGTCGATAGCACTCATTGCATCGTGTGAATAAAGATGTAGTTGTGTTTCACAAGAACGATATTTTCTCAACCCGTGTTGGCCATTTGTCAATAGATCGTGTTCTCCGAGGTAATTCAAAATGTTCGAGCACAGAATATGTTTCAAAATCGTACTGCAAACGTGACATGGGTCTGTAATTCAGAGGATTACGCCTGTTTCCTTTTTTGCGTATTAGTGTGGGATGCGCAAATTTCCAGTCCTTAGGAAGGAATCCTTCGTGGAGCGAGTGGTTGTACACTGAGGCGACAAAAGTCATGGAATAGAGACATATACAGATGGCGCTAGTGTGACGTGCACGAGGTACAAAAGGGCAATATATTGGCGAAGCTGTCATTTGTACTCAGGTGATCCATGTGAAAAAGTTTTCGACATGATTATGGCTACACGACGGAAATTAACAGATTTTGAACGCGGAATAGTAATTGGGGCTAGACGCTTGGTACATACCACTTCGGAAATCGTTAGGGAATTCAATATTCCTAGAACCACAGTATCAAGGGTGTGCCGAGAATACCAAATTTCAGGTATACCCTTGCACCACGGAGAAAGCAGTGACCGACGGCCTTCGCTTAACTACAGAGAACAGCGGCGTTTGCTTTTGAGTTGTATGTGCAAACAGCGAAGCAACATTGCGTGAAATACACTACTGGCCATTAAAATTGCCACACCAAGAAGAAATGCAGATAATGAACAGTTATTCATTGGACAAATATATTATACTAGAACTGACATGTGATCACATTTTCACGCAATTTGGGTTCATAGATCCTGAGAAATCAGTACCCAGAACAACCACCTCTGGCCGTAATAACGGCCTTGATACACCTGGGCATTGAGTCAAACAGAGCTTGGATGGCGTGTACAGGTACAGCTGCCCATGCAGCTTCAACACGAGTTCATCAAGAGTAGTGATTGGCGTATTGTGACGAGCCAGTTGCTCGGCCACTATTGACCAGATGTTTTCAATTGGTGAGAGATCTGGAGAATGTGCTGGCAGCAGTCGAACATTTTCTGTATCCTGAAAGGCCCGTACAGGACCTGCAACATGCGGTCGTGCATTATCCTACTGAAATGTAGGGTTTCGCAGCGATCGAATGAAGGGTAGAGCCACGGGTCGTAACACATCTGAAATGTAACGTCCACTGTTCAAAGTGCCGTCAATGCGAACAAGAGGTGACCGAGACGTGTAACCAATGGCACCCCATACCATCACGCCGTGTGATACGGCAGTATGGCGATGACGAATACACGCGTCCAATGTGCGTTCACCGCGATGTTGCCAAACACGGATGCGACTATCACGATGCTGTAAACAGAACGTGAATTCATCCGAAAAAATGAGGTTTGGCCATTCGTGCACCCAGGTTCGTCCTTGAGTACACCATCGCAGGCGCTCCTGTCTGTGATGCAGCGTCAAGGGTAACAACAGCCATGGTCTCCGAGCTGGTAGTCCATGGTGCTGCTAACGTCGTCGAACTGTTCGTGCAGATGGTTGTTGTCTTGCAGACGTCCCCATCTGTTGACTCAGGGATCGAGACGTGGCTGCACGATCCGTTACAGCGATGCGGATAAGATGCCTGTCATCTCGACTGCTAGTGATACGAGGCCGTTGGGATCCAGCATGGCGTTCCGTATTACCCTCGTGAACCCACCGATTCCATATTTTGCTAACAGTCATTGGATCTCGACCAACGCGAGCAGAAATGTCGCGATACGATAAACCGCAATCGCGATACGCTACAATCCCACCTTGATCAAAGTCGGAAACGTGATGGTACGCATTTCTCCTCCTTACACGAGGCATCACAACAACGTTTCACCAGGCAACTCCGGTCAACTGCTGTTTGTTTATGAGAAATAGGTTGGAAGCTTTCCTCATGCAGCACGTTGTAGGTGTCGCTACCGGCGCCAGCCTTGTGTGAATGCTGTGTAAAGCTAATCATTTACATATCACAGCATCTTCTTCCTGTCGTTTAAATTTCGCGTCTGTAGCACGCCATCTCCGTGGTGTAGCAATTTTAATGGCCAGTAGTGTAACAACGGAAATCAATATAGGACGTACGACGAACGTATCCGTTAGGACAATACGGCAAAATTTGGCTTCAATAGGTTATGGCAACAGACTACCGAAGCGAGCACCTCGGGCTGGGGACCGTATCAGTTGGATCCTGGAAAACCGTGGCTTGATGACATGAGTTCCGATTGCTGTTGGTAGGAGGTGATAGAGTTCGAGTGTGGCGCAGACCGCACGAAAGTATGAAGTTGTCGACAATGCACTGCGGAAGCTGGTGGTGGCTCTACAATTCTGTGGGCTGTATTTACCTGGAATGGACTGGATCCTCTGATGGAACTGAAGCGATCATTGACTAGAAATGGTTATCTTTGGCTACTTGGAGACCATTTGCAGCCATTCGTGGATATTATGTTCGCAAAAAACGATGGAATTTTTATGGACCACAATGCGTCTTCACCGGGCCACAGTAGTTCTCGATTGGTTTGAAGAACATTCTGGACAGTTGGAGCGACTGATTTGGCCACTCAGATCGCCCGACAGAGACGGTGTGATGTTACAAAATAAAAGTGATGTTGTTATTCAATGGAAAGTTGGAAATTGAGATTTAGCTTACTGTTTTATCAATCACAATTGGCGTAAGAATCATGGATTGACCATTGTCATAAAATATTGCATTATGAGATGTGATTAGTTTTTACTTGCAGTTTCGCGTGGCTTGGGGCAGTCACAACTAGCGTGCTATTGATTAAGAAATCGCATTACCGTCTTTCTAATTACTTCATGATCGTAGATATGATCATACCCGGTTGTGAAGTTATTGTTGTGACAAAACAATTTCCTAAGGGACCAGAAAGTTCTTAAGGGCGCAAAAACAACTGTAACAACACACAAAAGGGAAATTCAATATTAAAGCTGATGCAAGAAGACGATAAAACAGTTTTCTTTTTATCAATGTAACACGCACATTGGACTGCTGATATCCGTGTCTGTAATCTTAGCAAAATGCATAATTAAAATGAAAATAATACTGAGGAGATGATAGGAATGAGCACTGCTAAATGATTCAGTATTCCCAGAACAAATATTTATTATAAACTAAAACATATATCGTACCTTAAGCTTAGTACTACAGTGACGGTAGATTTTTATGTCCGTATCATGTCCATTGAGCGCTCTTTTATATGGCCATTGTCTTCTTTGAGTCGCTCGTGCGTCGTCACGGTAAGTTATAACAGTTCTTTACACTTCACTCAAACTTAGACATAACACGTTTTTATACATTTAGTAAAAAATTAGATCAGACTGCCACAAATCTGCGTCCGTCTTACTTGAGAAAAAACAGTACAAGTCTTTTTAGCGCTCAAGGTTTCATTTGTTCTCCAGCGAACAAAATAGTGAAGGATCGCATATGTATCCGTATTTTTCTGTTTATATTGCCGCCCAAAGACGACGAATTACATTATTTAGAAAATTCCACCGTCGCCATGCGACGCCTCATTATACATTAATCATTATTTACAAACAAGTACCCGCCTTCTAGCTGAAAGTATTAAGTACTCGTATTTTCTGTCTTAATGAAGTCAAAAATAGCGAATATCACAACGCCCACATCGAACATTTACGGGACATAATCGAGAGGTCAGTACGTGCACAACATCCTGCACCAGCAACACTTCCGCAATTATGGGCGCTTATAGAGGCAACATGGCTCAATATTTCTGCAGTGGACTTCCTCCGACTTGTTGAGTTCATGCTACGTGGACTTGCTGGACTATGCCGGAGAAATGGAGGTCCGACACGATATTAGGAGGAAGTACAGTTAAATCAATACCATTAGCTGCTGACGGGCGTTCATATATATCAACGGGATCTCCTGCTTACATGGCAGACACGCTATCCAACTGAGCCACCGAGGGCACAGAGGGTAGTGCGAGTGCAGGGATTTATCTCCGGCGCGCTCCCCGTGAGAGCCACATTCTCAACTTCACACACTACATTCGTAGTGCCCCTGACATTATACCCGTTACTCGCGGCAGACAATCCACCGATTCCCGTAAGAACAGATGCCATTTTCATATCGATTAAGGCTAACCGGCTGATGCGCACGATTTGCCTGAACTCTTACGGGAATCGGTGGATTCTCTGCCGCGAGTAATGGGTATAATGGCGGGGCACTACGGATGTAGTGTGTGGACTATAAGAATGTGGGTCTCACGGGGAGCGTGCTAGCGATAAATTCCTGCAGTCGCATTATCCTCTGTGCCTTCGGTGGGTCAGATTGATAGAGTGTCTGCCATGTAAGCAGGAGATCCCGTATTCGAGTCCCGGTCGGGGCACACATTTTCAGCTGGCCCCGTTGATGTATATCAACGCTCGTTAGCAGCTAATGGTATTGATTTAATTGTGTTTTAATTCTAGAGAGCTGCACAATCATCAATGGCATCTATTCTTTCAGACATGTCCTAAAGAATACATGCCATGTTCATATCGATATTAGGAGGTATTCCACGACTTTTGTTATGTCAGTGTATACGACTGCTAAGTTTGGAGTTATCATACTGTACTCTGAAAGGAATGTAACTGACACTGACTGTGGACCGGAGGACTTTCCTTGATAATCTGATTTAAGCTGCTTACCTACATCGAGGATGTCCACGTCTCTATTATTCATGATGGCAGTTGTTCTTGATTCGAATTATGAAACATCTGATTCGTGTTCATTGGTGAAGCAATTTCGGAAAACCGCGTTTAGTAACTCCGCTTTAAGTGGCACTCTCATTTATAACATTACCATTGCTGTAGTGCAGTGAAGGTATTGACTGTGTGCTGACACGGGTGTACTTTACATACGAGCAGATCTCGTTGAATTTTCTGTCAGATTTCGTGACAGAATTTCGTTGTGAAAACTACTAGAAGCATCTCACACTGAGACCCGCGCTGAATTTCAAACATCGAAGAAACACGACCAATCTCGAAGATTTTACGTTCTTGTAAAATTCGGCATGCATTTTTCGCTGCTTCTGCAACAGTGTTATGATCTGTTTTTGTGCCATGGCGGATCGCTACCATCTCGTATTAATTTGTTCGGTATATATCTCGCAATTTCCATGGATACGACGTATTTCTTTGAATTTAAGCCACATCTTTTAGTTTTTGAGTGAGATTTCTCGAGAACATTACTTTGGAAGGTAACAAAAACGTTTACAGACACGCCAATTACCACTACACTACAAGGCCTACCCATGAAGTAGAAATGAAAATACTGTCATCTAATACTCGCATTTTGAAAGAAAAGAATACGGATTTTACCGAGTTGGAAGTTCACTACTGGACCATTAGGAGCGCCGCTGTCCTTCTTTCATTCTATGTTGTAACATTGTATGGTTGCAGAATAAAAGGTCAGATTCGCACCTTACATGAGACCTTTACAAATCGCAATGAGAAGGTGAAGATGACACCTAATGTAAATCGACAGTTATGAGAAAATTTGCCTATCAATATGTAATGCAAAAAGGGATGACAGTCAATCGATGTTAATTAACACACCATTCCTATAGACTGCATGTCTTTGAGCGGAAGGTAGAACAGGGAACGCCAATCGAGTCGCTTTTAGTTTTGAAAAGCCAGCTCCACAACGGCATAACGAAGCCGCGCTGCGGGAGTTACGCTGGCGACCACTTAAAGGGGTGGCAGGAAGGAGGACAGTGACCCCGGGCCAGGTGATTCAAGCCGGAGGGGCGCTTGTAGCGAGGGCGTCGGTACAAGAGCACAGAAGAAGATTTAGAAAAGTGCGTTTCGAAATTGCAATGGGATACGAACAAAATCAAGTGACGCATTTTCGTCCAGCAAGTGCGACACACGGAAAGGTCAATGTACTTTAGAATGGGCACAAAACGTCCGATTGGCGGAAACCCACTAGGAAGGAGAAAACTACTGAAGTTTCGACGCAGTTTGATAGAAGGGACATTGCGATTGGTAGACGGTGTTTCTACAAAATAAGAGGAACGCTCCGATTGGTCGAAAAAAGCCGTGACGTGAAAAAGGAACCCAAGTGGAGGGAGGCAGTTCTGCCATGAGAGGACAAGAGAGAAATTTTGGTGGTGGAACTCTTCTCTGAACTGGCGTCAAGTGTAGAACGGAGCTCTTAACGCTCCGTACGACGCAGATAAGAAATTGGTGTGGACACTGCGTTCACAGCAGCTGCACTCCGGCCAAAATTAGCAGTAGCAATGTTTAGCTCCAACTGTGGAGAAACGAACCAGCCAAATTAGTTAACTGTTCTTGCGAGAACTGAGAAGGCACTTTAATATGCATACTGCTCCAACCATGCACGTGTATATCGCCACATAATAAGACTAGCGCTGAGTACATATTTTCTCGCATAACGAGAAACATAGGGAAAGTTCTGCTGAATAGTTCAGCAAAGGCCAGATTAGTTTTGTAGGAATTTCAGTGGGAGAGAGCGACCTTGCAGACAGCAGCACGTCGCAGCTTGAGGTAAATACCGCGTGCAGAGGCGTAAAGCTTGTTGGTTCACCAGCTTGCGTCCACTGTAAACTCGAGAGGCCTTGGGTAATCTTGCGTTCCGATTTGTCACTTGACTAACCATCCACCGTAGACTTGATTGTCATCCTAAATAGTACCGAACTTTGAAACGGAATCGGACGATTTTCGTAGTACTGACCAACATCATAACGTATGTGTAGGAGCAATTTTGAAAAGAAACTTCCAATTAAACTTTCATATTATTGCGCTTTGGGTTAATGTAAAGAAACTTCCAATTAAACTTTCATAATATTGGACTTAAGATTAATGCTCTTTCAGAGAGTTAATGTTTAACATTGTTGTGTTAAACTTATTTCACTTTTTTATGTTGGCAAGATGCATAATCCATTGCGCTGTTTTTATGTTGGCAAGTTGAAAACTATGTGAAAAGCTGTAATGTGGTGAGATGTATTGCGACATTAAACTTGTCATTTCACCTCACACAGTTGTTCTCAATTCAAGAATAAGCAAAAACAAACCCCCGAAACCCTTATAACATGGGCATTGGATTCCAGTATTTTGCTGTTCTGTGGCCGCCAACCAGCTGCGACCGCTGGGGAAATAACTGAGGCGTACTGGACGACTCCTCCGAAGGTTATCTCAGACGCGGAACAATAGGCAATAGCACGGAGACCGCAACTCACTGCTGTGGCAAGGAGGGGGGGGGGGAGGGGGAGGGGAACATGATAAATGTCACAAAATGTATCCGTCAGCCATTGCTCTGTATTCATTCCTGACTGACGTCTTTGTATTATTTGTACATGAGCATAATTTGTTGTTTATTTTGTAGTCAGTGGTTTCTTTTACTTTATGAACTTGAGCTGAAGCGAGATTATTTTATCTTATATCGAACTGAGTGCAGTGAAGTTTTTAATCAGTGTGGAATTAAGACTTTCATTTATTTTTAGTTTTGTAACGGAGTAGTCTCTGATTTAACGAGTGACGGCCGGAACTGCGGAAGCTGATTGTCGCTGCGACCCTAAAATTTGAGTACGGAAACACATGCATCTTTTAAAGCCCTATCCATGATTTTTAGGCTGGAGCGCTAATAAATTGCATGACAAAAAAAGTGAAGCCTGAGGAATAGGAAGAGGAAACGAAATGAAACTTCACGGCTTGAAAGGGTATGGTTCAAATGGCTCTAAGCACTGTGGGACTTAAATAGTTAGTGCCTTCAGTAGTTAGAATCTTGTATTTAGCTGGCAGTATTGGCGCTCGCTGTATTGCAGTAGTTCGAGTAACGATGATTTTTGTGAGGTAAGTGATTCATGAAGGGCATAGGTTATTGTTAGTCAGGACTATTCTTTTGGAGGGATTATTAAAAGTCAGATTGCGTTGCGCTAAAATATTGCGTGTCAGTTTACAAATGATCAGAATAAGTAAAGAGAAAGCTGTCGGAGTACGTTCAGTTTTACTTAGCTGTTTCGGTATCAAATAACGAAGAAATTTACCAGCACAGTCATTCTTTACATTCAAAGCAGAAGTTTCATTGGTGCAGGATCATACAGAACGTTGCAGCGAGTTCATTATTTGTTCTCGGCGAAGGTATGAAAGGATACGATGTGCGGAACCGCCCGACCGCTGCGGTTGCAGGTTCGAATCCTGCCTCGGGCATGGATGTGTGTGATGCTCTTAGGTTCGTTAGGTTTAAGTAGCTCTAGGGGACTGCTGACCTCAGATGTAAAGTCCCATAGTGATCAGAGCCATTTGAACCATTTTGATACGATGTGCTCGGCATACGACACTGCGGTACACCCATGTCGTGGTTACATGTCGGTCGGAACCTTGACCAATGTGCCCATCCTCAAATTCCCATACAGTCCAAGATAGGGCCACTGTCATATCCGATTTCCCCACAAATATGTATAGCGCACGAATCGAACAGCCGGCCGATTGGAGACCAACGGTGATGCCTACTTCAGACTTTGTCAACGCTGACAATGCTGTGTCACAGAACGCTCGGCATCTGTCCCTCACAGTGGTCATTCAAAATCTGTGGCTGTTCACGGCCCTAATACACGCCACCAGGCACTCTGGTGGCCGCTTTACCTGTCACAGAGAACTGCGACTGTAATAATTTGCGTACCCGTCTACTGTGTGTACGTGTACGAGGTTGCATTTGCATACGATTACGTCTTCGGGCTGTTTCACTTTCTTTTGCCAGGTAGTGTATTTTGGTTTTTTTTTTAATTGTAGGCGCGTAATACGAGGGGCGTTCAGTAAGTAGTGCAACACATTTTTTTCTGAAACCAAGTGGGTGTTATTCAGGATTCCAGTACAACGTATTATTTTACCCACTCTTTTGGCTACAAAATCCTGTTTTTCAACATAATATGCGTTCAACGCGAAGGTCTTACGTATTCTTGCTGGGAGGGCATATATGCCCGCATGGTACCAATGTACCGACTTCCCGCGAAGTGCATTCTTCATTGGGCCAAACAAGTGGAAGTCGGAAAGTGCGAGATGAAGATGTAAGATGGATGAAGAGAAACAGTGGAATGTTGTGAGGTCGTCTCGGGTGCACAGACTTGTGTGAGGCCTTGCTTGGTCATGGAGAAGGAGAAGTTCGTTTATGAAGATGGTATCTGTTCCAGAAAGAACAGATACCATTGATGGCCGTCCAATTTGTTTAGAGTGAAATGATAATTAAATCGAAACCCTTAGCCGACAGCTGTTGTTGATATACCTCGATGGGAACAGCTGAAAATGTGTGCCCCGACCGGTACTCGAACCCGGCATCTCTTGCTTACATGGCAGACACTCAATCCATCTGAGACACCGAGTGCACAGAGGATAGTACGAGTGAAGGGAGTTCTCCCTTGCTCGCCTCCCGCAAGACCCACATTCCCAACTGTCCACAACCCACATTTGTAGTACTAATAGATATTTGCCCATTCACTCGTTACTCGCGCCAGACTAAGCTGACGAGTCTCGTAAGAGTTCGTACAAAGCGTGTGCATTCGCACAGAAGAAGGTCAATGGCCGGATGGTCTTAAACTATATGAAACTGCACGGTCATCAATGGTATCTGTTCTTTCGGGAGCAGATGCCATCTTCATATAATTAAAGGTCACCGGCCATTGACCTTCTTCTGTGCGAATACACACGCTTTGTACGAACTCTTACGGGACTCGTCAGCTTAGTCTGGCGCGAGTAACGAGTGAATGGGAAAATATCTATTAGGAGTACTACAAATGTAGGTTGTTGCCAGTTGGGAATGTGGGTCTCGCGGGAGGCATGCAAGGGATGAGTCCATTCAGTCTGTGCCCTCGGTGGCTCAGATGGATAGAGCGTCTGCCATGTAGGCAGGAGATGCCAAGTTCTACTCCCGGTCGGGCACATTTTCAGCTTTCTCCACTGATGTATATCGACAACACATGTCGGCTAAGGGTTTGGATTTAACTATCATTTCTAGTTCGTTTATATTTCTGTGGCGATGAATACGGAGAAATCGTTTCTTAAATTCCTTGCGGGTGGTAAAATACATTTCAGAGTTGATCGTTGCACCATGAGTGAGGACATCAAACAGAAAAGCCCCTTCAGAGTCCCAGAAAGACGTCGCCATGAATATACCGGCTGAGTGTCCGGCTTTGACCTTTTCTTCGGAGGAGATGTGGTGTGGCGCCACTCCATTGTTTGGCGTTCTGTTTTCGGTTCGAAGGTATGAATCCATGTTTCGTCTGTTACGATTAGGCAAACAACTGTCCAGTCGTAATTCGCAAGCAGTGCCGCACAGAGGATCCTTCGTTGCTGTGTACGGTCTTCTGTTAGATGGGGAGAAACCCAGCAGGCACAAAGCTTTGAGTCCCAAATGATTGACTAGTGTGTCGGCACTATCAACAGAGATGTCCAGTTGAGCACTGAGGTGTTCGTGATCCGTCTAACACTTTGAATGGAAGAGTCCGCACGTTCCAACACTGCAGGAGTCACAGCTGTGTGCGCTCGGCCGGAACACGGGAAGTCGGACAGGTATGCGCGACCTTGTTGCGATGATGACAAACCCCCCGTCCAACGACTCGCCGTGCTTTTGTTGGTTGCCAGGTCTCCGTAGATGTTAGAAGGCTGCGTGTAACGCCGTAACCCGATAGGTTAGGAAAGGAACTACATGAAACTATAGGCGCTAAAGTGGGAATATTCCGCAATGGAACACAAAAAATTCCGCATTTTTTTCAGTCGAAATTGGGCGAAAAAAATATGTTTTGCATTATTTATTGAGCGTAGTACGGGTTCACTCGAAGTTAACTTCTAAATTTTTACATTACGCTGGGCAACCAAAGAATGAAGCATTTTGAAATAAATTCAATCTTACATCTACATATCTACATCTACATGTATACTCCGCTACCCACCAAGCGGTGTGTGGCAGAAGCTACAATTCGCACCAAAGTCATATTTCCCCCCCTCTGTTCCGTTCGTGGATCGCGAGAGGGAAAAATGACTCTCTGAACGCCTCAGTACGAGCTCTAATTTCCCTTATCTTTGAATGGTGATCATTGCGCGATTTGAAAGTTGGTGGTAATCCTCGGCGAAGATCGGATTTCGGAATTTAGTGAGCAGCCCCTTCCGTTTAGCGCGTCGACTATCTGCAAGTGTATCCCACTTCAAACTTTCTATGAGATTTGTAGCGCTCTCACGATGGGTAAATGTACCAGTCAGGAATCTTGCCGCTCTTCTTTGGACCTTCTCAATCTCTTGAATTAGACCCAACTGGTAAGAGTCCCATACAGACGAACAGTACTCTAAGACCGGACGAACTAACGTAATGTAATCAATTTCCTTTGTTGAAGGACTGCATCGCTTCAGGATTCTACCAATAAACCGCAATGTAGAGTTCGCCTTGCCCGTTACTTGTGTAATCTGATCATTCCATTTGAGATGATTTCGAATAGTCACACCCAGATACTTGAAGGATGCTTCCAAAGACTGGGTATTTATTTTGTACTGGTACGTGAATGGGGATTTTCGTCTTGTTATACGCACTAGGTTACACTTACTTATACTTACAGTATAAAACGAACAGGTACAACGTCCCGTTGATGACATGATCAAAGACAGAGCATGAGATCAGATTGGGGAATGATGGGAAGGAAACCGATTGAGCCCTCCCAAACGAACAGTCTCGGCATTTGTCTTAATCGAAGTAGGGGAATCACGGGAAATCTCTGTCTGAATGGCCAAACTCGTACTTGAGCCACCGTCCTCCCGAAGGCAAGTCTAGCGTCTTAGCACTGGACCACCTCGTTCCACGCACCACGCAGGCGACCATATTGATGGTTACGCAGGACTTGCAACGGTGGGAGCATGAAGATGGCAAACACGGCGAGAGTCTTAGAAAGCTGGAGAACGTCTGCTGAATCCGCCGGTATTCCGCTGTAGAAGGACATGCTGACTGTAGAGTTCTCGGTCTCTTACGTAGTCCAGTGGTCGAGCTGTTCGTCTAACTCACGCTGCTCTCCTTCAGCGTTTTTATTTCAAGTCTTCTTATTCGGACTCTGCTCTGCTACCTTCAAGCGGAACTACTTTGACGGCTGCTCTGTAAGAACACTCCAGAGTCGAGGCCGCAGCGTTGCGACAAAAAAAAAAAAATTTATCCGAAAATGACGCGCTACCAAAGTCCTAGAACTCTTAGTAAGATTGTACAGCTTTCCTGGGAGGCCAGAAAGAGCTCTGTAATTCTTCATCTGAGTAGGCTGCAGTGAAGGCTACACAGAAGGCTCGGCAGGATTCAAGTAGTAGAGCTGCACGAGAGCGTTCCAGTCTACAAGCTGTCAAGTAAAAATACGTTAATCAGTAAGATAATCGTCCCTAGCTGACGGAATACGGCTGATAATGCCTCGAACGCATTGCGCTCATAAATATGTTAAATCTAACCGAAAGAAAACAAGTATTACAGGATACAGAACTAGAATGTCGAACCTGGAGCAAATCAGTGTTGTAGTAACGAACGTGTTGCCTACATTTTTCGTCATCGGTAAGATAACGTCGAGCGGGACGATAGCAACATAGTCTTAGAACAGTGTCTAATAACGTGGCGGTGAGACGCTGTTCTCATTATACCGCGAATTTGGTTTCAAATTCCTGTCTGACTACACTCAACGTTGCTGCGAATGTCTAAATGAATGCGGAACTTCTGAAATGGTTTATTTGACAGTTTAATAACGACCTTATGGCTCGAAGACGTGTCGAAATTGTACGTATTCTTCATTTACAGTGCATTTCGCAGAGTATTATATGTGACCTTACGGCAGGTTGTTCTTCCTTCCTTCGGCTCAGTGAAGAATGCAACTGATGAACGGAGGATGCCGCAGGACACTTGGACTTTTCCAGTATTTCATTAGCCTTAGAACACTGTGTGGTGAGAAATGTTACGGTGCTACCAATCCATCATGAAGCTTACTACTCCACATTTTATTCAAAGAAAGTCGTAATTTATAGGTTACGTATTCGTTAATTACAATTATTAAATACCTAATGGTACGTTACACACGAAATTAAGTACAAAATGTCTTGTTTTATACTCTACTGCAATAGTAAATTTTACGGGGGTTTAGTAATCTAGAGTTAAGAGGCTGAAATATCGAAATAAATATTCTGTATATCTGATGTTCCGCCTCCTGGATAATCTGAAGGGACGTCAGATGTCGGTGAGATCTGCGTAAAATATTTGTCATTCACTACTCGTTGGGCCAGGTATCCGTCTTCAACGGCAAATTGGGCCACCGATTACGATCAATAATTGTTAGGAACATAGGTTACATATCAGAGCAAATCACTGCCGTCAAATAACTATTATGTCGAAGTGAAGGTTAACCGCACATTTTGGAAGTCCTTACAACGAATTGCCTAGCAGAGGCTGTACTTGAAAGTCTCTTTCAAGGTCCACCGCGTGTCCAAGAAGCGTGCGAGCGGCAGATGATAGCTTTTAGTGTAGACACTTGCGCTTAATTCGAAGACCTGTGTGACAAGGACGCCTTTGATAGTTAGTAGTAATCCCTTTACCTGAATGTGAGTACGACCTTCCTTTATGTGGGTAATCGCCCTTAAGCTGCCGGAATTGTTTCCTCATGTAAGGTCCGTTCAGTGGTGCAGTCTTCACCCTTAAATATTACTTATCGACTATCAGCTCAACAAGCGTATCTGAAGTAAACAGACGGTATGCGATCGAATCAAAGCTGCAACTCGCTCTGTTTGGTAATAGAGAACGATGTACTATAGCAAATTTGGTGCAGATTTTTTTATAGGTTGCTTGTGAGGCCCTGGCTGTTTTTTTAATTTGACGTAATAATAGAAATACAGTATTTTATTTTCAAACAAGTTTTTTTGGATTTTTTAGGCGAGCATCGGAACTTTACAGTTATACCCACTAACGATGAGACAGTACCGGTTGCTCAGTATTTTTTTCTGAGAACGTCTTTAAGATTTTGCTTTAAGGGAATTTGGGATATATAGCGAAATTCTACGCATCTCCATGCGACTGTATGCGAACTTTAAAATACGGGTGTTGACGAGCAGTAGTTAACTCATTTACGCTGTCATTCCGGCCATTAGGCAAATACAGTTATATGTAGCAGGAAAAATGACGCAGGACATACAAGATACCATTTACGTTATGCAATGGCAGTGCAAGTGTGCATGGCTCTACTCAGTACTGGGACACTTTGAAACCTATGGAGACGAGCTACTTTACTCGGCAGCAAGGGATAATCCTTCGCAAAGAATGTAGCACATCGTCTTACGCATTTGGTTGCTGTAAAGTATTTGTTGAGCAGATAAAAAGCGACGGCCAACGTTACACCAGTCAGGACGACGGAAAGAAATGACTTTAACGAGATTAGAAATAAGGCACATTCATCTGATACATGGCCACCTCCAGCGACGGGAGGTGTTAATTGTGGTGTTTCAGTTACTGAGCTTCATATTTTGAGTGACTGCGATTTTTTCAGTGACAAGAAGGTAGTAGTATGTCAACGGAACGGCTTGGTTCTGTTTTATAAAAAATGTTCAAATGTGTGTGAAATCTTATGGGACTTAACTGCTAAGGTCATCAGTCCCTAAGCTTACACACTACTTAACCTAAATTATCCTAAGGACAAACACACACACCCATGCCCGAGGGAGGACTCGAACCTCCGCCGGGACCAGCCGCACTGTCCATGACTGCAGCGCCTTATACCGTTCGGCTAATCCCGTGCAGCCCTGTTTTATATTATAGTGGGATACTTGTGGAACGTGTTTGAGAATTTGTGCGCTGTCTGGCTTCCTGCTCGAACGACTGGGTGGTGTGAATTAATGTGCGAGGGTAGGCGGTTCAGGCAGTTTTAGTCTGGAGTCAACCGGTCGCCTTTAAATGAATCACTGTTTTGTGATTATGACTATAGAAAGATACCTTTTAAAATTGAGGAATTCGCATATTATTAACTAACCTACTTTAATGTCTGCTTATTGATAGAAATAACTTTTATCTTGCTTGTTTGTACTGTTTTTTCTGGGAACGTTTTTACTTCTCTTTGTCATTATCGTCTCAACTGAAACTGATAGAATCAATAGTGCCAATGACCACATCGCTGTGCATCCCAAGTACAAAACATGATCATCATTCTTCTGCTAACCGCCCCCCATAACCGGTGGCAGCTGCGGGGAAAAATACATGCGAACGCCACAGGAACGAACGATGACTGCACAGTTGAACCGGTTATTTCTAAATGGCCATTTCAACTCTAACATTGTAGTTTGTGGTTCTCCAGATGTAGATGAACGATGCTATACGAAAGACGTCCCGGCAGTTGATGCTAACACAGGACGTCAACAATATTTTTTCATTAGTTTCTGAAAGTGCCCATCTCTGGCAAGTGGTAGGTTTGCAATGATTCGGAGTTGTAAATTCTCACAAGGGCAACAAATTTACAGTCAAGATTTGAACAGATGGTGCTTGTATTTCTGCAAGAAGGATGCGTTCTCCATGGCAACTCGAGGAAGTAAGACGGAAAATCAATAGAAGGTAGCGTTCAGTCCTGCCAACTGTTCAGAAACCAGATACAACTGGAATGTCAAAGTACGAAAAGATTGATATTTTATACATTGACTAGGTTTTTTACACTTTGCCGGATTGTCTTCTACATTTACATCTACATCTACATTTATACTCCGCAAGCCACCCAACGGTGTATGGCGGAGGGCACTTCACGTGCCACTGTCATTACCTCCCTTTCCTGTTCCAGTCGCGTATGGTTCGCGGGAAGAACGACTGCCTGAAAGCCTCCGTGCGCCCTCGAATCTCTCTAATTTTACATTCGTGATCTCCTCGGGAGGTATAAATAGGAGGAAGCAATATATTCGATACCTCATCCAGAAACGCACCCTCTCGAAACCTGGCGAGCAAGCTACACCGCGATGCAGAGCGCCTCTCTTGCAGAGTCTGCCACTTGAGTTTGCTAAACATCTCCGTAACGCTATCACCGTTACCAAATAACCCTGTGACGAAACGCGCCGCTCTTCTTTGGATCTTCTCTATCTCCTCTGTCAACCCGATCTGGTATGGATCCCACACTGATGAGCAATACTCAAGTATAGGTCGAACGAGTGTTTTGTAAGCCACCTCCTTTGTTGATGGACTACATTTTCTAAGGACTCTGCCAATGAATCTCAACCTGGTACCCGCCTTACGAACAATTGATTTTATATGATCATTCCACTTCAAATCGTTCCACACGCATGCTCCCAGATATTTCACAGAAGTAACTGCTACCAGTGTTTGTTCCGCTATCATATAATCATACAATAAAGGATCCTTCTTTCTATGTATTCACAATACATTACATTTGTCTATGTTAAGGGTCAGTTGCCACTCCCTGCACCAAGTGCCTATCCGCTGCAGATCTTCCTGCATTTCGCTACAATTATCTAATGCTGCAACTTCTCTGTATGCTACAGCATCATCCGCGAAAAGCCGCATGGAACTTCCGACACTATCTAGTAGGTCATTTATATATATTGTGAAAAGCAATGGTCCCATAACACTCCCCTGTGGCACGCCAGATGTTACTTTAACGGCTGTAGACGTTTCTCGATTGATAACAACATGCTGTGTTCTGTTTGCTAAAATCTCTTCAATCCAGCCACACAGCTGGTCTGATATTACGTAGGCTCTTACTTTGTTTGTCAGGTGACAGTGCGGAACTGTATCGAACGCCTTCCGGAAGTCAAGGAAAATAGCATCTACCTGGGAGCCTGTATCTAATATTTTCTGGGTCTCATGAACAAATAAAGCGAGTTGGGTCTCACACGATCGCTGTTTCCGGAATCCATGTTGATTCGTACAGAGTAGATTCTGGGTTTCCAAAAACGACATGATACTCAAGCAAGAAACATGTTCTAAAATTCTGTGGTGTCACCGCCAGACACCACACTTGCTAGGTGGTAGCTTAAATCGGCCGCGGTCCATTTAGTACATGTCGGACCCGCGTGTCGCCACTGTGATCGCAGACCTAGCGCCACCACAAGGCAGGTCTCGAGATACGGACGAGCACTCGCCCCAGTTGTACGACGCCATTGCTAGCGACAATACGGATGAAGCCTTCCTCTCATTTGCCGAGAGACAGAATAGCCTTCTGCTAAGTCCATGGCTACGACCTAGCAAGGCGCCATTAGCCTTACATAGTTTGAGAGTTATAGTATAAATGTCTCCAGAAGAACGCTGTAGTCATCAACTAATAAAGTTAAGTATAAAGCAGCTACGTACTTTTCTTGCTACCATTCAATAGTTATCCTGTTCCAGAATTCACGCCCGTCTGCGTTAGATAGCGTGCCTATCGGCCCCCTCAAAATAACACTGTGTCGGCACTTCTGTCGACACATCAAATTCTACAACAGATCGACGTCAGAGATATAGGTCTATAGTTTTGCGCATCTGCTCGACAACCCTTCTTGAAGACTGGGACTACCTGTGCTCTTTTCCAATCATTTGGGACCTTCCGTTCCTCTAGAGACTTGCGGTACACGGCTGTTAGAAGGGGGGCAAGTTCTTTCGCGTACTCTGTGTAGAAACGAATTGGTATCCCGTCAGGTCCAGTGAACTTTCCTCTGTTGAGTGATTCCAGTTGCTTTTCTATTCCTTGGACACTTATTTCGATGTCAGCCATTTTTTCGTTTGTGCGACGATTTAGAGAAGGAACTGCAGTGCGGTCTTCCTCCGTGAAACAGCTTTGGAAAAAGGTGTTTAATATTTCAGCTTTACGCGTGTCATCCTCTGTTTCAATGCCATCATCATCCTGGAGTGTTTGGATATGCTATTTCGAGCCACTTACTGATTTAACGTAAGACCAGAACTTCCTAGGATTTTCTGTCAAGTCGGTACATAGAATTTTACTTTCGAATTCACTGAACGCTTCACGCATAGCCCTCCTTACGCTAACTTTGACATCGTTCAGGTTCTGTTTGTCTGAGAGGTTTTGGCTGTGTTTAAACTTGGAGTGAAGCTCTCTTTGCTTTCGCAGTAGTTTCCTAACTTTGTTGTTGAACCACGGTGGGTTTTCCCCGTCCCTCACAGTTTTACTCGGCACGTACCTGTCTAAAACGCATTTTACAATTGCCTTAAACTTTTTCCATAAACACTCAACATTGTCAGTGTCGGAACAGAAATTTTCGTTTTGATCTGTTAGGTAGTCTGAAATCTGCCTTCTATTACTCTTGCTAAACAGATGAACCTTCCCCCCTTTTTTTGTATTCCTATTAACTTCCATATTCAGGGATGCTGCAACGGCCTTATGATCACTGATTCCCTGTTCTACACTTACAGAGTCGAAAAGTTCGGGTCTGTGTTATCAGTAGGTCCAAGATGTTATCTCCAAGAGTCGGTTCTCTGTTTAATTGCTCGAGGTAATTTTCGGATAGTGCACTCAGTATAATGTCACTCGATGCTCTGTCCCTACCACCCGTCCTAAACATCTGAGTGTCCCAGTCTATATCTGGTAAATTGAAATCTCCACCTAAGACTATAATATGTTGAGAAAATTTATGTGCAATGTATTCCAAATTTTCTCTCAGTTGTTCTGCCACTAATGCTGCTGAGTTGGGAGGTCGGTAAAAGGAGCCAATTGTTAACCTAGCTCGGTTGTTGAGTGTAACCTCCACCCATAATATTTCACAGGAACTATCCACTTCTACTACACTACAGGATAAACTACTACTAACAGCGACAAACACGCCACCACAGGTTGCATGCAATCTATCCTTTCTAAACACCGTCTGTGCCTTTGTAAAAATTTCGGCTGAATTTATCTCTGGCTTCAGCCAGCTTTCTGTACCTATAACGATTTCAGCTTCGGTGCTTTCTATCAGCGCTTGAAGTTCCGGTACTTTACCAACGCAGCTTCGACAGTTTACAATTACAATACCGATTGCTGCTTGGTCCCCGCATGTCCTGACTTTACCCCGCACCCTTTGAGGCTGTTGCCCTTTCTGTACTTGCCCGAGGCCATCTAACACAAAAAACCGCCCAGTCCACGCCACACAACCCCTGCTACCCGTGTAGCCGCTTGCTGCGTGTAGTGGACTCCTGACCTGTCCAGTGGAACCCGAAACCCCACCACCCTATGGCGCAAGTCGAGGAATCTGCAGCCCACACGGTCGCAGAACCGTCTCAGCCTCTGATTCAGACCCTCCACTCGGCTCTGTACCAAAGGTCCGCAGTCAGTCCTGTCGACGATGCTGCAGATGGTGAGCTCTACTTTCATCCCGCTAGCGAGACTGGCAGTCTTCACCAAATCAGATAGCCGCCGGAAGCCAGAGAGGATTTCCTCCGATCCATAGCGACACACATCATTGGTGCCGACATGAGCGACCACCTGCAGATGGGTGCACCCTGTACCCTTCATGGCATCTGGAATGACTCCCCCCGGTATGCACACGGAGTGCACATTGGTTTTCTTCCCCTCTCTTGCTGCCATATCCCTAAGGGGCCCCATTACGCGCCTGACGTTGGAGCTCCCAACTACCAGTAAGCCCACCCTCTGTGACTGCCCGGATCTTGCAGATTGAGGGGCAACCTCTGGAACAGGACAAGCAGCCATCTCCGGCCGAACATCAGTATCAGCTGGAGACAGAGCCTGAAACCGGTTCGTCAGACAAACTGGAGAGGCCTTCCGTTCAGCCCTCCGGAATGTCTTTCGCCCCCTGCCACACCTCGAGAAGACCTCCCACTCTACCACAGGTGAGGGATCAGCCTCAATGTGGGCAGTATCCCGGGCAGCCAAAGTCGTAGTCCGATCGGGGGATGCGTGGGACGAGCTGGCCGTCCCCGACAAACCCCCATCCGGACCCCCACAGTGATGCCCATTGGCAACAGCCTTAAGCTGTGTGACCGAAGCCAACACTGCCTGAAGCTGGGAGCGAAGGGATGCCAACTCAGCCTGCATCCGAACACAGCAGTTGCAGTCCCTATCCATGCTAAAAACTGTTGTGCAAAGAACGTCTGAATTAATCTACAGAGAGCATAAACAAATCGACACAAAATTTAAAAGGTTATTAAAATACAAGATTGCCTAGTGAATGCAGTAATGCTGCTACCTGCGCACTGCTGACACACTGCTTGGCGGCGGAAGGAGACTACGCGATTTTACTCTATTCAGGTACTAAAACGCGATGCTACAACTCTCAAATTCTATAATAGGCCCGAAATTTATGAATTTAAACAATGCAAGTACCAAAAAGACGCAAAGAAATTAAGAATTAAACTATGTAACAAATGAGTGAGCTAGGAGTATACGACTCTCTGCTGGCAGCTGCTTATCCAACGGCGGCAGGGAGCACTTCTGGAGAAGTATATAATAGCCTAATCCCTTCATTTTCTTACCGTCACCACTGTTTGCGGTGGCGTTCGGGTCTTTGTTTAATGGTTGCGATGACAGCGTATTGTTGTACGACGTTCAACTATCACACCACAAATGTCGCCATAATATTTCTCCAGGGTATAGCATCTGGGTGAGGGATATCACCATAATAGTTCTTCAGTATATAGTATCCGGAAGTGAAACATGGACGATAAATAGTTTGGACAAGAAGAGAATAGAAGCTTTCGAAATGTGGTGCTACAGAAGAATGCTGAAGATTAGATGGGTAGATCACATAACTAATGAGGAAGTATTGAATAGGATTGGGGAGAAGAGAAGTTTGTGGCACAACTAGACCAGAAGAAGGGATCGGTTGGTAGGACATGTTCTGAGGCATCAATGGATCACCAATTTAGTATTAGTATTGGAGGGCAGCGTGGAGGGTAAAAATCGTAGAGGGAGACCAAGAGATGAATACACTAAGCAGATTCAGAAGGATGTAGGTTGCAGTAGGTACTGGGAGATGAAAAAGCTTGCACAGGATAGAGTAGCATGGAGAGCTGCATCAAACCAGTCTCAGGACTGAAGACCACAACAACAACAACATATAGTATCCGGCTGAAGTTCCCCTCATCCTTTCCCGTTGTTCTTGTATCACTATGCTGGAAGGGAGTGTAGTGCCAAGACAGGAATCACACTGTACTGACATGTAACAACGTTTCTGCGACGAATTATCTCAAGTAAGAGCCAATGCTGCTAAAAACTGTGTTTTCCTAACTGAAAATAGTTACCAAAAGGGGGGTGGGGGGGTCCACCGCGGGCCGAACCGCACAATAACCCTGGGTTCGGTGTGGGGCGGTGGAGTGGTGAAGTGGACTGCCGTAGTCGTCGTGGGTTTGCGGACCACTGCGGCTGCGGCGGGGACGGAGCCTCTCCGTCGTTTCTAGATCCCCGGCTAACATAGCATAACGTGCTATAATGTACACGTATTTGGTAATTTATTCTTTGATCTAGGATCTTTGGCTTGTGATTTCTCTGATCAACTGTTGGGTGTTAGCCTACCGGCTCATGCTGTGCATGACCGATGGTGCTGTGTACTTACTGCTCTTACATAATTTCATGTTTTCAACGTTGTTTCTGTTTGGTTAAGCCTGAATTACGGCTTTAAGTATCAACTTTCTTATGCTTTCAAGTCAGCAATGGCGTATACCTTTTTTATTTCAATGGCATGTATGCAATGTGGAACTGTCACAGTAGATACTATTCGTAAGTACACTTAATTGTTTCCGACTAATAATTCTCGTTAAACAGTGATTTGTGTTGAGATTCACAGTTTTCATTTTTTTCCATTTTTGTGCTAGCACTGTGTAGATGGATCCATGATCGAAACCGGTTGTGAATAAATGCATTGTAAGACAGCATAGTGTGTATGGTACACTTCTCCAAGCATATCGAAGCTATTGATAGTTGCCTGAAAAAAAAATTGTTGTTGCCCAACACTAGCGCTTGCGAGAATGTTTAAAGTGCATCTGAAAACAACATTAAACACATTGCACAACATGTTGTGTTTGCGTAAAATATTTTAACTCTGCATGGGCTCCTTCGAGGGTACTCTCCGACAGTGCAACAAAGATATAAACATGGAATATGCGCACTTTGTTGTGTGTCGTTTGGTAGCGTGAAGTGCGGCATAAGGGTGCATTGGCTGCGGGACCATCGACCGGTTGGTTACCTGGACCTTCACTTCTGGGCCACTCTGCGGTTCTCCTCTGACAGTTTCTTTCTTAATGAACCGTCGAAAGAAGTCAGTGGTTTGTGGTCAATGCCAGCAGACCAGCCTGCTATTGGACTTATTACCTCTCGCGGTGGCGCAGGCACTCGAAACGCTTTCGGGAGGAGTGGCCTTCGAATACCAGTCCGGCTGTCCAGATTTACGTTTTCCTTGGTTTGCAATACATCACTCTATACAAAATGTCAGGATGGTTACTAAAAAAGTTATCTTTCCTTTACTCAATCATCTTATTAGTTCCGCTCTTAAGACGGTTTCATGGACTACGGCCTCTAGGAGTCTCTGCCTGCTGAAAAAGTAGAATTTATGACCGTCTACTGGTTCATTTTTAGCGGTGAGAAACCTTGTATCATGCGTACATGAACGGTGATTTATTTTCAAAGAATATTCTTAAGAATTAATTTTATTTACTAGCGATTCATCAAGGACATTAACACATTTAATCACACTATGTAAGTGTACAGACACCAGATGGCAGTTATAAGAGTCGAGGGGCATGAAAGGGAAGCAGCGGTTGGCAAGGGAGTGAGACAGGGTTGTAGCCTCTCCCCGATGTTATTCAATCTGTATATTGAGCAAGCAGTAAATGAAACTAAAGAAAAATTCGGAGTAGGTATTAAAGTCCATGGGGAAGAAATAAAAACTTTGAGGTTTGCCGATGACATTGTAATTCTGTCAGAGACGGCAAAGGACTTGGAAGAGCAGTTCAACGGAATGGACAGTGTCTTGAAAGGAGGATATAAGATGAACATCAACAAAAGCAAAACGAGGATAATGGAATGTAGTCGAATTAAGTCGGGTTATGCTGAGGGAATTAGATTAGGAAATGAGACACTTAAAGTAGTAAAGGAGTTTTGCTATTTGGGGAGCAAAATACCTGATGATGGTAGAAGTAGAGAGGATATAAAATGTAGACTGGCAGTGGCAAGTAAAGCGTTTCTGAAGAAGAGAAATTTGTTAACATCGAGTATAGATTCAAGTGTCAGGAAGTCGTTTCTGAAAGTATTTGTATGGACTGTAGCCATGTATGGAAGTGGAACATGGACGATAACTAGTTTGGACAAGAAGAGAATAGAAGCTTTCGAAATGTGGTGCTACAGAAGAATGCTGAAGATTAGATGGGTAGATCACATAACTAATGAGGAGGTATTGAATAGAATTGGGGAGAAGAGGAGTTTGTGGCACAACTTGACAAGAAGAAGGGACCGGTTGGTTGGACATGTTCTGAGGGATCAAGGGATCACAAATTTAGCATTGGAGGACAGCGTGGAGGGTAAAAATCGTATAGGGAAACCAAGAGATGAATACACTAAGCAGATTCAGAAGGATGTAGGTTGCAGTAAGTAATGGGAGATGAAGAAGCTTGCACAGGATAGAGTAGCATGGAGAGCTGCATAGTCTCAGGACTGAAGACAACAACATGTAAGCATGGCAGTAGTTGCCAGGGAGTAACTGATGAAATAATAACCAAATCCCTTTTAACAAATGGGAATTTTATTCACTTTAATAGTGCCTAAAAGCATTTTTTTAAGAAACAGATTTACAATTATAATCAGAAAGCACCCTCTAAATATCAAAGTTACAATTTATTCAGAGGCAGAAAGAAACAAGTTTTCACTGTATGAGCTTTCGGTGGTGGTGGTTGTTGGGATGTTTAAGGGGGACTAAACAGCGAATGAGCTTTCGGGCAGAGAACCTTGCCGCTCCCTTTTGATACGGTCGAAGTTACGACCGCTCACAACAGGCTCTGAAAGACTACACTGGTGCAAATCTGCAACACACCAGATAACTTTAAACTAAGAGTTTTAACAATTTACACAAGCACACAAACTATGAACCCCCAGTAGAAGGGATGGAAATGGTACAAAACACTAACAATTAAAATATAAACTTTGCCACCGAAGGTGCAACTTGATTTTAATTTCTAAGAAAAGTCTTACGGTGAAAGGGTGGCAACTTTATATGCTAAAATGATTATTTAAATAAAATCCCATGAAATGCAATCTTATATAAAATTCTACAAGGTTGGCCAAACAATAGTTAAGATGCTCTACAGTACACAGATTCCGTCTCTCAAGATCATAGGCAATAATATCAAAGTTTCCAAAGATCAAAACATATTTCAGGCATTAGGCCGTTACACTCCAAGCAATAAATTCGTTAACACATCAAATCCGACAAACATGACAGAGGCAGCTACTAACGTACGGTAGATTGATAGGGAGATTACCGAACAACCTGAACCGCAGGTTGCTCTAACCCGCCCGTACTCAACAAGGGCAAAACGGACCACCCAATTTATAAACACCCACCTTCCCGTGGGTGGGAAAACGGGGAAGAATGGTGGGACGACCCCAAAGCAAAACAGCTGGTGACCTCACCAAGAAAACAAGTGAAATTTAACAAGAGTAAATCAAACAACATATCACCAATCACTTAACTTCTAATAAACTGCGATTTCTCGAGAAGACCTGGCGCAGCACCCCCAAATCGCTCTCCCGAACTGTCCGCTGCCAGCCGCTTCAACGGATGCAGGACAGCGCGCCGATCTCCCGTCTCACGGCGTCGCAGCTCGCACCGGCCAGACTGATGTCGTGGGTTGACTCCTGTTGCTCTCTGTCGACCGCGAAGTCACTACCCGTCTCTATACGCCGCAGCCCACTGGACTCATATGGCGACTTCACATGCGCCGACGCTCAAAACGGACCGACCAACCGATCGATCCAACCACCAATGGCCGTTGCCTGAGCAAACTCGAGCAGACTGGCGGCCTAACGTGCAGACTCAGATGCAGGAACTAAGCCCCGACCGGGCGACCACTCGCTGAGTTCCCTTACTGGCGGAGTGGAAAGACTCTCATTTTGCCGGCTTTAAACGTTGATCCGAACGACAGACATACTAGCACTCCGAAGGACAGACAGACACTAACTGCCTAACAAATGTGGACGAGAAACAGACTAGCAAGCTGGGGACGAGAGACTGACCCAGGCTGACCGACTTGTGAGCTCATAGCACCCCTTAAATGCACGTGAACAGGCAACCTTTCCCCTTTCCCATTAGAGGGAGACACCAAAGCTGCGATTGCCACAGCGGCGCCACCGCCAGAAACGGAGGGCGACTGCTTCACACTACGCGCTGCGGCGCGCTCTTCAAAACAACAATTTTTACCACGGCTTAGTACAGGTTTGTGAAATATAAGTAATCTAGTTTCCACCTGAGCATTAAAATACATACGAGACGTGATAAAAAAGTAACAGTTTTTTTTTTTAATTTCGTTTGCTTTGTACATCAGATGTTCAATTTTTAATCTTGTTGGTACACGTATTCCTGACGTACGTTTGCATTATCAGCTGTTTTCCGTAATTAGTTAATTTTTTGATTTCGGCTTCTCTTAACTCTGTGACTGGCGCTCCTGACCACGATGGAGGCATCTCCGACGAACCGGAGACGAAACGGCTTAATCTGCAGTTGAACTACAGGTCTATCTCACAAAAAGTCCTCATAGCTTGGATTGCAGGAGGATCTGTAGATCACCTGCAGATTCGGCCCTTTCGTGAGCTCAGGATCGTCGTCGATGCCTTCATCGTGGTCAGGAGCGCCAGTCACAAAGAGAAGCCGAAATCAAACAACAAATCTTGGGTATCTGAAGCCAGGAACAAGTCGTGAAGAGATTTAGTTTATTGTTGACAGTCGAAAATTTAGTAGATATTTTCGAGTGCTCGGCGAATCTTTAATTTCGAAAGATGTAGACCAAAGGTTTTGCATTAAATTTTGCTTGAAAAATGCAGTGCAGCTCCGCATTCTAAATGTGGATTTTGGCAAATCCACTATGACTACGACAAGAGTTTACGAGTGGTATAAATTTTTCAAAGAAAGTCCCGAAGACGTTGAAGACGCCGCCGCCCTGGACGCTCTAACGCATCAGTTACCGACGACAATGTGGAAGAAGCAAAGAAAGTGGTGCTGGCGAACCGCCTAATCACCATCAGAGAGGTTGCTGATGATGTCAAGATATCCTTTGGCTCATGCGAGTCAATGTTTTTGGATGTTGAAACGTCCCCTTAGAAAAGTTAATGAAATGACTATGCTGATAAACCCCTTACATTATTTGCTTTTCAAACGGCTGAGCAAAACTGAACGTACTCAGACATTACTCTCTTTACTTATTCTGATAAACACTAAACTGACATACAATATTTTTAGCGCAACGCAATCTGACTTTCAAAAATCCCTACAAAAGAATGGCCCTGACTATCAATAACCTATACTTTCATGAATCACTTACCTCACAAAAATCTTCGTTACTCGAACTACTGCAGTACAGCGAGAGCCACTACTGCCAGCTAAATAAAAGACTCAAATTACTGAAGTCACTAACTACTGATAGGCATAGTTAGCAAATGAAAGATTTTGATAAAGAACAAACATTGTATTTACCTTATTAGTGTTCGAAAGTCATAATATATATATCAGCTCATGACATCCAAATTTACTGTCTCTGATGGACACACGTCCAGATCATCCGCTCTCAAAACTCCGCCATCTCTCTCCCCACATCCACCACTGCTGGCGGCTCACCTCCATCTGCGCAACGCTACGCGCTGTTAACACCCAGCTGCCCAACACTACAATAGCAAACAACAATGCAAACCAGCCACAGACTGCACACAGCACAGCCAGTGATTTTCATACAGAGCGCTACGTGGCGTTACCAATAAAAAAAACCAAACAGCCTACTTACAATGTTTTGAGCACGTGGCGCGTAGCAAATGGCTCTAAGCACTCTGGGACTTAGCATCTGAGGTCATCAGTCCCTGAGACTTAGAACTACTTAAAGCTAACCAACCTAAGGAAATCACACACATCCATGCCTGTGGCAGGATTCGAACCTGCGACGGTAGCAGCAGCGCGGTTCCGGACTGAAGCGTCTAGAACCGCTCGGCCACAGCGGCCGGCTAGCGCGTAGCAGGAAAGATTGTTCATAAGTTGTTGAATTTCGATCAAAAATGACATCTCTGAGGAATTGCTGAATGACGTCGACAATGATCTGGAACTTGAAAAGAAGTTTACAACAGGTGAGGAAACATGGGCATAAGGGTACGGCGTCGAATCCAAGGCCCAATCGTCTAAATCAAAACTGCCTGAAGACAAAAAAATTCGACAGCTTCAATCACATATGAAGGCTTTCAATCACATATGGAGGTTCTTCTCCTTCTTTTCTTCGGTTACAGTGGGGTAATGCATCATGAGTTCTTGCCTCATGGTCGCACAATCAGTAAGGAATACTACGTGGAAACTGTGCACCGTTTGTGTGAAGCAATCCGAAGGAAACGGCCAGAATTGCGGTAAAACCCCTTGTGGAAATTGCATCACGCTAAAGCTCCCGCTCACACGTCGATTCTTGTTGCTGATTTTTTGGCAAGAAACAAAACCGTTACGTTGCGTCAGCCTCGGTATTCACTGGGCATGGCCCCCTGCGACTTCTTTCTATTCTCGAGACAGAAATGAACCACGAAAGGACGACGATTTGCACCCATTGATGAGATAAAAATAGAATCGCTAAACAAACTGAACAATATAACGAAAAGTGAGTTCCAGAAGAGCTTAGAAGATTGGAAAAAGTGGTGGTACAACTGTGTTATAACTGAGGGCGATTACAGTGAAGGGGACAAAGTTGATGTTGATGAATAAATAACGCTTCTTCAAGAAAAACTAAAGTTTTCGTTACTTTTTGATCACCCTTCGTACGTAGCAGTAATTATCACAAACATCAGTTTGTAGTGTACGGTGAGCGTAATGGAAACACAATTTCGGCTGTCCTCTTCTAAAGTAGACAACGATACCTATCATAACGGTATAAAAAGACAATCGGTGGTAAAATGGATATCACCTTTGTTACTGTTTGGGAGACTACTTTGGTTGTCGTAGATAGAGAGCCGAAAGATTCATCGTTTGGCTTTGAAGCTCTGAAGTAGTGTTTTGTGAAGCCCAAAACTATAATCCGTGACTTTTTAAAATCATGAATCGGGTTTTTCCTACATTTCCCCAGCAGATGAGCAAACAGATGGCGAGAGATACTACGAAAGTAACTACGCGGGTGACAACCTATGTAATAATGTTAAAGTCCTAAAGAACCCAACATTCTAGAAAAAAGGACTGAATCAAAGTACCCATTGACGATGGCATAAAGGTGCTGAAACACGTTTGTGAATGAAATATCCGAGCGGTCTAAGGCGCTACAGTCATGGACTGTGCTGCTGGTCCCGGCGGAGGTTCGAGTCCTCCCTCGGGCATGGGTGTATTTGTCCTTAGGATAATATAGGTGAAGTAGTGTGTAAGCTTAGGGACTGATGATCTTAGCAGTTAGTCCCATACGATTTTCCACACATTTGAGCATTTGAGCAATGAAATATCTTTTGCATAATAGGCGCACCTGAATTCTCTTAAGGCGCCGAGAAGAGTGCTCCTTGTGCAGAAACTTCACCATTCGTTTTTAACATGCACTAATCAACATCCACAAGCAAGGTTTGCGAGAAATCAATTTGCTCTGCACGTTCCCGTGATCCAGACGGATACAGATTCTTGAATCTGGGATGAGGCTTGCTGCTTGATCTCCGAAAAACACTCGATGTAATTCGCATCATTGCCAAGAAAAGACATGCATGTTGTGTCTAGGAAATGCTGTATGATGCGAATGAAAGCTTCCTACTTAACAGATCTCGGTACTACGTTCAAAATTGGGAGATATATAGTCAAAAACGGAAGTGCTCATAGTGCTCGGTGCACTCCAAGGAAGTGTGCTAGGAATGATATAAATACAAACTAACTGGCTACCCAACAGATTCAACTCCCAAAAGAGATTACAAAAAATTTGCGAAGTGCGGGAAGACGTGCAGCGCTTAGTACAAAGACTGGTAAGCGACCCTCAATGTAAATAAAAGTAATGGGCGTAAATATGCGAAAAGTACTAACCTAGTTTGACTACACCGTTGGCGATGTATCATTCGAATCAGCGACAGCCGTCTGGTGTCGAGGAGCTCCTATGCAGAATGGTTTAAAGAGGAAGAATAAAAGAAAAACGTCGCCGGTGGGGAACGCAGGTTTAGTACTGAACAGTGGTGGAGGTATCTAAGGAAATGTAATCAACTGACGAAAGAGCCCTTATTCTACAGTCCGTGAGCATTTTTCGTCGGTTTGAGACACTTGACGGGTTGTATTCACGGAAGGTATAGAGAAAATTTGAAAGAAGAGAAGGTTGTCTAACAAGATTGCCTAAGTACACGTGGAGATGCTACAAGAAAGATTTTCTGCGACGTGGAAAATGTTAGTCTTCAAATTTCGAAACATCACGTTCCAGTGCGAGTCAAGATAGAAAATATGTCTACCTAGACGAATGCTGAGCTGTGGTGACGACGTTAAATTAGGGAAACCCCGGCGTATACAGCTTATACTTGTTCGTTCAACACTTACGAACGGAACACCAGGAGAAATTAGGGAGGGGGTGGGTTGATGGTTCTTATACGCATTCTATTCTTCTCTACACGCCAAGTGCGGATCAGGTTCGGATCCGGGTACAGTTCAGCATAGGGAAAAGCGGGAAATCAGACTTCGCTAGTCCCTCCGCCCCCCCCTTTCGTGCCCCCCCTCCAAATAAGTTGTTGTCATCCCCAACATTAACTTGCCACAGAGAACATGGAGTCTTATAATAATAACAGTAAAATAGGTTGTGTACAATGGCTTAATACAACAATAACACTTTGTTTGTACCAGTAATTCGTATTTAATTCTAACATAATTTGCAAGGAATTGTATTTCAGACAAATACATCAATTGAAAATAAATTCCCCCAAAATTTTTCAGCTACA
The DNA here is from genome assembly GCF_021461385.2 of Schistocerca piceifrons. Classification (NCBI taxonomy): domain Eukaryota; kingdom Metazoa; phylum Arthropoda; class Insecta; order Orthoptera; family Acrididae; genus Schistocerca; species Schistocerca piceifrons. Next base: position 723,889,902 of record NC_060141.1, read on the forward strand.
TGTATTATGCAATGGATTTAAGAAAAATATCAGCAGTAAGTTCGAACATCTTTGGTAACGCTTAATTTACACGATGTAAACTCTACGACTGTGAACACAAGCCTGCGGGCTATGGCTGTGCAAGCCCATAAGTATGGGAGGCGGGGGGGGGGGGGGGGGGGGGGGGGTACTGGGAGCGATGCTGTTCCCTTGAGATATTTCCACCTACGTTCGCGAAAGTCAGTCCGTCTGTTTTTTCTTTTCCTTTTTTTCTTTGTTTTTCTTTTTTTTATTTGGAGAAAGTTTCTCTCTTCTTGTGTTCTTTACTCAGACTTCTGTAGTTTGCCGCTTCTTCCTCTGGACTCATGAACAGCATCAAGTTCGTTGTTCACAGCAGTTATGATGTGCCTATGAATGGGCATTTTACCCTGTTTGGAATGTTAACATGCATCTTCTCAGGTCGCACCTGTGTCCACACGAATTGTTCGTCTGACAAGCAACTGGAAAGAATTCTGTGTCAACCACAACTTATGATTTTCCATAATTTCTTGTCATTTTCGAGACACTTAGTTTTGACGCTACTTTATTCATCGAAAGTTAGCTGAGAAATTAGGAAACTAGCACCTGTAAGAATATAAACGTCTTTAAAAACCTGTTCATGTGTATCCCATGGTCCCTTCCTCTTGTATTGACGCTTAGTGTAAATGTAGATAGCTGTTCAGTCTCTGACTTCTTTCTGATGCAAAGCGTATTATATGTGTGCATGTCATTCTCTAGAGCTGTTGCTTGATTAGGTATTTATATGCTACATCGAATAGCGAGATGTAGCTCCGGTGGGGAATGTGTAACATAATTCTTGTCAGTGGTACTGTTATGTACCATCAGTTTGTATATATTTAAGTAAATATTTAGTCCAAAGACACACTATATATATATATATATATATATATATATATATATATATATATATATATATTCACAAAATTTCCGACAGATGGCGCTTCATCTGATCAGAATAGCAATAATTAGCATAACAAAGTAAGACAAAGCAAAGACGATGTTCTTTAAGGAAATGCTCAATATGTCCACCATCATTCGTCAAGAATAGCTGTAGTAGAGGAATAATGTTGTGAACAGCACTGTAAAGCATGTCCGGAGTTATGGTGAGGTATTGGCGTCGGATGTTGTCTTTCAGCATCCCTAGAGATGTCGGTCGATCACGATACACTTGCGACTTCAGGTAACCCCAAACCCAATAATCGCACGGAATGAGGTCTGGGGACCGGGGAGGCCAAGCATGACGAAAGTGGTGGCTGAGCACACGATCATCACCAAACGACGCGCACAAGAGATCTTTCACGCGTCTAGCAATATGGGGTGGAGCGCCATCCTGCGTAAACATCGTACGTTCCAGCAGGTGTTTATCAGCCAGGCTGGGGATGATGCAATTCTGTAACATGTAGGTGTACCTCTCACCCGTCACGGTAGCACTTTTGCTGTCCAGCGCCATCTGTCGGACATTTTGTGAACTTGTTTTTTTTTTTTTTGTTCTAATGAAACCCCATGTAACTCCAAGCATGTGTGTCAATTTTTACCTCTCTATCTACATTATTCCGTGGTTTCTTATGGTTTCAAATTTATACTGACTTTTTGATCACCCGATATATATATATATATATATATATATATATATATATATATATATATATATATATATTGTTGGAGAATTAACGTTTTTCTATGCCAGAGTAAAGTCGGGTCGTGAATCGCGGAGGTAAAGATAATACGTAGTGATATATTTGTAAGTGCTGCTACTCTTTTTGAATTGTCATCAGATGGTGATGACCGACTAAGTAAGGCAGACGTGGGCAACTTTTGGTGACCTGCGAGCTTGCTTCATTTGCTTTCTTAAGCTTACGGGCCGCCCCGTCACGTGAGGCGTAGTGCAGAAAGTCAGAACTATAGCGTCCGTGACGTTAATGTTTATCGAATAACGCACCGATATCAATGGCACCCGTTTCCCGACACGCCACGACAGCAAATTATGCCTAAAAAACTCATTTTCTAGGATGCAGTCATTTTATGTTCAGTACATTTGTTTATATTTATTTACGCGTGGTGAACGGTGTTTATTCACTTAGGACGTTTTATAGTAACTATGTTAAAAACTTCTGTTGGAAGATAATGCAGTGATTCACTCCCCCTCCCACGAATTTCTTCCGCGGGCTGAATGGAGAGCAATCGGGAAATGGTTTCGGCCTGCGGACCGATGGAATTAAATAGTACAATGCTCTTAAAAAGACTGCTCCGATTTCACAAGACTATATCTAATACATAAATGAAGATAGAAACATAGAATAAATTTTTACTTACGGCACCAAAATTATAAGTTTGCCTTAGCATCAGTTGTAACTTGCAGGTTTATATGCTCCCTGGTGCAGATAGGATTCCCACTTGCTCGTTTAGCCGATGTGTATTGAGTCGAGTTGCCAGCAACAAAAGGCTTACGTGTCCTGCGTTGCAACAGGTGCAGTTTTTTTAAAGGCTTTGCGCTAGTTTATGTGAAGAAAAATCCACAGATAGCGCACTTGTGTTTTGCACGTACCGTAGTCCACTCATGCCTGCTTTAAGTGCCAGACGTGAGACGGTAAAAAAGAAAAGGTTCAAATGGCTCTGAGCACTATGGGACTCAACATCTGAGGTCAACAGTCCCCTAGAACTTAGAACTACTTGAACCTAACTAACCTAAGGACATCACACACATCCATGCCCGAGGCAGGATTCGAACCTGCGACCGTAGCAGTCACGCGGTTCCGGACTGAAGTGCCTAGAACCGCACGGCCACCGTGGCCGGCGTGAGACGGTCATTCCACACGTATGCGCACGGCGTGTTTTGTGGTGACGTATGTTTTCTAAACCGTGCAGAATTCTATTGCTATGACGGAGATAAAGAATGTGCAGTCTTTACAAATTCATTCTGGGCGTGGAGATGAAAAATAAAAATTTACTTCCATGTTAGTTTTTGTGTTGAGGCTACGTTCCATTGCAATGGAAAATGAACAGCCGCATTATAATAATATGGGGAACACAAGATACACATACCGCAGTTGGGCACGGGAAAGACTCTCCAAATCTTCAAATGTTTTGCGTCGTTTCCCGTGAAAGAAATTACCTGGCTCTGTTGGCGGTATGGCATTTACGACAACTGCGAGAATATGACGAAAATTACTTTTCTATAGGCATGAGGTACCACCGCACTAGCAGCCTCATATATGAGAATGTCTGAACATGTGCTGCCTCAGCGATGGATCGGTTGTAAAAGGCGTACGCGTATGACATCGCACCGTTCGCTTCCAAGGCAGTGTAATCTCACAGTATGTGGCATTTTTTGTGTTTGTGAAGTACTTCGTCTATGCACTCATTCCAATAACTCTAGGTAAATTGCGACATCGCTAACAACAATGAATGTACCCTATCGCAATTACGGTTTATCGTATCGTGACATTGCTGCTCGCGTTGGTCGGGATACGATGAATGTTAGCAGAATATGTAATCGGTGGGCTCAGGAGGGTAATACGGAAGGCCGTGCTGGATGCCAACGGCCTCGTATCACTAGCAGTCGAGATGACAGGCATCTTATCCGCATGGCTGTAACGGATCGTGCAGCTACGTCTCGATCCCTGAGTCAACAGATAGGGAAGTTTGCAAGACAACAACCATCTACACGAACAGTTCGACGACGTTAGCAGCAGCATTGACTATCAGCTCGGAGACAATGGCTGCGGTTACTCTTGACATTGCATCACAGACAGGAGCGTCTGCGATGGTGTACTCAACGACGAACCTGGGTGCGCGAATGGCAAAACGTCATTTTTTCAGATGAATCCAGGTTCTGTTTACAGATGGTCCCATCCGTGCTTGGCGACATCACGGTGAACGCACATTGGAAGCGTGTATTCGTCATCGCCATACTGCCGTATCACACGGCGTGATGGTATGGGGTGCCATTGGTTACATGTCTCGGTCACCTCTTGTTCGCATTCACGGCACTTTGAACAGTGGACGTTACATTTCAGATGTGTTACGACCCGTGCCTCTACCCTTCATTCGATCGCTGCGAAACCCTACATTTCAGCAGGATAATGCACGACCGCATGTTGCAAGTCCTGTACAGGCCTTTCTGGATACAGAAAATGTTCGACTGCTGCCCTGGCCAGCACATTCTCCAGATCTCTCACCAATTGAAAACGTCTGGTCAATGGTGGCCGAGCAACTGGCTCGTCACAATACGCCAGTCACTACTCTTGATGAACTGTAGTATCGTGTTGAAGCTGCATGGGCAGCTGTACCTGTACACGCGATCCAAGCTCTGTTTGTCTCAATGCCCAGGCGTATCAAGGCCGTTATTACGGCCAGAGGTGGTTGTTCTGGGTACTGATTTCTCAGGATCTATGCACCCAAACTGCGTGGAAATGTAATCACATGTCAGTCCTAGTATAATATATTTGTCCAAACCCGTTTATCATATGGTTTTCTTCTCGGTGTAGCAATTTTAATGGCCGGTAGTGTATAATCTTACGGGGATACCGTCTTGGCCAGATGCATTCCTGGCGTCTAAGTATCTTAAGTGTTTTACAATCCCAGATACACCAAACACTGTCAGCCATACTTGCGTTTGTTCGATAATTGAAAGGGGGAATGGTGCTGCAGTTCTCTGCTCTAAACGAGTTTTTGAAAGCTAGGTTTAGAATATCGGCCTTCTTTTTATCATCATCCGTTACATTACCCGTACTGTCAGCGAGAGGAGGTTGTAATGTCTCTTGCAGCGGTCTCTCCGCGATATTTTCAGAAATTGTATAAATTATATAACTCAGTACATATCTCGAAATCTCTTCTTATCTTACCGATTCTTAAACTTTAATATACGATGATTATCAATGCAAAGTGGTTTCAAGCCTATTATTCCTTGGAGCGTCCATTTACTCCATGGAACAGCTTCTCTGCTATCTGTTTCCTCTTATGAAAAGAATGAAGGGGTGCTTGCTGATTAGCCGTGAAAGAACGAAGATGTATATGAATGTAGTGTTGAGCTAGTTGCCATCATGATGAGATTCTGTATGAGAAGGAATTTAATACATGAACTAAACTAAAGTAAGTGTGTTTGCGTATTATTTAACTGATTATTATTGACAGTGTCTGCTTACTACGCCGTGTTGCACGGGATCAGTGGGGAACGTGTGATTTACACTGGACGAACCTGCCGTTTTGTATGCTCAAGATATCCAGTTTATTACTTCCAATAAATAAGCTAACACGGTCTTACCAGCAGATCTCCGGTCTTCCCCATGTGATCACCGAAAGTTAAGAATTATTACAAATGTTTTTAGGAGATCGACTGACAATTTTCGTCGCACTGAGACTTCGAAATTGTTTCACTACCTTATGGAATTTAGGTTAAGCTCAATTTAATCAGGATAAAACAGTATTGAACTGTGTGAATGTGATAAGCCTGCTTTGTGAATGAAAATTCCCTCAAAATACGCATATTTTTTACTATCCTGATCAGTGAAGCTAAATCAGGCCGGTGTGAGAGACGTTTTTAAATTTTAGGTCCCACAAAAATATTAAAAGGTGTTGAATTATTTGTAGCGTTCATAGATTTTACGTACGACCAAAATATTTTGGGGTTATTTTTAGAATATGCAGATAAAAAATTGCTTTCAAATTCGTTAAAATAATCTGTCATAGACGTTTTGACGGCTGCTTTAATTTCGCGTAAACTTGTCGCGAACTGCGCGTCCGGCGGCGGGCGGCAGCAGATCCTGGTGGGCGCGGTCGCACCGCCGCAGAGCCAACGTCCCCGCGGCCTTGAGCGGACAGCTGGCCACTGGCTGGACAAGGCACAGCGCAGCGCAGGTCGCCGCCACCGCCTTCCAGTGGCCGGGCGCCGCTTCCGTGTTCAGCGCAGCGGAATTCCCGGCATGTCGCGGGCGCCACTGACGCACGACACAGATGTCATGTAAAATGTCACATTCTCCTCAGCTCCTTCGAAAACGTGTTCCACCAGATCAAACAGGAACAAGTCGTCTCAGAAACAGACGTAACTCACAAGAAGGGTGGAAATGTCATACCGCACTCTACTTGTCGCAGATTATGCGAATGCTGTCCGCAGTCACCTTTACTTGCCATTTTTGTAGTTCAAAAAAATGGTTCAAATGGCTCTGAGCACTATGGGACTTAACTTCTAAGGTAATCAGTCCCCTAGAACTTAGAACTACTTAAACCTAACTATTCTAAGGACATCACACACATCCACACCCGAGGCAGGATTCGAACCTGCGACCGTAGCGATTTTTGTAGTTACTCCGAAATTGTCCACACTAATTCTCGCCGATAATTCAGTGAAGTACGAGGGCATGCTGAAAACTAATGCCTCCAAACTTTTTGATGTGAAAACTCTTAAGCTTTGTAAAGAAAACAAACGTTATTAACATTATACATGAAACTTGAAACTTACTGGCAGATTAAAATTGTGTGTCGGACCGAGACTCGAACTCAGGACCTTTACCTTTCGCGGGCAAGTGCTCTACTATATTTTTTTTTATCGTTGTGTTTGGTCATTGCAGACGTCACATGACATCCCTTAAAGTTCGTTTGTTGATCCTTCCACTCAATTTTTTTTGTTACAGAGGTCAACCGGCTCTCTGACTGAACACGCTGAGCTACCGTGTGGGCACCATCTGAGCTACCCAAGCACGACTCACGCCCCGTCCTCACAGATTTATTTCTGCCAGTAAATCGTGTCCTACCTTCCAAACTTAACAGAAGCTCTCCTGCAGACCTTGCAGAACTAGCACTCCTGAAAGAAATGATACTACGGAGACATGGCTTAGCCACAGCCTGGTACTGGCTGGTACAGCGAGGTACTGGCAGAAGTAAAGTTGTGAGGACGCAGCAAGAGTCGTGCTTGGGTAGCTCAGATGCCGGCACGGTAGCTCAGCGTGTTCGGTCAGAGGTTTAGCTACCCTCTAATAAAAAAACAGAGTTAATCGATCAACAACGAACTTAAACGTGTGTCTTACGGCGTCCGCCCCGAGCAGATGCAACGAACAAAAGCGAACAAAATAAGATTAAAAAAAAAGAAAAAAGAAGTTGGTAGAGCACTTGTCCGCGAAAAGCAAAGGTCCCGAGTTCGAGTCTCGGTCCGGCACACAGTTTTAATCTGCCAGGAAGTTTCATATCAGTGCACACTCCACGGCAGAGCGAAAATCTCATTCTGGAAACGTCCCCCAGGCTGTGGCTAAGCCACCTCTCCGCAGTATCCTTTCTTTCAGGAGTGCTAGTTCTGCAAGGTTCGCAGGAGAGCTTCTGTAAAGTTTGGAAGGTAGGAGACGAGGTACTGGCGGAAGTAAAGCTGTGAGGAGGGGGCGTGAGTCGTGCTTGGGTAGCTCAGATGGTAGAGCACTTGCCGGCGAAAGGCAAAGGTCCCGAGTTCGAGTCTCGGTCCGGCACACAGTTTTAATCTGCCAGGAAGTTTCATATCAGCGCACACTTCACTGCAGAGTGAAAATCCCATTCTGGAAACATTATACATCTTTATTCTTCACTATGTGTTTCTCAACATAGTCACCCTGGCCTCAAAAATGTTGCTACAAACGAGAGAAAATTTGCTAATACCGTCACTGTAGAATGTTTCAGATTGCAACCTCGCCTCTGTTAGCGTCGCTTCATCACTATCAAAGCGAAGTTCTTGTGGCTGTTCTTTGTTTTAGAATCAGGTAAAAATCTGATGGGGTCAAGTCGGGGCTGTAAGGAGGGTAATCGATGCCAGCGAATTCAAGGCGTCCGGTTCTTTCAGCTGTCGCAACGCTTGTGTGTGATATGGAATTGTCATGCTGAAAGAGAGTGTGCTCCATGTATGGAAGAACTCTTCGAATTCGCAACTCGATAAGTTCACGCTGTTTCTCACACACCGTCGTAGTTGAGTTACACAGCGCCATGTTACACGCCAAATTCGGAGCCCTGTAGCGGCAGAGGGTATCCAAATATGTAGACACGATAATTTAAGATGTAGAATGTTAATAACTTGTCAGTCGTAAAATCCGCTATGGTTGTAACAATTATTTATTTCTATACAGGAAAGCACAACGTGGCTTCAGGGCATACGTCCCATCATCAGGCACATTTTAAATTTTGGGTCCGCAAAAAATGCATAACTAAGGTTAAAATACGTTAAAATAGTGCATCCCTCGTACGTGGCATGCAATAGAATATCCTCGTCAATCCTAGGCCTGCCGGAAAGCCTTTCGTAGAGGAGGACAATGGCCGAGGCTTAGGGGTGCGCCGCACATGGATCCGCATCAAGACAGGTGGGTGGGTCTTTCGAACAAGTTCTGCACAGATCAGTATGAAGCACACCCCAAAGTTGAAAATTTTAATATGCACCTGAAGATGGGGTGTTTGTCCTGAAACCGAGCTCGGTAGTGCTTTCCATTTTAGAAATAAATAATTTTTTCAACTGTAGCCGATTTTATCATTGACAATGAATGACAGTTGCGAATGTCCCGTCAAGAGCAACATGTGAAAACATGTTAAGAACGTTTGCTTTAAAAGTTTTCGCATAAAAATTCGGAGGGATTACTTTTCAGCACCCCCACGTATATTTTGCATTGAGTGACATTACTTCTCAAACGTCGATCACTGGAGTGGGCAACATAGTTATACAGAATACACCCTCTTCCGCACATTACCCTATCATCGAAGGTGTCTGTTTGCTGTAGTAGTAGAATATTAGCGATCTGCGTCATTGCTTGTTTCTAAACAGTCAAAAGATGGCCTCAGAGCTTATTTCAAGTATGTGGAGGATCCCGACAGGGCTTTCAAGAAAGCAGTTGTTGCCGTTTAATTCTTTTCCAGATGAGCGTCCATCAACAGCAGTAATTAGCGTAAAAGTAATATCCGTGAGGAATGGTAGTATATCTTATATATTTATTTGCTTATTTATTTATTTAACCTACTGTGATTAGGACCATCAGCCCCTCTCTTACATCGGGATGGGGTTCCACACATACAGCACCTTTTTACTTGGTTCATATGGTTCAAATAGCTCTGAGCACTATGGGACTTCTGTGGTCATCAGTCCCCTAGCAGTTAGAACTACTTAAACCTCACTAACCTAAGGACATCACACACATCCATGCCCGAGGCAGGATTCGAACCTGCGACCGTAGCGGTTACGCGATTCCAGACTGTAGCGCCTAGAACCGCTTGGCCACCCCGGCCGGCACCATTTTACTTCTCAGTTGCTTTCGAAAAAATGACATTTTTAATATGACAAATAGTATTGAAATGATTTGAGTGTCTATAGTGACAATATGAATATGGGTACTGTCTATGAACAAGTAAAAGTACTGGTCGTACTTGTACTGGTGCTGGTGCTGTCACTGATAGTGATGATGATGATGATTACAATAATGATGATGATCATATGATGACAATAATAATATTCATAGTGGTAGATATATACGTTTATTGCCGATGGAAGTATAGAGAGTTCGGTAGTGCTGCAGACGAGTAGATTTCTTCCAACGTCAGAGAAGAATGTCCTGTCTGTCAGATGTAGTGTTTTATGTCAAAGGAAACATACAAAACTTAATTTATGCTTTCAAGTTATATACGGACTTTGTAAGGGGTGCTACATCAGACGTAAGACTTCTAGCTTATACTGTAGGCAACTGTGTTACGTATCCATCTAGTTCAATGTGTCTTGTTATGGATCAAAGTTTAACAAAAAGAAGAAACAAAGTGAAATTCGGTATCCATACGTAGTGTATCATTCTAGTACAACTTCAAGGGGGCTGCCAAGGTGCATGCTTTGATGTGAAGAACCAGTCAGTGTAACAAGGAGCACATATTCACACTTCAGGAGAGCAGAAAATACAGAAACTTATTGAGGTGGACAATTTGTTAGTGTAACACTTCGAAGTTATGTTTTGAACCTTCATTAACATGTAAATGAACCACCTTCGCCTAATTAAAAGTAATAAATTTTGGTGGACGAACTGGTGAAACATAGTGAATCATAACCGTTTTTGTTTCCACAAAGTGATCCGACTAAATTTATGTTAGTTATTCTTTGCCAATTTAGCTTTCTTAATAACATACTCTAATGCATGTATCAGGAAAAAGAGGAAAGCAAATAATATGCTGACTGTATTAATAATTATTTCTCAAATTTACTTCTCAGCTGTTTGTTATTACTTTGAGGCAAACAGAGTATTTTTGCAGGTAAGAGTCTGCTCAAGTGTGTTGGTGAATTTCCTCACCAGGCAGAGCGTGGCTGGTGAGTTGGCGTGACTATCACACTACATATATCGGGCAGCAGTCTATTCGGGCGCTGGATGTTGCTTGTGTATGACTGCAGCCCGGGAGGACAGACTCAGGTGTCTTTCGGCAACGACTCTCAGCATCGGTGAACACTTAAAAATAACCACCAGGTCGAAATTTCAATAGTTAATATTGTAACAAATGTGCAATCAATGACGAATATGAAGTTAAAATGGTTCAAATGGCTCTGAGCACTATACGACTTAACTTCTGAGGTCATCAGTCAACTAGAACTTAGAACTAATTAAACCTAACTAAACTAAGGACATCACACACATCTATGCCCGAGGCACGATTCAAACCTGCGACCGTAGCGGTCGCTCGGTTCCAGTCTAGCGGCTAGAACCGCACGGCCACAACGGCCGGCAATATGAAGTTAAAAACGTCCTACAAGTGTTAGAGACGAACACTTGACAATATTGTAAAACATAAAAATTTAGATTCCGTTTTTAGCAGCAGGAAGATTGGCAATCTTGGCAATCGATATTTTCCAACCGATGAAAAAGGTAATTTTAATTTTATATTAGGGTCCGTTACAGTATCGTAAGACATGACGTTTCCTACTTGTCAAAGGACCAGTGTTCAGGAAGGTAGTAGTTGGAATGTCGTATCTGGAAAGTTTTTATGAGATTAAATGGAGCAACTGGTACATTTGTCAACATCTCTCGCTGTTGAAATATAGAAGCACGGTGAAATGATACGCTTGTCTGCCTACAAGCTGAAGGAATCCTGTATCTGCAGAGAGACAATCTGCTCCGGAATTGCGTCATAAAGGTTTGAGAAACATACTACAGACGTGAGAATACTTGTACTGCTGCCCAGGTAATCAGACCTCAGTGCTATTAAGCACACCTAGCACATCTCCGAAAGAGATGTGCCTCACTAGAATGCAGCTCTAGAGTGCAGCACTAGAGTGCCCCGCACTTGGCGGTTGGTCTGTCACTGATCATGAAGGCTCCACTTTGCTTTCGGTTTCTCATTAGTACGTATTATAACTTCACGGCAGGCGTCATATAGAAACAGAGGGCATCACTTCAAAAAGTTTGTATATCTAATTCACTTGATCTTGAGTTTGTTCCTCCTCTGGGATTCGTCCTCATTGGTGTTTCGACGCCGGTTTCAACCTCTACAGAATCAGGTAGCAAATCAAACTTTCTCGTCGAAAAACAGGTGTTACTCATCGCATCCAAATGTTAACAAGATACATCACTGAGCAATAGGTTTAAGTGGGCTTCTACGTTACAAAAAAAATCGTTGTTATTCAGCTCGTCCGAAATGAAGTACGTGAATCCATTGCGGAATGAGACGTTAATGGTTATGGACAAACTGGAGGAGCCGAAATGACACAGTTTGACAAAACTATATCCCGGAAACCGTCCGAAGCAAGTACTAATGCATTTGCTTGTGACGAAAGAGAGTAACATTTGTTTTCATGTTTTCACATTTCCTCATCGTTTGGCGGTTCTTCATTGAGTTAGTATAACATTGACTCATCTAATCTCTCTAGGGGGCATGACTGCAAGGACGTTGTGATCCTTGCAGCTTTCTGGTAGGTTAGAATATTCCGTCATTTATTGCGGATACTTTTAGTTCGTAAACACTCCCTCTTGCGATATCTCGGCTGGAAACCTACAGTCACGTTCAAGGCGAGTGGGTGATTGAGTTCCAAGTGCTCAAGCGTGGCTGTCTGCACAAAAGATACGGTTCAGCGAGGTGTGCATTCCTCAGAGATAACACAGATAACAGGCACTGGTAAAACGTATGCATCCAATGTGCAAATGACGAAAACGCCCAGACTCAACGTAGTACCTGTGAATCAGCTGCAGATCCTCAGTGCTTATCAATGACCGATTATCGAAAACGTGGAAAAATGGATGATGGCACTCGCCTCGAATGATCAGTCAGTCTTAATTCCACCACTCGTGAGGCTACTGAACCCCAGTAAGAAGGATTGTGGCCAGTATCTTAAGTTTTTCATAATACATGGAGTAGCCAGTGTAAATGAAATGTTCCGCTGCAGTAGGAATGTTAGGCTGTAGAAGACGGCTGTGCCGTTGGTATTCGAGGAATTGTCCTTATGCAGTACTTGTGGTTCGTCCTATATAGCTTTAGCTACACTGGCACGTAATTTCATTGATTTTTCATCTTACATATAGGCATATCATTCATTACAGATCCCAAAAGAAGCTACAGTCTGGAACCGCAAGACCGCTACGGTCGCAGGTTCGAATCCTGCCTCGGGCATGGATGTTTGTGATGTCCTTAGGTTAGTTAGGTTTAACTAGTTCTAAGTTCTAGGGGACTAATGACCTCAGCAGTTGAGTCCCATAGTGCTCAGAGCCATTTTGAACCAAAAGAAGCTAACGTCATGGACGGTTGGTGAATGATCACTTTCATTTCGTTTGACCATGACTCTGACAATTTTTAAATAAACAATTCCCACGTACGGGAAAAACGACTCGACGTCCACTTAACAACATCTCTTTCTTTGGTTGGTCTTGCATTTTGGTTTGTAGAGCTCTCTTAAAGTGATCTGTGTATCAACTTTCGCCAACGGCCTTGACGCAGTGGTAATACCGATTTCCGTCAGATATCCGACGTTAAGTGCTGCCGGCTTGACTAGCTCTTGGAGCGGTGACCGTTGGGTTAGCCGAACGCTGTTGGCAAGCGAGGTGGATTCAGCTCTCGTGAGGCCAATTGAGAAGCTATTTCATTGAGGAGTCGTGAAAACTGACAACGGATGGGAGAACGGTGTGCTGACCACATTCCCCTCCATATCCGCATCCAGTGACGCCTACTGGCTGAGGCGGTCGGTCGATAGCGTTGGGCCTTCGAATACCTGTCCGGACGGAGTTTTATATCAGTTTGACTACAATCTGCAGTGCGTCCTGATGTTGCCAGCGTCAGACATTACCCGGCCCTATGTGCCAAACTCTAATGATGCTCGTAGTTTGTGAAGGATGGTCGAGTATAACGTTACTAAAATATCTGCTGCTATCTCTTTATTATTGATTGGCAGCGGAGCTCAAGGTAGCTGACGACTGACTGCTCTTTCGTTGACCATATTTCTTGACTGCGAATTCAAGATTTCCTCCCTTGAAGCAACATGCGAAGTCGTGGTGACAAACTGACCTGGAAAACGATTTTTTTTGTTTTGTTTCATAGTCAGATCGGAAGATACTCTTGCTCAGTGTATCAAAAAATAACGAAACCCTTGTTTCAGCAGCATGATCATACTAACACTTCGGATGACGTTACTCCCTCTGGATTATTGCCAGGTATAAACGAACATTGATGTCATTAAGAATTACTCCCTACATACTTAGACTGGCATCTTGGACAGGATGAGGAAGCATGACAATGTGGTTACTAAGTTGATGTCCATTCCTGCTTTAGATTAGGGACACCTTTATTGATCTTCACTTATAAACCTTCAATTTTTATTAAATTGAAGGTTAATCCTTAGATATTAAGAAAGAACAATTGTTTTCATATTTTCAGCAGTGTAATTCACAATATATATAAATAACGTTGTGGGTAGCATCGGAAGTTCACTGAGGCCTTTGGGGAAGATGCTGTAGTATATCGAGAGGTTGTAACAATGGAAAATTGTACTGAAATGCAGGAGGATTTGCAACGAATTGACTCATGGTGTAGGGAATGACAATTGATTCTCAGTGTAGACAAGTGTAATGTGCAGCGAATAGATAGAAAGAAAGATCCTTTATCATTTAGCTACAATATAGCAGGTCAGCAACTGGAAACAGTTAATTCCACAAATTTTCTGGGAGTGATTTAAAATGGAATGGCCATATAAAATTAATCGTCGGTAAAGCAGATACCATACTGAGACTCATTGGAAGAATCGCAAGGAAATGCAGTCCGAAACAAAGGAAGTAGGTTGCAGTACACTTGTTCGCTTACTGCTTGAATACTGCTCACCGGTGTGAGATCCGTACCAGATAGGGTTGATAGAAGAGATAGAGAAGATTCAACGGAGAGCAGCGCGATTCGTTACAGGATCATTTAGTAAGGGCGAAAGCGTTGCGGAGATGATAGATAAACTCCAGTGGAAGACTCTGCAAGAGAGACGCTCAGTAGCTCGGTACGGGCTTTTGTTGAAGTTTCGAGAACATACCTTCACCGCGGAGTCAAGCAGTATATTGCTCCCTCCTACGTATATCTCGCGAAGAGACAGTGAGGATAAAATCAGAGAGATTAGAGCCCACACAGAGGCATACCGACAATATTTCTTTCCATGAACAATACGAGACTGGAATAGAAGGGAGAGCCGATAGAGGTACTCAGGGTACCCTCCGCCACGCACCGTCAGGTGGCTTGCGGAGTATGGATATAGATGTAGATGTAATTCTGTTAGATTTACACAGAACGCTAGGCTAGAGAATTACTTGGAGAGGAGAGACCAGGAATCGTAGTATAATGGTTTAGTACAATGGTCTACATGGGTAGTGCAAGTTTCAAACTGTGCCCTGTGACTGACGGTATCCAAATGTACTGATACAATCGAAAATATAGTGTCTGTTTTTAACTTTTAAACGATGTATTTGTTTAAGTTTTAGTCGTTGTAATTCATTTTGTGTCCTCGTTTGGATGTTGAGGGTTTCACGACTCTCTCAGGAAAGAACTGTGAAATGAGGGAACATGAAAGCATGTATCAGACTGTTTCACAGAAGTCGAGGGCTCCAATTTTAACATTGAATGTGGAAAAGTTCTGTGTCGAGAGCCGAGGACATAGGTTTATCTTATACTCACACTTGGGCTTGTAGACAACACTCTGCTATGAGATTGTTCAGAAACCACTGAAAAGATGGCCGTCATACGCAGCGACAATACAGGAGCACGAAATGAGACCACAGAACGGAGTGACTGTCCTCTACTCTGGAATGAGATGATAAACGCTCACCGACATCCTGATTGGTAAAATGGTATTTTTCCGGACTACACCAGCATCAGCCTTCCTACACTGTGGAGCAAGGCTGCTAAAACTCTCAGTCTGGTCATCTAGAGTATGAGTTTCCGTGGTTTCCTGAAATTAATTCCGTTCAAAAGGACACGAGATGATATCCTTCCCCAAACCACTTTTCAGATGTTTCTCTAATAACCTCCAGCGAGCGAGATCGCGCAGTGGTTAACACACTGGACTCACATTCTGGAGGACGACGGTTCAATCCTGCGTCCGGCCATCCTGCTTTTAGGTTTTCCGTGATTTCCCTAAATCGCTTCAGGCACATGTCGGGATGGTTCGTTTGACAGGGCATCGCCGACTTCCTTCCCCATCCTTACCTAATCCGATGAGACCGATGACCTCGATGTTTGGTCGCTTCCCCCAAATCAACCCCAACCCCCTCTAATAACCTCCCTAATGAACTCTAATCTTCCTTCCTTTGTGTTGGTCTGATGTGCGCATTCCCTCTAGACCAGCTCTCGTATACTGAGACTCGCGGCCCACATGCGGCTCAAATCACCTATACGTGCGGCCCGCTGTTCACAGCCGTATTTTTTAAATAATATGCATCTGGCAACTAACGCCTCAATCGAGAAACGTCAGGTAATGTTAAGAGCTTCTGCTTAGTAGCAAACAAAATTCCTTATAGTGAGAGTAATATTTTAAGACCGGCTTCATTTTAAGTGACGGTGAATGCGGACGGTCGCACCACGAGATTATAGTACGTGGGAAAGGAAGCGTTTTAATCTTTGTCTTCCAGTAGTGACTACTCACAGGTGGGCGAGACTCGTACTGCTGCTATGTTATAAATTTCATTCGAAAACTAACAGAACATCACAATACAACTATAGTTTGACAACTGGTAGATCACTGATGTTGGCAACAACCTGAAACAAATCAGAGTCAACATAAAGTGTTCCGAATGGGGCTGACATGTAGCGATTAGTATTTTGCGGCCGCCATCCAGTTTTTCTCGTGACTACAACTGAGTAATACTATCGACAATAAAAGTGACATGCATGCATGTCCAAAGGAACATTGCATCGTTCTTCTAACAACACAGGCTCTGAAATTTCATATTTACCCGTCTATACCAGACACTGACTTTCGATTAAACGTGACCTGTCCTGTGCAGGAGTAGCATAATGTGTGTGTACGAGTACAGGTTGTGACTCAGGAACGACGACATATGGAAGTTTGCGTCTGGCCATGAGTCGTGCATGGATAGCCAAAGCAGTTAAGGCGACCACTCGCGTAAAGTAGGAAATATGGGTTCGCGTCCCTGTCCAGCACAAATTTTCATTCTCTTCATCCCCTTGTACAGCTGATGATTGTCCATCTTCATAACTGCGAATACATTTCATGTAGTAATTAAGTCGTTTGCTATATGTATTTCGACTTTTACTTCAATAACATAATCCCAGCATGTAAAGGCATATAAGAACATTGTAGTCTCACCATACTTCACGCTGTGTGCTGTATGTAGATAGTAGATGGCAACAGCAAATTTGTCTGGCTGCTTTGGTGTGTTATGACGTCTATGTCAGTAGAGGAAAAAGGCCGATGCTGGGAGAGTCTGCATTGTTGCCAAATTTATTCAAGATGGCGGCTCTCACTGGGGTCCCCAACCTCCTCTCTGTGGGGGTAGATGTGTCAACATCACACTGATGACCCTAGCCCTCTCGTCCCCTCTCCCCCACTTCCCATCACCTCCCCCACTTCTGCCCATTACCTCTTCACTCCCTTTCCCGACTTGGGAATTGCTGAGGTAAAGGCCGTCTGTACTGAGCTGTTGGAGGGGAAGGGTGTAAGGTACTGTATTTACACTCCTGGAAATTGAAATAAGAACACCGTGAATTCATTGTCCCAGGAAGGGGAAACTTTATTGACACATTCCTGGGGTCAGATACATCACATGATCACACTGACAGAACCACAGGCACATAGACACAGGCAACAGAGCATGCACAATGTCGGCACTAGTACAGTGTATATCCACCTTTCGCAGCAATGCAGGCTGCTATTCTCCCATGGAGACGATCGTAGAGATGCTGGATGTAGTCCTGTGGAACGGCTTGCCATGCCATTTCCACCTGGCGCCTCAGTTGGACCAGCGTTCGTGCTGGACGTGCAGACCGCGTGAGACGACGCTTCATCCAGTCCCAAACATGCTCAATGGGGGACAGATCCGGAGATCTTGCTGGCCAGGGTAGTTGACTTACACCTTCTAGAGCACGTTGGGTGGCACGGGATACATGCGGACGTGCATTGTCCTGTTGGAACAGCAAGTCCCCTTGCCGGTCTAGGAATGGTAGAACGATGGGTTCGATGACGGTTTGGATTTACCGTGCACTATTCAGTGTCCCCTCGACGATCACCAGTGGTGTACGGCCAGTGTAGGAGATCGCTCCCCACACCATGATGCCGGGTGTTGGCCCTGTGTGCCTCGGTCGTATGCAGTCCTGATTGTGGCGCTCACCTGCACGGCGCCAAACACGCATACGACCATCATTGGCACCATGGCAGAAGCGACTCTCATCGCTGAAGACGACACGTCTCCATTCATCCCTCCATTCACGCCTGTCGCGACACCACTGGAGGCGGGCTGCACGATGTTGGGGCGTGAGCGGAAGACGGCCTAACGGTGTGCGGGACCGTAGCCCAGCTTCATGGAGACGGTTGCGAATGGTCCTCGCCGATACCCCAGGAGCAACAGTGTCCCTAATTTGCTGGGAAGTGGCGGTGTGGTCCCCTACGGCACTGCGTAGGATCCTACGGTCTTGGCGTGCATCCGTGCGTCGCTGCGGTCCGGTCCCAGGTCGACGGGCACGTGCACCTTCCGCCGACCACTGGCGACAACATCGATGTACTGTGGAGACCTCACGCCCCACGTGTTGAGCAATTCGGCGGTACGTCCACCCGGCCTCCCGCATGCCCACTATACGCCCTCGCTCAAAGTCCGTCAACTGCACATACGGTTCACGTCCACGCTGTCGCGGCATGCTACCAGTGTTAAAGACTGCGATCGAGCTCCGTATGCCACGGCAAACTGGCTGACACTGACGGCGGCGGTGCACAAATGCTGCGCAGCTAGCGCCATTCGACGGCCAACACCGCGGTTCCTGGTGTGTCCGCTGTGCCGTGCGTGTGATCATTGCTTGTACAGCCCTCTCGCACTGTCCGGAGCAAGTATGGTGGGTCTGACACACCGGTGTCAATGTGTTCTTTTTTCCATTTCCAGGAGTGTATTTATTTACTTTATTTATTTTTGTGAGTGTTACCCTGCTGCTAGATTGTCCTACAGCTATCTTCCCTCTCCCAATTGTAAACTGGTGGGAAAAGGTTGGAGTCGAGGACTGTTTTTATTTTTGGCTTGAAATGTGTTCAGTTGAGGAGATGTTGATGTCTGACAGAGAGGAGTTTAATAAGAGGTGTACAGTCTCCTACATGAAGAATGGAAGGAGGTGATAACAGACGAGTGTAGAGGGAATACTTTCCAGCAAATAATGTTGATGCAGAGGGATGGACTGAAGATACATTTCACAACTCATAGAGGCTATGCCTATGCTGGAGCTCTTCATATTTTTAAAATGGCCAGTCAGGCCACAGTGCAGAAGACGATTTTGTCTCATTTCACAACCCCACACTTAATGAACGAAAGGTGCTTGCCTTGGTGTGTGGGGCTCGACTGAGGACGCTTGAAAAGGGTTTTCCACTCCTTTCTGATCGCGTCTTTGTATATATTCACCTTTCTGTGTGCCCCAGTCCACAATTGGCGGGAAACTGTCCCACAGTTGCTGCTGGAAGAGTTGCCTCCTACTGATTTGCAAGTGTATAGCTGCAGAGAAACTTCTACACAGATGTATGATATGAAGAAGTAGCACAGTATTAGGAAGAGTTGCCTTCTACCAATCTACAAGGGTATAGACACATGAAAAGAAAAGATGGAACAGCAAACTATTAATGAAGTGTAGGACGGCCGATACATGCTACCACAACTAATTAAAAATGCTTCACTGCTCTAATTAGACATCGAAATAGTCGTATAAAAAACATTTGTAAACAATGGATCATAATACAACATATTCACTGGGAACTGAAAAAAATTACTGTAATAATACCACTACCACAAAAACTGATCCCTAAAAATCTCGCCAGGAGAGACGGGTGGGGGGGGGGGGGGGGCAGCTGTTTGTGTGTTCACCTTGTCGTGTGTGTGGTGTCACCGCCAGACACCACGCTTGCTAGGTGGTAGCCTTTTAAATCGGCCGTGGTCCGCTAGTATACGACGGACCCGCGTGTCGCCACTATTAGTGAATCCAGACCGAGCGCCGCCACACGGCAGGTCTATAGAGACGTACTGGCACTCGCCCCAGTTGTACAGCCGACGTTGCTAGCCATGGTTCACTGAGAATTACGCTCTCATTTGCCGAGACGATAGTTAGCATAGCCTTCAGCTTAGTCAATTGCTACGACCTAGCAAGGCGCCATTTATCCTTTGCCATGTATCTAATGAAGCATGTACAGTAACAAGACCAATGTTCACCATTTGTGGATTAAAGTTAAGTATTCCAGCTGCTACGTACTTTTCTTTATGGCATTCATTACGTATCCTGTTTCAGACCTCACGCCAGCCTGCGTGAGCTTAACGTGTGCCTTTTGGCTACTTCCGAGTGTCTTGCTACGCCACTACAGTGTGCGTACAGACTAAGCAGATTACAACCAATTTTACCTCCCTTCCTCTCTCCTCGCACCCACTCCTACCCCCACTCTGTAGGTAGGGATGCCGGTTTTCCAGGCCTCTGGAACATGTCACAAATGGTTACACAGGGAGATGCACCTCTTCGTGATGACATACTTTTTACTGTCTGCAGAAATCAGTCATAGATGGACGAAAGCCACAAGAACAGAGTGCTTCCTGAAGCTGTTAAACGTATTTCTTGGAAAGACTAACCCCACCACAATAGTAGTGCAATACCTGAGTATCCATCACGGATGAAGAAGTGAATGGTCAACAGTGGCTCGCTTTCAAACTTCCTGCACATGTACAGTGTAAATGAGACACACACAGACCTTTATGCTAGCCATCTCACTGTACACCGATCCAACCACTCTCCCTTGGCAGGTGGAGAGCAGTGTCGTCACTCGCTAATCTCCACCACTGCATGTGGTTAGAACTTGTCATTACTCGCAATTACTTTACTTCTTCGAATAAATGGAAGGTTCTTTGGTAGGGGTTCCAGATGCTCCATTGTACCAAATAAAATGCTTTGTTGACAGTGCTCTAGGTACATCCATGAGTGGTCGAAACCTGCTCCTGAAAGAAAATGCATACACAACCATTGAGGGATGTTAGTGTTGAAAGAGAGGCATTCCTGCTACACAGACAGTGGAAGAATAGACGGTGGAGGAATTTTACATAGGTTATATGCTCCTCGTGGAGCAACACATAGCATGTCTGTCTAAAGTATTGTCGTTCATAACAACTCAACTGACGTAGTGTCAAGTCATTTATTTAAAAAAAGGTGACTGAATAAGCACTAATACTCATTTGCTGCAATCGTGTATTCTCCAGGCGTGATTTTTATGCTTTCCACAAGGAATATTGTACTGACAGAACTCACCTCACATCTTGTAAAAGCTGTAGTCTTACACTTTTAAACTGAATACTGTGACAGTGGAAATGGTGGATGTAGTACTAAAATCAAAGAAATCTGCAGCTAAATAAGTAAGAACTCACTCTCCCCATGTGATCTTACACTCAGTACAATGAATATTGAACCAAGAACGTCGGACGTGCTATAAAATAAGCACTTAACGCCACGTTTCACACATTTCAGTGAGTAGAATACTTCACCAATAATGTAAAGCTGTAGGACAAAACAATAACATGATAACAAATATTCAGCGACCATGCTAGGATGTACTGATGTGTTTTTCTTGTGAGTGGTACCAGTCTGTCTTAGATGGAGCACTATTAAAAAAACATGCAATAGCAGTGACTACGTCACACTATGAGTGCATCCCTGCCTTGCTTCTACAGGAAGATGAAACAATGTAATAACGTCACACACCTATCGAAAAAGAAAGCTTCAACAGATCTGTGCTTCTGTCTTCACCTTGATGTGTGGATACAGACTAAGAAGTTTAGAAAGACGCTTACCATCTCTCCTACTGCTCCTCTCCCTCCCTCTTTCCATCATAGGAAGGGATACTGGTTTTACAGGTCTGTTCTAACTTTTTGCTGATGGTACACAAAGAGGTTCATCCAATGCAGGTGCTCTGCTTTGGTCGGTCTTGTGTTGACAATGATATACTGTTTCCGGGCTGTAGCTGGACCCTGGCGTTGGTAGGGATCCTGCTTTCCCAGGCCTGTTCGAATTTCTCACTGATGTTATACAAAGAGAACCATCTGCTGGAGATCCTCTGCTTTGACCAGTTTTGTGTAGACAATGAGATACTGTTTCAGGTCTGCGGACATCAAAAGTATGTCTAGGAAATGCCTACCTTTGGGACAGCAGATAAATACATGGCAGAAGCCCTCCTGCGAACCTTGCAGAGCTAGCTCTCCTGAAAGAAAGGATATTGCGGAGACATGGCTTAGCCACAACCTGTGGGATGTTTCCAGAATGAGATTTTCACTCTGCAGCGGAGTGTGCGCTGATATGAAACTTCCTGGCAGCTTCTGGAAAGTTCGGAAGGTAGGAGACGAGGTACTGGCGGAAGTAAAGCTGTGAGGAGGGGGCGTGAGTCGTGCTTGGGTAGCTCAGTTGGTAGAGCACTTGCCCGCGAAAGGCAAAGGTCCCGAGTTCGAGTCTCGGTCCGGCACACAGTTTTAATCTGCCAGGAAGTTTCATATTAGCGCACACTCCGCTGGAGAGTGAAAATCTCGTTCTAAATACGTGGCTGTTCATTGCGAATGGGACAAAGCCACCTCATCAAAATAACAACAGCCAACAATGTGCCCCGTGGCTACGTATCGTGGTGGAAAGAGGCAGCACTTGCCAGAAGGACATTTTGATCAGGCAGAAACAGTGACCACTGGCCATTGAAACCGCTGCATTCAATACAATGGCACCAACCACCACCTCTCCCTCCCCCCCCCCCGCCCCCACCTTCCTCACTCAACTGTACCTGCTGCTGCTAGTTGCTTCCTGTACCCTCTTCCCCCTGAGTATTCAAAATTAGTGTCATGGAAGTCTTGTAAATAAACTGTCATGAATGTGGGTATTATGTACATTTCAGATGAATAAATATCAGTACAGAACAGCAGCTTTAACGCTATCTATTCACATGTAAAAAAAAAAAAAAAAAAAAACACAGCCATTTTTACACATGATAGCAAGCTGTAGTTTGTATTACCCGCCACTGCCTGTTCGTTATTTCATAACATTCAGCTGAGTAAATCTACAAACTCGGTCTATGATACTGTTGTCAGTATGGATGAGCAGGCTGCCAAGGTCACAGCTCTATAACAATACATCTGAGACATATATTAACCTATCACACATCCGTTGTACATGTCTACCACGTATACAATCGATGGCACATCCAAAACAAATTGAAAAATTCCATTAGTCTGCTGCGAAAAATACTGATCAGTGCGGAATTTTCTGGTTATTTCAGAACATCCATCTAAGTGAAAGTGAGAACTTTAATCTCCACAAACATTTAATGTGCCACACCTTATACGTTATAAGGTATTGTGGGGCACAAATTTTTAGTGGAACAGTTGTGTCTAACATGGAATTACCTCTTACAAGGGACCAGGTAAAATGAAACATTTGTGATGATAATAGCGCAAGCCCTCGTGAACAGATGCAACTGATTTCTTTCAGTTTGATGGACTAACTGGCATAGTTGAGAGTGATCCTCACGGGAAGTCTTGTCAATAAATTGTCTTGCACGTGGGTATTAAATGATTTTCAGATGAATATCTAAGCACTGTATGAATACAGCTTTGTACTCTTTTCATGTAACAACTTTGAGGTCTATGTCAGTCGCTAAGCCAACATTAACACGTTTTGACCCGCTGGCTCTCACAAAAAGCTGGATATCAAATGGTGTAGGGTGTGCTGCCCTAACAACACACATAAAAGATGGAGGCAGTGTTTCTTATTGAAAGGAATGTGGAAGACATCACAACATATGGAAACTGGAAGAGTTTGCAACATTCTGAAGCATATCCAAACTGCTGACTGAAGGTGGTGACCTCTAGTTTTAATCTCATGTTCCACAGTGATGGTGTAGCAGATGTCTCAGCATTCTGTTTCTGAAAAGACCAAGAGCATTGATTTCTCATGTTGCACCCAGACACATGATCACTGTTTTCGTGTCCTAGGCATTGATCAGCCTCATCTCCAGATCTTTGAACAATGTGTCTTTAAGTTTTATTTATTGCAATGCATAACCACACGTGCAATGTGGTTCATTCTGCAGGACTTAAACTCATAGGGCAGAGATAGTTTGCACCATCAGTTATCAGTGGTACCTGTAGGAGAACTGAACGTTTTCCATACACCCAGTCTGGCATGTAAGTACCTTCATTTTTGTCATATTTTCCTCAGCTTTACGTATTTTTCAATAATTTACGAAATTTCATAATTTTTATAATTTCACTGTCATTTACCAAATTAATCGAGTCCAGAACCACTGCTCTAGACAATGTGTTATGTCAGCAAAATGGATCATAGCGTCCATCCTCTGATGCTGTCAGCCAGTGACATTGGAGAATGATTCTCTATTTCTCCATACTTCCCCACCACCACTCCATACTAGTGTTTCACACTGAAATAATGCATGGAGCAATATTCCTCTTACAGACTGCTAAATGTTGAAACACTCTGTTTGTGGGTGATCCTAAAGGCGTGTATATACGAGAAAGTCAGACCTTACCCTAAGTGTGCTTGTGCTTGAAAACCTGTAGCGGTGACTTCAGTAGCTTTCTTGGAACTTAAATGTCTTTCAGGATGACTAGAATACTGACTGCATGAGTGTCGTGACCCCAAAATCTTTGGACACGGTCAACACTACTAGAACACTCTGCATCTTTGAAGGAGCATTTATTTCTATGGCTTACAATGCGTAACCACATGGGGGGGGGGGGGGGGAGATTTTGGTACGACAGCAATCAAGGATTGTCTGATATAACATAGTATTGCTCATGTCCGAAGGGATGTGGCAGCTCCGTCTTCACACCACGTCTCTAAATGCACCCTCCCTGCACTATTAAGATTTATTTATGTATCTTCAGTCCACTTTCGCCCCAGAACACGCAACTGTATTGATTTCTTCAGTATTCCAACACATGCTCAGTTTCCATTACTGTTTACTGTAAATACTAATAGCCTCCCCATCGTAACCAGATTTCTCCATACACGATGTTCAAAGCTTTATGTAAACACAGCTTGCATATCTGCAATTGCTTACATCTACATCGATACTCTGCAATCACATTTCAGTGCCTGGTAGAGGGTTCATCGACGCACCTTCACAATCCTCTATTACTCCAATCTCGTATAGTGCGCAGAAAGAATGAACACCTATATCTTTCTGTTAGAACTCTGATTTCCCTTATTTTATTATAGTAATCATTTCTCCCTATGTAGGTGACACTCTCTCCCCTGTTCCGCGATACTACAAAACGTGGTGCCATTGTTTGAACTCTTTCGATGTAGTCCGTCAATTCTATCTTATAAGGGTGCCACACTGCACAGCATTCTAAAAGAAAACGACAAGCATAGTGTTGGCAGTCTCTTTATTTATTTATTTTATTTATTTATTTATTTAACCTGATCAGATTAGTAGATCTGTTACATTTCTTAAGTATCCTACAAATAGAATGCAGTCTTTGGTTAGCCTTCCCCACCACATTTTCCATGTGTTCCTTCCAGTTTGTTTGTGATTGTAATTCCTAGGTGTTTAGTTGAATTTACAGCCATTAGATTCGACTAAGTTATAATGTAACTGAAGTTTAACGTATTACTTTCAGCACACATGTGGATGGCCTCACACTTTTCGTTATTTAGGGTCAATTGTCATATCTCCCTGTACATGAGCAGTACTAACTATTATCAGACTAGTCATGACTGCTGTCACACCAAGAGCTCCCCCTGTGTGGTTATGCACTGTAAACAATAGAAATGAATTCACCATGAAAGAAAAAGTGTTGTAATGTTCACTGTGTGCAAAGATTTTGGGGTCATGTCACTCAATGAGGCTAACATTTCCAGTCATCCTGAGAGACATTTAAGTGATATATCCCAAGAAAGCCACTGAAGTCGCCGCTACATGTCTGCAATCACAAGCACATTTTGGATGAGGTCTGACTTTCTGGTATATACCCATCTTTAGGACCACACACATACAGAATGTTTCGGCATTTAACAGTTTGCAAGAGGGATCTTGCTCGTTGTATTATTTCAATCAATGTCAAACACCTGTTAGTATGGAGGTGTGGTTTCTTAGCAGTGATACAGAAGTAGAGAACCATGCTGCAAAGTCACTGGTTGAGAGCATCAAGAGATGGATCTGATGAGACATTTTGTTGAAGTGACAAGTCGTCGAGAGCAGTGGTTTAGTGGTTTTGTGTTGGAATTACGAAAAACTGGTAAAATTTCGAAAATTAATGGAAAATACTTACAACTGAGGATAATACGACAAAAATGAAGGTACTTACATGCCAGCCTGGGTGTATAAAAATCATTCAATTCCTCTACAGGTACCACTGACAACTGGTAGTGCAAACTATCTGTGCTGTTTGGGTTTAAATCCTGAAGAATACACCACATTCCACATTTGGTTATAGAAATAAAATTTAAAGACATAATGTAGAAAGATCTGGAGCTCAGGATGACAGGATGACCAACACCTAGGACATGAAAACAGTGATCAAGAAACACTGCCTCAATCTTTTATTTTCACCACCTTATGTGTGTTGTCAGAGCAGCACTCCCTACACCGTATGATGTTCTGTTTTCTGTGAAATCCAAGGGGTCGAAACATGTAAATGTTGGCTTAGCACCTGAGACCTCAAAGTCGTGGTATGAAAAGAGACTCTATGGTGGTGTACAAAGCTGTAGTCGTACACTGCTTGGATATATTACAGCAAAAAAATACTTTATGAAACTGCTTACAAAACTACAACACAGGAACTCACTATTGTGACTGATAGTCAGAGATGGCCTTCTTCCAGGAGAGATGACAAAACTTTACACGAGGCTGTGGAAGTGACTTCGATCACTGGCCACTTGCTCCAATGGACCAGTACGTGTATATTTAATAGGAATGACACATATCTTCGATGTCAACACACAGATGGTATTTGTTCTTGGTATACCAGAAGAGACAGATGTGCTAAAAATCTTTTCAGGTTCCCTAGAGGGTAACATTAGGAAAATTTTTATACTTCATTGTTTAAAAATAATGGGGACACAGAGAGATGCGAATTTTAGTTTGCTGTTGAACGTAAAAATGACTGACTTTTTTCTGATATTCAAATAGATAGTGTGAAAGATACTGTTCTGTATTGATATTTCATGCATCTGAACCTACAAATGCTAATAGGTAACGTGAAAGATACTGTTCTGTACTGATAATTCATGAATCTGAAACTCATGTAATACACAAATGCAAGACAATTTATTGAAAAGTCCTCCACATACAAAAATTTTGAAGAAGAGGATCGCTCTCACTGTGCCAGTTTGTCCATCAAACTGAAAGAAATAGGCTGTATCTCTTCTCATAGAACCATGATTGCTTTATTATCATCGTAAATATTTTATTTTTTGCTAACTGCTCGCTTATAAGAGGTAATTCCATGTTAGATTCAACTGTTTCAATGAAAATTTTCGTCACACTACTAGTTATAACACAGAAGGTTTCGTAGATTGAATGTTTTCGGACGTTGACTGTTCTCATTCTTACTCAGATAGATGTTCCAAAATAACCAGGACGTTCTGTGATGATCGGTAGTTTTCACACCAAAACAGTGAAATTTTTTGTCAGTTAGGATGTGTCATCGATTTTGTACATCGTAGACATGTGAAAGTGATGAGTGACAGATTAATACATGCATCAGATGTATTGTTATAGCCGTGCGGAGTGGCCGTGCGGTTAGAGACACCATGTCACTGATTACGCGGCCCCTCCCGCCGGATGTTCGAATCCTCCCTCGGGCATGGATGTGTGTGTTGTTCTTAGCTTAAGTTAGTTTAATTATTGTGTAAGTCTAGGGACCGATGACCTTAGTAGTTTGGTCCCATAGGAATTCACACACATTTTTTTTGTATTGTTATAAATCTCCGATCTCAGCAATTTGCTCTTCCATCGACAACAGTATCAAAGACCAAATTCATAGAGTTAATCATTTGGATGCTTCTATATAAGGAGAAGGAAGGCGAACTGTAGCTTACTGTCAGGTGTAAAAATGACTCTGCTTTCTTCCGACATACAAACATCGTCAAAACTGACAAATAGATTGCGTCAAAGCTCCTATTCTGTACTGATATTTCTGCTTCTGAAACGTATGTAATACCTGCATGACTGACAGTTTATTTACAAGACTTCCAAAGACACTAATTTTGAATGTTTGACATGTATGCGGCTGTTGGAAGTAGCCGGTGGCAACTGGTGTGTGTGTGTGTGTGTGTGTGTGTGTGTGTGTGTGTGTGTGTGTGTGTAGAGGGGGGAGGGGGGGGGGAAGTCGGGTCGGTGTCTCTATGTTGAATAGTGTCCACCTGAAATGGCTTCAATGGCCGGCAGTCGTTGCACCTGCCCAGTCACAACGTCTGCCCCTCTGGTGGATGCTGCCTCTTCCCACAGCTAGACATAGCTGACGGCCATGGCTTGTCATTGGATTTTCTTCTACCAGAGTTTTGTCTTTGCCCCAAATTTTACGAATATTCAAGTATTTCGTTACTATTCCAAGCGTAGCCACTTCCAAGAAATACATTTGATTTCTGCATGCCTGCAACAGTATATCATTGTCGATGCAACGCTGACCAAAGCAGAGCATTTCCAGCAGATTGTTCTCTTCATTTACAGTCAGCCTGGGCCTGGGAAAGCAATATCCCTGCCTATGAGAGGGTCGAGGTGCAGACCAGAAATAATATATTATTGTCAGCACGAGACCAACCCAAGCAGAGCATCTGCTGTGGATGGACCTCTTCGTGTACCATCAGCAAAAGACCGATCTGGAAAACCAGTATCTGTACCTATGGTTGGAGGAAAGGGAGGGAGAAGCGGAGGTAGGAGGAATGGTAAGACTGGTTCTAAGCTCCTTAGTCTTTATCCACACACTAATATGAAGAGGAATGCACTGTTCTGCTGGAACCTTTTTTTTCGATAGTTATGTGATGTTATTACAGTGTTTCGTCTTCCTGTAGAAGCAAGGCAGGGATGCACTTGTAGTGTGACATAGTCGTTACTACTGTTTTTTTTAATATTGCTCACTTACAAGACAATTACATCTCTCTCGGTCTAAGACATAATTGTACCACTCACAAGTAAATCACATCAGTACATCCTAGAATGGTCGCTGAGTATTTGTCATCATGTTGTTGTTTGGTACTATCAGCGTTATGCTATTTTCGAATAGCTGTTGTATGATGTTAAGTGCACATTTTGTAATATATTCAACGCAAGACTCAATGTTTCTGTTCAGTATGCATTGTAGCAAGCATACGTTCATACCATGCGATTGAGTGTATAACTGTTTAGCTGAAGATTTGTTTGATTTTGATACTATATCCGCTATTTTCACTGTTGCTGTCACAGTATTAGTTTTAAAAGTGTAAGACTGCATGCTTTACATGATGTGAGGTCTGTGGGTACAATATTCATCGTGGCAAGCATAAGAATTGCACATGGAGAAAACATGAATTTAACACTTCATG
Source organism: Schistocerca piceifrons (assembly GCF_021461385.2). NCBI lineage: Eukaryota > Metazoa > Arthropoda > Insecta > Orthoptera > Acrididae > Schistocerca > Schistocerca piceifrons. The sequence continues at coordinate 723,919,128 of NC_060141.1, forward strand.
TTGCAGATGAGTGTTAGCATTTACTCAGTAATTCTTTTTAAGAAAATGAGCTGAAATCACAATTGATGAGCTGTTAAGAACGCTTTAGGCATGCAAGCAGTGTGTTTCTCCTCTAGGAGGAACTGACCTGTGTAAAATTCTTCCACCAGCTGTGCAGCAGGAATGCTTCTCTTTCAACATCAACATCACTCAATAGTTGTGTGTGGGTATTCTTTCCAGAGCAAGTTGCAACCATCCATGGGTGTACCTAGAGCACTTTCAACATAGCATTTTACTTAAGTTAATGTTCCTGAAAAACAGATAAGGACGACATTCTGTGTATGAGGCGAGCAGAATATCTCATCCTTCCACAGTACACAAGAAAACACAAACATATATTCCATAAAGTGGAGCATCTGCTCCTCTACCACACAGACTTCAGACAGTTTACATGAAGAAGTAGGATATGTGAGTGATGATGGGTTATAACTGACATGCAGTAGCGGAGGTTAGCGAGTGCAGGAATTGGTTTCCATTTTGATCCAGCAGCCATTATGAATTAAGGCAAAGGATTTTCAGGCATTGGCTGCCTAGTAAGCAGGTGGCTTATGTTTGGATCCCAGTCTGGCACAAATTTTCTACTTTTCCCATTTATTTCAATCAATGCCCACTCATAGCCAATGTCTGCAATTCCTTTGTGTCTTAAGTCATAAAGGCCGCTGGATCAAAATTGCGTCACCCTTGTATAAATATAATTAAGGAAAAACGACCAACGACCTCTTAAGTACAGATGCACAACAGGCTCGAACTCTTACTGGAATCAGCACAATACCCTGAGTAATGTGGATATGGGATAGGAGCACTACGTTAGTAGTGTGTGAAGGAGAGTTTGGGTCTGACAGGAGGTGTGCTAGGGTAGTCCATGCAGTTTCAATGACCACTGTGTCCATATGGCTTAGTGGTCAGGGCGTCTGCCTGCTAAGCAGGAGATCCGGGTTTAGATGCCGGTCTGGCGTGAATTTTCAGCTTTTCCCATTGACTTCAGTCAATGCCTGCTAGCAGCTAATATGTGTAATTCCTTTGTGTCGATATTCCGGGAGGTGAGCAGAATATCTCATCCTTCCACAATTTACGTGTAGTAGTACAATCACGGGCTATAACCGCTTGCAGAGGCGGAGGCTAGCGAGTGCGCACACTGAACTTCACCTGTTGTGGGCGGAGCGGGTCTCTCGGCACACAATGATACCGCGGCCTCTTTCGCCAACGCGCAACGAGCAGCAGAGCCGGACCCCCGGGAGTGAGTCCCCAGGACACAGCGGGAAGTCCTCGCCTCAGGCAAGGAGGGAGACGTTGCGAAGGGCCCAACTGGCAATGAGAAGGGTGCTGAGAGCTGATGGACATATGCAGCCATTAGGACGGAATGCCAAGAACGTATGCACGAAAAAGCATCTGAGTTCTTCTGGCCTGGCGGCAGTCACTTCACCTGCCTTAGAAAGCAGGGATGTGCCAACAATTCTAGCACCCTGTGGGCACAGGGGGGAGCGTACAAAAAGCGGGGGGAATTGGCGCAGGGAGGCGTGTGAAAGAAGCTAGCATTCTTAAGAAGATGTTTTTCTCGACAGTGAGCACATTCCTTGCAAATAACGGACGCCAGCAGATTTTGAGATGGAGCCCAAACATAAGTCTATCCAGGGCTCACGCAGAGAGAGCGACTATAAAGAAGTGTTGTATAGCTGCTCTCCCAACGGCCTCGGATTGCAGGAAAACATCTTAAGAATGTGAAATCGTGAGACAGATACCGATTCATGAGTCACACGCCAGCCCACGGTAGATAGAAAATTTCCACCCCACACGGAAAGGCGTGGCGATAAAACGGCAATTTGTTATTGGGCTGCATTGAAAATTTCGTCCGCCAATGACAACGCCGAAGTTACGAAGTTACGAAGAGGAGTTGAGCTGAGAGATGAAGGAGCAAAGGGAGTGGTGGAGACACTGCGGAAGTGAGAGGACATGGGCGCTCCTCCACTCATCGCCGACATCCGCCTTCCGACACCGTGATACTACAGCTTCGGCCACACAACCGACGACGGCAGACAACGCGGAGATCGTACCTGGAGCCCGCCGCAACGGCGCGACTGCTGATGAGGGCAGCCGACTCGCGCCGCACAGCTCCGAGGCGACGCGCCGTACCGACGCAGCGCCTGCCGCCGACAGCAGTGTACGACAAACTATAACGAAGAATGGTGAGACGATTCGTCCCCTCCTCCTTCCCCTTAATAACTGAGTCGTGCTCACGCCCAGTCAAATCGGACCTGAGATTTGTAATTCTGTTTTGGTTTGTGTGAACAGCACGAAATTAAATACATTTCTTTCCTGTTTCGATCATATAAACAATCTTTTGCATTCATACATGAACCCCTTAATTTTGTACCCTTTGTGTTTGATTTCACTTAATTTCTCGAGTTCACTACATTTTTGGCGCCCAGTGGGGGCGATCTCATTGGTAATTTTTTCGGTATCTCATGTCAAAATAATTTCTCGAGTTCACTACCCTTCCTTGATTAAAATAATGTCCGCCCCGGTAGCTGAGTGGTCAGCGCGACAGACTGTCAATCCAAAGGGCCCGGGTTCGATTCCCGGCTGGGTTGGAGATTTTCTCTGCTCAGGGACTGGGTGTTGTGTTGTCCTAATCATCATCATTTCATCCCCATCGACGCGCAAGTCGCCGAAGTGGCGTCAAATCGAAAGACTTGCACCAGGCGAACGGTCTACCGGACGGAAGGCCCTCGTCACACGACATTTCATTTCATTAAAATAATACAACAGTTGTATAAAGATAACATTTGCCAAGTGAAATTTAGTAATAAACTTTCACAGAAATTTAGAACAAGCAAAGGCCTTTTACAGGGCTGTCCCAGGTCACCATCATTGTTTAAAACCTACACTCCTGGAAATGGAAAAAAGAACACATTGACACCGGTGTGTCAGACCCACCATACTTGCTCCGGACACTGCGAGAGGGCTGTACACGCACGGCACAGCGGACACACCAGGAACCGCGGTGTTGGCCGTCGAATGGCGCTAGCTGCGCAGCATTTGTGCACCGCCGCCGTCAGTGTCAGCCAGTTTGCCGTGGCATACAGAGCTCCATCGCAGTCTTTAACACTGGTAGCATGCCGCGACAGCGTGGACGTGAACCGTATGTGCAGTTGACGGACTTTGAGCGAGGGCGTATAGTGGGCATGCGGGAGGCCGGGTGGACGTACCGCCGAATTGCTCAACACGTGGGGCGTGAGGTCTCCACAGTACATCGATGTTGTCGCCAGTGGTCGGCGGAAGGTGCACGTGCCCGTCGACCTGGGACCGGACCGCAGCGACGCACGGATGCACGCCAAGACCGTAGGATCCTACGCAGTGCCGTAGGGGACCGCACCGCCACTTCCCAGCAAATTAGGGACACTGTTGCTCCTGGGGTATCGGCGAGGACCATTCGCAACTGTCTCCTTGAAGCTGGGCTACGGTCCCGCACACCGTTAGGCCGTCTTCCGCTCACGCCCCAACATCGTGCAGCCCGCCTCTAGTGGTGTAGCGACAGGCGTGAATGGAGGGACGAATGGAGATGTGTCGTCTTCAGCGATGAGAGTCGCTTCTGCCTTGGTGCCAATGATGGTCGTATGCGTGTTTGGCGCCATGCAGGTGAGCGCCACAATCAGGACTGCATACGACCGAGGCACACAAGGCCAACACCCGGCATCATGGTGTGGGCAGCAATCTCCTACACTGGCCGTACACCACTGGTGATCGTCGAGGGGACACTGAATAGTGCACGGTACATCCAAACCGTCATCGAACCCATCGTTCTACCATTCCTAGACCGGCAAGGGAACTTGCTGTTCCAACAGGACAATGCACATCCGCATGTATCCTGTGCCACCCAACGTGCTCTAGAAGGTGTAAGTCAACTACCCTGGCCAGCAAGATCTCCGGATCTGCCCCCCATTGAGCATGTTTGGGACTGGATGAAGCGTCATCTCACGCGGTCTGCACGTCCAGCACGAACGCTGGTCCAACTGAGGCGCCAGGTGGAAATGGCATGGCAAGCCGTTCCACAGGACTACATCCAGCATCTCTACGATCGTCTCCATGGGAGAATAGCAGCCTGCATTGCTGCGAAAGGTGGATATACACTGTACTAGTGCCGACATTGTGCATGCTCTGTTGCCTGTGTCTATGTGCCTGTGGTTCTGTCAGTGTGATCATGTGATGTATCTGACCCCAGGAATGTGTCAATAAAGTTTCCCCTTCCTGGGACAATGAATTCACGGTGTTCTTATTTCAATTTCCAGGAGTGTATATAGATATTAGCCTTAGAGCATAGCCTCGTAAATATAATAGTATGGGATTAGAAATAAGAGATGGAGTTTACCTACATTTGTTGTTTGCCGATGATCAAGTAGTCATAGCACAAGATGGGGAGGATGCTAAATATATGTGCAATCAACTAGCAGTAACATACAAGATTTGGGTTTGAAGATTAATTACCAAAAAACAGAATACTTGACTGATGATTCAGTTGAGCTATACATTGAAGGAAAGTAAATCAAAAAGATAAACACTTTCTGTTATTTTGGATCCATTTTGGAAATCTAGGGAGAATCAGAGTCAGAAATCAATAAAAGAATTAGTAGTGGACGGAAGGTCATTGGTGTACTTAACTCAGTCTTATGGAGCAGGAATGTAATGAGCAGAACTAAAAACTTATTATACAAATCCATATTAGAGAGTGTGACTCTATATGGAACGGAGATCTGGACAATTAATCTGAAACAAATTAAAAAATCAAAAGCTCTAGGGATGGACTTCTGGAGAAGGTCGGCAAGAATCTCCAGGAAAGAGAAGACAAGAAACACCGAAATAATAAGGAGAATGGAAATAAAATGAAGAATATATGACCTAATGGATGGGAAGAAATTACAGTGGTATGGGAATGTACGACGGATGCAGGAAGCCAGAATACCAAAATTGATACTGGATTTGGAGCCGGAGGAGAGAAGAAGAAGAGGACGACCTATGACCACCTGGCTCCAAAATGTACAGGACACAATGAGGAGAATGGGCGCAGAGGAAGAGGACACACAAGATCGAAACACCTAGAGAAATATTTTGAAAATACAGTTTCAGAAGGTTTATTCTTTCTATAGTAATTTCCGAGTAAATTATTATGTTGGAGATAAGCCTCTGTAATGAGGGAAAGCTCAAAATAAAAAGAAAGTTCACTAAATTTTTGGCGCCCAACGTGGGGCGACCTGATTGATAATTTTCATGGTATCTGATGTCAGAAAATAGTTCCTCGAGTTCACTACAATATGTATCTCATCGGGAGGTATTATTTCAATATTTTTCCTACATGAGGCTGATTTTACTTATATGTAAATTGAAGGGGATTTTGCTTAGCCGAGGGTCACTTTCAGACAGTGGTGGCATATCCAGAATGTGCATCGTAAAGAGCATCCAACACATACACAAAAATTTTGAAATTGTACTGTTCAGAACATGGTATAGGTCGAAATATTGGAAAGATGTAATTGCCAGACGTGAAATGTCTATGAGTCACTTTTAGTCTTGCTTAAGCCAGAACTGCATCTTTAATGTTAGTATCTGATGCTTTAATAGAGCTCAATCATCCGCTCCAAATGAGGGAAAATGGCTTTGTTATCTGAGGTTGTTTCACGTAATGGGTCTTTGGCTTTCGTGGTTCCCTTGAAAAGCAAGATTACAAACACTCTGTTGTGCTCAATTTCTTTGAAGTTGTGTAGACGCTCGTCACCTCACCTGCTCTGACTCTCATTCAGCACACGTGTGAAAGATAAACATGAAGTTTAGAATAAGATACTCTGAAGACGTAAAGTACTGAAAAGTAGAAACACATTAATCACATTTGCAAACCACTTCATGTAACAAACAGAATCGCCACCCTACTGGCATCAAAACGCAAATAAGCAGTAAAAATAATTTGTAGACAGCTGATGTTCACCTACCACACCAGAAAAAAGACCCACTTCAGAGACAATATCCCCTATTATGATAGTTTCATCCTCAGCATGCCACCAACTTCTTCATTGACTAAACTTATCAGTTTCTCATAGACCATACGTCGTACCATGTCGTTCGTTAGGGTAGAAGAAAACAATTTTTTTTTTAATTTCACCGACTGACGTCCGAAATTTTTACGTTTCGGTGAAGAGATCGGCTATATTGTGGCTGTACACGTATAGGTGTACTGGTTTGAAAAGATCGGCTATTTTCGGACGATTTCGATCGTCGGTGGAACCATCCGACATCGGTGCGACTGCGAGCGCAGCTTCAGAGTTGCAGGATAAGGAAGGCGAAGGCTGCCGGCTGACAATCAAAGCCACACGTCACGAGAGAGGATCGACACATTGCGCAGATATAGCATCAGCTGGACACGCTAGCATATATGATAAAAGTGATAAAATGTTGTTCTTCAGTGACTGGATATCAAGTTCACCCTAAAGTTGTACGTCCTTCTTCCACAGGTTTTACAACCTTTATGTTCGTCCTTGGTACAGATTCTGTCAATGTTCATTTGTGGTTACACACGTGGACTGACAGGTTAATTTACATGCCACATTATTTATAGCATGTTGCATAGGTATACTACGCATGTGCTTCATAACGACTTCACAGTCAAAATTGGCAAATAGCAGCACATAAAATAAAAAAAATTATAGCCTAAAACGGGCAATTTTTATTTTGGAAAGTATTTCGTGGCTGTGGACTCGCATACGAACACGATTGTTAACGTGATATTCTCTCAGTGCGTTGGATGTTCAAATACTTCATGGGAAATGCGGTCAGGTAACATCCTCGACAATGACCAACATTTTTAGAAGGATGGAATCACATAACTCGGTCAGATTATTAAGGCTTTGTACGATTGTTGTGTAGGACATAAGTTTCAAACACACGATAGACGAGCAAATCTGCGTTTTGCTTGACATTGCCTTGGTGAGCCTACAAGTATATTGCTACAAGTATACGCCTCGTGCGTATTTCCAGCTACTGGTGTAGTGTTATTAATGAAACTGTCGAGATTAAACTAATCCTGCCTTCTCTCCCAGGATGAAGAGCAGAAAGAGATAGTTACCGCTGCTTGCTAACAACTCTCTTCTTCCTTCATCGCACCGTACGGGGGTGCGGTATACTTCATGATTTGACAAACTTATTTTGTTTTAGGCTTATGGCTGTATGTCCTTTCTGTACCCACAGTCGTCAGTTAAGAAAAGGGAGGGGAGTGTGGCGCGCCGTTTGAGAATCGTGCTAACTTTGTTCTACATGTGAGTCGTATTTTCAATGCATGTTTATTATGGCTCAAATGGCTCTGAGCACCATGGGACTTAACTTCTGAGGTCACTACCTAAATAACCTAAAGACATCACACACTTCTGAGGTCATCAGTCCCCTAGAACTACCTAAATAACCTAAAGACATGACACACACCCTATGTCCTTGGCAGAATTCGAACCTGCGACCGTAGCGGTCGCGCGGTTCCAGACTATAGCGTCTAGAACCGTCGGCCACTCCGGCCGGCATGTTTATTATGTTTTCTGAGGAGCAGATGTATGTGAACGAGCATGTAAAACCGTCTAAAAACCACATTTCGGCTGACCGATGTGTCAGACCAGTGGTCCTCAATTTGGCGAGTGTATTCGATCCGAGCATGGCCTACATCCTGCCTTCGCGCTAATTGTCGGTTCATGTTTCACTGTCAGTGACATCAGACTTTCACCATTTTCTTTTTGTGTGTTTTCTTTCTGTTCACGCTGTCTACGCAGTCCCTTTCATCAACACTACAAAATACCACGCACAGTCATCTCTCATTTCATATCTGCCTGAAAAATGGCGCCATGGTCTCTCGAAATATCGGCCTTTATCGAGAAGTTTACCCGGCTGCATTCCCTAAAGTTATTTGGATATTGTCTGTACAGATGACCATCTACATCTACTCTTTGCAAACCACTGACAGGTGTATCGCCAGAATACTCGATATTGCTAAACTTATTAATGCTTCTTGCCTTTCCGTTATAGAGCGCGGTAACATTTATTCCTTAAATGCCGCAGTGTGCACTGTAATTAGTCTGATTTTATCTTGGTGGTGCCGGCCGGTGTGGCCGAGCGGTTCTAGGCGCTTCAGTCTGGAACCGCGCGACCGCTACGGTCGCATGTTCGAATCCTGCCTCGGGAATTGATGTGTGTCATGTTCTTAGGTTAGTTAGGTTTAAGTAGTTCTAAGTTCTAGGGGACTGATGACCTCAGATGTTGAGTCCCATAGTGCTCAGAGCCATTTGAACCATATCTTGGTGGCCTTTAAGGGAGTGATATGTAAGTGGCTGTAGCATAAGGGGCGATCACAATTCAGGGCAGCGTATATACGGGTATATAATCAACGACATGTACGTAGGGGATTAATCTGGCATTTTGTCTTTCTGACGTGTGTGTGGAAACGCGAACTGTGGCGACGTCATACCAGAAACGTCCAAACAGGACTAATGAGCTGTGATTCTTTTGTTGGCCTGCTGAAGTTCAGACACCGGTAGGCATTCGTTGGAGAATCAAAAATCTGTATGAGGCAGTATGTATTCGAAAACCACCGTTGTGGAATGGCGCGCCAAATTCCGTGCTAGTCGCGGTTCGGCGCAAGACGCCGGTCGACCTGGGAGCCATATCCATTACGAAGAAGCGGGAGAAAGCCAAGCACCCGCCCTATAGTCCTGCTCAATCTCCAAGCGATTATCACGCCTTAGGTCCCTTAAAAAAGACCTCGAAGGGTAGACGGCTCTTATAGGACGAGGACGTGTAATGAGCAGTTAAAGACGTCTCCACACAGGAGGATATGGTGTCCTCAGCCTGTGAGTCGGTGGGATGAATGCCTCAATGCTCAAGGCTAGTTTGCCTGACTGGCATACCAATTCTGGACTATACGTCCTTCGAACGGAAATTTTTTTGATCGCCCCTTACATATACGTACATTCCACGCTCGAAGCTGGTTGCTGAAACGGTGTAAGTAGGTTTTCGTGGAATAGTTGGCTTCTAACTTCAAAAGTCTGCCTGTCGAGCTTCTTTAGTATTTTCACGAGAGTATCCTGTGGATCAAACAAACCGTGACTGTTCCTACTAGTCATCTTTCTAAAAGTTCATACGGCCTGTTAATCCCGTTTGGTAGTGGTCTCGGACAAGTGGACTATATTTTAGGATCGGTCGCACAAGTGTTTTGAAAGCAATGTCATTTGTAGATTGTTTACAGTTTTCCGATACCATACCTATGAACCGAAGTCTGCTACCTGATTTAGCTACGATCGACCCTATGTGAGCACTGCACTTCATGTCCCATCAAATACTTACACTCAGGTATTTGTATGAGTTGATTGTTTCCTGTTGTGACTCGCTGATATTGTTCTCAGACTATACTAACTCTTTTCGTTTTGTGAAGTGTACAATTTTGGGTTTATGGACATGTGAAGCAAGTTATCTCCTGTGTTATCTGCCAAAAGCCTGATGCAGCTATTAATATTGTCTGTCAGGCCATAATTACGTTCTAAGGGAAAAAAGAATGACGCACCTAGAAAGAATTATCCGAATTGGACGGATATCGGTAAATGTGATGTACATATACGTACAAACACATGATAACAATTACATAAAAATTGGATGGTTTATTCAAAGGGAAGAGCTTTTTACAAATTGGGCAAGTAAGTAGCGCGCTGGTCCAAAAAAAAAAAAAAAAAAAAAAAAAAAAAGTTCATATGGCTCTGAGCACTATGGGACTTAACATCTAAGGTCATCAGTCCCCCAGAACTTAGAACTACTTAAACCTAACTAACCTAAGGACATCACACACATTCATGCCCGAGGTAGGATTCGAACCTGCGACCGTAGCGGTCGCGCGGCTCCAGACTGAAACGCCTAGAACCGCTCGGCCACACCGGCCGGCCGCGCTGGTCCACGTCTGTCCTTTATGCAAGCAGTTATTCGACTTGGCGTGGATAGATAGAGTTACTGGATGTCCTCTTGAGGGATATGGTGATGGATATCTGTCCAATAGGCGCATTAGATCGTCAAGATCCCCAAGTGGTTGGAGGCTCCGGGCATAATGCTCCAAACGCTCTCAACTGGGGAGAGATCCGGCAACATTGCTAGCCAACTTACATGACTCGCCGTCCCACCATTTGGTATTTTACACCCTGTTTTAACGTATTTCCATCTCACCACGTTGATTTAAATTACTGGGGTTACTGAGTTGCTGTTTTGCCTGACCATCATCGGCGCTAGTAGCGCGTATCGATATATCCCCTCTGATAGGATCTTTGCTCGGCTGCTATTACATCCCGGTTGTCATCTGTCGTGGGGTCATTCGGAACGTGCGAGGAGGAGAGTTCACAGCGGCAGTTCGGGTCGTGAGTTGGGCCCTGGCAGTCAGTTGCAGCCCGGGCCAGCCAGTCGCCGGCTTGCAGCAGCGGTGAGCACTGCGTGGACATCGCCCGCCCGACCGTTGCCGCCACGCATCACTTAAGCCGGGCCTGACTTTTGGTGGATTGTTGGTCGGTCGGTTGGTCCGAGGACATCTCCGTGCGGCGTAGTCGACTGGGCCGCTGGCGGTCTCTGCGCGGTGTCGGAATCTGTCTGGAGCTGTCCGATCGGTACGAGCATCGTCGTTCGACGTCCCAGGACGTGAAGGTTGAGTGGTTTTGAGCATTACGTTGTTGGCTCCGGCGTTGCTGTTGTGGAGGTTTTCCTGTGAGCAACAACGAGTGAAGTGTTCGAGATAGCAGCCGTCCAGTGGAACTCATCAAATTCATTCATCCACAGTCAAGTGCACCAGCGGAATTTTCTGCCTTGTGGCCGTTAGTGCTCTGGTTACCTGCCAAGGCCGCTAACGTAAATTAAGGCAGTGTTCATTTTGGGTGAAGTTAACTGTATTATGTTGTTTCGTAGTTAAATGAACCAGTGGAATTTTCTGCCTTGTGATGTTAGTATTCTGGTTACCTGCCCTGACCGCTAATGTAGTTTTTAGGCAGTGTCTTTTCCTCACCTGTTGTTGCTGGCCAACATGGTGTGTAGTTTACGCAGCTCAGTTCACATACGCGTTTGTTTGGGGATAGTGATACTTGTAATTTTTCTTGGGGAGTTTGAATTCTCGTGTACTCCGTCGTGGCAAGCAAGCGGTTGGTTGGCCGGTCCGTGACTGTACCTTGGTTGGGTTTGCACGAATTAAGTGTAGTTGGACTCACCACCTGTCTTGCCTAAGTGAATGAGGACAGACCGATCAACTGGAAACTCCTGAGTGCAGTTCTGTTAATTATTCTTTTGGCAGTGTTAAAGTTGTAATTTAACTTTATTTTATATTTTTAAATTGGCAAGGTTAGTAGTGGGCCTTCAGCCCTGGAAACATGTGCTCAGTTTCCTTCAAGTCCAAACATTTTCGCTTTCTCCTCTTGAAAGGCTTTGTAATTTCCTCTGTAAGATTTTACAAGTTATTGTGGGCCTTCTGCCGTTGGTGTTGCAAAAAGGAAATTTTTAAACATAATGTATTGTTTTACCGATTGTTGCAATATATAATTCCTTAATTTTCAGAATTTAACTTTGCGGCCTTCAGCCATCTTATTGCGTTTGTTTGTTTCTTTCAGTGCACATTGTGGGCCATCAGCCCTGTTAGCATCTTAAAACATTGTGGCCTACCTTCAGTAATCATCATAGTACATTTGGAATTTTGAAGATTTAATCCGGCGGCCTTCAGCCGCTCCATATGCTGATCTCATATATTTATACCATTTATCTTATTTGTAAATTTAACTGTGTGTCATGTCTTTTCAAAATTGAACTTATTCTAAAGCATCTCTTTGAAGGCCTTGAGCCGCGAAGCAAATTTCAAAAGTGTATTTGTGAACTAAATGATAATAAATTACAATTGTGAAATGAATCCGACCGCAACTCCCTTGGCCCTTTCCACAATCCTAATTACCTGTTAGCCCTTCGTGATTTAGCAGGCGTTACAGTAGGATTTGGGAAGCACAGAGACATGCAGTACAAGCTCCTGCCGTGTGCGGCAACACAACGGGGCGTAGAATACCGTCGACGTACCGCTGTGCTGTAGCGGCGCCGAGGTGACAACCAAAGTCGTCCTGCTGTCAGAGGAAACGGCACTCCAGACCATGACTCTTGGCTGTCGGGCCGTATGGCGGGCGACATTCATGTTGATATCCAACTGCTGTCTGGGGCGCTTCCAGACACATATTGGGCCTGGAATCTCATTTCTTGGAATAGAATTGTCTTCAGAGTACCGCTTCGAACCGAGCCGCGACGACCTGGAAGATGTGTCTCGAGTCACCCCAGACAGCGGCGGGATTCCAACATGACTTTCGCTGTCATACGGCCCGACAGCCGGGAGAGATGGTATAGGGTGTCATTTCTTTTGATAGCAGGTCCCTTTGGCCTTAATCCGCGGCACTCTTGCAACACAGCGGTACGTCGACGATATCCTGCGCCTCATTTTGTTGCATTCATGCCAAGCGATCTTGGACATCTACTTCAACAAGATAATGCCTGCTCGCTCGCTGCGAGAGTTCCTACTGCTTGTCTTCGTGCTTGCCAAACCATACCTTGGCCAGCAAGGTCACCGAATCTCTCTCCGAGGAGGAACTCCAACCACCGCGGGATTTTGACGATCTAACGCGTCAGTTGGGCAACCTTTGAAACGATATCCCTCAGAAGGACCACCAACTACTCCATGAAATGGTTCAAATGGCTCTGAGCACTATGGGACTTAACATCTATGGTCATCAGTCCCCTAGAACTTAGAACTACTTAAAGCTAACTAACCTAAGGACGTCACACAACACCCAGTCATCACGAGGCAGAGAAAATCCCTGACCCCGCCGGGAATCGAACCCGGGAACCCGGGCGTGGGAAGCGGGAACGCTACCGCATGACCAACAACTCTATCAATGCCTAGCAGAATAACTCTTTGCATAAGGGCTAATGCTGGACTCAAGGGTAATATATTTGCTCAATTTGCGAAGCTCATTCTCTGGACAAACCATCCAGTTTCCCTGAAATTGTTATCATTTGTTTCTCTGTACATGTCCATAAAATTAATCGATATTCATCTGATTCGGATAATTTCTTCGTGATACGATCTCTTTTTTTTATCGTAGAGTGTATACCTAGAACACCGTCGGTTGTAGAGCAGATCCCTGGGATACGCATAACTTTACTTCTGCATCTACCCTATTGGCCATTAAAATTGCTACACCAGGAAGATGACGTGCTACAGACGCGAAATTTAACCGACTGGAAGAATATGCTGTAATGTGCAAATGATTAGCTTTTCACAGCATTCACACAACGAGCTGATAGTCCATGCTGCTGCAAACGTCGTCGAACTGTTGGTGCAGATGGTTGTTGTCTTGCAAACGTCCCCATCTGTTGACTCAGGGATCGAGACGTGGCTGCACGATCCGTTACAGCCTTGCGGATAAGATGCCTGTCATCTCGCCTGCTAGTGATACGAGGTCGTTGGAATCCAGTACGGCGCTCCGTATTACCCTCCTCAACCCACTGATTCCATATTCTGCAATCAGTCATTGGATCCCGACCAACGCGAGCAGCAATGTCGCGATACGATAAACCACAATCGCGATAGGCTACAATCCGACCTTTATCAAAGTCGGAAACGTGATGGTACGCATTTCTCCTCCTTACACGAGGCATCACAACAACGTTTCAGCAGGCAACGTCGGTCAACTGCTGTTGTGTACGAGAATTTGGTTGGAAACATTCCTCACGTCAGCAAGTTGTAGGTGTCGTCACCGGCGCCAGCCTTGTGTGAATGCTCTGAAAAGCTAATCATTTGCATTTCACATGATCTTTCTGTCGGTTAAAATTCGCGTCTGTTGCACGTCATCTTGAAGGTGTAGCAATTTTAATGGTCAGTAGTGTACATTTACACTTACGATCATAATTTTGTTAGAAAGCGTTGATGTGGTAGTCAGTGAAGTCAAGAAACACTGTGCTGACGTGACTCTCTTGATCCATAATTCCTAGAACGTAATGTGAGATAAGGTCGAGTTGGGTTTCATATGACGGAGCCTTTACGTGTCCATGCTTGTTGTCATGGAGCAGCTCATTCTGATCGAGATGCCTCGTTACTTTTGAGCGCGCAGTATGGTCTACGATTCGACAGCAGACAGACACTTAGGGCCTGCGAGATGCAGGCTCGGATTGTGGAAGGAGCCGGCCCGTAGGCGTCATTGAGGCAGGGCCGGCCGTGCGGCGCCGTTTGGGCTGGTGTGCGCTGCAGCTGGCAGCTGGCAGCTGGCAGGTGTGAGGTGGCAGGTGGCTGCTTGCGCAGGGTGCGTGCTCGGCCTTGGCGGCGTGTGGGCGCCGATGTGGGTCAAGGCAGCGCGGGCAGCCACCTCGCAGCGCAGCGCGAGCCGTCCTCCGGCTGTGAGCTTCTGGCGGGCGCGCCCCCACACACGGCTGCTTCTGTGTTTCGCTGCACCGAGAAGCTGCCAAGGGAGGACCGACACCGTGCCGTTGTAGTCTAAACACATTATACTTGAAACCTCCTGGCAGATTAATATTGTGTGCCGGCCCGAGACTCGAACTCGGGACCTTTGTCTACACTTATACTTGCAGGTTACAGCCTAGCCGCTGGTCTACTGCGAAGTCATTAGAGATGTAGCGCTATTTAATGTTATTTTAGTTTTTATTTGTTAAATTCTTACTCTGGACGTAGTGAAATAGAGCACAACTAACATACGCAGTAAAGAAAAATGTAATTACGGAATTCCAGGAAAAAATATAACACCAGGATAACAACAACGAAATCACAATCTTTTTTTTTTTTTTTTTTTTTTTTTTTTTTTTTTTTTTTTTTTTTTGAGCCATCAGTCTTCTGAGTGAATTGATGCAGTCCTCCTCCAATTCCTCTCCCGTGCCAGACTTGCCATTTCCGAGCAACTCTTGCAGTCTAAGTCCTCGACTATTTGCTGGCTGTATCACAATCTCTGTCTTCGTCTACAGTATCTACCCTCTACACCTCCCTCTAGTACCTTCGAAGTTTTTCCCTGATACCTTAACAGATGTCCTACTGTCCTTTCTTTCTTCTTAGTTTTTTTTTCCCCATAAATTCCTTACCTCGCTGATTCTGTGGGGAATATTCCTTACCTTACCGTTCCACCTCATTTTCAACGCTCTTCTGTTGCACCACAACTCAAACGGTTCGATTTTCTTCTATTTCAGTTTTCCCACAGTTCATGTTTCACTGCCATACAGTGCTGTGCTCCAAACGCACATTCTCAGAAATTTCTTCCTCGAATTCGATACCAGTAGAGTTCCCTTGGCCAGGAATGCCATTTTTGCCAGTGCTAGTCTGCTTTTTACGTCCATCATGGATTATTTTGTTGCCTACGTAATAGAATCCCTTACCTTCAACTACACTCCTGGAAATTGAAATAAGAACACCGTGAATTCATTGTCCCAGGAAGGGGAAACTTTATTGACACATTCCTGGGGTCAGATACATCACATGATCACACTGACAGAACCACAGGCACATAGACACAGGCAACAGAGCATGCACAATGTCGGCACTAGTACAGTGTATATCCACCTTTCGCAGCAATGCAGGCTGCTATTCTCCCATGGAGACGATCGTAGAGATGCTGGATGTGGTCCTGTGGAACGGCTTGCCATGCCATTTCCACCTGGCGCCTCAGTTGGACCAGCGTTCGTGCTGGACGTGCAGACAGCGTGAGACGACGCTTCATCCAGTCCCAAACATGCTCAATGGGGGACAGATCCGGAGATCTTGCTGGCCAGGGTAGTTGACTTACACCTTCTAGAGCACGTTGGGTGGCACGGGATACATGCGGACGTGCATTGTCCTGTTGGAACAGCAAGTTCCCTTGCCGGTCTAGGAATGGTAGAACGATGGGTTCGATGACGGTTTGGATGTACCGTGCACTATTCAGTGTCCCCTCGACGATCACCAGTGGTGTACGGCCAGTGTAGGAGATCGCTCCCCACACCATGATGCCGGGTGTTGGCCCTGTGTGCCTCGGTCGTATGCAGTCCTGATTGTGGCGCTCACCTGCACGGCGCCAAACGCGCATACGACCATCATTGGCACCAAGGCAGAAGCGACTCTCATCGCTGAAGACGACACGTCTCCATTCGTCCCTCCATTCACGCCTGTCGCGACACCACTGGAGGCGGGCTGCATGATGTTGGGGCGTGAGCGGAAGACGGCCTAACGGTGTGCGGGACCGTAGCCCAGCTTCATGGAGACGGTTGCGAATGGTCCTCGCCGATACCCCAGGAGCAACAGTGTCCCTAATTTGCTGGGAAGTGGCGGTGCGGTCCCCTACGGCACTGCGTAGGATCCTACGGTCTTTGCGTGCATCCGTGCGTCGCTGCGGTCCGATCCCAGGTCGACGGGCACTTGCACCTTCCGCCGACCACTGGCGACAACATCGATGTACTGTGGAGACCTCACGCCCCACGTGTTGAGCAATTCGGCGGTACGTCCACTCGGCCTCCCGCATGCCCACTATACGCCCTCGCTCAAAGTCCGTCAACTGCACATACGGTTCACGTCCACGCTGTCGCGGCATTCTACCAGTGTTAAAGACTGCGATGGAGCTCCGTATGCCACGGCAAACTGGCTGACACTGACGGCGGCGGTGCACAAATGCTGCGCAGCTAGCGCCATTCGACGGCCAACACCGCGGTTCCTGGTGTGTCCGCTGTGCCGTGCGTGTGATCATTGCTTGTACAGCCCTCTCGCAGTGTCCGGAGCAAGTATGGTGGGTCTGACACACTGGTGTCAATGTGTTCTTTTTTCCATTTCCAGGAGTGTACTTCGCGATCGCCAATTACAGTCTTAAGTTTCTCACTGTTCTCGTTTCTGCTGGTTCTCATTAGTTTCATCTTTGTTCTGTTTACAGCATCATGACGGTCGCATCCGTGTTTGGCGACATCGCGGTGAACGCACATTGGAAGCGTGTATTCGTCATCGACATACTGACGTGTCACCCGGCGTGATGGTATGGGTTACACGTTGGGCTGGTTACACGTCTCAGTCACCTCTGTTCGCACTGACGGCACTTTGAACAGTGGACGCTACATTTCAGACGTGTTACGACCCGTGGCCCTATCCTTCATTCGATCCCTGCAAAACCCTACATTTCAGCAGGATAATGCACGACCGCATGTTGCAGTTCCTGTACGGGCCTTTTGGATACAGAAAATGTTCGACTGCTGCCCTGGCCAGCACATTCTGCAGATCTCTCACCAATTGAAAACGTCTGGTCAATGGTGGCCGAGCAACTGGCTCGTCACAATACGCCAGTCATTACTCTTCATGAACTGTGGTATCGTGTTGAAGCTGCATGGGCAGCTGTACCTATACACGCCATCCAAGCTCTGACTCAGCGCCCAGGCGTATCAAGGCCGTTATTACGGCCAGAGGTGATTATTCTGGGTACTGATTTCTCAGGATCTATGCACTCAAATTGCGTGAAAATGTAATCACATGTCAGTTCTACTATAATATATTTGTCCAATGAATACCCGTTTATCATCTGCATTTCTTCTTGGTGTAGCAATTTTAATGGCCAGTAGTGTAATTTCGTTCAGTAATGGTTATCTGCAGACCTAGAAAATACAAGCACATAGCCTAATCTGCAAAAACGCTTCTACCTATAAGAACATCAAGCAGAAACAAACCATAAAAATAGTGCAGCATATCTATACCTGAGTAAAAACGTGTGGCATTACACATGCCGCGCTATTACACGTGATGGTGCAGAAAGAATCATGAGCCATTTCTGCTTCGTCAAACAGTAAAACTGTTGTACTTAAAGAGCACCATTGAGGCGTACATGCGTACATACTGCACATGAATAGAGAGTCACATTGTCGTGCAGCGGCAAGAAACGTGCCTCCAGGCATGCCCGCTAGATGTCGCCGCAGCATGTCAGTATACGTAAATTCAAAGACGTCCCTTCTTTATACTCAAATGTATAAAAACTTAGTTTACATTTTATAAAAGGAAATCTAGAAGATAAAACGGAAATGATTGTGCTTAGACGTCAAACAGTAAACTTAATGGGAAAACAGGCAACTATATTAGACGACTACACAGTCTGTTCATACAATCGAAACACTTTAATTAGAAAAAGAGTAATAGTTCACTAGTGAAAACATCAAATGTGAACAATACTCCCATGCAACATGCGAAGCGACCAGTAAACTACTGGCACAACAGTAAAATGCGATAAAAATGTCATTGGACTGTCTACCAGAGAATGTGGACCAAGCTTGTGAAGTTAGCACGCGAAACGTTGCGTCTGTTGGAAGAAATCGTCGCTGAACTATATGGAAATATGCCTGAACACACAACGCTATATGTAGGAGTTTGTAAGTAAAAAATGAAAGGATCACATGTATGTGTTTGGACATGATAAACAAGAACTGGAATACCATCTACTACTTTCATTCATTTGGAGACTTAAGCTCATGTGAAGAATTGTGTCATTACTTTACCAACAACTATGTGTTCCACAATTTTCGACGATAGCACAACGGCTAAAACATCTGTTTGGACATTTATACCTCATGTTCCTCCTGACAGCTGCATAAAAACAAGCATCCTGCACATCACTGTGTCAGTTGACTTTTCAACATGGTTCAAATGGCTCTGAGCGCTATGGGATTCAACTTCTGAGGTCATCAGTCTCCTAGAACTTAGAACTACTTAAACCTAACTAACCTAAGGACATCTCACACATCCATGCCCGAGGCAGGATTCGAACCTGCGGCGGTAGCGGTCTCGCGGATCCAGACTGTAACGCCTAGAACCGCTCGGCCACATCGGCCGGCGTTGAGGTTTCGATATGATGTCAAAAAATCTGACTTTAAAAGAATGAAAATCAGTTCTGTGGGTAAATCACTTTCCACCACCTGATTTAAGCAAGAAGAAATGACATATTGCATTGATTAGTCTTGAAATGTATCAAAAAACTACCAATGAAGCATATTATCACGAATGAAAAGTAAGAACTACTTGTGGTACAAAGGGCAATAAATAATAACTCGTACGTTCAGGTACAGCAAGGTGATTGAGAAGAGAATAAAACTGCGTTTGATAAATTAGTACTGAAAATGCCTCGTATTTCTGTTACCAACAATAGGATCATTCATGGGAACTGTCTGAATAACCGATATTACCGACTACATCTGGAACAACATTGGCCATTAAAACAACTGTTCAATTAGAAATGTCTATATTCGTTATAATAGTACTGTATACTGACTAGAAGGGGAGCCTGAAAAGTGATTGAAGTGACTTCAGTAATTTTAAGCTAACTGATGCTAAAGTTCCCCATAATTCAGAGTTCTTTCCACATGATGATTTACAGCTGGACAGGAGTAGTAACGTTTGCAGCCTACTTTCTGACATGCAAACAAAGTTTTGGTCTTCGTACTGTGAGGGTGTTAAAGAAGATGAATTGGAATGTCATGTCAGCCCAAAGAAATTTAAGAAATTACCACCCAGAATCCGACAGATTATTCAAACAGAATGAAACTGTCAAATCAGGGCTGACAAATGTTTGTATCGAATTTGAATTATCAGAAAATTTCCCCAGACACTGCAGTGTATGGATTAACTCTAGATGATGATGTAATTAATTATTCGTTGCTCACAGGAATTGTGCAACATGTTATATAAATGAATAGGTATAGCAACACATCTAAAGCATTTCATGATGGCATCTCAAAGTGTAAACGTCGTTGTAAACACACAAGGTTCCTGTGATGTATGTGGATAGTTCGTATTTAAGTATCTTGCTTTCATCACAGTCAAAAAAATTTCAGACATATCATCACAACGTTCTCTGTGAAAGCTATGTCACCAAAATCATTCAGATACGTAAAATGGGCAAAGACATGAAAAACTGCATTTTGGTTGATATGTAATTACCATGAAATACAATGGGACGAACTCAGGATATCTTACCAAGACATGCTGATTGACTCAAATATTTGATCATAGAGACAAAATTGTGTATGTGAAAGGCAGCAAGAAGGTTTCATTGTGTGGAGTGCACAGCTTGATTGCGTGTTGCACAATTTCAGCAAGAATACAATAAAACTAGTAAATTATTATTAATGTAACATGAGTTTTTATTTAATCATTCCTTATACCGGCTAATGATCGTTACTTTGTTAAAAAAATCTCCAACTGGGAACGTGTAGCAATGTTGTCTGTCAATTAGTAAATGGCACTGAGTTCATGCAGAAAAGTAATCATATATAACCAGCAAACAAGCTAAATGTAGTTAAGTAATCTGAACTAAACAAGAGTAATGATTTTTAGTAATTTTCAGTGCTGTTGTATAATAGTCTCTTTAATAGTTGCAGGTCGTTATTCAAGTTGGCGACACTTTTCTTTAAGCAAAATGAACAGTTTTGGCGCATAGTATCACACACACACAACACTAATGTATTTTTTCCTGTCAAAATATTTCATGAAAGTCGTTACGAAATAACTAGGCTTCATACATCAGCAGATAAGAATTTATATCACGTAAGATGCTGTTTGCACTGGAATTTATTACCTCAGAGTGGGTTCTGGGCCATCAAAACACTCAATTACTATCGCAATTACGACCAACAGTATTTATGACTCTATAGAAAATCAATTTAAAACTGCCGCTGCAATATTTCACTAAGATGGCGGCTAACATAAGACAATCACTTATCGATTTTGCTTCAGGCCCTGTTTTACTACTAACAAATAATATATATTAAATCTTTTTGTACCTTCACTATATGCATTAACATTTGAAAATATTTCTCAATGTTAATCGCTTATTATTCAGCATTTACCAATAAACCGCACTGTAGATCAGTAGCGCTAATCGCTGCGCTCCTTTGTATCTGAGCAGAAAACTTAACATTTATATAGGACGAGAATTACAATGAAATAGAACTCTAAACAAAGAAGATTCATTTCAATGACTCATAAACCCAATTTTTCAGATACTAAATTAGCAAAATTATACAGTTTTCACAGACTTTTGTATTACGAGACATCAATCACATCCTATCAGTACGACGGTTCGAACAAGAAGATTTTTCTAGAAGATTCATAGATCACAAAAGATTGAAATTTTCATTACCTTTATGCATGGGTATTTTCTGAAATATAATTTTGTACAAAATATTAAACTATGCCATTGACAATAATTATTTATTATTTTATTAACGATGAAGTTCATTGTATTAATTTCACGAGAATACGATTAATGTTCATTCACATTCCACACACAATGCTGTCGTGAATATTATTCTGAATAAAATCTAGGCCCCTTGGAATAAGAAAAACAGCTAGTTTATGTATTGTAGTCTTTTTTATCAGACCACCACACCCACATTGCTTATTGTTCAATTTCACTTCATTAACACACTGTTCTCATCATGCAAACATGCAGCTATAACAATGAGTAACTCATGGAACAACTAGTGTTGATGTGATTGTGAAAATGACTTCAGTAACTGTAAAATTTAGGAAAATCCGGCGGACACGTCCCGAATTAACTAATAACCCTCATGGGATCCGGGAAAAAACCGTCCAAGGGGCTTCAAAAAAATACAGTTACCTACTCTTATGTGTCAGGTATGACATGATTATAACAGATAATATTTCGAACACGAGTGTTTATGTTTGTGTTTAGTTGTAACAGAGGTCAAGAGATTCTTTCAACGAGGTTTAACACGAAAATTAAAAGTTCGTGCAGTTGAAAATAACAAAAGTTCCCCGACGACGTCGTGTAGCAGCCCCCGCGTTGAGCCGCTGGATCGAAGGTAGGTGGAGGCCGCTGCTGGAACGTTCCCGTCCCCGTTGATGGAGCTTCGGCTGTCATCGGTTGCACCATGGTCTGGATCTGTTGCTGTCTGGCAGTATTACTGCAGCAGGTCCTGCTTCGCTCTTTCCACGTCCCTCTCGTACAAGGAGGCTACATGAAATGTCGAAAAAGGGTATCAGTAACAAGGTAATTATTATATTCATCCTGTGGAAGAAGTGTTAGTTTCAAGTTCACTTTCATTCACACGGATTCATACAGTTTGTTTTTGGGCGATGTCCTGCATCTTAACACTGTTGTTTTGAATGTGGTGATTCATTGTCAACTTAAATTAACTATGCACATGTACGACACTGCACCGTTTTTCATTTTGTGTCCATTGTGTGCTCTGTTTATTTTCTGCAGTAAGCAACATTTCCGAGAGCACTGCGCAGCTAGCGTTGCTTCGTATTGTTGCCAGGCAGCTGGCTACACAGTCTGTCTCATAACATTTGACACGCGAAGATCACTCTTAACAGCTTTATTTGAGGTCTGAAATTGTACATCAGTTTTTATACTGTTCACAGTTTTTCAACGTCCATGTCGTTGCTGCTAACATTAACACTCTATGAGCGTTCATATGTTCAATGATCACAGCTATACTGACTGTTCATCACTTTCCTTAAAAGAAAACACATTTTTCACGCGTCCGCTAGAATTTCATAGGTCTTGTGAGACACACTTCACTGTTCTGACTGCTACTAGTGTTTCATAAACCACGCAACAGACAATCTTCTGTACAATTGACATTTTACAAAGTAATGATTTTTGTTCATGTTCACATTGTTCCATATTG
Organism: Schistocerca piceifrons; assembly: GCF_021461385.2. NCBI lineage: Eukaryota > Metazoa > Arthropoda > Insecta > Orthoptera > Acrididae > Schistocerca > Schistocerca piceifrons. The sequence goes on from NC_060141.1 coordinate 723,941,892, forward strand.
TAGAAACATAACAAAGATACTATAATGTAAAAAAATGATAAGATGACTGTTAGAATATTCTACATTATTCTGATCGTAGGATCATCACAGAACTGTGTACATACTAGTAAATTTCCATATTTGATGACATACATTTTATTTATGCTCATTTATACTCATTGATTCATGTTCTTGTTAGAATTATTACCATATGTCCATGTTCGGTTCACCTAACAAGAGGAAAGCTCATGGAAGCAAAAGGCAAAGATAACTGCGTAAGGAACAACGTACCCAAAACAGCACACAACAGGAAAATGCTCCATACAGAGCGAATGCGGATACACACAAACACGTGAACTCACACACAATTAAAACCTGTCGCGTGTGTGCGTTTACATCGGTGAGATTCATAGAAATATTCATGACTCATTTTAAATCATATATGAATAAACACGGTATCTATATACACACATTAAAAAAAGTCTTACATCACCTCGGTTCCGAGAGTTCGGGAACCTGTACAGAAAATTGGAATAGAGATCAACATAAACAACATTTCCGCCCATTTTATTGCTCATGAAAACCACACATTGCATGTTGTACCACCATACATAGTTGGTGGTCCAGATTGCTGTACAAACCAGTACCTCTGATACCCAATAGTACGTCCTCTCGCACTGATGCATGCCTTTAATCGTCATGACGTACTATCTACAAGTTCGTCAAGGCACTGTTGGTCCAGATTGTCCCTCTCCTCAATGGCGATTCGGCGTAGATCCCTCAGAGTGGTTGGTGGGTCACGTCGTACATCAACAGCCCTTTTCAACAGCCCCTTTCAACATGCTGGCCACTCTAGTCGAGCGACGTCGTTATCCTGAAGGAAGTCATGCACAAGGCGTGCACGATGGGGGCGCGAATTGTCGTCCATTAAGAAGAATGCCTCGCCAATCTGCTACCGATATAGTTGCACTATCGGTCGGAGAATGGCATTCACGTATCGAACAGCCGTTACGGCGCCTTCCACGACCACCAGCGGCGTACGTCGGCCCCACATATTACCACCCCAAAACAGCAGGGAACCTCCACCTTGCTGCACTCGGTGGACAGTGTGTCTAAGGCATTCAGCCTGGCTGGGTTGCCTCCAAACATGTCTCCGACGATTGCCTGGTTGAAGGCATATGTGACATTCATCGGTGAAGATAGCGTGATGCCAGTCCTGAGCGGGCCATTCGTCATGTTGTTGGGCCCATCTTTACCGCGAAGCATGGTGTCGTGGTTGCCAAGATACACCTCGCCACGGACGTCGGGAGTGAAGCTGCGCATCACAGAGCCTACTGCGCACAGTTTGAGTCGCAACACGACGTCCCGTGGCTGCACGAAAAGCATTATTCAACATGGTGGCGTTACTGTCAGGGTTCCTCGTAGCCATAATTCGTAGGTAGCGGTCATCCACTACAGTAGTACCCTTGGGCGGCCTGAGCGAGGCATGTCATCGATAGTTCCTCTATGTATCTCCTCCATGTCCGAACAACATCGCTTTGGTTCACTCCGCGACGCCTGGACACTTCCTTTGTTCAGAACCCTTCCTGGCACAAAGCAACAATGCAGACGCGATCGAACCGCGGTATTGACCGTTGACCTACAGGAAACACGACCCGAGTACCTCCTTCCTGGTAGAATGACTGGAGCTAATCAGCTGTCGGAACCCCTTCGTCAAATAGGCGCTGCTGATGCATGGCTGTTTATATCTTTGGGCTGTTTTAGTGACATCTCTGAACAGTCAAAGGAACAGTGTCTGTGATACAATATCCACTGTCAACGTCTGTCTTCAGGAGTTCTGGGAACTGGGGTGATGCAAAACATTTTTCATATATATACTGGCAATTTCTATAACCTACATAGAAAAGATAAGCAAATTATGTTTACTGAGACAGCATTTACATTTATTTCTATCGAGTAGACGACCTTTCCACAATAATTAAAATTTTTATCATAAAATTGTTATTCTCCCCCTTTGCGATATACTTCATGAATAGTATAGTGTAACTACTGGCATGATTATTACATATAAATTCATGAAATTACTTATGATAAACATTTTCACTGTAACTACTGTTTATATATTTACGATATTATGTGACCTCAGAATTTTATTTCTTGTCGAGTAAACTCGATTTTTTCAAAATTTACAGTTACTCCCCTTGCTAGAAAAATGCCCAGCACATTCTGTAATAATTCAAGGTGTTCTTCCTAAGTGTCTGTCACTAGCAAAACGTCATCCACCTATTCTGTGACCTGATCTAATAGCTGGAGTCCTAGTATATTATCTTAGGGTGCTATGAACACACCAGCACTAATATTCAAGTCAAAGGAAAAAACACAGAATTGGTAGCTTCGGCCCCCAAACACAAAAGCAGTACACTGTCTAGATTCGTTAGGTAATAGGATCTGCCAAAACGAAGAACGCAAATCAAGTGAAGTCAGATATTTCGTATCAATGAACTTCTGAATTTGCTCGTCGAGGTTTTCAGGCGTCGTTGGCACTGCCACAATAATCTTGTTGATTTCTCGTGCGTCGAGAATTAAACGCATACTTCTTGTGGTGTCACCGCCAGACATCACACTTGCTAGGTGGTAGCCTTTAAATCGGCCGCGGTCCATTAGTATACGTCGGACCCGCGTGTCGCCACTGTCAGTGACTGCAGACCGAGCGCCGCCACACGGCAGGTCTAGAGAGACTCGCCCCAGTTGTAAAGCTGACTTTGCTAGCGATGGTGCACTAACAAATTACGCTCTCATTTGCCGAGACGATAGTTAGCATAGCCTTCAGCTACGTCATTTGCTACGACCTAGCAAGGCGCCATTATCAAATGCTATTTATCTTGTGATGCATGTACCGTCAGACCGATGTTCACCAATTATGGATTAAAGTTAAGTATTCCAGAAGCTACGTACTATTTTTGCTACTATAAAGACCTTGTCCTGTTCCAGACCTCACGCCATCCTGCGTGAGCTTAAACGCGTGCCCTTCGGCCTCCCGTCCTAGTGGATTGGCTGTCTTGCCAGACCACAACACTTCTATCTGCTTTGGTTATGTCCAGCAGTGGGCTACTATATGTTGAATTTGATGCTTAAATAATTCCCCAGTCGAGCATTTTTCCTTCATTACTTTATTTTTCTTTTTCCAGGGGACCGAGTATGAAGCTCTGCAATAGATCTTATAGGGATAGACTTTCATATCATAAACATAGTCTTTTATGATACCTGGTCTACCTACAAATACTTCATGATACCTGAATAACAATTTTATTAATTGTCCAGCCTGTGAACCGTCAAGTCGGCCCAAGTGGCCGAGCGGTTTTAGGCGCTACAGTCTGGAGCCGCGCGACCGCTACGGTCGCAGGTTCGAATCCAGCCTTTGGCATGGATGTGTGTGATGTCCTTAGATTAGTTAGGTTTAAGTAGTTCTAAGTTCTAGGGGACTGATGACCTCAGAAGTTAAGTCCCATAGTGCTCAGAGCCATTTGAACCATTTTGAACCGTCAATGCAAGATGCCTCTTCACCTTCTCCTCTATTGTTGCGCCGATGTCACTCACGGTATTAGGGGGCATCAATGTTTCAGTTAGTATGACACATTTGTGATTGATCATACTGTAAAACCAACAATGTTTGTTTGCTGACAAATACGTCTAATCCTCTTGTCAGCCGAAGGCACGCACCGAACTCCCGATACAGCCTCACCTTTATTGGTCGCTGCCGGTACTTACGTACACACGTTCTCCGGGAGAGACCTGTAATAACATCTTTGTCCCGTAAAAACTCAAGGTCCAGTAACAGCGGCATTGGTAAGTTTTCCATTAATAGGAACGTGCATACAACGCTATCATTTCCAAAGGAAACCTCAACCTGTGTCTGGTACTTTATTATTTGTGCCTTCTTTCCCACCGCTCCTATAACGTTGCAATTCGTAACAGGCAAAATCGACAGTCTTTTTACTTGCGTTACCTGTGTCGAGGAGGATAATGGTTATTATACCACTGATGGTTCCATGATACTCGCCTGAATACTTTTCTTTTCCTCCGTATCATCGACGGCAGATTCTTGATAGAGTTCATCTAAGATTTACCGTCCTCATAGTGAATCATATTGACGTTCTCTCGCATAGATCTATTGCCTTCATTCTTAGTCTCGGTCTCCTGGTGAAGGCCTACAGGGATCGAGATTAGTTTGTTGACTTTAGTATAGTCTGTTGCTGCTCCGAGGATACCTCCACTATTTTCACATTTTGTGATTCTACAGTTGGAGGTGGTCTACTCGGGTCCCACCATTGTGGATACTGGTTATTCGGCATGGGTATAGCCTGTACTTAATTTACTGGCTGACCCGAATTCATAATATTTTGTTGCGACTGCCAATGACTTGCCCCCGGTTGTTGCCAATATTCACTGTCACCATGCATGTTTTTTGGTTTATCCTTGTACGGAATGTCCGATTTATTTTCATTTTGTCTTTTACGACTAGAATTATTATTGTTGTCGTTTCATTACTATATTACCTTTGATTAGCATTCGTGTGCTGGTAGTCATTGGTTTCCTGGTAATTATTATTATTACAGAAGTAATCAGATTTTTGGTTGTAATGATTTTTACTATTACTATAATTTCCATTGCCATAGGTTTTGTTTTTGTTTTTCTTGTGACTGCCTTCGCCGCTTTTTCCATTGCTTCCGTTCCAGGAACCTTTTCCGTTAGAACGGTTGGCACTATTTATTGCGTCAGAATTATTTCTGGCGTCTTCTTGGACTAAGTCCAGCGTGTCTATCACAGATAAAGTTCCTTAAGATCAGTATCTGTGACGTTAAACAGTTTGTCTCTAGTATCTATTGGCAATCTAGCCTTCAGTACTCGTAACAAGTCTCGTGTGGTTACTGGTTCATTCCAGTACCTTGTCATGTTAATATATTTTTCAAAGGATTTTCTCAAAGAGCCTGTCTTCGGGTTATATATTTATGCGTTATATACAATCTTCCTTTGTCGTTCTTGAGTCGAAGCGGACCAGAACTGGTCGAGAAACGCCTTCTCAAATTCGTTAAATGTTTTCCATGTTTCTGCTGCGTCAACGCCCAGAGCGATGCGTCACCGGAAATGTGTGAAACCACAAACTGGATTTTCTGTTCCACCGTCCAAGGCTTTGGAATAACACTTCTAAAATTTCTAATAAAAACTACGGAATGAATATACCTTTTAATCTCCTCGTTGAATTCTTGGAATCGCCGGTGTTTTTATTAGGCTCTCTCCACGCATAAATGTACGTAAGTGTTGTTATTAGCAGGCGGTGTACTGACTTTGTGGCAAGTACACTCTGGTTCATAATTCGGGTTTCTTGGTGAAACAAATTGCTGGTGTAATACATATTGATTACCGAGACTTGGTCTATTATGCACTGCAGCAGAGGTTGTCGGAAAATTTTAAATGTTCTTTTGTTGCCTGTCAGTACCAGCGTCCTCGTTGCTGTGTGCTGATATTGTTTCAAGATTGTGATTTTCAATGTTCAGTACCTTGGCTACTTCCGTTCGGAATTATTTCTGCACTTCTGTGGGGTATCATTTCGTACTGACTCCACAGAAGTAGTCGAAGCTTTGAACTACGTTTCTAACTTATCTACGTCGGTTTGAAGATTATTCACTTGAGTTGGTATGTTTGCCAACTGTTTAATGCTAGTCTTTATTGCCCTGATTTATTTGTTGAAATGCGTCGTAAATGCTGTATCGCGATCGACTAGCACCTGATTAATTCTCTGGACAGTTTCCTTATTTCGTTCAATAAAAATATTGTTTACTTGTTCCATGAATTTCCTATCACGCTCCTGCTCCCTGAGCTCGCGTGGCTGTACTTTTATAGCCGTTTGTTGCTGCTGCTTGAGCTCACGTTGTTTTTTGTAGCCTTTTCTTGCCTACACTTTTCCTTTTCCTGTTCCATGATATCGAACTTTATAGCCACATCTTGCCTACGCTTTTCCTTTTCCTGTTCCATGATAATGAACTTTTCAAATAATTTTACTATCCGTTAGTGACATAGCTTGAGAATTGCTGATTTCTGCCCCTTGCCCGGTAGAAATGTTATCATTCATTTCTAAAGGTTTAACTGCAGGAATGTCCATCTGTGTTGACAACTCCTCAGTTTCATTTTCGCTCGGAATATCAGGTAATAAATCGTCATGACCTATATTTACGTTATCAAGGACTTGGACTGAAGTGTGTGAAGATCGATCTATTTGAGGGTCTGATGCCATTTCTGCACCAGTATGAGCATTCGACTTTAATTGCTTCTTCGGCCTAATCATGTTTGACGCTAATATTGCACAAAAATATATCACTGACGATAACAATAAATTTCACAAAATGTCTTAGAACTAACACATATACAAATAACACTAGCTAAGTGGGTGAAATGTGTGCACAAAATATCTACCAGAAAATTTATATTTGAAAATATTACACTCGCAGCCTGGATACTGAAGCACCGATATTTAAGGCTGCTCTCACTTAAACTGAGCTGTTGTTTTTTGATAATTCACATGTAACTAACTTCCGCTGTGTGCGCGTGTCTAAACCTGGAATGTAAACTTGAACATCTGCTCCTATCCCAGCTGCGGTTGCCGGCGAATGGACAGCTCAATTGCTCTTAGCTACTGCTTGCAACACTTTAGACGCCATATATCAGACTCGCACGTGACAAAAGAATAAAACACCTATTAATATTTTATTATGGTGCACTAAACTTGTAATCAATTACAATAAATACAATATTACAATATATGCTGTGTATAGTGGCGCCACTTTGGGCGCCAATGTGGCGTGTGTGGTTTGATTGCGTCTTGTACAAATTCAGCAAGATTACAAAAAAAAACTAGTTTATTATTGCTAATGTAACATGGGGTTTTATTTACTCATTGCTTTTATCGGCTGATGTTCGCTACTTTGTTAAATAAATCTCCACCTGGGAACGTGTAGCAACGTTGTCCGTCAAGCAGTGCAAATGGAACTAAGTTCATGCAAAAAAGCAATTATATATAACCAACAAACAAGCTAAATATATGTTACGTAATCTGAACTAAACAAGAGTAATGATTTTTAGTACTTTTCAATGCTGTTGTGTAATAGTCCCTTTACTAGTTGCGGATTGTTTATCGAATTTAACGCTACTGTTATTCGAGGTGGCGACACTTTTCTTTAAGCAAAATGAGCAGTTTTGTCACACAACACCAATGTATTTTTTCCTGTCAAAATATTTCATGAAAGTCGTTACGAAATAACCAGGCTTCATACATCAGCAGATAAGAATTTATATCACGTAAGATGCTGTTTGCACTGGAATTTATTACCTCAGAGAGGGTCCTGGGCCACCAATACACAATTATTATCGCAATTATGACCAACAACATTTACGACTGTATAGAAAATCAATTTAAAACTGTCGCTGCAATATTTCACTAAGATGGCGGCTAACATAAGAGAATCACTTATCGATTCTGCTTCAGACCCTGTTTTACTACTAACAAATAATATATATTAAATCTTTTTGTACCTTCACTATATGCATTAACATTTGAAAATATTTCTCTCTGTGTAATCGCTTATTATTCAGCATGTACCAATAAACCGCGCTGTAGATCAATAGCGCTAATGGCTGCGCTCCTTTGTATCTGAGCAGAAAACTTAACATTTATATAGATCGAGAATTACAATGAAATAAAACTCCAAACACAGAAGATACACTTCAATGACACATAAAATCTATTTTTCAAGTATTGGCAATAATTATTTATTATTTTATAACGATGAAGTTCTTTTTATGACGAGAATACGATTAATGTTCATTCACATTTCACACACAATGCTGTCGTAAATATTATTCTGAATAAAATATAGGCGTGGATATTACAATTGATGTGTGGTATTTTAAGCTTGTTGCAATTTGGAACCTGAAATCAGGGTGGAGTAAGCCTCTCAGGCATATTAAGTAGAATTATGAAAAGGAAAATTGTAATTTATTCTTTTTATGTGTGCTTCAGATAACGTAAATGTACTATTGCAGTAACTTGGGTGAGAGATAAATAATGTATTTTTTTGAAAATGTGTTATTATTGTTGCAGTTTTCCGATCTCCTTTACCATCAGGTATGCGGATGCTGATTCTGGATTCCAGTCGATTGTGCAGATGGCGAATACTGTGCTGGGATATGTTATGACACATCTGGATTGACCTGCTGTAAGAGTAGTTGGTTGACAAGTACATGAGTTACTTCTTGTTCCATCATATCCCACATGTGCTCAATTGTAGACAAGTCCAGAGATGGTGCTGGACAGCGAAGTTGAAAGGTGGCTTTCATTTGTGACATTCATTTCGCAGGTTATTGGCTGTGAGCGCTATGGGTCTCAACTGCTGAGGTCATTAGTCCCCTAGAACTTAGAACTAGTTAAACCTAACTAACCTAAGGACATCACAAACATCCATGCCCGAGGCAGGATTCGAACCTGCGACCGTAGCGGTCTTGCGGGTCCAGACTGCAGCGCCTTTAACCACACGGCCACTTCGGCCGGCTTCCGCAGATTATTCTGCATATTTGGAGTAAATAAACCCATATAACGGTTAATTAGTCTTATTAGGTGGATTAGAAAGAGAGATACGTGGTGATTAGACACATCTCTGAAATAATACGGGCTTAGTTGCATGCTGTAGGTGCAAGCAAAGTGGATTTGCCAGTGGAGGCGGGGAGGCGAAGGCCGGCGAGCGCCGGAAGATCATTGTGCAGGGGCTGCAGGTCCCAGGGGATGCGGCCAGTAACCCGCAAGCATCAACAGGAACGCCGCCGGGTGCCAGGTGAGAGAGAGAGGGGGGAAATGTCGAGCAGACAGAGAGCGTCCAATGTGCGCGCTGGCGCCTCCCGGTCGCGCGCTGTTTTAGCAGCAAATGGGCTGAGCTCTGATTGGGCAGTTGATAAGAAAGTGCGGGAAATGCTGAGGGTCAACGCCCGCTGTTTGGACAGAGAAATTTTTTGGATACGTGGAGAAATTGTATCACTCCGCGAGGGAGATGTGGGAGGCCTTTGCAGCGTCGGGATTAGCTGATTAGAGTTTGGCAGCAAGATTGTCGCAAGAGCATCGTGCAGAGAGCGACAGGTTGGAGAGCGTCTTGTGCCGTGAAAGCGGGCGGTCGCAAAGTTCGGTAGCTCTGAGATAGGGACTTAGTTTCTGAAGACTGTGCTGTGTATGATCTAGAGTCTGCAGCTACAATGGACATCAGCGCCCACGATAGGCATTGCATTGACTATTAGTATAATTGCAGTTGATTCCGCCTTGCCCGCATCTCGTGGTCGTGCGGTAGCGTTCTCGCTTCCCACGCTCGGGTTCCCGGGTTCGATTCCCGGCGGGGTCAGGGATTTTCTCTGCCTCGTGATGGCTGGGTGTTGTGTGCTGTCCTTAGGTTAGTTAGGTTTAAGTAGTTCTAAGTTCTAGGGGACTGATTACCATAGATGTTAAGTCCCATAGTGCTCAGAGCCATTTTTTTTTTGATTCCGCCTTATAGGCTGGCAGTCACCATTGAACATAGTCAACCAGTGCACAAAGCTGTCATACTGGGATTGCACGTCAGTACAAGACGCACTGGGCTGCACCTTAAAGGTTGTTGAGCCAGTCTTGAAAGAGTTGTATACCATTTAGAGGAAATATAGAGCTTGTGGTATTAGCAGTTTCTGATTAGTTTATTCTGCTTAAGATATTGGACAGTCTCATTTTAATGCAGCGACTTCGCAGCTGCAGTCGTCGCCCCAGCAGTATCGACGGAGCCAGCACGCTGATAGACGGTATTGTAAAACTTGCAGCAGCGGCAGTAAAGTTCAGAAATAGTTGTCGGATCGTGTTCTTGCTATCCATTGAGCATCCGTGCAGTTTTGCTTACGGTTAGTTATCGGTTATTTGTCTTTTTGCATGTTGTTTGGTTTGTTTCTTGGTGGTGGTGTCCGAAGTGCGTATTATTTCAGACACAAAAGAGATTATAGGAAAACAGTCAGATCGCATTTACCATTTGCTTATCCAGGGGCATAATTAAATCTAACTCCACATCAACTTAACAAAAGAGATTATAGGAACGCAGTCAGATTGCATTTACCATTTGGTTATCCAGGGGCATAATTAAATCTAACTTCCCATCAACTTAACATTAAGAACTGAGAGCCAATCTTACCACTGTAGTATATCTAAGAACAGTTTACAATTTGTTTAATTTGTTTTCATTCATGATTTGTTCATTATTATCTAATTTCTATCGTGAGATAATTTACAATAAATACAAGTTATTTACAATATCGCTTTTGATTCAGTAATCAGTGGTAGTTAGCCGTCACTGTCACAGTAAGACATCTTATTCATGTTTAATTTCGTCTACTACCCCGCAAGAAGAACTCCTACAAAGTTGCTACACATCTTGCAGAACACATCGAGTTTTACGGGCACCGTGTGGGTCAGCATTATCCTGTTGGAACTACACATCACTTTCCTGTGGCAAGAACAGCAAAAGAACGGATGTAACAACATTCTGCATTTGCTGAGCGCTGGTTAGCGTCCCCTCGAGATAAGCCAAAGCTGAACGAGAGCTGCAGCTCATCATACCCCACTCCTTAAGCCATGGGGTAGGGCCAATGTGTCTTCAATGAATGCACTTTGCGAGGCAGATCTCACCTTGTCCACATCGAATGAGCCAACTTCCATCACTTGCATGGAGGCAGAATCTGCTTTCATCGCTGAAGACCATGGCGCGTCATTCAGTCTTCCAAGTGATCCTGGGACGGTACCGGTCGAGCTGTAAACTTCTATGTTAAGGCGTGAGTGAAAGATGGGCTAGAGATGTGTGTGTCCATAGTCCCACTGCAAGTAAACACTTCGCAACAGTTGGGGTTGACACGTCTGGACTCACGACCCCTCTTGTATGTGCTGCAGTTGCTGTACGACCTGCCACTGCTGCCCTTACAATACGAAGATCATGGCGGGCGTCTGTGCTGCGTGGACGTCCAGAACCTCGTCTACAGATGTGAGAACGTTCACGTGAACACTGGTACCAGCATAGTTGCACAACTAATGTAGCACGTCGAACTTGTTTGCCAGTTCTCCGAAAGGACTATTCTGCCACTTGGAAGGCCACAATTTGACCCCTTTCAAACTCTCTCATTTGGCTATAGAAAGCTCGTATCTCTGTGACCTGTTTGTCTGCTTGCTTCACACGTTTGCACCACACAGTGACTTCTGGCTGTAAGCATTCTCTGTTAAAGGGTAGACACAGATGCGCTGTGGCAGGTATGCCATTACGCTATATGTTGGTTGGTATAAACCGTCATTGGATCAAAATCGACGTCATCTTTCCAGGCGTACTTTTATTTATGGCAGTGTATATATACACTGAAGCGCCAAAGAAACTAGTATAGGCATGCGTATTCAAATAGAGAGATGTGTAAACAGCCAGAATACGGCGCTGATGTCGGCAACGCCTATGTGAGATAACAAGTGCCTGTCGCAGTTGTTAGATCGATTACTGCTGCTACAATGGCAGGTTATCAAGATTTAAGTGAGTTTGAACGTGGTGTTATAGTCGGCCCACGAGCGATGGGACACAGCATCTCCGAGATAGCGCTGAAGTGCGGAATTTCCGGTACTGCCATTTCACGACTGCACCGTGAGTAACAGGAATCCGGTAAAACATCAGATCTCCGACATCGCCGCGGCCGGAAAAAGATCCTGCAACAATGGGACCAACGACGATTGAAGAGAATCGTTCTACGAGATAGATGTGCAGCCCTTTCGGAAATTGCTGCAGATTTCAATTCTGGGCCATCATCAAGTGTCAGCAAGCGAGCCATTCAACGAAACATCATCGATGTGGACTTCCGGAGCCGAAAGCCCACTCGTGTACCCTTGATGACTGCACGACGTAAAGCTTTGCGCCTCGCTTGGGCCCGTCAGTGCAGACTGTTGATGACTGGAAACATGTTGGCGATGGCCACCAGACTCCTCAGACATGAACATTGTAGGGCATATCTCGGATGCCTTGTAATGTGCTGTTTAGCAGAGATCTTCACCCCTCGTACTCTTACGGATTTATGGACAGCGTTGCAGGATTCGTGATGTCAATTCCCTCCAGCACAACTTCAGACGTTAGTCGAGCCCATGCCGCGTTATGTTGCGGCACTTCTGCGTGCTCGCGGTAGCCCTACACGATATTCGGTACATGTACCAGTTTCTTTGGCTCTTTAGCGTACATGTCCTTTGATAACAAATATTTTGTGCAAGATGTTCAGCTCCCAATGAGAATCTCTAAAAAATGATTGCAAATAAAACTGTACAGTTGTCGAAAAGAGACCTTACAATTTCTCTCTCTGTGCCACTTTTGCAAAGTTAAAGTGGCTGTTACGAAGGCAATTAGACTTGTTATTTTATATTAATTGCAACACTTCGGCCGACAGATGAAGCTTTGTGTATCGATGTAAAAGATCTTTGGGTATGTCAAATGAGTTCTGGCAAATCATAATGGAAGTGCTACATTTGGTGTTTGGATAGATCCAGTATACACACACCAACATAAAGAGGTTTCGTGAACTCTACCGAAACCTTATCAACCACCAGAGTGACGAATTCTTAGTTGGAGATTGGTATACGTTTTTGCGCCATTATGCCCACACCATTCCGTTGTTAAATGAATTTTGAGGTGCTGTACTGTTTTCCCAAAAACTGCTTTACTTTTAAGTTTGTATAACTCTTTCTCAGAACCACACATCATGGAGGTCCTGTTAGTGCCGTTAATGCATTTTTTTCGACCAGAGTGACTGGTCGAATTTAACATAGTAGGTTACTCCAATTAGTTCCATCCACAAACTGTGACATTGCTGGAGTTTTCTATAATGCGTTACATATCTGTTTTTATTCCCCAGCGTCATCTTTAACCAGGGGAGGGAGCTGTTTCATGGAATCTGGTGCTCTGGGTATAGCGACATACTGCAGTGCGTCTCATCCAAAATGTTAACATATACCGTATTCACCCCCACTACATATTATGCATCATATCTTCTGCCACATCTGAGGAATCATGTAGTCCTACTGAGTCATTATAAGCAGCTGTCGAACACTCCAATAGGCAGTGATTGTTGCTTGACATGCCAGTATAAATTGCTTACACAACCCATTTGTGGGTTATTTCATTTGGTGTGCCTAAGGATGCATTGGTAAAATCCCCCACAAATCCCGCACTCAGGAAAGAAGAGCATGTCGACATCAGTTAAGAGTTGACTTCAGTGCTATTGAGCATACGTTCTCTGAAGGCCCTAATGGGGACCTGTCCTGCATACCTCTTTGCATACAATCCAGAATGTCAAAAAATATCTGAAAGTGTGTATACATCCATGTCCACGTAAAGTATCGCATAATCCCTTAAATCAGAGACGGTGAACTCCTGCCAGACGCTCACCACATGTCCACATTCTGCACTTATTATGGTTCAACAAGTTTCTGAAATTGTGCATGCATGAATCATAGCGTGTCCTATACAATTTTGTTGGTGATTTGGTTAGAAAATGAAATATATTTTTCTGTGCTCTGAGGTAGCACACCACTCCGATCATGGCTCAAGGAAAAAAAATCACACAAATGCTCGATAAGAAAATGAGTATTATATAACTCAAATTGTGAAAAAAATGGAAGTGTGACATGGTAGTTGGTAGTTCAGGTAACAGGTATCGTGTGCTGCACTGCAGAATTCAACTAAAACATTCATATTTCTTTACGTACCACACGAATGTGTAATAAAAATGGGGGTTTCTATTTTTAAAAAACGCACTTGATATCCGTTTGAGCTACGGCAGCGCCATCTAGCGGGCCAACCATAGCGCCATCTGGTTTCCCCCTTCAAGCTAGACGAGTTTCGTTCTTCGTAGTTTTTTCGTTTGATACTTATTTCGTGAGATATTTGGCCCCGTCACCTTGAATGGACCACCCTGTATATTACACGTCTTTCACTGAGGTTTACTCTTATTGTTTTTCAGAATCTTATATGATTTTAAATTGTCGCAGGCTTTTTCTAGATCGACGTATCCCATGAGCGTTTCATGACTTTTTTCGTAAGTGTTGATACCATTATCAAGTGCAAATAATTTTTCTAAGGCCAAACTTATCGTTATTTAATAGCTTCGCAATTTTCTTTCCTATTCTTCTGTGTATTATTTTTATCGGCAGCTTGAATGCATGAGATGTGAAGATGAATGTACGGTAATTTTCGCACCTATCTGACCTTGCTGTCTTTAGAACTGTGTTGATAAAGTTTCTCCGAAAATCTTACGGTATGTCGCAAGTGTCTTAGGTTCTACACACCAACTTAAATAGGTATTTGGTTGCTATTCCCCCCAATGTTTTTAGATATTCCGATGGAATATTATCTACCCGTTATGCTTTATTTGATCTCTTTTGATTTCATTGAGGGTTGTTTTGACTTTCCTATACCCTGAGTCGGTCCTTCCAACCATCATTTCTTTTTAGATTTCTTCACATTTTCCTGCATGCATTTCTCCTTGGCTGTCCTAAACTTCTCATTTATTAGATTACTAGGCGATTTCTATTGCTATGTTCCTCGCCTTATCTGAACATTTTTGTACTTCCTCCTTTTGTTGATTAATAGAAGTGTTTATTTTGGTATCGAAGCTTTCTTTGGAGTTGCCTTCCTAGTACTTGTGTCTGAGTGTCTAACATCTGTGACTGCCCTTTCTGTAACTGTCTACTCGTCTTCAACAGAACTGCCTACTGTGATATTCACTATCAAAGTATCCACATCGCTATCGAGCTTCTAAGGTCTCTCATCATTCCTCAGTACTTCGATATCCCACTTCCATCGGACTAATCCTTCTGTACGTTTCTCCTACACCTATCATTCTATATCTGGGATCTGTATCTGCTCCAAGGTACGCCTTACAATCCAATATCAGATTTCAGAATGTCAGCTGGGATCTTTTAATGTCGCGGGGTCTTCTGGAAGAATACTGCCTTCTATTATCATCTCAAATTTACCGCGGAACTCAATTAACATTTTTTTCTCATCCTAATGTAGCCTGTATTCTGCCATAACCCTTTCTTCTATTGATTCACCTAACATGATGTTCAAATCGCCCATGATTATTAGATTTTCATGTCCCTTTTCATACTGAATTATCCCGCCAATATCCTCATATATTTCATCTCATCATCTGCTGCTTTCGACATTGGCACGTATACTTGAACTATTGTTGTCAGGGGTAGTTTGCCGTCGGATCGTATCACTGAACTGTCCACAATAACTCTCGCTCTGTCCTACTTTCCTATTCGTAAAGAACTCTAGTTACGTCACATCATTTTTGCTGCTGTTATACTATCCTATATCTGTCTCATCAGAAATCCTTATCTTCTTTAAATTTTGCTTCACTGACCCGCACTATATCTAGACTGAGATTTTGCAATTGCCTTTTGAGTCTTTCTAACTTCCCTACTGCGTTCAAACTTCAGACATTCTTTGATCCAACACGTAGTATGTATTCGCTTCGTTGGCAGTTATATCTTCTTTCATGATAACCTATCATATGGCGGTCCCCTCCAGTAGATCCAAATGGGGGCACAATACGGAATCCTTTACCAATGGAACGACCATCATAACACTTTTCAAGAGCAGGACGCATGTCCTGTGGATACACATTATGTGTATTTAATGCAGTGATTTCCGTTGCCTTCTGCATTCTTATACCCTTGATCTTTGATGATACTTCCCCCTTTAGGGGCAGTTTCCCACAGGAAGGACAAAAAAATATGAAACAATATGGGAGCTAATTTTACATGCCTTACGCCACTCTAAAAAGAAAAAAATAATAATTTCCAGTGGTTGGCTGCAGCAATTTTTTGTTTATTTTGTTTTTATTAAATAAAGAAAGACAAACAGGGCCACAAAAATGAAACAAATTGTGTAACATTAGACCCGAAAAGGTACCACGACGAGAATACCACGAGGACCGGTTAACTCATCCGATATCATTACGACAAAATACAAGGTTCAACATGTTGGCGAATACGTCGCGATATCGTGGCAAGCGCAAAAAATTCCAATATGCAGTGGCCATATATTGGTGGAAGCCGAGTGGGTCCCTACCGCACCCTCCATCCACAATGTGCTGAAAGCAGTGGCCTAACAACTATACAGTCCTATTTGAATTTGCTCTCGGAAAGTAGGAGGAGTCTGGACGAAATAGGCGAAAATGCAGTCTCAACGGGTCGAGTTAGAAACACTAATTGTTTTTTAAGTCAGTGTCACTTCGCTTCGTGATCGTTACAGTGTTGTAGCGTGCCTAAGGCTGGACAGCGACTGCACTGATCCGTCACACTGAGACTAATACGAAATTGGCGCTCATTTGCGGATAACAGATTGTGTACCATTTGATAGCATCATGACGCCACCGCCACTGATAAAAAGAGGAAGGCTAAGATGAAACCACACCGTCTTTCAAGAAGTTTACGATGATGCACTTTAACCGGTGCCGAAAAGTCAGTCTCTCTCCCGCCCATTAACAAAAATCTGCTAGTGAGATGCTGCCTCTGTAGAATGTCAGGCCCCAAATAACTGACAGCAATATAAAATTCTAGGACGTGTTTTAACTGGAAATTCAATCTACCAACCGAGACGTGAATGTGTAAATTGCGTGAGAGATAGCACGATGCGCCGAAAATATAACACAGACGCTTCCCTTTGAATACTGGGGAAGTCTCAACCCCACGAGAGAACGCGCACGCGCAACCACCTCGTATCTCAATCAAAAAATGTGATAATTCCATGCAGAACGATTACAAAGCTGTTCTAGTTTCTTAGCCATCATCCCGGGAAGAGGAAAGATCTGAGTGATGTAATATACTTTGCATAAGACGTAGGTATCCAGAATCTCAACTTTCTGAATCAGATTAAAGAAACGTTGTTCAGTTTAAGCAGTGCTCCTTGTATCTCCCTTTAAACCGACTTTCAATTAATTGCAGCCATTTCGAATGGAGAAAAGGCAACTATGACTCCCAAAGATTTATGTCTATCGATCACTGTTGCCCACGAATTTACTGCATTATCAAAAACCTGTAATTTCATCATCGACATTTGCCTTCGTTGTTGTGGGCACCAGATACAAGGCAAAATACATCCAAAATATCCTTGAGCAATGGAATGTCAGCAGGACCATCATATTATCCGTGTATGCACGCACCGAGATCGTCTCACCCAAAAATGTCCATCTTTGTAACTGAGCGGCGATTCTTCGTAGCAGGGGTTCAAGTGATAGAACAGAAAGCGACACTGAAAGCCGACTTCCCTGACTAAAACCGCTACGAAAGGTAATCGGGTATGACAGCTGGCCATTGACAGCCACCGAAGACTGGATATCCGTAAACCAATTGTACAAGACCCTGAGTGCGTCAGTTGTGAAACCAACGGGTTCCTGTACCAGGAAGCCATGGTTGACCCATCGAACGCCTTGTCAAAATCTAAAAGTGCCAGAACACCAGAAACAGAATTAACAGCGGCCATCGATACGATATCTCATTTAGCTACCGCAGTCAGAACAGTACGACCAGGAATACAACTTTGATGATCAGCAACAACTTTCTCGAGCAATGCTGTCAGCGAGCTATCCACCTCCATCACCACAGTCTTATAATCAAAATCTAATAAGGTAATTGGATGAAATTGATCAGTTACTGCCTGACAAGAACTTTTAGGAATTTACACAATTTTCCAACTTTAAATGAGTCGAGTACAAATCCTCGACTCAAAACTTCGTTCAAAAGAAAAGTAAAAGTAGTATCCAATGAAGGCCAAAAACCCACACAAAACTCATTAGCCGCGCGGGGTAGCCGTGCGGTCTGGGGCGTCTTGTCATGGTCGGGGCGGCTCCCCCCGTCGGAGTTTCGAGTCTTCCCTCGGGCATTGGTGTGTGTGTGTTGTCCTTAGCGTAAGTTAGTTTAGGTTAGATTAAGTAGTGTGTAAGCTTTACCACAAATTTCCAAAATTTCCAAAAAACTCATTAGGCAGACCATCCAACCCCGTCGACTTAAAAGAAGGCCATACACATCGTCACATCGAAAAACTTCTAAAAACACAGCATTATGAACGGTATAAGTCTGCGATCCGGAACCTGAACAAACAAATCGGACGACATGTTGAGAGGAACGAGTACCTCATACAACCCGACGCAGCCAAAATCCTATCACGTATCCCATCACATAAATAAAATCTGTCAAGCCTACTGCTAGAAGCAACAGTAAAATAAGAATATTTGACAAGAGTCGGACATTTGTAGATCCAGACATCCTGCAGAATTGGGAGACTGATCTACAGGACCACCATACAGTTAAAACCACTACCTATCAAAATATTTTGCTGACTTTTGCGTAACAAATAAACCACCTCTTCCTCATGAAACTGAGAATGGTCCAAAGTACCTCCGGTACTGGACGGTGCATAAAGGAGAATCGAGTTCAGGTGAAGAAAACTACATTCTATTCCTCTATCATTATGAATAATTTCAATCCCTTCTGTGTGGATGCCCGCCCTTCCTAAAAAACAAGGGAGTTCCTATCACACTTGAATTTCTTAAATTTCCTGTCATTTTTTTCACTGGCTTATGTCTACTGTGACATCATAGCGAAGGAATTATTTATTTTGATTGTGATAGCTATGTTGGATTATAAATTATCTTAACTGAGTAGTAAATAACATCAATAAGGAAAATAAACTACAGAAACGAGGTAGAAGGTGGTCCTAAATAGTTGATAAATTATAGAATTAAGGATAGTAGATTGCAGCGATAAGAAAAGGAATTGTGCTATCCTAAACAAACAAGGGATAACAGCCAGCGCCCAAGTGGCCTGCAGGGGATAGTGGCAGGGGCGGTGGGGGGGGGGGGGGGGGAGGGAGGAGGGGTATAGAAGGGGTGACAATGAAAGTGAAATGTGGGACTCCACTAAAGCTTCTATGAGACATTTAACCTGCAGTGTGCGAAGACTGTAGTTCAGGATACATACGGATCTGTGATGTTTCGGTGATGTTTTTCGTACCATAACTTTGTCCCAGTCATTCAGGTCGCAATTTACGTGAATTAGGATTTTAATATCAATCATTAGCTTGCCCAGAACCACAATGTTGTATTCATGTATAACCTCAGCAGTGATCAAGACTCGAATGTTCATAACAGATGGTTCTTCGAAATCGTTCAGTGCTCCATTCCATAAACTGTGGAGTGAGTCCAGTAGTACGCTGTAGCCACGAGACTTCTCTGAGGTGGAGAAGCCATAGCAGCAGTGCAGTCCAGTCCCGTACTAAGAAAGAGACTCCAGTTACAAAAAAATTGTATTCCAGTCACAGGTTTATATGGTATACATAATCAAAATTTCAGCAACAGTAATCGTTGGCCTATTTCTTGATTAATTGATAAGTTGATGAAAGTAATTGGTCAGCTTATTCATTAAATCAATTTTCCCTGGTGCAGTAAAGTACTATTTAGAGGACCATCGAGTGGTTGGGGGAGGGTCATTTCTGATTTCCGCCAGTCAATTAAAGACCGAAAGACGGAGAAAATCAGTAAAGTTTGCTACCGTCGCTTTCAAATTTCGGCTGCAGAAACTCTGTTGCGTACAAATACAGTTTCTCCCTCGCTCCTTGACCTAGAGCCGCAACAGTTTAACCAACCAAAATGCCAGGAGGTTTTGCCGACACGCCGATGGAAGCTGCGGGAACAATCTTCGGTAAAGTCAGCGATAGGAACTTTTTTCCTCGGAGGAGGCACAATAATGTGCTGCGCAAGAATACAAAAGCATTGACAGACGCTCCCCGAACACCATTAAATTGTATTCAGAAGATACCACTTTGTTACAGATAGCAGTGTGGAAGTTATAAAGTTGTAACTGCTAATAATTAAATGTATTATATTGGGAATTACATATATTTGTATTAACAGATTTAATTATTACTATAATATAATGATAATATAAGTAGTTATTTTAAAATAATAATAATAATAATTACATTTTTGCAACACTTAACATACAAACACTTTTGCAACCAGGTAAACTTCATAAATTAGGAGACACATTAAAAGAACTGAAGATTCAAATTTTTGGCACTTCAAGAAACGCGAATGACGGACAATAACTGCACGAATTTCGGTAATTATCGACTTTTTAAAAGTTAAACTGATAAAGGAATACTTAATAATCTGGGAGTTGCTTTTTCAGTCTCCAAAAATATTTTAAATTCAATATTGAAGGTAAAACCCATCAATAATAGACTAATGACAATTTCAAATGTACAAATAAGGCACACACTTTAATTAAAGCCCATATGCCAGTCAATGAGGATAACCGTAAAGACCCAAAGAAGTTAATGAAGCTTGGGAAACGTCAGAAAGCGTCATTTGGAAAATTCCCTCAAACCATGTTAAAATTTTAATGGGTGATTTTAATGCTCAGTCAGGTAAAGAGAAAACATATAAGAAAAACTGTAGGTGGATTTCCTGCACATTATTGGACAAACCAAAATGGCTAAAGACTTGTTGAAATGTGCAAAAGTCTTAATTTTAAAATCATGTCAACACATTGTAAAAGAACCCTTCTAAACAAAAAACTTGGTGGACATCAAACTTTTTTTTTTATGTACCAATTTCATATTCTGACTACAACGAAATTTTAAATGTGCAAGTTAGGAAAGGGACTAATATAGACTCTGACCATTATTTAAGGGGAATAAACGTAAAACTTCAACCTCGAAAACTCTTCAAAACAAAGAATATTATCCCAAAATTTGACACTGTTACAATAACCCCAACTCTAACAAGCGAACTTGACAAAAAAACAATCCAACAATTGGCAAAGCCTTAAAGAAACGTTCATCGCAACAGTACAAAATTTAATTTCGCTTCGAAAGAAACAAACCCCCTTGAGGGCAAGCGTATTGTGAAACAGCAATTAAGTCTAGGCATAAAGCATTCAGAGATTGGAATAGTAACAGAACTTAAAATATGTACAACATCTTTCTTACTGTAAGAAAAGAAACAAGAAGAAACATCTAAATTAATCCGACAGACTGAAAGAAACTACGAAAATGCCCAACTTTTAGAAATCGAAAAACACTTCCAAAATAACAGTACATGAAGGTCTTAGAAAACATTCAAAACAAAACTAACTGGTTACGAACGTCAAATTCCTTGCTTCAAAAACGAAAATGGCTCTTTGGCTCTAACTATTTTGAAAAACTATTTAACTGTCCAGAACCAGCGAATAAATTCCAACCACAGCAAACGAATAACACCAACCCTCACTCTAAAGAACCTGACGAAATCGAAAGAATTAAACAAATTAAGAGACTTTAAAACAATAAAGCATCTGGAGAAGACGATGTAATCGCAGAACTACTAAAATCAGCTGCCCCTAACACTATAAAAGATATCACTTAACTAATAGGACATATCTGGCAAACTGAGAAAACATCTGAGGACTGGTAAATTTCCCTAATTCATCCACTGCATAAAAAGGGGGATAGAACTGATATTAATAATTACCGAGGAGTCTCAATTGTTCCGGTCATATAGAAATTCTCTCCAATTTTTACTCGATCGATCCCAAGAACAGTTAGAATCTAAAATTAGAAAACAAATTCTTAATTTAAAACTAATCCTTAGTCACATCTGTGCATTCTAAAAATGCCTACGACTCAGTTGTACATAAATCGCCATCTCCAAATTTTAAAGGAGCAAGGACTAGATAATAAAACTCTAACACTGATTAAGGAAACGTTAACTGACACTAGCTCTAAAGTTAAATTCATTTGATATAAAGAATGGTGTTAGACAGGGAGATGGACTCTCCCCATTACTGTTTAACTGTGTTTTGGAAAAGGTGATTACAGAATGGCGAGAACAAAAGTCTAGTAAAACTAAAGATCAATCAAGTTAGGCAGAAGTAATACAAGAGTAGATAGCTCGCCTTTGCAGATGATCTGGCAACTTTAACTAGGGATATTACCACAGCTCAAAAACAAATTGAAATTCTTAAACAAGTCGCGGAAAAATCAGGACTACAAATACAATTCCAAAAAATGGAATATATGACATGGAACAAAAAAGCACCAAAGCTTTTGAACACAAAATGTGGAAAAAAGTGTTGCTCAGTTTAAGTACTTGGGGGAAATCATACAATCAAATTGTCTGAAAAAAGCTTCAAATGAAGATCGCTGTCAAAAAATGGCAACTTCATTCCCATTAATATAAAATACTTATAATAAAAAAATCACTTTTTAAATTCAGTAAACTTAGGCACTACAGCACTGCAATAAAACCTGAATGTCCCTATGGAGCAGTAACTTTAATTTTAAGTAGAAAGAGATATACTGAAGAAATTCAAAAGAAAAAAAAGAAAGATTATATAAAAAAATTAGGATCCAAAATTACTGATGGAGGAACTTATAGGCTGAGGAGTAATAAAGAAATAGAAGAATACACAGACATACATCGTCTCATGAGAAAACGAAGGATTAAATTTTATGGTCACATTGAAAGAATGGCACCCACTTGCTTGGCAAAACAGGTAGTAGAATTCTACGTAAACAGAATTTACACGAAAACTGAGCCAATTAAATGGATCGCTGCGATTAAGGAGGATCTTAAAGTAGTCGATGTAGCTCAGGCAGACGTTACAGACAAAACATTCAGGTAAAAGGTATTTGCTTGGAAAGTTGATCAGAGGGAAATTAGAAAACGGATTGGAACACCTTGGTCTCATGAAAGAAAGAGTCTTCATTCTGAAAGGATGAAACAAATTTGGACACAAAGGAAGGCCAGCCATCAAAAGTGACATTCATGGATTGTACCTCGCGTGGTCCCATTGCACCCATGCGTGAATTACATAGTTCTATATATCATGCATTAAAAAATAAGTTACTTAAAATTAGGTATTTCCATCATCTTGGAAGCAGCCTTATGCAGATTCAGTTCAGTTTTAGTTGCGATGCTTCAAAATAGGATGCTCATGTGTAATTCAATAGTTTCCTTAACGCGATTGTGCCTCTTGCACTGTGAGCATCTGATACCAAGGTTCCTTCAATGTTGACGTGGTAAGATTTGCTGCTGCCACTGTTTTTGCGTTCTTATCCGCAGCTCACCTTGTCTGTTGCGGTTTATCACCAAGAGTTGACACAGTTCTCCAAATAATACTCTCTAGCAAATGGACGCTTTATGATGTGTGATTTACATTTTTGCACGTATTTTTGTTCCCTACAGCAAAACGGCTGCATGCCAAGCAATCCAGAATTGTGTGTTTATCTCATTCCACTTCTGTAGAAAGAACACCTCGCAGGTATTCTCTTTCAGACGGACAATATACTTTGGTTTCTTGATATTTCTGTCTGTTATTTGTCTGTAGTTTTCTTCCTGTCACTTCATTCTTTGTATCTTCAACTGGGCATTGGAAACAAAGTAAGAGAACAGGTCTAATGTCTCCACGACCAGCCAACAGAAGGTTGGCAGGTGAGAATTCTTTCACCTGCTAATCGGAAAACGGTAAAAGGGAGAACTACTGAATACTTTAGGCATTTCCTCCTGAAAGAAGTTACAGCATCTTCAAACAGTGGAAAGTGACCAACATCAGCCGGCAATAATCATGCTGATACAGTGAAGGTGTTCTCGAATCATCGGCTTACTGATTGAAGAATTTGGTAGATATATTGGTTCATGCCATAAAACTATAATAGGTATTACGAGAACACTATGGTGACGCAAAAATTTCTCCAGAGCTGATAACCTGCGATCAGGCGAATAGTTGTATGATGTACAAGTGAAATCTTTTTGAGTAAATAATGTCAATAGGGTGGTGCCTATGCTGAGATACTGATCTGCAATAACGATACAGAATCGTGTTTCTGATTATAAAATAAAAATATCATAAAGTATTTTGCAGTAACGATGGTTTCTAATACACTTCTTCTGCAAATTTTTACATACCGTCTGTCCAAAAAGTTCCGAGACTAATTCAAAAAAAAAATGGTTCAAATGGCTCTGAGCACTATGGGACTCAACTGCTGTGGTCATCAGTCCCCTAGAACTTAGAACTACTTAAACCTAACTAACCTAAGGACAGCACACACATCCATGCCCGAGGCAGGATTCGAACCTGCGACCGCAGCAGTCGCACGGTTCCGGACTGCGCGCCTAGAACCGCGAGACCACCGCGGCCGGTGACTAATTCCATTTTTGGCCTATAAGCGACGTCAGTGCAGTAATTTCAGTGGCAGCTTAAACTAACAACAGTAAACAAGAGCTGTGCATTCGACAAATCAGTGAGCAATTATGGGCATACTGTTAAGTAGTCGATGTGAGACCTTGTATGTCAGCGATGCTCTGCCATAAATCACGTATCACATCACACTGAATCAAGCGTTCGTAAGAGTCTCCATAATGTTTTGAAGAAGTGTGTACAAAGTTTGCCCCGTATATCTTCACTCCCGAACAAACAGGACGATGCGAGGACGCCCGCTGTGAATTGACTGAAATGTAAAGAGCGAACAATTATTTTCTGGAAAAAATCGTCGCAGGTGACGAAATTTGGTGTTATCAATACGAACCTGCCACAAAACGACAACGTTGAGAAACCCATATGAAGGTTCAACGCCTGACATTCAAACAGAATTGAAGAACATCCCAAAGAAGGACTTTTCTGCCAGTATCACGCGGTTTTATGAACGTTCTGTGCGTTGTGCTCCAGTGAGGGAAATCTACGTAGAAGACATGAAACAATAAAAACCACCGTCTTAACGTTACTCTATTTTTATAGTCCTCCATTTTTTTTATTAATCCAGTTTCGAAACATTGTAGACTAACAGGGCATTACTTGACTTGTTGACAATGTCCTTGATAACTGTTTTTTATTTCAGGAACTTAAATCCATGTTAAAATGAAAGCAAGAGATAGCCATACCAAAATGCAAATTACGGAGGTTTTATCGACATCTTAAGACGCATGAATTGCTTCGACATTTTCAAAGACCAATGCGACGGGTGTAAGCGAAAGGCGTTCTTTGAACGATATCCGGTGGGAATACATTGTTTAATACATTTTAATGAAACCAGCTCTGCAAGTTCTGGAACAAGTCTGACACACGCAAGAGTTAATTAGAATTATGTTAATACCTCCAGCTGCTGACGGGCGTTGATATATATCAACGGGGACAGTTGAAAATGTGTGCCCGACCGCGACTCGAACCCGGGATCTCCTGCTTACATGGCAGACGCTCTATCTTTTTTTTTATCGTTAGTTTTGGTTGTTGCAGACGTCATATGACCTCCGTTAAAGTTCGTTTGGTAACCCTTCCACTCAGTTTTTTATTACAGATGCCAACCAGCTCTCTGACCGAACACGCTGAGCTACCGTGACGGCAAAATTAGTGCCACTGTCCATCTGAGCCACCGAGGGCAGAGAGGATAGCGCGACTGCAGGGACTATCTCGCACACGCCTCCAGCGAGACCCACATTCTCAAATGGTTCAAATGGCTCTGAGCACTATGGGACTTAACTTCTGTGGTCATCAGTCCCCTAGAACTTAGAACTACTTAAACCTAACTAACCTAAGGACATCACACACATCCATGCCCGAGGCAGGATTCGAACCTGCGACCGTAGCAGTCCCGCGGTTCCGGACTGCGCGCCTAGAACGACTAGACCACCGCGGCCGGCCCCACATTCTCACCTTGTATGTCCACACACTACATTCGTAGTGTCCCACCCCAACACACTCATTACTCGTGGAAGACATTCTTACCAAGTCGCGTAAGAGTTTGGGGAATATGTGTGCATCCGCACAGAAGAAGAAGGTCATTGCCAGAACTATATACTTATATGGATATGGTGTCTGTTCTTTCTGACATGTCCGAAAGAACAGACACCATATCCATATGAGTATACACACAGAGTTGTCTGTCGCTGTTTTGATGTTATGAGATTAATCTGTACCGTTCACAAACGTGCAAACATATTTTCATCATTGTCTCGAAATCTCATTATAGCAATTTGCAGAAAAAGCTACACTCACACACCGGGAAAATGAAAATAACGATTTAAGTCTTCAACATTTTTTAAATCCTTGATTGTTAACACGTAGGTATGTGTTCAATGACTTAAAAAATTACAGTTATTTAGTAAATAATCCCGTCCTAACTATTTACGTACGCACACAAATGCAGACTGCTGGAGTATTTCTGTGATGACTTAACGCCCAGCGAGAAAACGCTCACTACACTCCTTTCGAGTAACCTACCCCAAAAAAGTATTAATTTAACTATTTTGCTAATGCACTTTGTACATACAGTAATTGTAGAAACAGAAATAGTTATACCTATCGATGCACGAACATACATAAAATCATGGGTAAAAGCAACTCTATGGTGCCAATTTCAATGCAATCTGAAAGTGCTCGACTTCTCGAGTACAGGTATATGTTACGATCGAGAACTGCAGGTCTTCAGCACAAAACTATAATGGTGGACTCGACAAAGGACTACAGCTGCGCACCACCTCCTGATTTAAGATCTGTGTCTCCTTTGTTGTTGTTTCAGAGAAAGTGGGCTACGTGTTGTCCCAGGGTTTATCACTCTCTCACGCCACAATAGAGGAGCCGTGCTCACACGTACGGGCACGTAGGACTGCCTGAGAGGCGTGAAGGATGGTCTTGCCTTGACTCCTTTCTTCTCGTCTCCGCAAACGACAAAACCAAGCTGCCGCAACTTTTCAAGGCTACAACTAACGCCACTTCCTGCCGTTAACGACGCCTTGATCATGCTATCTCCGCATCACTTTGTGCTTTCCACTGTCGATGAATTTTTAATTTCTAACGATATAATTACTGTTATTTTTAGTTATAATGTTGATTACTTCGTTAAAAACCATGGATACAACAGTTCGTGTGGGAGCGTGAGAATCACTGAAACAACGGTACTTACGTACAGCGTTTCGTCAACAGCACAACGAAACCGCAAAACAGCAAGCAGTGATATTAAAACGTGATCATGTTTCTTTCCACTGGTTGGACAAACAGCCATTATGTAATTCTTTTGTTGTGGATGTGCATTTGAAGTCAGATTTTGTAATATTAGTTTAAGTATCAGTTCTTACTTTAGTATACGTTGAAACGTCTTAAAGTGAGCCACTCCACTGACTATAATGAGCTACCCTCAGCCTTGCTATACTTACTTGCACCTCTGTTGGTCGCTACATCTGTGCTTTAAATTCTGGCGAGAGGAATGAGCAGCGGAGAGTTTCATGAGACATCCACACTGGTACTTTAATCAGCGAATATTGTCATCCCTCAGCATATGTTTCGCATTTCATACATCTGTGGGTCTAAGCGTATGTATACAGTCCTGGGTTTCCTTTTCACATTTGTTTATTACGTTTGCATGTTATATTTGTTTTTCCCTTTCTCATTTCTTGTTCCGACTGCTAGAGAGAGTGTCTGTGTGTGATATTTCCATGTACTTTGCTTCTTGGACAGCGATTTTTTGAATGGCAGTGACAGTTTAGCCAGCTTTTATGTAGAGGTCACGTAGATTCAGCTGGACCAAAGAACCATTAGCGGCGACTGGTCAGCAGCTACTGCAGAGGTTGGACCGTTTCTGCTACTGAGTGTGGATCTCCCTCCGGCAGTGCGGGACACCAGATGTACGTAGGGCTGTCGGAAGGTGAAGCTGTCTGCCCTGGTGTTACGTAACAGTGTTATGTAAGTTTAGGTACTTGGAATGTATAAGGATTTGGTCGAGGCTGAGATGTCTCTTAGAAGTATAACCGTGATAAAACATACGGGAGTATCTATTTAATTTAGGGAGTGCAACGATGCTTATTAATATTCCAATTATTTAACGCGATTCTCTGCTCTAGCGCTATTAACCATTGGAGAGTGCTTGGTCCAAACTATTTTTCGCTCTATTTAGTGTGAGTCTTTTATGTGTGAGTGCGTTGTGTGTGTGTTATCCGTACATCGTGTTAGAATTCTTTTTCCATGTTCTTCTTCTTGTTCTTGTGCTAATACAGGATGAGACTTCACGGTCTGTCCTGGCCTCACCATCTCTTCCTCGTCCTTTCCACGTTGCTTCTTCCAGTAGGATTGAATTCCACTATTTGTCGAGGCATTCTGCGAGGGGAAATGTTGCTTCTTCCAGCAGGATTGAATTCCACTACTTGTCGAGGCATTCTGCGAGGGGAAATATTGCTTCTTCCAGCAGGATTGAATTCCACTACTTGTCGAGGCATTCTGCGAGGGGAAATATTGCTTCTTCCAGTAGGATTGAATTCCACTACTTGTCGAGGCATTCTGCGAGGGGAAATATTGCTTCTTCCAGCAGGATTGAATTCCACTACTTGTCGAGGCATTCTGCGAGGGGAAATATTGCTTCTTTCAGCAGGATTGAATTCCACTACTTGTTGAGGCATTGTACGAGGGGAAATACGCAATAAATGCTCTTTCCAATCCTGCTTTCGTTGGATTACTTTTTCAGTTAATCCCGGAACCCCCCAGTTCTTTCTGTTGGGTTGGCAGAAGAGCCAACACCATGTTACGAGGGGAGGCCGAAATGCACGCGTTTTAGCTCACGCAGGCTGGCGTGAGGAGGGAAGGACTATACTGAAGTGAGGTCTGGAACATGACAAGGAATTAGAATTCAGAAAGCGGACGTAACTAGTTTGATACTTAAGTTTAATCTGTTAATGATGAACGTCGCTCTTGACGGTACATGATTCACAATGTGATCTGTTCAGAATATATTCGTAACTGAATATGGCGCCTTGCTAGGTCGTAGAAAATGACGTAGCTGAAGGCTATGCTAAACGGTCGTCCCTGCAAATGAGAGCGTATGTAGTCAGTGAACCATCGCTAGCAAAGTCGGCTGTACAACTGGGTCGAGTGCTAGGAAGTCTCTCTAGACCTGCCGTGTGGCGGCGCTCGGTCTGCAATCACTGATAGTGGCGACACGCGGGTCCGACGTATACTAACGGACCGCGGCCGATTTAAAGGCTACCACCTAGCAAGTGTGGTGTCTGGCGGTGACACCACACTTTCCTTATTTCTTCACTTCTTATTCTGTCTTCTTTCGTGAAGTTTTCACTGATGTAATGAACTGTGTGTTATTTGGGTCTCCTTTTTTATACAGTGAAATGACTTTGACGTACTTCCATTCTTCTGATATGTCATCTGTATTGCTAACACATGTTATACAGATGAGTTCTAGAAATTTTCTATCACAAATTATCAGTTATGAGTTAGTTGCAGGTGCTTTTCAATTTTTGTTTTGTTTTCATGAATGCCTGTTTTAATTGTAACAAATATATTGGATCTATATCTTCTTCTCCTTTCTCTTCCGTTGGCTCTTCTGCCTTCGGGTTATATCAGAATTCCGTGTAGTGATTTATCCAGACATCTGAAGGAATGATATTTATACTTTCAGTACCTTTTCTCTTCTTTTTAGCTAGCTTATCAATTTATATGCTTTTTCCTCTAAACCAAGCATGTGATGCTAAATTTTGCTTATAAATGTATCCTATGAGGATCTACTGTATCTGTCTGTCTTACTATTTTTTGCTTTCATTTCTCGTTTCACTATATTTTTTTAGATTCCCTGTCTGTTTCTGTAAGAACTTCCTGCACTCTTTATTTTCCTTTTCTACGGCTTCTTCTCTCTCTTCACTCCAAATCTTAAACCCCCTCTTTCGATTCATTTCGGGTTCTTTATCCAGTACTTCTTTAGCGACATGTGCTATAGTATTATTAATGTTTGTCCATTCTTCAGTTACATCTCCGCGTGAAGGCATTTGGTGGAAGAGCTTAGTTAGCCTACACTGATACAGATTCTTGCAGAAGATGCACCTTAAAAACTTTCTTTCATTTTTCCTTTTGTTTTATTTCTTACACCTTTCTTCTTAAAAATATATTGGTTACTTTCATGTTATTAAAGGCGACAAACACACTTACTTCTATTTCGTTGTTATTAACGGTATCTTCTCCTTTGTTGCTCTTCAATTGGTGAATGGGTTCTTTACGTATTCTTGCTATTAAATCTTTAGTCAAGATGACATGTCCGGTGTTGTTTATTTTATTCAGATGTTTCTGCAAGTCTTCGTAGTACAGATCTGTTTCTCCTTTGTTTCCTTCCTCTGGTGTGTAGCTACCTATAACTGCCAGATGTCCTCTATCAAATTTCAGTCTCACTGTGATAATCCTTTTGCCTGTTAGTACGTACTGCCGTAATCTTCCCATCTCCTGTCCGTCAATACTGCCATTCCACTACATGCTCTTTGGTCAGATGCTGTTCCACTACACAAAAAATGTAATCTACTTCTTTCTGGCTTCTGTTGGGTCGGGTTGATTTGGGGGAAGAGACCAAACAGGGAGGTCATCGGTCTCATCGGATTAGGGAGGGATGGAAAAGGAAGTCGGCCGTGCCCTGTCAAAGGAACCATCCCGGCATTTGCCTGTAGTGATTTAAGGAAATCACAGAAAACCCACATCGGGATGGCCGGTCGCAGATTGAACCGTAGTCCTCCCGATTGCGAGTCCAGTGTGCTAACCACTGCGCTACTTCGCTCGGTTTTTGGCTTCTGTAATGACTGCTATATTGATATTATAATCTTTGAGTACTTTGTTGATCTCAGTCTCATGGGTACCCAGACCCGGCACGTTCCATGGGCCAACACTGAGCATGTCTTTTATTGCGTAATTCTTAAAGTTTCCCTTGATGATCGTCGTCCGTGATTTTTGGTTTTTATCCGAGGCTTGTTTTGAGGTCGAGAGGTTACCTGCCTTATCGCATAATCCCCAACTTGGAGTACCAACCTGTGGCTTATGGGTTTGCTCCCTTAGGAAGGTCGCCATCGCCACATCTGAGGAGGTCTTCCTCCCCTATGAAAGATAAATTTGGAGAATGAAAGTGAAAGACACGCTCGGGCTTGGCAACCTAATACCGTCGGGGTCGAAACAAAAAATAACAGTTGACCAAGAGAGGCCGACAGAAAAGAAAACAGAAGAAACCTGACACAAGTAAATGGAAGCGATATCAGATTTAGGGTCCACATACTTCCAAGAAGGAAACCTCCTAGAAGGACTACTCCTTGTCTGGTCTCTCTGTACTGGACAGCCTGGCGTGGACGAACCTACCAGTAGCGTAGCTCCAGACAGCATAGCTCAGAGGATCACCGAGACATCCAGACATCAAAAATTATTTAAATGGCTCTGAGCACTATGGGACTTAACTTCTGAGGTCATCAGTCTCCTAGAACTTATAACTACTTAAACCTAACTAACCTAAGGACATTACACACATCCATGCCCGAGGCAGGATTCGAACCTGCGACCGTAGCGGTCGCGCGGATCCAGACTGTAGCGCTTAGAACTGCTCGGCCACTTCGGCCGGCCATACATACCTCCCCAATGTTAAGGTGGTAGTGCATGGAATCCATGTTTCACTTTTAAATTCCTTTTGAGAATTTCGGGTTTCTGGTAGAGTGTGAATTTGTAATAGACCAATAATCGTCATGGGGTGCATTAGAGCCTTCCGCTCTGTAAATCTCATCTTCTCTAGCGGTGATATTTTTTTATAACTTTGCATGCGTGTAAAACATTACTTTATTTGAACATCTTTCGTAAATTCGGTTTTCTTTGTGTTGGTTGGGTAAACTAGACCACGTCCCTTTCTGCCACGTGGAACGCCTTTAGCTCAACTTGAATTTTGAACCGTATGAGAATTTCCTTTCATCCTTACATTTCCGTATCTTTTTGTACCTTCGAGATGTAGAATTTCTACGCGAGATACCGACCATGCGGTTGAACAGTAAAGCCACCAATTCCCCGACCAGTCATGTTTTAATCTGCTGTGTAAATGTATCCTTATGTTCTCTTCTTTCTGTGTGTGTATTTTGGGATGAATGTCAGGGTGCATGTAGATGAGACAATTCCTTCTTTACACCAAATCGATGTTTTTCCCACGTGTTAATATATAGATTAATCGTTGAAAGAAGAAAGTACAAAAACGTTCAGGAAAATTCAGGAATACAGAAACACAAGTCATTTAGAAGTATAATAAGTAGGAAGTGCAGGAGGTGGAATGGCTACATGAAACATGTGAAGAAATCGAAAAAGTAAGTACTCTCGGAAGGACTGACTCAGAATATATAAAAGTCAAAACAACCTTCAGTAAAATTAAAAAGAAGGGTGGTAACATTAAGACTTCAATAAGAATCCCACTGTTAAATGCAGAGGGGAGAGCGTATAGGTGGAAAGAGTACATTGAACACCTCTGTGAGGGGGAAGAAACAGGAGTGGATACAGAAGAATTTGGAGATCCAGTATTAGAATCAGAATTTAAAACAGCTTTGCAAGACTTAAGATCGAATAAGGGAGATGGGATAGATAACGTTCCATCATAATTCGTAAAATCGTTGGGGGGAAGTGACAACAAAGCGACTATTCATGTTAGTGTGTAGAATGTACGAGTCTGGAGATATGCCATCTGATTTTCGGAAAAACGTCATCGACGCAGTTTCGAAGATTGCAAGAAGCGGCAAGTGCGAGAATTATTGCACAATCAACTTAACAGCTCACGCATTAAATTTGCTGACAAGAATAATATACAGAAGAATGGAAAAGAAAATTAAGAATGTGTTAGGTAACTATTAGTTTGGCTTTAGGGGAGTTAAAGGAGCCAGAGAAGCAGTTCCGACGTTGCTATTGATAATGAAAGCAAGACTAAAGGAAAATTAAGACATGTTCATAAGATATGTCGACCTAGAAGAGCGTTCGACAGTGTCCAATGGTTGAAGATGTTCGAAATTGTAGGTAAGCTATGGGGAGGGACAGGCAATATGCAATACGAACAAGAGGCAACAGGTTACAATAGGGTACAATAAGAGTGGAAGACTAAGAATGAAGTACTCTGATTAAAACAGATGCAAGACAGATATATAGTCTTTGGGTCATACTGTTCAATCAATACATCGAAGAAGCAATGTCGGAAATAAAAGAAAGGTTCTAGAATGGAATTAAAGTTCGAAGTTAAAAGATATCAATGGTAACATTCGCTGGTGACATTGCTGTCCTCATTGAGGGCGAAGAAGAATTACAGGAGCTGCTGAATAGATTGAACAGTCTAATGAATACAGAATACAGACTGAGAGTAGATTGAAGAAAGAGGAAAGTAATGAGAAGTAGTAGAAATGAGAACAGCGAGAAACTTAATATCAGGATTGGTGATCCCGCCGTGGATAAAGTTAAGGAGTTCTGCTTCCTAGGCAGCAAAATAACACGCTAGGGATGTGGCAAGGAGGACATAAAAAGGTACTAGCACTGGTAAAAATAGCATTCCTGCCAAGAGAAGTCTACTAGTATCAAACATGGGCCGTATTTTGTGGAAGGAATTACCTAGAATGTAGGTTTGAAGCACAGCATTACATGGTAGCGAAACATAGAATGTGGGAAAACTGGAACAAAAGAGAACGGAAGCATCTAAGGTGCTACACAAGAATGTTGAAAATAGGTGGAGTGATAAGGTGAGGAATGAGAATGTTCTCCGGAAAATCAGCGAGGAAGGGAATATATGGAAAACACTGACGAGAAGAAGTGGCAGGATGGTAGGACATGTGTTAAGACATCAGCGAACGACTTCCGTGGAAGTAGGGGGAGCTGTAGAGGGTAAAAACAGTAGAGAAAGACTGAGATTGGAATACATTCAGCAGATAATTGTGAACGTAGGTTGCAACTGCTACTCTGAGACAAAGATTGGCACAGGAGAGGAACTCATGGCTGGCCACATCAGATCAGACAGAAGACTCAAAACAATGTAGTTTCTCAAATAGTTGCTGTGTTATACGAAGACTATCAGGCATGGTTTAGTAACTATTATTGTTGGTAACCGAAGTTACTTATGATTTAATTTCTGAATAAATGTTAAATTGTTTCTAAATCGTGTTACCCAATGTTGCTTGTGCAACACTTTCAACTTTTGTCTAGCTCCCTCAGAATCACCTGAATAGACTATTTGTCTTTTTATTTAAATATGTTATTTGGTGTGAATACGGAAGTTTTATTTTGAATCTAATCTAATGCTAGCGAGGAAGAAAAAATCAGAGTGTTTCACCATAATCTTAATTTATTTAATTGCTAATCAACTCATAAATTTAATTAGCTGTAACTTAATCCATGCAAAAGAGCGCTAGGCCCACGTTGAATCTCACCATTCTGATAGCATGTGTACTAGAAGAACGCTAACGTATAATTCAATAGATGTTGATTCTGGAGGCGTAATAAATATTTGCGAAAGAGAAGGAGCAGAAACATTTAAAATTTATATCATCAAACTGTTTTCATAGATCTACAGGATAAAGCTGAACACCACTGACAATATGTCGGTGGTTGTTCAGAGACATTTGCTGAGTATTTCTGTGTAAGGATCTGTAGGCTCCAGCCGCTCATTAGAAAGTAATAATATAATTACGATTCATTCGATTTCTTACCAAAATTACCTTCATTTCCGTGAAAGTACCTTTAGAAAAATGAAAATCCGTAACATGCAAACGCTAAAACGTACAACGCAAAACGAAGAGGAATGCAACACCCTTAGCTGCAAAGGTACTGCGACACACTTGCCATCGCTTGTGGGACAGCTCAGCATATGGTCTTTGTACTGCTCTTCCGTGGTATTCAGTCAACTCAATCATGAGGTGCATCTCGTCCAACACTTCATTAGTAAACCTATTCTTACTGCTAACATTGTTGTTCCAGGACTTGTAGTACTGGCTTCACAAAAACGTGTTAAACAATTTTTAACATTTGAAACAAGGGGTAGGTAAGCTTTTCCATAATACAGCTGATTTTTGTAGCTTTTCTCTGTTCCTTCAACTGTCTTGTGCGGGGGGTGGGACGTCAAACGGCCCGATATGGAGCAGGAGAGGCACCACAGGACATTTTAGTTTCCACTGTCAATGCTTTTACAAATAAATTCATAAAAATTTGTCAACATGACCAGGAAGAATTCAGGATTCACACTCAAAGATTATGTGCTGCAAGTTCAAAAACATAACACAATAATTTTTTTTTACATACGAAATCTCATCATTTTTCCACTTACTATTAGCTGCATTTGTTGCTATAGGTACCCTTTTCTCCATAAGTGAAAGAGATTCTTCCATGACTTTTGCACTATATAGTTAAAAGTCATTTTGGAAAAAAAGATACACAACTGCAAAATGCATCTCCTTATTATTACAGCAGTTTGGATCTATAATATCTTCAGGGCACAGCTTGTATATCTATGATTCGTCATCATTTCGATAACGACACGCCTCGAGTTTGTAACACGGCAGGTCAAATCTGCTTTTAAAATACAAGATGTGTTTGAAAATACAGATTGGATAGCTATGTGGATGTAGCTAAATACCTTTAATTGAAAGTCTACTGAAGGGCTTCTCTGTTGTTGCCAAATGCCAGAAACCTTTGAAGAGCAAGGTTTACTTGTCACCTTCTTCCTTATTTAGACTGTCTTACATCCAAAACTTATTGTATGTAGCGAAGTGCTCGCTATTACATGTTCTCCCGCCAAATGAGTTGACATTAACTGTGTCTGTCATACGACAACAGCAGAGGAGTGTTGGAATATACAATGAATTTTCAAATTAAACTTCTTAATTAATACATCATGTACGTTCAATCTGACATTTTGGTCAATCCGAAATTCCCAATATAGAGTTTATGACAAAATTTTTACGTTGCATGTTCTAAACTCGAGACAGAAAGGTCATTATCGAAACCACGAAGAATAACGCCTATACAGGGTGGGTCATCTAACATTACCACTGGAAACACCTCCCAAACTACCACAAACACTGAGTAACCAATTCCACAGATCGGGAGTGAGGAGAGGGACTGGTGGAACTGGTTAATACAAACCATTGAGAATTACACGGAAGTACGATTTTTAATACATACTTATGTCTTTTTTAAAATGGAAATCGGTTATTATTTTTAGCACAGCTGAAAATAGTAACAAATACTTAATCAAATCATTTGTTACATTGTAAAATGTTAAGTACATCCAGAGTAATTTGTAAAGTAAAGTTAACGCTTGAAACCTCAGACATTCACACGCGTGTTGTAACAAACAAGATCTGTAGAGGTATGTTTCCGAAGACTAGATGTTTACGAGTTTGGCTGTCTCAGTGTCTGCATGTAGCGCCTGCTGAATCAGTCCTTGTACTCAGAATACATGTAGCACACTGTGTTACCGGACATCTATGTCAGTGTACTGTACACAAATGAGAACAGAAGTATGCACAACAGCAACGTGAAAAGGTCGCAAGTACAACAGTGTGTATGGTGTTGTAGGAACTGTGAAGATAATACTCATCTATGGCGACTGTAGAGAAAATGCAGCTGCAGCCTGCAGGTTGTATGCAGGAAGGAATCCGGACAGAGATCGTCCAACGCGCCGAAAATTTGAAAACATCTACAAAAACTGTATGCAACAGGTATGGTCGTAACACGCAAGCGGGTCGATAAAAAAACCCATCACAGGAGAAGCAGTTGCAGTTGGTGTGCTAGCAACTGTTGCCGTTGCCACACATGCGTTCACGTGACATCGCTAGAGGCAGTGCAATGAGTCAAACTAATGTAATGAGCATACTTCGTCACAAATTTCACCCTATCATTTGTCGCTGCATCAGAAATTACATGTAGGTGACTAATAATCGAGTGAATATCTGTCAAGGCCGGCCGGGGTAGCCGAACGGTTCTAGGCGCTTCAGTCTGGAACCGAGCGACCGCTACGGTCGCAGGTTCGAATCCTGCCTCGGACATGGATGTGTGTGATGTCCTTAGGTTAGTTTAAGTAGTTCTAAGTTCTAGGGGACTGATGACCTCCGAAGTTAAGTCCCATAGTGCTCAGAGCCAATATCTGTCAATGGGCATCAACAGACGATGGGTTGCAGTGGTACCTGTTTACCGATGAAGCAAGTTTCACAAACCACGGTGCAGTGAATTTAGGAAACGTGCATTACTGGTCCGTGGTCAATACTAGCTTGCTTCGACAGGTGGAGCGACAGCGACGGCGCAATGTAAATGTATAGTGCGGAGTAATTGGCGACCATCTCATCGGTCCTCACTTCATTGAAGGCACCCAAACAGCTGCAAAATACATCGAGTTTCTACAAAATGATCTGCCAACATTGCTAGACAATGTCCCACTGGAAACGCGTAGATATATTCATCAACACGATGGTGCCCCTGCACATTCTGCAATGAACACTAGGCTGAACCTTGACAGAATGTTCGACGGGTGTTTCATTGGACATGGCGGACGCATAAATTGGCCAGCCCGTTCTTCTGATCTTACACCATTAGACTTCTTTCTGTGGGGTACATTATAGGACAACGTGTATCGTGATGTGCCTACAGCACCAGAGGATATCAAACATCGTATTGAGGCAGCCTGTGGCAATATTACACCAGGTATACTACATCGTGTAAGACATTCATTATGCTGTAATTGCAAATGTGTGCAGCAAATGATGGGCACCACTTTGAACATTTATTGTACTGAAATATCAGTACACACTCTTTTACATTCTGTAAATGTGAACACAACACAAATTTGTAAGTTTAACTATGTTCTAATATTCATTTACATTTTATTTTAAAAAATGAGTGCCGTACAGTACTCTTTAGAGAAAAAGGATAATAAAAATGTTAGCATGTGGACGTAACGTGCTGCTCATGTCTCTTCTGTACCTATGCTACAGCGCTGTTCTTTTTGTATCGCTAATTAATTCAGTTCTCTCCGATACACACGACTGAACTGCTGACGAGTTACTCAAGCGTCATCTTTACGTTACAAATTACTCAGGATATAATTAACATTTTACAATGTAAGAAACGCCATTGATTAAGTATTTTTTTCTATTTTCACTGATGACAAACTTCCATTAAAAAAACAACATAAGTATTTATTGAAAATCATACTTCCATGCATTTCTCAATGGTTTGTATTAACCAGTAACACCAGCCTCTCTGCGCATTTTCGGTATGCAGAATTGGTTATTCTGTGTTTGTTGTGGTTTGTTAGGTGTTTCCAGTGGCAATGTTAGGTAACTCAGCCTGTATATGCTAGGACGATGTTCTGTGCACTAAAGATGCTTTACGTACGAACTGCTACCGCAGTGAAGGGGTTCCAAAATGAGTTTCAAAATATTCGTTGGTACTGTATAGCATGGCGAATAGAAAGTATTTAGCCTGATATGGGGTTATACACAAACATTTCTATGGTTTCAGAAGATCAGAAGTCGAGATTTACTTATCAGCGGACGGTACGATTACCAAGGTGACTTTCATAATATGTGAATATAAATTCGCTAAATGCGAAGATCTTGGTGTCAGCTGTGTTACGTATATACGTACTACCTAGTAGTGACATATGTAAATTTGTGCCAGACTGGGTTCGAGTCACAGTCCAGAACAAATTTTCATATGCCACAACAGGTAGTACATCTACACCTAAGACAGATGGTGCCAAGATATTCTCCATAGTTCCTGCCACCCTTGTGTGCCTCTAGATCTACCACTCACATGAAATTCACACTCAAGTGGGTAAGCTGTGATCGACTCGTACTTCCTGCAGACGAAAGAGTATCTATTAGTTTACGGACAGCATCCGTTGGAGTGTACAATATCCTTTATAAAGCGTCTCTACATATCCTTTTTATCTTACATCCTTGTCTTCTTTGCTTAGTAAGTTTCATACTCATTCTCGTACAGTTTATTTACCATTCGTCACATGTTTTTTAAAATTGTGCTGCAGAGCGCATATATCTTTCCTACAATCATGCATGTTTCTATCAATTTGATTTCTTTTCTAGTTATTCCTGCCTCGCCATTTTATGTTTTCCGTCAATAAAAACTTTTGGACTTATGGACCCCTTGTACCTACTTCCTTTACCGCATATTCAAATTTTCTTTTTTCGTCGACCACGTTCCGTAATTCCTGCGAAGTGTTCTACTTTACCTTTTCTTTTTACAATGTTGTTCCTCTGCTGCCTTCACTATTCCACCACTCAAAACTACCCATTCATCAGTTATTTCGTCCTTTTCCCCTGTTTCATAGTCACCTAATAACCTCTTTGAAAGTCTCAAAAATCTGGGGATCTTTCAGCGAATCCTTTGCTGTCTATAATACCCTACAGTTCTGCGATTTCTTCAGTATAAACTTACAGTTCATAACCAATAAATTATGGGCCAGAGTAAGCATCTAAACTGTTTTGCAATTTGAAATCTAAAAAAGTGTTCAAATGTGTGTGAAATCTTAAGGGGCTTAACTGCTAAGGTCATCAGTCCCTAAGCTTACACACTACTTAACCTAAATTATCCTAAGGACAAACACACACACCCACGCCCGCTGTAGGACTCGACTCTCCACCGGGACCAGCCGCACAGTCCATGACTGCTGCGCCTGAGACCGCTCGGCTAATCCCGCGCGGCTTTGAAATCTAGTGTTGAAGTCTCCGTGTTTCCATTATATAACCTATGTGAAGCCTTGATATCTTTCCAGGTCTCTTTCACATATATAACCTTCTTTCCTGAATCCTTAAACCAAGTGTTAGCAAAGATTAAATTATACTATGTGTAAAATTCAACCACACGTTTTCCCCTCTCATTCCGTTTCTCCAGACCATGCTCCCCCACTATTTTTCTTCTTCTTCTTTTCTCTGCTGGTGAATTCTGTCGGTCATTAAATTTAAAATATTCGCTTCTCTCAATGAACTGAATAATTTATTTTATAGCATTATACTTTTTCCCACTTATTTCCTCATCTACGGAGCTACTAGGCATGTAAACATGTGCTATCATCGTAGGTCTTATGTTTATGTCTTCCTTGGTTACAATCATGGTTTATTATGCAGTATATTGCAGTTCACCCGCATACTACAGCAGAGATGTATTTTCTCGGGAAAAATAACGTCCGTAGTTTTCGTAGCTTTTAATGGTTTCCGAAAGACCAAAAAACATAGCACTGCCATGTTACAAGCGCAATCATTCAATCATGCAGACAATTGTCCCTGTAACTACTAAACGGAGTGCTGCCTCTCATAAGGAACAATACATTAGACCAGCCTCTCCAAAGATACCCCACTGATGTGATTTCACATACGGTAGGGCTACCTACGGTGTATCATTGAGGCACTCAAGCGTCAGCATGGTGTGTAGTTGGGCTGTACTTCTCTATATACATTCGAGTTCCACCAGTTATGACCAAGACGTTAGCGATACGCCAAAATATTATCTACATCCACAGTGTCTTTATTATCTCTCTTCCGTAAGGGCCAGGATCTACAACTCTCTTATCCTGGGCTTATCCATCGAACGAAGTTACGCATCTTTAATAGGCTGTGTCCATGTTCAACGAGTTAGCTTGTGAAGAGGATATTTTGAACTATATTACCTTTGTGATCTGAAAAAGAAAATCTGTGTAGATATTGCGTGGTAGTTGCAGCAATAGTGCCATCATTTGCTTCCCTGCTTCTTTCATGTGTTAGTGCTATGCTTCAATAGACGCGTGTTCCATCCTCACTAAAGATATTCACAATTGCCCCTTTATTTATCGTACTCCAACCCGTTTTCAAGGACAATATTATCTTTCAGTAACAATTTTTTTGCACCGAGAAACAATGTACTTTGATTAACTTCATTTCCTTTCTTATTCCAAAGTTAGCCTTCATTAACTCATAAGAATAATGAAATTTTGATTTAATTCTAAATTTCTAGAATTATTTTGGATGATACTTCCCTTCACTTTCGTCAGCAGACAAACAAAACTCTCGGATGACAATTTTTTTCACATTGTGCATTTAATCAAGAACCAATTAAGAATAATTGTCTTAATATGTGCCTAGTTCCTTAACAGACGTTATTACTACTAATAAATGCCAACGTTGACGTCTCTCTCAGTTCTGCTTTTTTTGTGAGTTTACAGCTGTCTCAGAACTTGCCCCTTCCTCGAATGACTACTTTGTAGGAGTAACATTTTGTTCCTGTATTGACGAACGTAATCGTTAATGAAAAGCATGGACAGAATGGAGTTAATGAAGTGGGGCGAATACCTGTGCTGACCTGCACGTGCCTGGTGTTTCAAATGCACGCCAGTGGAAACATGTCATATTTCACAATTAACGGTAGTTCTGTCATACTTTACTGTCAGCAGCCTGAAGTTATCTGCTAATTAGAGACATAAATTTACTTAATTAATGGTCCAATAGATATAAAAAGGGAACAGTAACTTCATAAAATGGTCACAGATTAGCACCTGTCATTTTGCGTACACTAGACATAGCCCGTCGACTTCTGTTAGGCAATACTACGACCAATGTTGGTCTCTCGTTAATAGCCCGCTCAGCCTGGGTACCACTGATGTTCCGTTTTTTAGGATACCCAGTGCTGAACTTCCTTCGCGTAAATCGATGTGGCTAATCATGATGAAGCTAAATGCTCAAATAGAAACAGGGAGATGGAAAGTTTTTATTGTTTGCAACATGAATGTCAGTGTATGCAAATTAGGCCACGTACAATTCCTGATTACGAGACTTTAAGCCAGTGTCATGGGGTAAAACACAAATCTTTCTACAACATTTAATCGAATTGTAAGAGACTGTTGATCGGCCTTAGTGAAGAGTTAGCCAAAAAATATTGTAGCTTTTTAGCCTTAGTAGGATTTCTAGGCTGCCGTTCAGTACATACGGACTATATCTTCCACTCTGGGCGTGTGAGTTTCTCTCTATCTACAACCATGGGAGTGGCACCACATGAGACAGGGTTCAGCACAAGGTACCACGATGGGTATAATTATGTGTGGAGTCTCTGAGAAGAAAGGATCACACCTGGTGTGATGGTGTGCAGTGCTAATGGGTACAAAACACGATCACTTTTGGATCGCATAGCCGGTAATTTGGACAGCAGTTTTTACGTTTTTGACATGTTATTCTCGGTGACTGTGCTGTGTCTTCGGAGTTTCCGTGACATTATCAGCACTTTGCCCGTGCTGACCTGATTTACATGCAAATCGCGTTTCACTCTTTCCATGGCAAACACATTACCCCGATTTCTCATTCCCTGAAAACATCAGGCTATTTGGTGCCGAGAGATTGGCGCTTCACCCCTCACCAGCCACAACGGATAATAAACTCTGGCTTCGAATTGAACTAGCGTGAAACAGAGTACCTACATGTGTCATTTAAGTTCATGTGAATATGTGTCCACATGTGTCGCTCTTATGTCAGTTTATTGAGTAATACATCGGTGTGTATGAGACCAATGTTCTAAATTGTATGCTGTTGTGATCTGCATCACCAAGATTAAATGTCATCTACCATCCTGCCATCGTCGCCAAGCTGTAAGCTCTTCTCCTATCACTCAATTGCCGGATAATTTTCTGATCGTACTTCTAAGTTGTGGGCTGTGCAGGGAGCTAATTGATGGTAGGATCCTGTACCGGCAGCTTTAGGTGAGGTCTGCGTTGGCCGCAGCTAAACACAGAATGTTGTGTTGGCTGAAGAGCCAACACCGTGTTACAACTGGAGGCCTAAATGCAAGCGTTGCAGCTCACGTAGGCTGGCGTGAGGAGGGAAGAACTATACTGACGAGAGGTCTGGAACATGACAAGGAATGAGAGTTCAGAAAGCGGAAATAATTAGTTTGATACTTAACTTTAATCCATTAATGAGGAACGTCGCTCTTGACGGTACATGATTCACAATCTTATCTGTTCAGAAGACATATAGTAACTGAATATGGCGTCTTGCTAGGTCGTAGCAAATGACGTAGCTGAAGGCTATGCTAAACTGTCGTCTCCGCAAATGATAGCGTATGTAGACAGTGAACCATCACTAGCAAAGTCGGCTGTACAACTGAGGCGAGTGCTAGGGAGTCTCGCCAGACTAGACCTACCGTGTGGGGGCGCTCGGCCTGCAATCACTGATAGTAGCGACACGCGGGTCCGACGTATACTAACGGAGCGCGGCCGATTTAAAGGCTACCAACTAGCAAGTGTGGTGTCTGGCGGTGACACCACACAGAATTCATCAGATACAGGATAGGCACAACGTTCAGTTTAAAGGTTCTATCTCATTTCCACAAAACATCCACCACGACACTAAATACGTTAAAGAGAAGTGGCATGAAAGTGCTGACAGCTTTACGCATACAGTGTAACACAAATCATTTAGAGTATAAGCGCACCAGAACAGTGTGGTCTGCTATGCAGCAGCTCTGTCTCACGCGTATTACTACGCAAGACTGGCCGCAAGCTGGCAAACCAAATTAGGCCTTTGTTGAGGCCAGGAACATACAATAACGTCCTCTACAGTATACAGTTAGAAAAATGACATAAATCCCGCCTTTATATAGGTACATTACACAATAAATTGCAATTATATTGAGACATGTGAGAGACATATACACCCATACTCAGTTTTCTCGATGCCCAGCAATGTTAGAGCGATTATTGCTTCTAGCGCGCGCGCGCGTGTGTGTGTGTGTGTGTGTGTGTGTGTGTGTGTGAATTCACAAGGGGCTAAACTGCACAGGTCCCTAGACTTACGCACTACTTAAACTAACTTATGTTAAGAACAAAGCACACACATACACACACACACACACACACACTCACACACACACACACACACACACGCCCGATGGAGGACTCGAACCACCGGCGGGAGAGGTCGCGCAGTCCGTGACATGGCGCCTCAAGCTGCGCGGCCACTCCGCGCGGCTTGCTTCTAGTATTGATATCTCTGCGTACTAAATGACCAAACAATTCAAAAAGGTTTCAACCTTGATAAATCATGGAATCCGGCACTTGCTGTAATAAACTCACAAAGACGTCAT
The DNA here is from genome assembly GCF_021461385.2 of Schistocerca piceifrons. Lineage (NCBI taxonomy): Eukaryota > Metazoa > Arthropoda > Insecta > Orthoptera > Acrididae > Schistocerca > Schistocerca piceifrons. The sequence goes on from NC_060141.1 coordinate 723,985,906, forward strand.
CACAGTGCAGCTCACAATGATATATCGACATGCCAACACAGATCGACTGCGGAGTCATAGATGTAGCTCGCGCATTGTGCACGTCTGCACGTCTCTGCCGCCGACCAACGTCTCTGGCGCATTTGCATCTGTGGCCGCATGCGCAGTTGCGCGGTACACGAATATAAAGGGACGAAGCGAGCACTGGAGCGGTAGTCTAGCGGCACACTCTGAAGATGGCTGAACGTTATACAGCCGAAATATTAGAAGAAGGAGAATTCTTGAGGTTGCACACCCGAAACTTAATGGAACAATTCAAAGCAAGACTGCACTCCTATTTGCGCAAACACAGTAACTCAGAACCAAGTGAAGTAGTAAAGCAAGTGGAAAGTCTAATCTACCAAAGAAGTTACTCGAGATTCTGTGGAGTTATCAACCAATTTTGAAAGACATATTATCGTTCTGCAAGGAATGGAATCTGCTGCTCAGAATACAGTGTACAAGATACTGATCAAATTGCGTTACAGTTAATAAGCAAATTCCCGATATGTTTCATAGTATTTAACTTCAAACAGTGGTATTATACAAAATTAATCTGTAGGCAGAGATACTATCATTCAGAAAATAGAAAGAATCATAAATGACAGATAAAAAATTAGGATTATCTAATCGCCATATCACTGAACTATAAAAGATCCATTTTGCATGACATAAAAGTTCAAGCAGAGTAAGGAGTTGTATAAGTAGTACAATTAACCCTTCCTGTCATAATTAATTGTTATTTATAAAGTAGGGTGCCGCAGATGTGTGGCGGCAAAAGGGCAGACACCCCGGCCCTGCTTTAAGCACCAGGGCAGCACGAACGGCCGACAGCCTCAAGTTCAGTGGACCGCTTCCATACGAACCCCCTGACCGATGATCCCCTCAGAGAAATCTCAGATTCCTGCAACACATAATAGTTACCTTAATACACTACTGGCCATTAAAATTGCTACACCACCAAGACGACGTGCTACAGACGCGAAATTTAACCGACAGGAAGAAGATGCTGTGATATGCAAATGATTAGCTTTTCAGAGCATTCACACAAGGTTGGCGCCGGTGGCGACACCTACAACGTGCTGACATAAGGAAAGTTTCCAACCGATTTGTCATACACAAACAGCAGTTGACCGGCGTTGCCTGGAGAAACGTTACTGTGATGCCTCGTGTAAGGAGGACAACTGCGTACCATCACGTTTACGACTTTGATAATGGTCGGATTGTATAGCCTATCGCGATAGCGGTTTATCGTATCGCCACATTGCTGCTCGCGTTGGTCGAGATCCAATGACTGTTAGCAGAATATGGAATCAGGGGGTTCAGGAGGGTAATACGGAACGACGTGCTGGATCCCAACGGCCTCGTATCACTAGCAGTCGAGATGACAGGCATCTTATCCGCATGGCTGTAACGGATCGTGCAGCCACCTCTCTATCCCTGGGTCAACAGATGGGGACATTTGCAAGACAACAACAATCTGCACGAACAGTTCGACTACGTTTGCAGCAGCATGGACTATCAGCTCGGAGACCATGGCTGCGATTACCCATGACGCTGCATCACAGACAGGAGCGCCTGCGATGATGTACTCGACGACGAACCTGGGTGCACGAATGCCAAAACGTCATTTTTTTGGATGAATCCAGGTTCTGTTTACAGCATCATGATGGTCGCATCCGTGTTTGGCGACATCGCGGTGAACGCACATTGGAAGTGTGTATTCGTCATTGCCATATTGGCGTATCACCCGGCGTGATGGTGTGGGGTGCCATTGGTTACACGTCTCGGTCAACTCTTGTTCGCATTGACGGCACTTTGAACAGTGGACGTTACATTTCAGATATGTTACGACCCGTGGCTCTACCCTTCATTCGATCCCTGCGAAACCCTACATTTCAGCAGAATAATACACGACCACATGTTGCAGGTGCTGTATGGGCATTTCTGGATACAGAAAATGTTCGACTGCTGCTCTGGCCAGCACATTCTCCAGATCTCTCACCATTTGAAAACGTCTGGTCAGTGGTGGCCGAGCAACTGGCTCGTCACAATACGCCAATCACTACTCTTGCTGAACTGTGGTATCGTGTTGAAGCTGCATGGGCAGCTGTACCTGTACACGCCATCCAATCTCTGTTTGACTCAATGGCCAGGCGTTTCAAGGCCGTTATTACGGCCAGAGGTGGTTGTTCTGGGTACTGATTTCTCAGGATCTATGCACCCAAATTGCGTGAAAATGTAGTCACATGTCAGTTCTAGTGTAATATATATATCCAATGAATAGCCATTTATCATCTACATTTCTTCTTGGTGTAGCAATTTTAATGGCCAGTAGTGTACATATGTCTAGGTAGCAAATTTAAGTGGTTAACATTCAATATCCCAGGTGAATGTATGTTCGAGATGCGCCATTGCAAATGTGAAATGCTGGTACATTAATAACAGTCTAACCACCACAATGTTGAATGCAAGCTCGCAAATGTGCGTGCCAGATGTCAGTTTGTGGGGTGGAGGTCCATATCTGTTGCTCTTGATCAGTCAGTAGAGTGATGATTAATACTCTTTGTGGCTGATGCTGGAGTTGTCATCTGATGTTGTTCCATAGGTGCTCGATTGGCGACACATCTGGTGATCGAGCTGGCCAAAGCAATACATCAACACTTTGTAGAGCGTGTTGGGTCGCAACAGCGGTGATCTGTTAGAAAACACCTCCTCGAATGCTATTCAGTACATTAGTAGGGTAAATAGAGTCCTAGTGCATTTTATTCTTGTGGGTTGGATCATTTAGCAACAAGCTTATATTCAGAGGCAAATTATCCCCCTCGCCCTCACTTAACCTATTCTCTGCTAGGTAGTTTATGGGTCCCTGGGGATACCTATTGTTATACTAATTGATTTATGACCCCTGTCGATAATCTTTCCTTCTGAGAAACCCCTCACCCCATCCCCCTTCCCCTCCTCCTCTTCACCCATCTGGGAAAAAGGACTTTTGTTCCGTTCTCAGCAACTTTTCCCCCTCCTGGGAAATCCCCCAGCAGACTGGAAGTTGCGTTAATCCCTGAACAAAGCATCAGGTGACGGCAACCAATCCACTGTGCAGTCGTGCCGACAGGTAAGAGGGGGCAGGAAGGAACTGTCCAACTGAAATAAATAACAAGGAACTACGTTTGCAGGCCAAAAGACATTGTTAAAACATTGAGATTATTAAAAGTTACTGCCCTCCATACAAGATTAACGTAAATGAATTACCTTACATTAGACAACTTAAAACCAAAAACGTTTTTACTAAACAACAAAGGGAGAAGCTCTCTCTGTCAATCTCAGTGAGAACAACTGCGATATATATTAGAAATAGTCTGACCATTTCTCAGCAGGGAACTATGATGTTGAAATGTAATAACCACTTCTCCCGCCCCAGCCACATTAACACACCTATCTTACTACTGACTGCTAACCTACATAAACGAGTATGCTACATTAATTAATAACAGTAATTGCTATATAAGACATGATCAGAAATATCGCCTAAATGTTTTGAATGTAATTTTTCTTCCTCTCATTACAACAGCCATAATTTCGTTTCATATTACTTGCTACAAACACGTACCACATTTGAAGAGAAGCGTCTCTGTAATGGGCATTCACGAATCCATCTGCCTCCGATTGAAATTTGAAACCGTAGCAGCTGACTGGTGAAAATTACGCACCCTTGTGAGTTTTCAGCACTGGAAGACAAAGAATAAAATATTGTCCCCTTTACTTCCATTAACCTACAGTGGCCGCGTTATTTACAATCTGCACCTGACGTAAGTGACATAATTTACTTAGCTCACTGCCGAGTTCACCAATGTAAGTTAAATTTAAGCACATCTATTTTATAACTACTTTTTTTTTATTTCTGAGCAAGAAAAATGTACTGTTAAGAAACTCTTAGCGATAGCCGAGGTTTTTTGATTCGGATGTTATTTGCTAGGTGCATACTGTTGTAAAATAGGACTCGGAGTCGTCAGCCGCACGAACACTTGATGCAGGCCGCATGTGGCCGGCGGGCCGCAGTTTGACGACCACTGCTCTCTGGAAACAGAGGGCGATTAAGAGCTTTCTCTCCTGGCAGCACACGGGCTGGCGGGAGGTTGAAAGGTGGCATCTCTAGCGTAGCAGTCGACGAAGATGCTGTCGATACCACAACGAGGCCTAATGCATTATTCTGTAAGAACAACCATTTTCATGATGTTCTGCAACATTTCACTTGATTTTGATTTCTAGGCCATCGTCAGTTAGTAACTTAGTGACCTCTTTGTTGCCAGAGTGGGACAGCCAAAGATCCACGAAGTGTCCTATAATGCGCCTGCATGAGCCCATTACGTCGAATGTTCCAGATTACTGAAGAACGAAAGTGATCGCTTCAAAGAAATGCAGAAGCAACGATATTTCTACTATATCAATCCAAACTGTGGTCTGCACAGGGGCAGACTCATGTCGATTCCGATTTATGTCTTCCTACATTGTCGTGCAAGGACATCATGAAATGAGGTAAAACTCGATAAGATAGACATTAGATTTGTTCATCTGTACCTATGAGAGATTCGTAAAATTTAAAAGGCCTCTAAACATTATTGGTCAGGAAAGTTGAGTGCAATTTTAGGTACTGCAGGTGGATTATTTTGAGAACTAAGATACATGTACAACGGGACAGCTAATGTGTACGAACCGAAGAAAAAATGTGACACCAAGAAGGGGTTGTGAGACATAAAGGAATGTTGGTTGGCGTGGCTCTACATCTGAAAGATGATGTCTATTCACATTTCACGCCGGCCGTTGTGCCCAAGTGGTTCTAGGCGCTTCAGTCCGGAACCGCGCTGCTGCTACGGTCGCAGGTTCGAATCCTGCCTCGGGTATGGATGTGTGTGATGTCCTTAGGTTAGTTAGGTTTAAGTAGTTCTAAGTTCTAGGGGACTGATGACCTCAGATGTTAAGTCCCATAGTGCTCAGAGCCATTTGAACCATCAGATTTCGCGTCAGAGTCATAACAGTGATGCTAGTAGCACCACTATGAGGATGCAAATCAGGTAGCTTTCAATACACGCCGTAACGGTCGTGAGCTTCAGTTATGATTCAGTTTGGACGTGATGAGTTGATGTTAGCCAAGAAAGCCTTTAAGGCGACAAAGACGCCATTATCAACACCTCAGTGAGTTTTACGAGATCAAGTAATAGGGCTACGAGAAGCTGGTTCTTCCTTCTCCCATACTGCAGAAAGAGTTGGCATGAATGTAGCTACTGTACATGATTGCTGGCATCGGTGGTCGCGAGTATGCAGTGTCACAAGATGACCTGGCTCCAGACGGCCAGGTGGCACTACCGACAGGGAATACCATCGTCTAGGGTATATGGCTGTTTACTATTGAAAACTTAATAATTAAATGCATTGTGCAGTACTGATGCAGTACTACTCATAAGCGCATTATACGTGTAAACCAGAATTTTAATTTTGGTTACGTCATAACATATTTCATTATCTTTTCTTGAAGTATGTTGATCAGTTTTTGAGTTCATATTTTTTCCGTTTTGATAAGCTCAGTCCCACGATTTAGTATCATGAATCAGGTTAACAAACGCTGACCGGTGGCATTCATAGTTGTGTGTAACTCATTTATTAAGTATACATAATGTAAAAATACTTATTAATGAGCAAGCTTTTTGTAGGTGTCATCTCGTCCATTAATACAATACTAGTAACAAATGAAAAAGTACAGGAATGCGGATGACTTGGTGTAAACAGCATAATGATGGCTTCGTTGCAGCTAAGACAGATAAAAACCCAACGTCCACCGCAGAAGAAGCTCCATAGATGGTTAAGAGACTGACACAATGTGTGACGAGACAAAAGGTATTGTTCAGACAGTGAAGGATAATGTTCGTTTAATTGTGATGGAAATGGAAGAAAAAGATAAAATGATTGGAACACATGGCGTTTGGAGAGAGAATGAAAGGAGATAATGCCTGGCAGAATTCCGCACAGAACACAGTTTAAACATTGCAACATTTATTTACATACATTAAAAAATTTGGACATCTGGAAGCGCCGGAAAATTTCAGGCAGAGAATACAATAGCAAGACAGAGATTTAGAAACCAGTTTTAAAAACATTGCGTGTAGTAGATGTGGACACTGACCATCTCGAGATGAAAAAAGAAGATATTGTAGAAAGGTAGGAAATCAAGGAGATGAACTTGGGTAGGTTCAAATAATCAGAGTTTTTGAGAGTTTCAAAGGGAGCATTTGGCAGCTACAAGGGAAAGAGACACATAGAACACAAACAGGTAGTTTTGAGGGATGGAATAGTGAAGACAGTAGAATAAAGACGCAAGCTCCACGAGAAAACTAGATATAGTGAAAGTAATCGACAAAACGAGAAAATATAAAAGTACAATAAGTGAACGAGACAGAAATGAATAGAACCGTCTAAAACATGAGGTAGACACAAAGTACGTCACTGAATAGCATAAATGAATACAAAAGAAATGCAGAACTGTAGCAACAAACAAGGCTATGAAAAAATGTCCTTAAAAAACTTATAGAAACCTTTCGAGAAAGGATAACCAGGTGTAAGAATATCAAGCGTTCAGATCTCAAGTCACTACTAAGCAGTGAATGATGGGCTGAAAAGTGGAAGGAGTGAACTTGAAGGCAAATTACGGAAAGGGAAGATGAACAAGATGAAGATGAAATTCGAGATACGATACTGTACGAAAAATTTGAATGAGCACTGAAAGATCTAAGTTGGAACCAGACTTCTTTAGAAAACGACATTCTCTCAAAGTTATTGAGATCTCTGGTAGAGCCAGCCATGACAGGCCTTCACGGTATGCAAAATATATTAGACACATGGAAGACCCAAAGATTTAAAAAAGAATGTAAAAATACTGATTACATATAATTCAGGCAGTGACAGGTACCAGAAGTTTAATTATTCATTGTTGCGAAATACAAAAATTACTCGTAGGAGGGACTGGAAACATTGATAGAAACCTACTTGGTGGGATTGGTTTGGATTCCGGGGAATTGTAGGAACATATGAGACAATACTGCTCGTACGACCAATGTTAGAACATATGTTGAAGGAAGTCATACTTACGATTTTAGCATTTGTATATTTACAGAAAGTTTTTGGCAGTTTTGATTGGAATATACTCGTAGAAATTTTGATAGTAGTAGGGATCAAATACATTAAATAGTTTAGAAGAGACTGAGACAAATTTGTGGCCTACGGTCGATGTTATTTAGTCTTTACATTGAGCAAAATACGAGGGAAACTAAGTAGAAATTTGGAAAGGGATTGTAGTAAAGGTAAAAACAACAAATACCTTGAGACTGTAAATGTGTCAGGGACGGCAAAAAGCTTGGAAGTTCAATTGAAGAGAATGCACAGCGTACAAGAAAGAAGGTGTCAGAGGAACACCAAGAAAAGTAGAAACGCACTCGAATTAAATGAGACGATGCTGTGGGATTCATAGTGAATAAGTTTTGTTATTTGGGCAGCAAAATGAGTGACGATGGGCGAAATATAGAGGACATAAAATACAGACCTGCAACAGCAAGGAAATAATTTTTGAAAAAGAGAATTTGTTGGCACGGGATAGAAATTCAAGTGTTCATTTCTGAAGCTATTTGTCTGCAGTGTAGCCACGTACGGAAGTGCAAGGTCGGGTAAAGGAACCTCCCGTACTTCTAAATGTAATTAGATGCAAATAAATCAAGATACAGAGAAAATTATTTGTGAACAACAAATACTATGCTATTGTACTGTAGATGTTTTTTTTTAAATAATGGTGTTCTACATTGTTGACAAATTGACGAAGCCTTTCGCTCAAGTTGTCCTTAGGTCTTCGTGCCATTTCTGGTGAAACGGTAGTCACTCTCTGGATGCTCCTTAAGTGCTTGCAGGGTTATGGGACGAAGTCTGTACAGTTTAGTCTCTGAGTGTCCACAAAGAGAAAAGTTACAAGGTGACAAACCGGATGACTATGGGGGCCAGGCGGTGTGTCCTAGCGAAGAGAAAAGACGTCTAGGAAACAACTCTCTCAAAATTTCTAGAGAATGCCGAGAAGTGTGAGCTGAGGCTCGGTCTTGTAGGAACCAGACATCTCCCTCTTCAGTGTTGTCAACAAACTGGTGCAACTTACGTCGTAGGAAGATCTTTATCATGTGACAGCAGCGATTTGAATTAAACCTTATCGCTCTTCGAAAAAAGTGCGGTCGCCACACCAGATTCAGCAACGGAGTACCAAACCGTCGCACGATGGCTGAGAAGTTGTTGCTGTTGAAGTTCCTGGTGATTCCCTGCTGCCCAGTATTGGAAACTTTGATTATTTACTTTACCTGACAAGCGAAACTGGGCCACGGTAGAAGAAATCAAAACAGCGCCAATGGGAATGTTATGAAGAATTTCCTCAAATAGGTCTGCGGGTTCCAAAATCTCTCTCACCTGGTTCTTGGATAACCACCATTTAGTATAGGTGCACCTGAAGATCTCTGTGCAGGATTATCCTTAGACTCGCGTAAGACAATGCAGGGCAGCTGCATGCTTAAGTGATGAACGTTTTGGAGACTGCCAGGACCTGATGCTCTGAAGTCTGACACCTAAACTCGAAGTTTTTCTACCAGAAAGAGGATCATGTCGCTCAAGTTCGAAAAGAATGCGGCATGCAATCAAAGAAACACCGTTACGAATTGTCCGCCCCTGGTAGTTGAGTGGTCAGCGCGACAGAATGTCAATCCTAAGGGCCCTGGTTCGGTTCCCGGCTGGTTCGGAGATTTTATCCGCTCAGGGACTGGGTCTTGTAGTAATCATCATCATTTCATGCCCATGGATGCGCAAGTCGCCGAAGTGGCATCAAGTCGAAAGACTTGCACCCGGCGAACGGTCTCCCCGACGGGAGGCCCTAGTTACACGACATTTATATTTACCATTACGAATTGCTCATCCACAACAAAAGCACGATGTTCTGCTAGCCAAACGTGGCTCCTATTGAAAATCGCAGGCTGTCGATCGATCGATACTCCTCCACAATAGTATCTCCTCCCGGGTTCGATTCCCGGCAGAGTCAGGGATTTTCCGCTGCCTCAAGATGACTGGGTGTTTGTGTTGTCCTCATCATTTCATCATCATTCATGAAAGAGGCGAGATTGGGCTGAGCAAAAGTTGGGAATCTGTACGGGCTCTGATACTCGCGCAGTTGAGCGCCCCACGAACCAAACTGTCATCATCATCATCAATACTATCTTCATCACAGGTCACGCAGCGGCCTCTCGACATACTAAGGTCCTTTTGCCGGTCCCTTTTGGATGTGGAGACTTGGACTAATTATGTTGATATGAAGAAGCTTGGACGGGATAAGCTAACACGTTGAGCTGCTTCAAATCAATCTTCGAGCTGTAGACCGGAACAAAAATACATTATTTAGGCACTAAATACAAGTTCAGCTGCTCATTCCGAAAGTGGTATGAAGGTTGAGGAGTGGCTACCTTATTCACCGGCAGCGCCACGATGTTTCGTCATGAGGGGATCGTGGCAATCAGTGGCTGAAACCGAAACAGCACGGCCGGCCGGCGCCGCTAACAAGGCGCGCAGCTGGCGGCCCGGCCGGTAACACAGCCGCGGGCAGCTGTTGCGCCTCCACGCTGCTCTCTGCGCTGCAGCGGTGCACGGCGGGCGGCGGCTGGGCTGTAATTGCCCGCCGTGAGAGTCGCGCTTCTCGTGTTCCATCGCGGGCCGGGAAGTGGTTTCAGTAATCTCTTCAGAAGCGGGCCTGGCGTTTCGCCAGGAGACTGAAATGAATGCCCCGCGCGCTGACACCGCGTTCTGGGCTGCTCCGTTGAACTAAAGTGAAATCCTTGTTTTGCAAATCAAACTGCCTTTTCCTGCTGCTGATTACTTTATTTATCCCATACGCGTTTCGCCTTCTCCTGTCCTGTCCTAATTAAAGAGAAAATGACCACAAACCAACCACTAGGGAAGATGACATGAGAATAATTAGAATCAACAATAAAAAGCACCTTCTGACCATGCAAGAAAATTACCACATACATAAAACCAAAGCAGAGTGGAAAATCCTGTTGAATGACCAAGTACACATGCCAAGCAATTCGTTATTTACACTAATAGATAAAATAATAGAATAATGTTCGCAAAAAGGATAAATATAATATTACTGTCCAATGTAATAATAATAACATCTTTACACTCACTTATCCATGACCTCTTCCCAGAATGTTGAAACGAAAAGTCAAATCAGCTGTCACCAAAGTTTTCAGCCACTCGATAACAGCTAGTACAACCGCCACCCAACCCCCTTTCAAAAAAAAAAAAAAAAAAAAAAAAAAAAAAAAAAAAAAAAATCGACTCTATCTCTCCTCTCTCTAACTCATACACACACACACAGTATAAACATCATAAATAGAAGTTAGTAACGAACACATACTTCGTTACGTTGTCAAGAAATAGGTAAACATATCAAAGATAATGAAACACGTAACGGAGTAGCAATATTTACGCTGTGAAATGCAGTGTACGACGAAATAGGTGTATCGAGTGACACAAGAACGATAGTCCACCACAAAAAAGAGTGAGAAACATGGTGAACAGTGTGTGGATGGTGAGAACACAAAGCTGTGAATATATGGCAGTGATAAAAGTGGTAGTGCGACCTCCAGACCAGATGTGAGGAAACGCAGATCAGCAAATCGTAAGTAATTACTTTATTTTTTTTTACAAAAAATCGCCATGTGAGCTGTTTGATAATCTATAACTAACAAAACTGTATCGTTATATATCACACTGATGATGCTTTAGAAAAGGAGAAGGCGAAACGCGTATGGGATAAATAATGTAACTAGCAGCAGGTTGGTTCAAATGGTTCAAATGGCTCTGAGCACTATGGGACTTAACATCTGTGGTCATCAGTCCCCTACAACTTAGAACTACTTAAACCTAACTAACCTAAGGACATCACACACACCCATGCCCGAGGCAGGATTCGAACCTGCGACCGTAGCAGTAGCGCGGTTCCGGGCTGAAGTGCCTAGAACCTTAGGCCACACCGGCCGGCAACTAGCAGCAGGAAAAGGCAGTTTAATTTGCAAAACAAGTATTTATATGCTTGCTGCGGAGGATGGCCACACAAACAAACTTGTTAAAGTGAAATATTCCAGTCTTTTTACTCGTTGGAAAAACATGTTACTATAGTTCAGCATATACTCCGTCACGCCAAAGTTGTATGCAGTTACACTGCTCACAATTCCTTCAATAATACATTTTTCCTGAGAATAGTATTTATTGATTCCATCTTATACACTTCCTCTTGTAAAGTTTCTTTCAAAATCCTCCTATAAGCAAAACACCTGTAACTACGTTAATATTCTTCCTTCTAATTCTTTGTCGCCTGTAAGAAGTTCCAGATTTCGGATCACAACTATGAGTTATTCTGGTAATACTGCCACATATATAATGAAGTTTTGATTAATTGCTGAGCAATAACAGCTACACTAAGACTAAAATCATAATTGACGTTTCAGGGAGTCGATGGATAGTGTCAGAGGGCACTCAGTGCTAGTTCTTTCTGGGGCACCTTATGCTCGCTTTGTTGCCTCTTTCGAAATTGCAGGTGCGGCTGGGCTAGAGGACTATGGCCAGTATCACTTACAGTAAACCGCTCGACGAATTCTGAAAAGGACACCAATAATTTTATCCTCCCTGTAAATGCATGTTGTTGTCGATATTGTGGTCTTTAGTCCAAGGAACGGTTTGATGCAACACTTCATGCTGCTCTGTGCTCCACAAGCCTCTTCTTATCTGCATAATTACTGCAACCTACTTAGGAGTTGTCCAGGAGAAATGATCTTCGGTTAGATTTAAATCTTGGTTTCTAGCTGTAGGATATTTTATGTTACTGGCAAACGAGGGAAAATTTTTGTTGCTGCATACTGAACGCCTTTCTGGGCCACACACGGGATTAGAAATGGGTAATAAAGGTCATTCTGCCTCGACATCACTGTTCTTGTCAAGCTCCTTTTTCTGAGAACCACTTGATAATTCTTTGGAAAATATCAGCTATCATCTCTTGCGTTGCTTTCTCTCGAATGGTATTTATTATGACACTACTATCGTCTGCAAAAAGTACCAGATCTACTTGTTGACTGTTAAGTGGAAGGTCATTCACATGTCTAAGGTTATCAGTGGACCCAAAAATTGAACCCTGTGGGAATCTCTTTGTGATTTCTCCCCAGCCACTAAAATTTTCTACTCTTCTGAAATTGTTTGAATTGTTCAGCGCAACGCTTTGCACTCTGTTTATTAAGTATTATTCAAACTAGCTGCGTGTAAAGCCGTCAATTCCATAAGTTTTACTAAGAGAGTAATACTCCTAATCAACAGTTTCACATGGCTTGGAATGATCACAAAAAGAACAACTGGTTATATTTTAGTATTTGAAAATTGTAATATTTTATGGGTGACTGTATAAACAGTATTCTCAGTAGAGCTACCCTTCGGAATCCAAACTGTGATACGATAAGTTGTTTCCACTTAAGTGAGAGGAGATTCTTGAGTACATTACTTTTTCGAATATTTTTGAAAAAGATGTCAGTAAGGAAACTGGGCAATAGTTGGTTAAGTTTATTTTGTCACCTTTCTTAAGAAGAGATTTAACTGTGGTGTCACCGCCAACACCACACTTGCTAGGCGGTAGCCTTTAAATCGGCCGCAGTCCGCGAGTATACGTCGGACCCGCGTGTCGCCACTGTCAGTGATAGCAGACCGAGCGCCACCACACGGCAGGTCTAGAGAGACGTCCTGGGACTCGACCCAGTTGTACAGACGACTTTGCCAGAAGGGGATCACTGACAATTACGCTCTCATTTGCCGAGACGATAGTTAGCATAGCCTTCAGCTACGTCATTTGCTACGACCTAGCAAGGCGCCATTACCAGTGTATATGGAAATGGAGATTACATCTGTACAAGAGCGATGTTCACCAATTGTGGATTAAAGTTAAGTATTATACCAGTTACCTCCTGTTTTGCTAGTCTTATTTCTCTGACCTGTTCCAGACCACACGCCAGTTTGCGTGTAATTAAACGCGTGCATTTAGGCCTCCTCTAACAACACAGTGTTGGCTCTTCTGCCAACACTACACATGGCGACGAGCTAAATAGCGTTTGTACTAATTGATAGACTGATTTCATTGTGTCATGGCTTCGCCACAATCTCCAGATGTACTGTCCGAATTTTATCACTTGCAGAATCAGCAGACGCAGGCCTTATTGGATGCCCTTGGACAGCTCGTCCAGGGTCAACGTGCGATGCCAAATGATGCGGCAGCTGCCGCTTCACCGCTACCGCAGCCACAACACGCAGTTGCACCACCTTTTCGTCCTTTTGATGAGGCACTGGAAAGCTGGACCTAGTGGTCACGCCAATTTGGATTCCATCTCGCCGCCTACAGAATTCAAGGTAACGAGCGGCAGCCTTTTTTGTTGGCATGTGTAGATGTGTCCACCTATCGTGTGATAGTGAAATTGTTTCCCCGACGCGACGTAGCAGCTCTGTCCTACAAAGAAATTTTGTCTGCATTAGATGCATATTTCAAAGAAACAGTCAATGTCGTTGCAAAAAGGTATACGTTCTTTCGTACAAAACGTACGGCCAATCAGACTAATCGGGAGTGGGTTGCATCTTTGCAAGGCCTTACTAGGGATTGTGCTTTTGAGTGTGAATGTGGACTTCCTTATTCAGATACTATGGTGTGTGATGCAATTTCACAGAACGTTTCTGATGTACGTATCAGGGAACAGGTTTTGAAACTACTCAGTCCCTCCCTTCAACAAGTGATGGACATATTGGATAGGCAAGACACACTTGACTTTGCTCAGGAATCATTTGAAACTTCGCCAGCTGTGTGTCACATTAACCGGCCCGTCGGGCGAGCTGCACGGAACAGTAAACAGCCCTCGCGCTCGTCCGCGCAGCTGCCGCCAAGCTCTCCGCTACGTTTGCCACGCCAGCGAGCAAATGCAGTGCTAAAGTTATGCCCGCGGTGTGCTACTAGACATTCGCGTGAGAATTGCCTGTCACGCCAAGCTATTTGCTTTTTCTGTAATAAAACAGGACATGTTCAGAGTGTTTGCCAGAAAAAGCTCCGATCGGACACTCACAACCATTCCAGGCCCTTTGCTTCGTGCCGGAATCGGAATCGAACCAAGAAGCCTCAGGCTCGTGAACCTTCGCCCATGGAAGTTCATGTAGTTAATTCCACTCCGCCCAGTGCCACTCTCTCTAACAGTGACTGTGTTCGTGCCACAAATAGTGTGCGTCGACGTCGACGGAAATCCCGTCAAGTAGCAAGTGACTCTGTACCAGTGTCTGTTCACGTTGCACGAGACAGTCGCTCTTGTCGTCAGCAGGACAATAAACTTTTTGTAGACTTGGACATTAATGGCAACGTAATACCATTCCAGCTCGATACCGGAGCTGCAGTTTCATTGATCAATAAAGACACGTACAAACAACTGGGCACACCTCAGTTGCGTGCCGCAAATGTTCAGTTAAATAGTTATTCCGGTCAGGATATCCCTGTGTTAGGACAGTGCAGCCTTCTTGCAATATACAAGGGACAAACAAAACTTGTGTCATTTTACGTTCTTCGTTCTTCTTCTGCAGTGAACTTGTTTGGTTTAGAATTGTTTCAGTTGTTTAACTTGTCTATAGTCAATCAGGTCCTATCAGTGAACCAGACTGTGCCTTCAGACAGTGTTTCTCGTCTCTGTGAGAGTTTGCTGACATTTTTGCACCAGGCCTTGGTTGTGGTAAGAACTATGAAGCACATTTGGAACTGAAAGTCAACGCGCAACCGAAATTTTTCAGAGCGCGCAATGTTCCCCACGCATTGCGTGACGGGGTCGCAAGAACTTACACGATTTGGAATCACAAGGTGTGATTGAACGTGTGCAGGCTTCTCTCTGGGCATCACCCTTAGTAATTTTGCCAAAACCTTCCGGAAAATTGAGACTTTGTGTGGACTTCAAAGCTACAGTGAATCCACAACTAGTGATTGCAACTTTTCCTTTACCCCGCCCGGAAGATCTTTTTGACAAACTGTGCCCGGGTAAATATTTTTCGAAGTTGGACCTAGCAGATGGGTACTTGCAAATACCAGTGGACGACGAATCCCAGCGCGTCTAGGTGGTTAACACGCATCTTGGTTTGTACCGATTCAAAAGACTGCCATTCGGGTGTGCATCCGCCCCTGCATTGTTTCAGCAGTATCTGCAAACTGTTTGTGCGTCGGTCCCTACTGCAGCAAACTATCTGGACGATATTGTGATCTCCGGAAAGACAGAAGAAGAACATTTAGCCAATCTCCGAACATTATTTCAGGTCTTGCGACAAAATGGTCTTCGCTTGCGGAAGGACAAATGTGTGTTCTTTGCTCGTGACTTACCATATTTGGGACATGTAATCAATGCACAAGGCATACATCCGAGTCCAGAGCACCTCCGTGCCATACAGGACTTGCCTTCGCCGCAGAATTTGAAGCAGCTACAGAGTGTGTTGGGAAAAATTAACTGTAATCACAGATATATCCCGCATGCCTCTTCCATTTCAGCTCCGCTTCATCGCTTACGCCGTACAGGTGTTCCGTTCGTCTGGACGACGGAATGCGAACACGCCTTTCGCCAGTTGAAATCGGCGTTGCTTTCAAATACTTGCCTTATGCCATTCGATCCCCAAAAACTCCTTTTGTTGATGGTAGATGCATCGGATTTAGGGATCGGTGCTGTGCTTGCGCACAAAGATGGATCGCATGATCGCCCTATTGCCTTTGTGTCCAAATTGCTCTCGTCTGCGCAAAGAAATTATTCACAGATCGAGAAAGAAGCTTTGGCTCTCGTCTTTGGTGTAACAAAGTTTCATGATTTCTTGTATGGTCGTCACTTTACCATCATCACAGACCACAAACCTTTGACGTCACTTTTTCATCCGAACAAGCCTGTACCTCCACGTACAGCGCAGAAATTCATTCGCTGGTCTATTTTCCTCTCGCAGTACCGCTACGATATCTCGTATCGGTCCACTGCTAAGCACGGAAACGCTGATGCGTTGTCCCGTTTGTCTGTTACTGAGGATAGAGCATTCGATTCTTCCGAACTTGCTTGCATGTTCATTGATTCGGAAACCGATGACGTGGTCGAATCGTTTCCGATTGATTTTCGTCGTGTAGCTACAGCCACAGCTGCTGACCCTGTCCTTGCTACCGTTTTGCGTTTTGTTGCTACGCAATGGCCCTTGTCAAAGTCACGGATCGTGGATCCGTTGGTTCGCCGATTTTTTGCTCACAAGGAGAGACTTTTTGTACGACGTGGTGTTTTGCTGTTGCGTTCTGATAATGATCAGTCCAGGGTCGTGGTCCCACGTTCGTTACAGTCCTCTGTCTTACGGCTTCTCCACCAAGGACATTGGGGTATAGTGCAAACGAAACAACTTGCTCGTCAGCACTGTACTTGGTTCGGAATCGATGCTGCGATTACGAATATGTGCTCTTCTTGCATGGCGTGTGCCGAACAACAATCCGCACCACCGCGGAAATGCTTTGCATGGCCAAAAGCCACATCCCCTTGGCAACGCTTGCACATCGATTTTGCTGGTCCATTCCGGAATGCTCGATGGTTGGTTGCCGTAGATTCATTCAGTAATTTTCCTTTTGTTGTCCGGATGTCTTCCACGACGTCATCTGCCACCATCCAAGCGTTATCCGCTATCTTTTGCATAGAAGGTCTTCCACAGACTATTGTTTCCGACAATGGACCACAATTCATGTCCACAGAATTTCAGTCATTCTGCAAGGCCAATGGTATTCAACATCTGACATCCGCGCCGTTTTCGCCTCAGTCAAACGGTGCCGCTGAACGATTGGTCAGGACTTTCAAGTCACAGATGTTGAAGTTGAAAGAGTCACATTCTCGGGAGGACGCGTTATTGCTCTTTTTGTCCTCTCCCGCCGGCGACGCCCGCAGTAGACGCGTCGCTGCAGCCGCCGGGTGCCTCCCTGGGTCACGCGCCGCCGATCGCTTCCCGTGACCAGCTGTCCTCCGACATGGAACTCTTGCCCGCTCCGGACCAGATGTCGTCTTCGCCCGTCGGGTACCCCGACGCGATGGAGGTCGACCCTACGGCCCCTCCTGTCTCTCTACGGGCGCATACACCGCATGTTGACGTGCACCCTGGACTGGGTTTTCAGGCGTTTCCTAGCTGCCGTCGCACCGGATGGCAGGGTGCGGGTGGCACAGCCTCGCCTGTTGTTAGGCTCCCCACCTCGTCGCATACGTCAACATGGGGTCCTCCCCACGGCGGGCGGAAGCCTTATAACACAACCGTTCGCCGATTTGCGGGGGAGGAATGTGGTGTCACCGCCACACTTGTTAGGTGGTAGCCTTTAAATCGGCCGCGGTCCGCGAGTATACGTCGGACCCGCGTGTCGCCACTGTCAGTGATAGCAGACCGAGCGCCACCACACGGCAGGTCTAGAGAGACGTCCTGGCACTCGCCCCAGTTGTACAGACGACTTTGCCAGAAGGGGATCACTGACAATTCCGCTCTCATTTGCCGAGACGATAGTTAGCATAGCCTTCAGCTACGTCATTTGCTACGACCTAGCAAGGCGCCATTACCAGTGTATATGGAAATGGAGATTACATCTAAACAAGAGCGGTGTTCAATTGTGGATTAAAGTTAAGTATTATACCAGTTACCTCCTGTTTTGCTAGTCTTATTTCTCTGACCTGTTCCAGACCACACGCCAGTCTGCGTGAAATTAAACGCGTGCATTTCGGCCTCCTCTAACAACACAGTGTTGGCTCTTCTGCCAACACTACATTAACAATTGCATATTTTAGCCCATAGAGAAAAATCACTGACGACATTACTTACTAAGTTGAAACATGTTTTCAGAATTCCATTTGAAATTCCATCGACACCACATGAACCTTTGTATTATAGGATTTTTACGGTTGTATTAGTGTCAATGAAGGATACTGGTGTACTTCTAGTTTCTTAAAATTTTGTGGAATGACGTTTTGAATATGCTGTCTTGTCCGCCAAATTTACCATTTCATCCTATTTTTTCTACTGCATTTAGAAAGCGATCGTTAAAAGTACTTGCAGCTTGTGAATTATCAGTTACAACGTTGTCATACACACTATGTGATCAAAAATATCCGGACACCTGGCTGAAAATTACTTACAAGTTCGTGGTGCCCTCCATCGGTAAGGCTGGAATTCAGTATGGTGTCGGCCCATCCTTATCCTTGCTCACAGCTTCCACTCTTGAAGGCATACGTTCAATGAGGTGCTGGAAGGTTTCTTGGGGAATGGCAGCCCATTCTTCAAGGAGTGCTGCACTGACGAGAGGTATCGATGCCGCTCGGTGAGGCCTGGCATGAAGTCACGTTCCAAAACATCCCAAAGGTGTTCTGTAGGATTCAGATCAGGACTCTGTGCAGCCCAGTCCATTACAGGGATGTTATTGTCGTGTAGCTACTCCGCCGCAGGCCGTGCATTATGAACAGGTGCTCTATCGTGTTGAAAGATGCAATCGCCATCCCCGAATTGCTCTTCAACAGTGGGAAGCAAGAAGGTGCTTAAAACGTCAGTGTAGGCCTGTGCTGTGACAGTGCCAAGCCCAAGAGTAAGGGCTGCAAGCCTCTTCCATGAAAAACACGACCACACCATAACACCACCGCCTCCGAATTTTACTGTTGGCACTACACACGCTGGCAGATGACGTTCATCAGGTATTCGCCATACCCACACCCTGTCATCGTATCGGCAAATTGTGTACCGTGATTCGTCACTCCACACAACGTTTTTCCACCGTTCAATCGTCCAATGTCTACGCTCCTTACACCAACCGAGGCGACGTTTGGCATTTACTGGCGTGATGCGTGGCTTATGAGCAGCCGCTCGACCATGAAATCTAAGTTTTCTCACCTCCCGCCCAAATGTCATAGTACTTGCAGCGGATCCTGATGCTGTTTGGAATTTCTGTGTAATGGTCTGGATAGATGTCTGGCTATTACACATTACGACCCTCTTTAATCGTCGGCGGTCTCTGTTAGCCAACTGACGAGGTCGGCCTGTACGCTTTTATGCTGCACGTGTGCCTTCACGTTTTCACTTCACTATCACATCGGAAACAATGGACCTAGGGATGTTTAGGAATGTGTTAATCTCGCGTACAGACGTATGACGCAAGTTACACCCAATCACCTAACCACGTTCGTGAGTTCTGTGGAACACCCCATTCTTCTCTCTCACGATGTCGAATGACTACTTAGGTTGCTGATGTGGAGTACCTGGCAGTTGGTGGTAGCACAATGCACCTAATATGAAAAACGTATGTTTTTGAGGGTGTCCGGATACTTTTGATCACATAGTATTATGGTACCTTGTACACTGATAGACTGTCCTGTCTCAATTTTGACAATATATTGTGTGATTTTCATCTTATTATATGCAGTATTTATTTCTGTTCAAAAAAATGGTTCAAATGGCTCTGAGCATTCAGTGACGTAACTTCTGCGGTCATCAGTCGCCTAGAACTTAGAACTAATTAAACCTAACTAACCTAAGGACATCACACACATCCATGCCCGAGGCAGGATACGAACCTGCGACCGTAGCGGTCGCTCGGCTCCAGACTGTAGCGCCTCGAACCGCACGGCCACTCCGGCCGACTTTTATTTCTGTAAGCATGTGCATATTTCTGAACATTTTAATGATTTTCCTTAAAAAACTACAATACTTATTATAGTGCACAAATAATGTTGACTCTTGACTTGCTTTGGCCATTATACAAATTTCATTATTCCTCTTCTTCTATGCTATGTAGCATAATGCAGGAATGGCTGAGCTGAAAAAAACTGAACTCAGCTGGCTGCAGGCACTGAACTATGTCCACGGTGCGTAGTCTTTCCTGTCTGTCGACGGAAAGATCTCATCACTGCCAGTACTGTGTTGGAGTAAAGTGGTCTCCGGTTGACAGAACTCTCATCGACGACTTTCGACACTTTTGGCGGACAAATACGACACTCTGATGGACAAGGCGGCGGAACCGGAAAGTGTTCCCCAATAGCGAGCGCCCTGTGGAGGTTGGTGCTTGGAACTGAGAGGATGTCTAGTGAGTGCCGTGTCTGTGTGGTGGTGACCTGTCATGCTTTTGTCGAGTTGCTCTTCACTTTAGTACCAACAATCAGATATCTGATCTTCTCCTGCAGCACTACGTTCTAAAAGATACCCTCGTCTGATCCGAAATTTTCATCATTCGCTTCTGTTTCACTTGTTTAACTTGTACACAGGGCTGCACTTAAGAAAAATACCTTCAGGAAAGATTTCCCTACACTGAAATCAATCTTTGCCATTAAAAAGTGTTTTATTCTGTTTTGTTGCTTATCTCTCTCTGTATTTTACACCCTATGTACTTCATCCAATGTCATTTACGTCTTAGACCAAATAACAAATCCCCTGATTTAATTCGACTACATACCATAACTCCACTTTTATTTTTCTTGATATTCATGTTATAACCTCTTTTATGACAATATTCTTCTGTTCAACTTATCTTTCAAGTTGTTTCTCATGTATGACAGAATTACCAAGTCACTAGATAATGTTAAGTTAATTATTTCTTCTCCCTGAATTTTAATTCTTTTTACAAAATTTTCGATTTACTGCCTGATCAATGTGCAGACTGAATAGCGTTGATCATAGTTTACAAGCCCACCTCATTCCCTTCCCAATTATTTCTTCCCTTTCAAGTCCTTCATCTCTTTATACCTGAAGTCTGGTTGCTACTGTATCGTTTTTTACTAAGTTACAACAGTTACATCATTCACTTCAGTTAAATTTCGATTGTACATAAAATG
Source organism: Schistocerca piceifrons (assembly GCF_021461385.2). NCBI lineage: Eukaryota > Metazoa > Arthropoda > Insecta > Orthoptera > Acrididae > Schistocerca > Schistocerca piceifrons. The sequence continues at coordinate 724,006,905 of NC_060141.1, forward strand.
GACCTCTGGTGCCACATTAATTTTATTTGCATTTTCATAGTTATTTGATACCGAACATTAGAAACACGTTTACTTATTTGGATATTGCTGAATGAATCCAGTATACACTTCCAATTCTATGAGTATCCTATTTACACTAAGATTTATTGATCTTCCAAGGCCAACATTCGATGAATAATTTCCGCAGGTTTAACACCTTCTGAAAACAAAAAGCGAATAGCTGTACTCATTTCCTCCTTGGTGCAGATCGAAAATGGAGCTGACATGTGTTATGGTCTACAGTACAATGACTAACGCGGGAATAAGAGTGACATTTTGTACAGAATTGTTGAGGACTGCAATACTTTAGCCCAGGATACTAGCAGTGTTATCAAGTTCTACGGCGATAAATTGCAAAACTCGATTTGATTTTTGACTTCCCCTCGTATATTATTGTCCCGGCCAATCTATTCATGTAATACAACGTATGTTTGATGACAATCCATTTTTTTGGGTCATCAGTCTTCTGACTGGTTCGACGCGGCCCGCCACGAATTCATTTCCTGTGCCAACCTTTTCATCTCAGAATAGCACTTGCAACCTACGTCCTCAATTATTTTCCGGATGTATCACAATTTCTGTCTTCCCCTACAGGTTTTACTCTCTGCAGCTCCCTGTAGTACCATGGAAGTTACTCCCCGATGTCTTAACAGATGTCCTATCATCCTGTTCCTTCTTTTGTCATTCTGCAGAGAAACCCCTCATGATTCTCTTCTGTTTCGGTTTTCCCACAGTCCATGTCTCATTGCCATACAATGCTGTCCTCCAAACGTATTTTCTCAGAAATTTCTTACTCAAATAAAGACCTATGTTTCAAGCTAGTAGATTTCTTTTGGCCAGAAATGCCCTTTTCGGGAGTGCTAGCCTCCTTTTTATGTCCTCCTTGCTCCATCCGTCATAGATTATTTTGCCATCTAGATAGCAGAATTCTTTAACATCTACTTCGTGATCGTCAACTATGATGTTAAGTTTCTCGCTGTTCTCATTTCTGCTACTTCTCATTACTCTCACCTTTCTTCGATTTACTCCATGTTCTGTACTCAATAGACTATTCATTCCATTCAACAGGTCTCGCTTTTTCTAACATCTTTCACCATTCCACATTGTCGAATGCTTTTTCTCCGTTGGCGTATCATATAGATGTATCTTGATTTTCCTTCAGTTTTACTTCCACTAACAAGTGCGGCATCAAAAGTGCCTCTCCGATTCCTTTACCTTTGTTAAAGCCAAACTAGTCGTCATCTACCACATCCGAATTTTCTTTTCAGTTCTTCAGTATTCATTATTGTCAGCAGCTAGATGTGAAGCTGATTGTGCGATATTTTTCGTATTTACTGTTTTCGGATTTTCGTCCGGTTTTTTTTCAGAAAGCCTGATGGTACGTCGCCAGTGCCATAAAATCCACCCTCTTCGTTTGCTTTCCATTTGTCCACCAGTCATTTTAAAAATTCCCGTGTAATGTTAACTATCTCTTCTGCTTTATTTTAAGTCTTCCGGAGTTATTTTAAATTCTGACTTTAACTCTGGATCCCCTGTACCTTCCTTGTCGACTTTTGTTTCATCTTCTAGCAAGTAATCAGGCAAGTCATCCCCCTCAGAGGGCCCTTCCATATACTCTTTGCCTCTATCGGCTCTTTTCTCAGCATTCAACAGTGAAATTTCCACGAACTCTTAATGTTACCACCCTTACTTTTAATTCCAGCGAGGATTGTTTTGACTTTCTTGTGCGCTTAGTTAGTCTTTCTGAGGATCATTTCGTTCTCGATTTCTTCACTTTTTCCTGCTCCCATTTTGCCTTGGCCGCCCTGTAATTCCCGTTTAATTCATCCCTAAAGTGAATTATCTTGATGTGTTCCTGTCTTTCCCTGAACACTTTTGTATTTTCTTCTTTCGTCGACTAATTGAAATACTTCTTCTGTCACCCAAGGTTTCTTCAGAGCTATCTTCTTTATAAGCGTGCGGGACTTTCCAACATCTGTGATTGCCCTTTTAAGAGCTGTCGACTCAACTCATCTGCTTACTACGATATACACTAGCGGAGTATCCATATCCCTAGCGAACTTCAAACGCGTTTCATCGTACCTCAATGCTTCGATATCCCACTTCCTTCAGCACTGATTATTCCTGACGATTCTCTTAAACTACAGTCTGCTCTTCAACATTATTAAATTATGATCTGATTCTATATCTGCTCCTGGGTACACGATGCAATCCAATATATGATTTCGGAATTTGTGTCTGATCGTGATGTAATCCAATGGAATCTTTCCCTGTCTCCAGATCCTTCCCTAGTACACCTCCTACTTTTGTGTTTCTTGAACAGAGTATTTTCTACAGAACTCAATTATTTTCCGCTCTGTCATCCCTACTACCTATACCATGTTCTCCTGTATCCGTTTCTTAACTTTTAACCCCTTCAACCGTCGTCTATTCTTTCCCATACAGCCGCGTTCCAATAACATATGATTATTATATTTTCATCTCCCTCTACATACTGAATTATCCGCTCAGTATCCTCATATACTTTCTCTGTCTTTTCATCTTCTGTCGGCGACGTCGGCATGTATACCTGAACTATCGTTGTGGGCGTTGTTCTGCTGTCGGATCCGATGAGAAAAATACTATTACTGAACTGCTCAAGTAGTTCGTTCTCTGCCCTGGCTTCCTATTCATAACCATTTCTGCTCCCGTTATAACATTTTCTGCTGCTGTTGATATTACCCTATCTTCGTCTGACCAGAAATGCTTATCTTCTTTCCACCCACTATACCTACACTGGCCCTTTGCATTTCTCATTTCATATTTTCTAACTCTCCAACGACGTTCAAACTTCCGACATTCCTTGTTACATCTTTTTCTCGATGGCTCCTTCCCAGTGGCAGGCCATTCCCAGAGATCTGAATGAGGGAATAATCTGGAAGCTTTTGGAGAGATTATCATAGCATTTTTTCAGGTTCAGGCCACGAGTCTTGTGGATACACATTATGTGTGTTTAATGCAGTGGTTTCTATTTCCTTCCGACTCCTCATGCCGTTGATTATTGCTGATTCTTTCACCTTTTGGGGTAGTTTCCTAGACCCAAGAGCAAGGATGCGCCCTGAACCTCTGTCCACTCCTCCACCTACTTTGGCAAGGCTGTCGACAAACGAATGTGAGTTTTTGTGCCACAAGTCTTCAGTCATCATTGCTGACGCTTTTTATTTAAAATTGAAGCAGTGGCTGTGTTTGAACCTGGGATCCATGATGTTTTCATTACCAGTCAGAGACACTACCCGATATATGTGGTGATTTCAATATTAATTTTATATGTGATTGTGCAACAAAAAAAGGGAAGATATCATAAATTCATAAGATCTTATGCAGATTGTGTTTTTTTCCGATAAGGGCCCAGGAGAAGAGTAGCCAGCTATAGACAATATTTTTATTCATTATTACTAGATGGGCGTTCTGTTGGTAAAAGAGTGAATGACCTTTGAGACCATAATGCACAAATTTTAACACTAAAAGGTTTTTGTAGTTAAAAAAATGTTATATACAATTAGAAACTATGTACAAAGGGGGTCCAAAAAGTTTTGCACAGTCATCTGTAATTTTTTTATTTTTTTGCAGGAAGAAAATGAAATTTTTGTGAACATACGTGGAACATTTAGCTATGATATTTTAAAGGTATTTTCTTTTATTTACAGGTGAACCATAATGGACTGTGAAGTAGATGTCAGGTTGCGACAACGGTCGGTGATGGAGTTCCACTTCAAATTTCAGCGATGACCCTGCCACTTCGAGTCATGATTATGGGGAGGACACAGTGGATCGCAGCAGTATCTAGCGGTGGTTGCAGAGGTTTAAAGAAGGTGATTTCTCTCTACTGGACAATCCACGATGCGGTAGACCATCGACGACAGTGAGTGATGTGAGTAAGGGGACCATTGATGAAATCATCCAAAATGACAGACGTGTGCCGACACGATAGCTTGCTGACATGACTCGTTTCTCATTGGGTAGTGTGGTATCACTGGTACAGTCACTAGGGTACAGAAAAATCTGTGCACGTTGGGTGCCTAGATTATTGACAAGAGAAATCGAAACGATGAGGAAGAACGTGTGCGAGGGTCTCATGAAGACCTTTACTGTAGAGTGGAGACAGTGTTTTGACGGCGTCGTTACCCAGTATGAAACATGTTTTTTTTTTTGTACGAACCTGAGAGCAAAACCAAAACCATGGACTGGAGTCATTCGGGTTTCCTTCGGAAGAAGAAACAAAGACTTTCCCGAACAGCACGCCGAAAGGTCATGGTCTGCTTCTTCTGGGATGAGTGTGGTGTCATTTTTGTCATTTTCATTGACTTTTTGTAACCTGGCTTCACAGTTAACCGGGACAGTTACTGTTTGTCACTGGACAAGCTGCGACGTGCCATCAAGACCCATAGACCACAACTTCGAGGTCAGCTCATCAGACTACGCCATGACAATGCCAAACCCCATACAGCCCTTACGACGCAGGAGAAAATTAGGAAAGTGTGTTGGGTAATCGTTCTTCATCCTCCCTACAATCCGGACTTGGCTCCGTCTGATTTTACCTGCGCGGTAAAACGTTGGATAGTGAGAAAGACCTTATTTCCTGGGTCAGGCGATGGTGTAAAAGTCAATCCCCAGAATTTTACCAAAGTGCATTTACATCATGGGAAGAACGTTGGGACAGATGCGTCACAGCTGATTGAGGCTACATTGAGTAGGCTCAATGTATAGCTAAATGTACCAAGTACGTTCACAAAAAAATTTCATTCTCCTCCTGCAAAAAATAAAAAAATTAGAGATGACTGTGCAAAACTTTTTGGACGCCCTTTGTAGAAAAGCTAATCCGACGGCGGGAGTTTATTGAACCTCGTTAAGGAACAAGAGTGGCAGAATGTTTACAGAGCCAGTACCATAGATGACAAATATAATGCTTTCCTTAACACATTTCTCATGCTCTTTGAAAGTTGCTTTCCATTAGAACGTTCTAAACACGGTACCAGCAGCAAAAGGCATTCTGGGTGGGATAAGAATACCATGTAGAACAAAGTGGGAATTATATGAAAACGTTAGAACTAGTCACAATCAACATACAGTAGCCCATTACAAACAGTATAGTAACGTGCTGAAAAATGTTATTAGGAAGGCAAAGAGTATGAGGTATGCAAATAGAGAAGCTAAGTCACAGGATAAAATTAAAACTGCATGGTCAGTCCCGAGGGAAGTGCCTGGTCGGCAGCGCAAAGTCGACGAGATAAAGAATATTTCTGTTACTGATAAGTCAGATATACGAGTATGTACAGTTTTTAGCCATCACTTTCTGAGAATTGTTGGTGAATTAAGTAAATACTTAGATTCTACAGAGAATCATATAACTCTCTTGGAAAATTCCTTCCAGAGATCGATGTGTAAAATACTCCTCTGTGATACTGAGAAGGGGGACATTGAGTCAATAATCAAATCACTGAAGACTAAGGACTCTCATAGATATGATGGAGTGCCTAGCAGAATATTAAAGTACTCTGCTGCACATGTCAGCCCTGTATTTAGCCATATCTGTAATTTCTTCTTTAAAAATGGCCAGTTCCCTGATCGATTAAAGTACTCAGTAGTTAAGTCACTTTTTAAAAAGGGAGAAAGGAATAATGTGCACAATTTTAGCTATTTTTGTGCAATCATTGTTTCCTAAGGTTATTGAAAAAACAGCGTATGTAAAGATAATTGGTCATTTTATTTTACATAATTTGCTATCAAATGGATAGTTCGGTTTTAGAAGTGGTTTAACAACTAAAAATGATGTATTCTCTTTTCCCTGCGAGGTCCTGGATGGATTAAACAAATGATTTCGAATGCTAGGCATCTTTTCTATTTAAGTAAGGCATTTGATTCCGTTGATCACAAAATATTGCTCCAGAAGTTGAACCATTGTGGAATACAGGGAGTAGCTCACAATTGGTTCACCTCTTACTTCAATAACAGACAGCAAAAGGTCATTATCCACAGTGTTGAGAATAACTATGGTGTGGGGTTTGAGTGGGGCATGGTCAAATGAGGGTGCCCCAGGGATCAGTGCTGGGGTCACTCCCGTTCCTTATTTATACAAATGATATGCCCTCCACTATTATTTCTGTTTGCTGATGACACTCGCTAGCTTGGTAGTAAAGGATGTTGTGTGCAACATTGGCACTGTTCCATGCAGTACAGTTCACAATATTAACTCATGGCTTGTAGAAAATAAACTAAAACTAATTCATAGTAAGACTCATTTCATAGAATGCGCGTATAATTAGTGAAACTGCACAGTTTAAATTTCTAGGTGTTCGGATAGATTGTAAACTGTCATGGAAAGCCTATATTCAGGATCTTGCTCAAAGACTTAATACAACCATTTTTACTGTTCAAATGGTATCTGAAGTAAGTGATAGTTCGACACGAAAAGTAGTCTTCATTGGTTATTTTCATCCGCTTATGACGTATGGTATTATATTTTGGGGTAACTTGTTCCATTCTCAAAGGATGTTTTTGACTCAGAAACGGGCAGTTTGGGCAATAAGTGGTGTAATTTCGCAAACATTTTGTCGACCCTTTTCCTTAGTCTGGGTATTCTGACATTGGCCTCTCAATAGATACATATTGTTTACTGTTGTATCTTGTTAACAATAACAGCTTATTCCCAAGAATTAGCAGCTTTCACTCAGTTAGTACTAGGCAGAAATCCAGTCTGTATTTGGATCGCACTTCCTTAGCTCTTGGGCAGAAAGGTCTGCAGTATATAGTGCTGCATCCATTTTCAATAAGCTACCACAAGAATTCGATCTTAGTAGTAATTCACTCGCTTTCAAATTCAAACTGAACAGCTTCCTCATGGGTCACTCCTTTTATTCTGTCGGGGAGTTCCTTGAAAACTTAAGCTGATTCCTCTGTTATATTGTTGCGTTTACATAAACTTATGGCTTACCTTTTTTTGGGTTCATAAACATTTTATGTTATCTGTTATTACTTCTGTGTTGTAATTTCATGTACTGGTACGTTCCATGACCTTGGAGATTTACTACTTTTGCTCCTCAATTTGGTCCTATGGAACTAGACGTGTAAAAAAAAAAAAAAAAAAAAAAAAAAACAAAAGAAATATACCATGGGCAAGTGTCTACTACTTGCGACTGATCTTTGCTGTCATATTCTAGGCCACTGATTGTTTTTAGTGTATTCACTGCTGCTTCTGCTATTCTAGTTTATCTTGGTCAAGACCTTTTCAGCAAGTGGGATCTTAGCCAATGGGGTTTCAGGGTGCTATTACTTCCGACCTTATTACAAGTTCGAAGGGAAATAAGCGTTCTTCTTTGGTCCGTTCCTTTAGACTCTTTTCCAGAGTGAAGGTGTACTTCTGCTTATATGGTGCATTACTGAGCGTGGCTGCAGTGAATTATACTAAGAGAGAAGAAGAGCTATATATGAAAACAGTCTAGATTTTGCCTTCATCAGTAATACTGAGAACTGTACACAAAAATTTCCTCTGTGTCTACTATGGAAGGCAAGATAGTGTTTTCTATAAGTTTAAACTTGGTTAGCCATATTGGAAAATTACGTCCTTGTGTACTGAATCAGAACAAATAGCAGAGCGGTATTCGTGGTTGAGAAGTACGTGCTGTATTTGAATCGTAATCAAGTTTAGCATGCCAGTATTTCATTCACGAAGGGTTTCTTGCACTTGCCGTATTTCACAACTACTCTGAAAACTAGGTCTTTGTGTGATAGTGGCGTACCACCAGATCCTGGTAATGAAATCCGATTGTTCTATGTAAAACATCTGTATTCTTTGGGATTAAATGATCTCAAGTTGAAATAAAACCCCATACCTTATTGCTAATTCTTTTCTTTAATTAGTTTAATTAAAATAATGAAATACACTTTTTGAAGATGGTGGCAGTTAGGAACCATGAGGCCTTGCATTAATGCCTTGCACAGGAATAATAAGAGAAATGATCTTTAGCCTTAATCTCAAACATTAGTTTGATGATATCCACTTCTCACGTTGTATCAAGTGAATGGACAGAGAGAATTTGTGTTACTTTAATACTTTCTTCTTGGATTCTAGAAGGTAAGCCACGATTGAATTTGCAGTTGTGACTTTCCTATTAGATGTAAGCTATCTGATGCTTATAGGAACCTGTGTTAGATGAAGTAATAAGGAATTTGTGCAGTTCATTGTTGTTAATCATTTCAGATGCCAAATAGTATCTGTTGCGCTTGGAGTGTATGTCTACATCGAATAATAGCTGAAGGGCAGTCAGACTGGGTATATAATCTTTTGTGATTTAATCACTTATTAAACAGCACATCTTTAATCACAGCAATTTTATGTGTAACTTAATGACAACTATGATAGTAAAAATCATTTCACAGACACTATTCATCTGGTGACACTGTCAGGATAAAAGAACTGTGGTTTTGTTTCCCTGAGTTGCTTAACAGATCCAAAATGCCTTATTTAACATGTAACTTTATTTTTTGTGTCAAGCCTTTCTTGTGGTTGGTAGTAACCTTATTTACAGTAAAGCAATTATCAGGAGGGAATACACCTTTTTACAGAATATGATTATTTGCAATGATAACATAGAATACTATGGGAACTTCTCTTGTAGGGAATTTTCAGTAATGAATGATTGTTATGCTTTGTGAGAATCAGTCAAACTTCCACGCCTTAATATGAAAATAAAACAGTTTGGCAAAAGAAAGTTGAATTATTTATGCCTGGTTCAAACAATAACAGTAAACTAGTACAGTAAACTATGAGGGAGATTAGTGAAAAACGTATTGTCAGATTTAACTGTGTACAATAGTGGATAACATATGCATCCTAGAGAGTAAGATGTTTTTTGGTTGCTTGCCTTGATATATCAGGATAACATTGTGGGGCAGTTTAATTTGTTACTCGTGTCTTAAGGGTAGTCTAGTTATAAATGATTATTTATTATAAAAGTCTCTGAAAATAAACAGGAGAGTGTTTAATTTGAAAAGAGGTTTTGGAACCTGTGTCTCTGTCACAATTTTTTTATTTAAGATTAAATGTAGTGTGCCAGTTATTTTCTTGTCAAATACATGGTTATAAGGGCAAGGATACAAGGTGATTGCTGTGAGATTATTATAATACGAAATGCTATGGTTTTATTTAAGACTTTTTGTGTTGACCTCATGCATATTTTCTTTCAAGGTATTGAAATATTTTGTGTTTTGAGAATATGTTGTTGTAGGGCGAACTTTTTGTTGTTAATTCATGTACATCATTGATTGGGAACTGATCTTCGCGGTTTGAATGTTGGTTCACTGGAGAAGTGCCTGTAATGTGGAATATAATTGGAGTATGTGATATATTACGTTCAAGAAGAAGAGATGCATGCTTCTACTGAGATTCTGACTTCCATGCATAGTGACTGACATCCTGAATATATAATGAGGAATTGCTGAAAGAATCCAGATTCTTGAGTATGGGTAGACAATGTTTTGGATGAAGATTTTGCAGGGGATTTTTCGCTGTCTCATTTCGATGACGATGTTTTAGCCATTCCTACGTTTTTTTCATGCTGCCAAATGTTCTGCCATCATCTTGGTTTTACTTATTCTTGATGCTGATGAGAGGAAATTTTTAGTCATTCTTAAATGTTCTCATAATTAAGTGATTTGTGGGTTATTATTGGAGTTTTTTATTTTCAAGCATTTCTGGACCCGCATTTTTTTAGTAATTACTTGTTTTGTGAGGTCATCTTGGGATTGTAGGTTTTGTTTTGGTGGTATTAATGTTCTGCACATAATGAAGAAACCCATGGTTAGTGAGAAAGTGACCCAGAGAACTCGCTTTGAGAAAAGAAAAGAAAGGGAAGAAATCAGAGCCATAGAAGATTCTGATTCAGATGTCTCATTAGCTGCAACACTCCAGGGAACGGAAATTCATCAAGTAATCACTCAGTTAGCATATCTAGTGGTCAAAGAGAGTGTTCTAACACGTTGTGCTAGAACTGAAATTCAGGAGACGAACAGTGTTGCCTTGAGTGAGAATGGAATATTTCCGTCATGGGTCAGATTGTGAGGCTCTTAGTGGTTTCAGCGGCACTGCTTACCTTCGAACTGAGTCAGAGGACCCTTCTGTACCACTAGAAAATATCAGCGATAAGAAACTGAATGTTGAAAGTACTGATATTCTCCTAATATGAAGGGATTTGACAGAAAATTTGAGGCTATTGCAAAAGAACAGTAAGAGAGGTCGGACATGTTTACAGGAACGGGTTGAAAACATTTCAAGAGAACGGAAAGACAATGTTACTGAATTTTAGGTGCAAATTCAGGGCTTAAAAATGTGACGAGGTTGCAGGGAAATATCCTGAACTGGGCCCACAGTTAATGGAAGAATTATGTGTTGCGTTGTATGGGAGAATTTTTTTGCTACTATTAAAGAACGTTGGCGTCAGTTTCATCTAGTAGTTAGTGAACAAACTAAACAGCTGTTAGCTGATTTTTAAAAATTTAAGGGAAGAATATGAAAAGAATAAAATAGGTTTATCAGATAAACTTGAGGGGCTACTTAGTCAGGAATCTGTTACTCAGATTCAAGGATGGATTTTGTTAAGCTACCTTATTACAAAGTTTAGAAATTGTGAGCAATTAAAGCTTATCTCTGAGAAAGAGATATCAGAGGGTAGAGAGGACATTAAACAAACAGTACAGAAAGTTGATGAATTGAGGGCCTTAGTTGCACGATTAGAAGTTAATACCGAGCAGAGTTCTAGTGGTTCAATACCTGTTACGATCAGCGAGTCAGAGGAAATTAGATCATTATTAAGATTTAATTGCAGTCAAAAGGAAATTAATAGGAGGAGAAGGGAATTAGCACAGTAATTAAATGAGAAGTTATCGAAGGTTGAGGAGAAAATAGGTGATGGTGTTAGTGAAGGTCATTATTACAGTGGGGGCCATGCACCTGATGATTGGTTCAGGTCACGAAGATAAGTCAGCTTCTGCATCTCATTATGAGAGAAAGAGAGCCTGTTGATGTCATTGGAATTTTCGTTGATAGAATGTAAACCATGAAAGTGTGTCTAGTTATGATTATAGTCGTTTCTTATCTGTTTAGAAGTTTCAGGTATTTCTAAATTCAGCAAACAGCATACGTCCTCGTTCTTAGTCGGCGCAATTTGATGTTTCACTGCCTCCTACTTGACCTGACAGTCAAAAGGTTGAATCTGTGTGTAGCTTGCTGAAAGGTGAAGTTGCTGTATATACTCTCACATTTACACTGATTAGAAATTGTGAATCTTATTAGCGATTTATGCAGTTGTTCTTGTCTGTAAATTGACTAAAAGTAATACAAGACAGAATTAAACATACGCTTCTAATGATGAAAAATTTAACACTCCTCGTTTTAGTAATCCTGCACGTTTCTTTGAACTTATGTTATTAAAAAAATCAATTTCTATATGGTACTTACAGACTTGCTTAATTAATTCACATTTGCATTAAGAAACTTCCTTCACATTTACGTCAGATTACTCTTCCTGGTTGAGTGAAAGGGGACTTGGAACGTTTTCAAAGCTTACTACAAGAATGGCAGTAATGATGAGAAAGAACTTGTTTATTTTGACCCAAGGCCACAATGAAGTATGAACTATGGTTGTGGGTGACATGATTCAGGACATGAAATTTATGGAAATTGAAGATGAAGATTTTTGGGTTGAAAGACCTGATCTCAATGAGACTGGTGGCTATAGGTGAGATACAGACAACTGGAATGGTAGACGTTTTGGTAACTTCATAGGTAGTAGAGGTAATGCCAGAGACGTTCACTAGTATGACAGAGATCTGCAAATAACGGACGTGCGGAGTGCCCAACATCACACGACCTACAATTACAATCTGCAACTGCTTCATATGCTGAAATTATGATAACAAAAGCCATGAACAGTTAATTCTGTAGGAAGATATGAGGGAGATTTTGCTTGATAAAAGACACGACGATGTAAATGCTGTGGTGAGACCAGTATTTCAGATGCCTGTTAAAAGAATTATTTTATCTTGTGGTCTTGGTGGGGGTAGTCAGGTGGTTGTGTTGAGTGAGGCAGCATGTCAGAGACGTGAAAGTCTAGTTTTCAGGCCTATTCTTCCTTCGTAGTGGACTAAGGTGAAGGGGGAAGTACTTCGAAAAGGTGTTAATGGGAGCTGTGTGTTGAATGTTTTGATGGTGCCAAGGCCAACGGCTTTTTGTCTTTGCACCAAGTAGTGATGGAACTGGGTTGCAGTGAAGTTTTATTGAAGTGTAATGGTCTATACTAAAGTTATGCTTTGGTGAATGTGTGTTCAGGGAGAAGAATTCGAACCACTGCTTAAATTTCTCATGAGGTCTAAGTCCTCTTTTGAGTTGAGGCCTGTTGTAAACGAGAGTACGGCTATTGCAATTCCATTATTAGATTGCCAAAGAAGTGTTTGTATGAACAGGAGTTACTGAATCACATTGACTGTGTTGAGGAGGCAGATGAGGTAGTGTAAGGAAATTGATTTGTGGTACTACGTCATCATTTTTCGGTGTTTTCTAGACGCTCTGCTGCTGTTAAGGAGTTATCGTGTAAGTTTAAGATTAAGCAGGAATGTAAGAGATTCTTTGTCAGGTCATATTCTACGCCAGTAATTTACAGAGAGAGGGTTCAAGCAAAAATTGAGTGTTTTGCAGGAACAGGTGACTGAATCTGCTGTCATTTATTATAATAATCCATTGTCAGTGATGCTAACGAAACGAGATGTTATTAAGTTGGTGTTGGATTCCAACCAGATTAATACAATTATTGTGTCAGAAATGGATTGGACATTGACATTCAATGAGTTATCGAAAACATTTGATGCTGCTGAGGTCCTATCTTCAACTGGTCTTCCAGGAAACTACTGGCTGATTGACCTGGATCCTTCATATCGGGCATTCACAGTATTCGTATGTTATGGCTGTTGCTATCATATTCACAAATTGCCCTCTATGTTGAATGTTAGGCTGTATTTATCAGAGGTTTTAACAGTATGCTTTCACTAGATTTGAGAAAGAGGTTGCCCTCATATGTTGATGCATTAATTGCAGAGAAGAATAAGGTTTTGTACGGTTTGTTAACTTATAGCTGTAGATTTATCGGGATGAAGGATGGAAGGACGTGGAGTTTCTTGGGCATATCGTGACTGCTTTATTCGATATATAGGTCGAACAGAAGAGGCGAAAGACTGCATACCTGTCACACATTTTTAATCCAAGCTCTTCGTTCTTGGTCCCTCCACTCTCATTGTTCCTCTTGGTTCTTATACATAATTTTTCTTACCCATCTTTCGCTATTGTTTACCCCTATTTTTCTCTGAATTTCGAACATCTTGGATCATTTTACACTGTCGAACATTTTTTTTCCAGGTCGACAAATTCTATAAACGTGTCTTGGTTTACCTTTAGTCTTGCTTCTGTTGTCAACCGCAACGTCAGAGCTGCCTGTCTGCTGCCTTTACCTTTTCTAAAGCCAAACTAATCGTCATACAGCATAGCCTCAATTTTCTTTTCCATTCTTCTGTATATTATTCTTGTCAGCAACTTGGATGCATGAGCGGTTAAGCTGATTGTGTGATAATTCTTGCACTTGTCAGTTCTTGCAGTCTTCGCAATTGTGTGTATGATATTGTTCCAAAAGTCAGATGGTATATTGCCAGACTCATACATTCTACACACCAACGTTAATAGTCGTTTTGTTGCCATCTCCCACAATGATTTTCGGAATTCCGATGGAGTGTTATCTATCCCTTCTATCGTGTTTGATCGTAAATCTTCTAAAGCTCTTTTAAATTCTAATTGTCTCCCCCATCTCATCTAAATCGAGTCCTGTTTCTTCTTCTATCACAGCAGACAAATTTGCCCCCTCATAGAGGCCTTCGTTGTACTCTTGCCACTTGCTCGCTCTCTCCTCTGCGTTTAACAGTGGAATTACCATTGCAATATTTATGTTACCATCCTTACTTTTAATTTCATCGAAGGTTGTTTTGACTTTCCTATAAGGTGAATCAGTCTTTCTGACAATCTTTTCTTTTGCAATTATTTCACATTTTTCATGCAGCCATTTCGTTTTAGCTTCCCTGCAGTTACTATGTTCATTCCTTAGTGACTTGTATTCCTTTATTCCGTATTCCTCCCGTGCAGTCCCGTCCTGGAGATCCGAACGATGCTGTAAAAAGAAATATTATTTCTCCTTTTACTGACATTTACGAAACTAATGTACAGCAACACTATTGTCTATTAGGACTGTGTGTCGTGAAATCTAAAATTAATGCTGTGATTGGTTAAGAATTTTGTTAATATTCGTCATGTTTCGGCGAATGAGGAACGAATTTCCATTTAGTAGCTTGCTTTAACTGTACAGCAGGGAATATGTTCTGGTAACTGACGCTACAGAAATCTTCCCAAGGTTGTTCTCCAGTTCCACGGGAGTTTGATGAAAGTTGCCTGTTATAATTTGTCAAGTAACGTAGATTATGTTTAATTTTCAGGTACTGATCGATTTACTGTACACCAATAGAGGTCTGAACCAAAGAGGATGGAAGGTGCTGCTATCAGTTACATGGCTTACTAGTTTGAAGGGGTCCAAGGCCTTCTTCTTGTCTTATTTCTTTCAACTCTGTTCTAGACTCAAGGTGTGCTTCTGGTTGTGCGTGATGTGGTGTGTTAACGAACGGGGCTGCATTGAATTATATTGAAAGAGAGAGAGAGAGAGAGAGAGAGAGAGAGAGAGAGAGCTGTATGAAATCAGCGTAGGATTTGTATTCATGAAGTAAAGCTGAGAGTTGCACACCACAATTCCCCCTTTGTCTACTGCGGAGAACAACGTAATGTTTTTCTATAAGGTAGAACTAAGTGTGCCATACGGGAAAATTGCTACTCCTTAGGTACTGATGCAGAATGAATAACAGTGTGGTATTCGTACATACGACTAGTGTGAGGCAGTTTATTTTTTGTATACGTGCTGTATTCGATTAGAAATCGAGTTTAGCAAGCCGATATTTCTTTCATCAAGTGTTTTTCGTACTTAGTGAGTTTCATGGCTACGGCTATCCTCAAGAGTATCTCTTTGTATGATAGTGGTGTGTGTACCACACGACCCGTGTAACTTTATTCTTATTTTTCTGTGTTCTTTAGGATTTAAAAATTACAAGTGGAAAGATAATCTCACGGTCTCATTTAAATTTAGTTCCTTTCAACAAAACAATTTTGTTAAATGAAATATACTTTTTCACAATGGTGGCAGTGGAAACCATAAGGCCTTGCATTAATGCCTAGCATAGGAATAATAAGGAAATGGTCTTGAGCCTTAAGCTCAATCATTATGACCAATTCTGATTTCGGACAAACTGAACAGACAGAAAGGATTTCTGTTACTTTAATGATTTGTTTTAAGAACGTAAGTTTCCTGCATAATTCCTGACTATTGAATGTTCACCGCATTGATGCAATGTTTTTCGAGGACGATGTTCTATCGGATAATAACAGTCCAGTTGTATAAGCCACGACTGAACCTGCAATTATGGTATCTGCTTTTCCTACTAGATGTAACTAGATAATGTATGTGCGATCCGGGGTTATACCACATGATGAGACATTTGTTCATATATATATATATATATATATATATATATATATATATATATATATATATATATTGTGTGCGTGCGTGTGTGAAGGGCACTCAGGTCGCGTAACTACGTTATGTTTTGGGCTTTACTCATCTACTAAAGAGGACATCTTTAATCAGGGTAATTTTATGTAAAACTTGATGCCAACCACCACATTAAGAATCATTTTGCAGCCACCAAAACTTTCAGTGATGTGTCTGCACGTCTCTGTAGGACTGACAACCCATCCTCTCTAAGAGCGAAAACCAGAGAAAGTAACGTTGTTGTACGCTGGGGTCTTGAGCGAAGTGGACGTTCTAACTCATCCCAGACGTGTTCCATTGAGTTTAGGTCGACACTGCGGGCAGGCCAATCCATTTCAGGAATGTTATTGGTCTCAAATCAGTGGCTGGTTTAATACAAGGTATTCAATCACACTGATACAATCATCTACACAGAACTGTTTCTCTACTGTGGACGTTCCATAATGCTGCAAAATGTGTCCACGCGCTTCCCCATTTAGCGGAAGCGAAATAAGGGAACCACAACTTAGCTATAAAAAACACCACCTCCTCCGTACTTCACTGGCACTACACATGACGGCAGGTAGCGTTCCCTAGACATTCGCCAAAAGCAAACCCTTTCATCAACTTGCCACAACGTGTAGCGTATCTTCCCAAATCACTCGTTTATAGTCATCCATTGTCAAACGGCGTCGCTGTTGACGCCATTTTATGCGTCGCTTAGAGATGACTACAGAAATATGTGGCTTGTAAATAGCTCATAGACCATTGTACCCTATTCCTTTCAACTGTCTACGCACTATAATTGTGTTATCTGAACTGCTGGTACCACTTTGGTAGTCACATGTGATTTCTTTCTCTGATATCAAGCGATTTTTTACAAACTTCATCCGTATGCTCGACGGTCCCTGTCCAACATTACGTGAGATCCACCTGTTCTTCGTGGGTTGTCCCTTCGAGTATCAATTTCACTATCACACCGCCGACAACTGACGTGGACAGCTTTGGAATGGTTGAAATGTCCCTGCTGGATTTATTACTCAGGTGAGAGTCAGTAAATAGTCCACACTCTAAAGCGCTGAGCTCTCCTAACCGATCCATTATGCGGTTACTACTTCTCTGCTGGGAACTAAAAACTCCCTGCCTCCTGATATATAGGCGGGACCGCCTTTCTTGACATCTAGTGGTCACTTCTGCGTTACATAGGAGCGTCGGCGTATTTTTTTTTTCGGATAGTGTAACCTCTCTATCTCTTTGATTTCTCCACGGAAAAGTATTAACAGATACACGTAATTGCTGCTGTTTTGTAGACGGACTTCCTTAACTTTTACTACTTTTACGTCTGGATTATCTAAAACGTGTCGTAACGGGTCAGGAATGCCGCAGTTCATGTATACATAGTCAACTATGAGTATTTGCGAAGATGCAGCCATGAAATAGATTTCGTTAAGGTGAAATTAACTGACACATAGGAATCAGAAAGAAAATTTACGGAATATAAACAATCCAAAAATACGTTCATCTTTTCCAATGTAAGCCAACACACTTCGAAGCCGTAGTATACGTGTATTAAGTGAGTTACTGTAAACGCGTGTTCTTGGTTGCTGTGGTTGCATGTCTAGTTTACAAAGATAAGCAATGATTTTGAGTAGTGAATGGCGATCCAATTAATTGTTAAAAACCAAACAGCCAAGATCGCATAAAATAGTTACTTATTTAAGACAACCGGTTTCAACAAACAGCTCTTAAAATCATTTAGTTGTAAAGCGCGTTCATTTTCTGCTGACCTCATGCACAAAATGTCACGTGGATAAAAATAGCACATTATAAAACGTTTGTCATCGCTAAAATATTTAAAAACATAAAGCTCCTTGTGCAAAAGGCCGTATCCACATACCTATTGCTCACAGTTGCTTGTTACATCATACAAACACGTTACGCAATAGCAGAACTGTTTACATACGCTGGGCAGATCCTAAACAGCGCGAATCCACTTTAAATGGCATACAAGGCACACATGACAAAGGTGAGGTCTTCGTAAAACAAACAAATTTTACAACAAAAAGATTTTAAGCCCTGAAGATGACAGCATAGTATGTTCTTAAATAAAGAAATATCTTATGCGATCTTGGCTGTTGAATGGTTTTTAACAAGGGCAAACATGTTGATCACGTAATGTTTTAAAAATCATTCAACGTAATGAAACATTACTTATATCTTTGCCTGTATCATTTGCGTTAAAACGATATGTTCCCTGGGTTATTTCAGAAACAGTATTGTAATAAATTAACCACAGTTTACCTTTTGTAGGTAATATGGTCTAAATGAATATACAATTGAGTTAACAAGGTCACTAAAGTAAACCATTCTTTCGCGTTTATTTTAGATGATGTTTTTCTATCTATTTTGATTATATTCGGCATAATAATTGGCCACATTCCAATATTGGCAAGTGTTTGACAGATCACAAAGGTTAACAGTGTCATAGTACACACATCAACTATCAAAGAAATAATATTCTTTCTTAATTTACCAATAAAGCTGAAGTGTCACTGAGGAATTGCTTGAGATAATTCAGAATTCATTTAGAGAAGTCCGTCAGCGCTAGTACATAACGTTAATACTTAACTTCCGTCTGTAAACTGTTTAAGGGACAGGACCGTGTTGTTAGAATGAATAATGAATCACTGTAGGGAAACGTCTGGTGCAATATCAGCAAACATAGTGTACATTTTGACACAAGTTAGAGCAGCTTTGTGCAATTTTCAGGCACAGACGCTGCAGTATCTATCTAGTGTCGTTGTGCACTATCATGAACTTCAGAGATATGTTGACAACGTGTCTAAAACTTAACATTCTGCCTTTCTGGAACGCCTGGAGCGACTCAGTGTCACCTAGGAAATTCAGTTTGTATCACTCACCTCCTGCTGCTCTGACAGGAGCGACCTCCTTCCGTTTTAAGAATCGCTCTTCCTCTGGAAGTTAGCAGTGCTGTAAATAGGTAGTGCCAGACTACAGTGACTGGACGAGTCAACGGAACGTGCGCTGCACAGTAAAGCAAGCTATTGAGAAAAATTTCCAGTGTGAATATCAGCGTACACACGGAACGTTACGCACCCACAACCAACTGATTAGAGATAGCTGCTGTGTTGGAGGGAGGAGCTTTCTCTCATTATGGTGAATAGACCGGCACATCACATGTTTGTTACGGTCGTCGGCATGGCGATAGAGCCTGAGACATGTAAAACGCACTATGTACGCACAGCTGACGGCGGTCAGATCATGGTTAGGCAGAGCATTGGCACACCAAGAACGAAGTTCTACATCTATATCTACATCTACATCTGCACTCCGCAAGCCACATGACGGTGTGTGGCGGAGGGTACCTTGAGTACCTCTATCGGTTCTCCCTTCTATTCCAGTCTCGTATTGTTCGTGGAAAGAAGGATTGTCGGTATGCCTCTGTCTGGGCTCTAATCTCTCTGATTTTATCCTCATGGTCTCTTCGCGAGATATACGTAGGCGGGAGCAATATACTGCTTGACTCCTCGGTGAAGGTATGTTCTCGAAATTTCAACAAAATCCCGTACCGAGCTACTGAGCTTCTCTCCTGCAGAGTCCTCCACTGGAGTTTATCTGTCATCTCCGTAACGCTTTCGCGATTACTAAATGATCCTGTAACGAAGCGCGCTGCTCTCCGTTGGATCTTCTCTCTCTCTTCTATCAAACCTATCTGGTACGGATCCCACACTGCTGAGCAGTATTCAAGCAGTGGGCGAACAAGCGTACTGTAACCTACTTCCTTTGTTTTCGGATTGCATTTCCTTAGGATTCTTCCAATGAATCTCAGTCTGGTAGCTGCTTTACCAACGATCAACTTTATATGATCATTCCATTTTAAATCACTCCTAATGCGTACTCCCAGATAATTTATGGAATTAACTGCTTCCAGTTGCTGATCTTGTAAGGGGTCCATAGGCCCTTTAACTTTGCACTCGGCACAGGTCGATAGGGCGAACAATCGGTTGTGACGTGTTGTGAGAGCGAGTGTGGAGTTGCGCCAGAGTGGTTGGCGGGTGTAGTGTGTGTGTGAAGGCCATTGTTGATATACACGGTCTTTAACGGAGAAGGGTGTCGCCATCGCCGTGGTTAGACCCCTATGTAATAGATTAATACCGGGAAAGTGAAGAAGAATCATTACGAAAGTGATCAGTGACGTTACTAGTGCCGATATTTGGTTTCGCGTCTACCGCGCCGGCCTAACCTTGGATTGCAGTGTTGGATGCAGTGATGGATTAGCGTGTGACGATAATGGAAAATGAAGAAAGCCTGTGCTGAGATTAGCCGTAATTAGATATGTATGACGAAGGCAGTGGCTATCTCCTTTTTTTGTGTTTTGAGAAGAATATAAGTTCGTAATTAGTAAAACTGTGTTGGTGTTCCTCATTACCAGACATTCAGTATTATAATATTGAGCAGAACGAACCGGAAAGTAACAACTTCCGTAGCAGTCAATTCCGATTACCAGCCCCATTAGGTTCACGGTCGTGTTAATAATAAATATTGGGCTGCTATTCGATCAGATCAGGTCGGGACGCAACGGAGGTGTTACAACCTGCTATATTGTAGCTAAATGATGAGGGATCTTTCTTTCTATGTATTCGCAGCACATTACACTTGTCTACATTGAGATTCAATTGCCATTCCCTGCACCATGCGTCAATTCGCTGCAGATCCTCTTACGTTTCAGTACAATGTTCCATTGTTACAACCTCTCGATATACCACAACATCATCCGCAAAAAGCCTCAGTGAACTTCCGATGTCATCCACAAGGTCATTAACGTATATTGTGAATAGCAACGGTCCTACGACACTCCCCTGCGGCACATCTGAAATCGCTCGTACTTCGGAAGACTTCTCTCCATTGAGAATGACATGCTGCGTTCTGTTATCTGGGAACTCTTCAATCCAATCACACAATCGGTCTGATAGTCCACATACTCTTACTCTGTTGATTAAACGACTGTAGGGAAATGTATCGAACGCCTTGCGGAAGTTAAGAAACACGGCATCTACCTGGGAACCCGTGTCTAAGGCCCTCTGAGTCTCGTGGACGAATAGCACGAGCTGAGTTTCACACGATCGTCTTTTTCGAAACCCATGCTGATTCCTACAGAGTAGATTTCTAGTCTCAAGTCATTATACTCGAACATAATACGTGTTCCAAAATTCTACAACTGATAGACGTTAGAGATATAGGTCTATAGTTCTGCACATCTGTTCGACGTCCCTTCTTCAAAACGGGGATGACCTGTGCCCTTTTCCAATCCTTTGGAACGCTACGCTCTTCTAGAGACCTACGGTACATCGCTGCAAGAAGGGGGGCAAGTTCCTTCGCGTACTCTGTGTAAAATCGAACTGGTATCCCATGAGGTCCAGCGGCTTTTCCTCTTTTGAGCAATTTTAATTGTTTCTCTACCCCTCTGTCGTCTATTTCGATATCTACCAAGTTGTGCATGCGCCGGGCTTCTCACGTGTCTGTGGCTGAAGAGTGTGGTGTGAGAACTCGTATTTCTGGGAAAGCACCGCCACCACAGTTTATTGTCCTCGGCGACAACTTGTGGATGTCAGGGATCGAGGACTGCGACAGTGGAGAAACGGGACGCTGTGCAGCGGTCACAGGCCAACGCGGCGATGGACGACAACTGGCGAGCAGACACGGCATCCAGAAACACCTCCTCGCTATTTGAAACATGCGTCGCTGCCCAACACAGGTGCCCCTACTCACCACACGATACAAACTACAGAGACGAGTATGAGACACAAATATCGCCATTCAACGCCCGGAGCATGGAGGAAGATCGCTTGGAGTGGCGCTGTAGGGAAGTACAAGTCACTGAAGGAGGTACAAATCACGTCTAAAACCACTTGAGGCGATGCACACCGCTGGTCTACAGACCTCTAGGTAGATGAGGGGGTTCTCTCATGCTGGCGACGTTTACACGTGCTCAGCCGTGCCCTCTGACACGTCTGGCACTGTCTCTCGACGACGAACAATAAAGCAACCAACTTCGTTTGTAAAGGCATACCAATTTAAGTGAACTCTATGAATGCACCGAATCACGGCACTGAATTATTCCCGCAGGAAAAAGGACAGAATTACATTGTTCGGTCGACAATATATTTAAAAGCAAGGACGTCAACGGATGGCGAAACGAATCCAATTCGCGGTCCAAAGGAAAGTCCGCAGTCACATTGTGGTAACATCAAAGATAGATTAACTGTAGGAAGGCGAGATTTAAGGCCTGCAGACAAAACCGAAACTGCTGCCGAAGGCTGCCGCACTAAACCGTAGACGAAGTCAGCGAGCGTTGGTGTCAAACACTACCAGTATCAGTAACTTCTGGGCGGCCACTGAGCAGCCGTGTTCCAGTATAGCTTCCAAACACCTGTAGGCAGTTCACGCCTAGAAGCGTCGTCGCCGTCATTAGGATGAAACGGGATGCTGCGTGGTAGCAGGAAGCTATCGCTATTTAAATGGGCTCTGAGCACTATGGGACTTAACATCTGAGGTCATCAGTCCCCTAGAACTTAGAACTACTTAAACCTAACCAACCTAAGGACATCACACACATCCATGCCCGAGGCAGGATTCGAACCTGCGACCGCAGCGTTGGCGCGGTTCCAGCCTGTAGCGCCTAGAAACGCGCTATTTAAACGCCGCATTAGTGTTTGAGGGGTTCAGTGGAATTTCTGTTTGCCATTCTCATACCATAAGATAGCGCGTACTGTATTGTACACTTCTGGACCCTTAAAAGCGTTTCTGCCTTCCTAATTTTTTATTCGTGCGCTTTCGTCACTCATCGCATACCTCGAGAGACGGCACCTGGTCAGAAGGTTTGCAATTCACAAAGCATCAGACGAAGTACCTGTTACTGGGAAATGAAAACTACAACGCAGGTCACAACGGGAATCAGTTCTAGCCCTTCACCAATTATAGTTGCCTTCCATTTCAAAATGGTGTACTTTGTTACATCGAAGCACAAGCACGGAGATGATGACAGACTATGTCTTAGTGGAAGGGCACGATGACTTGCAACTAACATCATTAAATTCCTCTGTGAGAAAGAGGAGAAATTATTTTGCAGCGGGGATGTAAAACGGTCGTTTTAGTTCAGTCGTGGAGTGAGCATTAAGGGAGGAAAGATATAATTCCCAAGAGACTGAGATTCAATAATTTACCGCAAAGAACAGAAAGTAATAAATATTCCATTGAGAAAATATTGTTGGTTAACAGTTTTCGCTGTAGTATGAAGGACATAAGAAGATAACTTCACAGCTTTTGCTGCACGGAATTAGTATTATGGTTGAGTACAGAGATTGTCAGTAAAGAGTGTTTCTATTTAGCTGAATCTCTTTTAAAAGGAGCCAATTAAACGGCTAGGTAACAGATATAAGATAGCAGTGAGGAGAGGAGCGCCAATGAATTTAAGGAACAGACTGCGTGTAAAGAGGTAGTAATGTACACTACTGGACATTAAAATTGCTAGACCGAGAAGAAATGCAGATGATAAACTGGTATTCAATGGACAAATATATTATACTAGAACTGACATGTGATTACATTTTCACGCAATTTGGGTGCATAGATCGTGAGAAATCAGTACCCAGGACAACCACCTCTGGCCGTAATAACGGCCTTGATACGCCTGGGCATTGAGTCAAACAGAGCTTGGATGGCCAGGGTAGCAGTCAAACAGTTTCTGTATCGAGAAAGGCCCGTACAGGACTTGCAACATACGGTCGTGCATTATCCTGTTGAAATATAGGGTTTCGCAGGGATCGAATAAAGGGTAGAGCCACGGGTCGTAACACATCTGAAATCTGAAATGTAACGTCCACTGTTCAGAGTGCCGTCAATGCGAACAAGAGGTGACGGAGACGTGTAACCAATGGCACCGCATACCATTACGTAGGGTGATACGCCAGTATGGCGACGACGAATATACGCTTCCAATGTGCGTTCACCGCGATGTCGCCAAACACGGATGCGACCATCATGATGCTGTAAACAGAAACTGGATTCATCCGAAAAATGATGTTTTGCCATTCGTGCATCCAGGTTCGTCGTTGGTACACCATCGCAGGCGCTCCTGTCTGTGATGCAGCGTCAAGGGTAACTGCAGCCATGGTCTCCGAGCTGATAGTCCATGCTGCTGTAAACGTCGTCGAACTGTTCGTGCAGATGGTTTTTGTTTTGCAAACGTCCCCATCTGTTGACTCAGGGATCGAGACGTGGCTGCACGATCTGCTACAGCCATTTGGATAAGATGCCTGTCATCTCGACTGCTAGTGATACGAGGGCGTTGGGATCCAGCACGGCGTTCCGTATTACCCTCCAGAACCCACCGATTCCATATTCTGCTTACAGTCATTGGATGTCTACCAACGCGAGCAGCAATGTCGTGATACGATAAACCGCAATCGCGATAGGCTACAATCCGACCTTTATCAAAGTCGGAAACGTGATGGTAGGCATTTCTCCTCCTTACCTGGGGCATCGCAACAGCGTTTCACCAGGCAACGCCGGTCAAATGTTTGTGTATGAGAAATCGGCTGGAAACTTTCGTCATGTCAGCACGTTGTAGGTGTCGCCACCAGCGCCAACCTTGTGAGAATGCTCTGAAAAGCTAATCATTTGCATATCACAGCATCTTTTTCCTGTCGGTTAAATTTCGCGTCTGTACCACGTCATCTTCGTGATGTAGCAATTTTAATGACCAGTAGTGTATGTAGACGGGGACTGATTCACTATTATTGCAGTGAATAAGCGCTCTCAAATTCAAGTTGTATGAGGAGTCTTATCGAGCAAAATATTGCGGATCACCGTTTCCTTGTTGTCAGACGCTTAGAGCAAGACTGCACTCAACTTGTAGGTATAACGGACCGTGCGCTGTGGCTACCTGCGTCTAGAAAACATTGCCACTCCCGCCAAGACGTCAGTTTGCGGTGTCGAGTTGATAAGCTGATGGCAGGTGATGGTAGTTTGCGGAACGCTGCTGGGTGCCGTGAGAAAGGGACCGCTTGTCGAGCTTCTAACAGGTCTTCTCCGAAACGGCACGCAGAGTCCGCGGGAACCCGCGGAGTTGCTGGGAAGCGACCTTCGCTGCAGTCGGCTGTCTGACGCTCGCAGTTCCATCAGCGAACAAGGGGCGCCGGCCTTCGCCGCTAAAGTGCAAGGAGAGCGGACAGCACCTGTTGCGTCAGGGGATCCCTCGAGAAGCTAACAAGCCGGGAGTCTCACCGGCCGGCTTTATTAATAGACGCTCGGAGGCGAGATACCGATCTACACCGTCTCTCCTTGCCGGAAAATTACCCGCTGTTCGCTTCATTATCGTGACTTCTCAATTTGAAACCTTCCCAGGCGACTTTTTTTTCCTTCACGCTTTAAATGTAAGCTGTAATCTTGCTTGTCAGAATAAACGCGTGTGTAACCCCTTGGCGGTATATGATTTGCTCGGTAACTTATACTGTCAGTATAATTTATTTTCCAGGTGTCGTTCGGAAGAAGTAAATCTGATGTTTGTACGATGGCATGCGGGAAAATAATGCCTCCGAGCGTTCTAGTGTTCTCACAGGCGGTTGCGGTATTTCACGTCATGTATATTACTCGGGTGACTTTCCAACTGCCGGCCGAAGTGGCCGTGCGGTTCTAGGCGGTACAGTCTGGAGCCGAGCGACCGCTACGGTCGCAGGTTCGAATCCTGCCTCGGGCATGGGTGTGTGTGATGTCCTCAGGTTAGTTAGGTTTAATTAGTTCTAAGTTCTAGGCGACTGATGACCTCAGAAGTTAAGTCGCATAGTGCTCAGAGCCATTTGAACCATTTGAACTTTCCAACTTCGATGTCGCAAGTTGCAACTCTGTCGCTAGAGCTCTTCGAATTGTAGCTTGGAACATGGAGGTGTATAATGTAACTACGTCTGTGCGTGAGAAACAACGTGCTATAATCGAGTTTCTAACCGCAGAAAACGTACCTCCAACTGAAATCCATAGAAGAATGAAACCTTCGAACGTGACAATGCCAGACTACGACAACTACGGCGACATCTGCAGCAATCCGACGACTTGGGTTCACTCTCATAGATCGTCTTCTACACAGTCCAGACTTGGCTCCATCCGACTTTCATCTGTTTCCAAAACTTATAGAAAGCCTACGAGAACTTCACTTTGATAGTGATGAAGTGGAGCAAGCAGAGGTGAGGTTGTGGCTGCGTCAACAAACATTCTGCAGTGAGGTATCAACAAACTGGTCTCTTGTTGGGAGAAATGTGTTTGTCACCAGGGCAATTATGTGAAGAAATAAATATGTGAACATGAAGAATAAAGATGTAGAACGTTCATGAAGTGTGTATAATTTTAAAAGCTTCAAGAGTTTCCACATACAAAGTTCGTAGGCGTAATATACTGCAACGATACACGATGGAGCAACAATGGAATAAGCATGTGGTGCTTAATTTTCTGTATTAGATGTCGCTTGCAGTTGACGTGTGATTTTTTGACATCTGATGTGCTGCGAAAAGGAAAAAAAGAATTATAGATGTAGAAATACAAAACTAGCGCGCAACATCGCGTTATATGAAGATGATCAAATTGAAAGAGGTCCTTAACCTCTCACAGAGAAAAATAAGATTCGCGTGTACAGAAAGTGCAGCTGTGCTCGTACATAGAGCTGCACACCGCGAATGTAGAGATTTTCTTATTGTGATACATTCTACTGTTTTACCAGTATTATTCTCGGATGTGACGTGAGAACAGTGATAACTTACGTGTCTCTGTGTCAGATGTTAGCATATTTTTTCTCTTCGTCGTTTCTACGGTAGCGGTACGAAACGAGCTGAATAATATTCTGATATGAAAACTACTTTCTTAAATTCTCTATACAGGTTTCTTCGAGATTTTGGTCATATTACATCGAGTGTCTTCCTAGATTTTTCAGTATTTTTTACTGGCTACTCAATTCGCCTTTCTTCTTCCAATGTGCAATATATGCTGTCATTCCGACTGGATACGAACCTGACTCTTTGTTCGAATGCCACTATTGTTTTCTAAATAATCTCTTTCGTTGACAGACAGAAATTTCCCAGTTTCTACTAGTGAATTCAAACGTATCATCTGCCTAAGATCTGAACCTATATCATTGCCGTACTTCATATTTAATGTCATCATTACTGCTATATTCCCTCTGGTCAGACTTCCTTTGATCCAGGTCTTATTTCAGTGTTTACTTCCATGAACAGTGGATTTCGCTGCGTCGGGTGACGTAGGTGCCTCATCGATACAGGTAACCGTATAGCAGATGGGATCACATCTCAAAGATACCTCTGTAGGGGCTAAACTAACAGAGCGTTTTGAAAAGTAATGCCTATCAATATGGAACTCTTAAACCTTCTTAAATAAAACACACTTTATTAACAGTCTACATCTTTACGTCTAAATATAGTCACCCTGGCGATGAACATATTTCTCCAAACGAGAGACTAGTTTCTTGATTCCATCACTGTAGGATGTTCGACTTTGTTGACGCCCGATTAATTGCAATCGAACTCCTAGAAGGTTTTCTTTAAGATCTAGAAGCAGATGTAAATCGGTGGGGCCAAGTCGAGACTATATGGAGGCTGACTGATGACAGTGAACCAAAGGTGTCGGATTGTTGTAGATGTCGCAAATTACTGATGTCGATACAATCATCACCGTACACAGCTTTAATTCTTCTATCTATTTCAACCGTTATAATTCCCGAGAACATACATTTCTACTGTGTGGTTTAAGGATGATGGTATTCTCTAGGGCAGAAAATGCTGGAGTATAATGGTCCCCTATTCTAATCTTCCTGCCAGTACCACTCGAGAGGGTGTTCTAACAGAAAAAAGGACTAGCGTTTGACACGCCGGATCCTACAATAGACCGTGTGATAGTATAGGTATGTTAGAGAACTTGAAAACAGGAATGGAATTTGTTGTCGGATAACCACAGCGTTATCAACGTGAAATAAAACTGGAATCTGTAACAAAAACGTCTAACTATGAAAAAGAAAATAGGAGTACAAGTGACGTACTATGAATGGCATGACGAACGAATCATAACAGTCCAGAAAAAAGTCACGAAACTATCAATATTATTAGCTATCGGCATAACTTCAGACGATTCTTAATTACAGTTATAAGACACGTTGTAATTCTGACGTAGAGCTTGTCTGATGCCATGGGGGATGACGTCACCAAACAATAATCTGAGAGCAGCAGCCTCAGCTGAAGAGGGTACTTTTCGGGACTAGCTTTTGCGTGGGAGTTAGTTGTGGTCAGAGCCTCCAGCAGCACGACAGATGTGCAAATGTTTCCAAGATGGTGCTGAAATGGTTTTACCTAGGATGAAGGTGGCAACATTGATTCACTGAGGCAGCGAGACAATTCAGTACATCGATCTGAAGTTGTTTATGTACAGAAGGATAATAAACTAGGTTTCTGTTTGGAATTCATGAAGTTAAGAGATCACCTCAGACATACATATGAAGTTGTGGGGTTGCAACTTCGAACTCGAAACGACTACAAGATATGTATACAGGGTGAAAAAAAATTCGCGCATTTGGACTTCCGTTGCGCGATTCTTCACATACTGGTAATAACAAAAATATATCTCAGAAAATTTCGTCCTGCACATATTACGAGCAGTAAATCGACGTTAAAGATCGGCAATCTGGCGACGCTGTAATCACGTGTAACTTAAATTCCTCTGTAAGTAAACAAAATATTGCTGTAATATTCGTGCAGTGGGTAGTGTTTTGGATTGGCATGCAGGAGGTCGAGAGTTCGATGTTGGGTCGAAGCACATTTGTTTTTATTTGCTAAAAGTAGTCTGCGTGGTACGGTTTCTGGCGTCTTAATCGTCATACAGCGATTACTGTGAGTCATCTACAAAACAATTGTAGCAACGTACGACGAACACAGAAATGGAAATACAATCGTTTTCACTGATCAGCTTTTAAAATTGGTTCAAATGGCTCTGAGCACTATGCGACTTAACTTCTGAGGTCATCAGTCGCCTAGAACTTAGAACTAATTAAACCTAACTGACCTAAGGACATCACACACATCCATGCCCGAGGCAGGATTCCAACCTGCGACCGTAGCGGTCGCTCGATTCCAGACTGTAGCGCCTAGAACCGCACGGCCACTCCGGCCGGCCGATCAGCTTTCAAAGAAACGTTTTACATGTTGTGGTCGCGAATTGTTTCGTGCCACTGAATCTGCTAGATTCCAAACTCGTTTCATGTGCACCCTCCCACAATGGTCCCATTGATTAATACCAACTATTATTCTTGCCACGTTCAGATCCATTATAATCCGTTATGGCCTTACGTCACGAATAGAGCTAGCAACGTACTTTGCACATAACTTCGATGGGATCAAATTATAACAGGTGGGTCCATAACTGATTATATTGAGATAGGGATCCAATGGTCAGAAATGCGTATTTATTATGTTGTGGAAATACATGGAGTACATCGCATAACAACAACGTAGCCCATAGAAATTGTTCACAGCGACGACTTCCAGTCTCAATGCATGTCTTACTATGGTGCATGCAGTTCTGCCACACACTCGGAAAGATCCCAGATGTTGGTTGTACACTGAAACAAGCAGTGGATGATAAACATCATACACACCTAATTACCAAATAGACATAGCGTGCACAACTTTATGCGTAGCACATGTGTCATATGACGAACCCATACATCGCACTGGCGCGTTAACCTGTGCTGCACCCACATTGCTATCCCTGGCGTCAGTTGTCCATTGCATTAGACAGTCTGTGACGAGTCCAGGATGAGGTGTGTTACTGTGTACAGTACCTGAAGCGAAGACAAAGATAGAACATTATTCATCACGAGAGTTGACAGACATACTTTAATCCACAGCTTGGCAGAGTGTAGTGCATCTACAGCAGCTCGTTTGTACGAAGAACGCTTTCCCAACAGGCGTCGTTCTAACTGGAAGAAGGTTATCTCCGTGGATACCAACTTAAAGAGAGACAGAGTTCGTTCACGCCACAAGGCTCCCGCCAAAGACGTGTCCGGACATAAGACTTTTTTGGTATTGGATCGTGTGGCTGATTACCCAGCAATAAGCACCACCAACTTGTCCATGAAACGCACACTTCGAAGGATGCAGTGTGGAGAGTACTGGTCGAACAGCTATTACACCTCTATCACAAATAATGCGTTGAAACACTGGAACCAAGGATTTTTAGCCTCATGTTCACTGCTGTCAATGGAGTATCTGCCGCAGTGCTGTAGGTCGAATTTTGTACAGTTTGTATTTTTCACAGATGAAGCCTCATTCACCCATGTTTGCAACAGCTGCAACAGCCATGTCTGGGGTGAAGACAATTTCAACACCCCCCCCCCCCCCATATCGGTGCCCGCCAGCAACAATTCTCTATCCATGTACGAGCAGGTGTTGTCCAAGATCATCTAATAAGACATTTGCTGCCACCCCATTTGAGTGGTCCACGTTACCTGGTGATCCTGCGAGATGTGCTGCCACTGTTATTGGAGATCGCACCCATTGTTGTCCATGAAAGGATGTGGTTTTAGCATGATGGTGCACCAGCTTGGTTTCAGCAAGATGGTGCACCAGCTGACTTTGATGTTAGTGTCCGTGTGCATCTGAATGACCCATACCCTCATCATTGCATTGGAAGGGGAGATCCTATTTTATAGAAAGAGAGGTTGCCGAATCTCACATATCTGGGCTTGATGGGGTTATGTCAAGATGTTGTTGTATCAAACCCCATAGAAACGGATGAAGACCTGCTTGATAGAGTGCAAGCTGCTTGTCTCATGGTACAACAGATATCAGGGATCTTTGAGAGGGTGCAGCAGAACTTCATGCGTCATTGCCATACATGCATTGAGACTGGTGGCAGTCACTTTGAGCAATTGTTATGAGCTACAATGTTGTGTATGTCCATAAAACAATAAACATGCATTTATGCCCATTGTTTCCCCATCTCAATACAATCGGATATGGACCCACTATCACCTGTTTCAATTTGACCCAAAGGGTTTGAGATAGTCTGTATAATTTGGCTCAAATTTTACATGAACAAAAAATACAATACTGCTACGGCACCTTGCATGATACAATTTAGTGTACACTCATAACTCTTGGTTCTCGTACTTGGGTGCAATACTGCATTTACATCTGCAGTGCCCTACACATTATTTCGAACAGCAACAGATTACTTAGTAAATCCTCACAAGGTTGTAAAATTCACTGCTCCAATTCATTAAACTTATCAACAGTCGTGCTGTACACCCCACTTTAGACCAAAACACGAAATTTAAGCTGGCTGAAGTCAGGTGACTTGAGAGGCCACTGTAGAGGCTCTGCTCCACTTGGACCAATGTTTTCTGAATGTGTTGATGTCTGGAGTGTACCATTAAATGGAAGTGAAACGTGCACATACACACTTCAAGCAAGAAGATTATAAAATGCTGAAGTTTACATGGACAGATAGTATAACTAATGAAAAGATACTGAATCGAACTGTGGAGAAAATAAATTTGCGGCTTCGTTTGGCAGAAAGAAGAGTTCAGTTGATCGGATACACGTTGAAGCATTAGGCTGTTGTCAGTTTGGTAGTGGATAATGTGCGAAGTACAAACTGTAGCGGAAGACCAATGCAAGACTACAGTAAGAACGTAGGAATTGATGTTGATTGCAGTAGCTACAGAGAGGTGATGCTTGCTCAATATAGACTAGCATCGAGAGCTGTATCAGGGAAGTTTTGGGCTGTAGATATCAACAATGGTAGGTAACCTATCTCGTTTACAGAGGTATGCTTTATCTACTCCTTATGAGTAGCGAGATTTGACAATCAAACTCGATGTCAAAAAATTCTAAAGTAGAGACTCCGCGAGTTCCAGAATTTTCTTAACAGTTTCGTGTATTATCTGGCTCCAGATTTTTGCGTTCCCAATATTTCATTCACGCCATCACGTCGTTTTCCAGAATTGTTGCTAATCGTGCAACTTCTTTATTTTTGTGTATTGTTTAGGTGTTTTATTTTACCTATTGTGTATTATTGCACCATAATGAAAGTCAGGGAGGGAAAAAGTCTGGTTTTTCTAGAATATGCTTGAAGGTCTTTTTATGCCTGATTCGACATATGCAACTAGCAACTATGATCTTCACCATAAACACTTTTGAGATAATCCTTACTGTGAATGTGATGTAGTAACAGTAGGAGATATCAATCCCATTTTTTTCAAATGTAAATTGTATGGAAACTAGTAAATGGATTCCGTACAAGAGTAAATCAGGTGTAATCAACAATTTACAACTAATATAGCAGCTCTCCTTAGTCAAAGTAATGTATTAAATTTAAAACTAATTTAAAATAAGGAAATTTTTGAATAAGTGTAAACTTAAGCTCTTAAATCTTATAAAATTAGTGAAACACTGCGGAATGGTTACAAAGTCTTGAGGAGGAAAAAATTCTCGAAGTTCTGGTAATATTTCGTCTTCATTTTTGTATAAAATCGACAGAATTATTTCCTTAACGTTTGCAGAAATCAGACAGGGTTTTCAAACTGAGGCGGTGCAACAGATTCTTGTAATAAATGACAGTGTTCTCCCTGCATGGGTGCTTCAAGACTCGGATGCAGCAAACTGGTCTCTCATATACTTCTATTACGCGACTATACTGGGCACTGTTCACATACCTCACATGCACAGTCATCTCTACCCTCCCCTCTCCCCCTCATCCCCCACCACGCGAATACACTGATCGAGTCAATATTTCAGCAGAATATTGGACACACTACAAGTTGTCATTAGTATAGCTAATTGGAAATGAAGGTCTCTGCCGTTTGCAAAGATTATTTTTTATGGTGGTTAATTGTTTGGTAATGACACGATACCACTGAGCAGAATGGATGGATGTAATATTCAACCACACAGTATCTAACATTGCTGCATCCGTAAACGCTACATCTATATATTCGTACCCACATTAAGTGGATGCAGAGGCTTATTACGCACACACATATCCCAATTGTAGCGCAAAGGCTCTATGATTATCTTGGGCTCATAAGAAACAGAAAAACTGTTAGCACTGTAATTTTAGAGACGTTACGTTGCTGATGGAGTGAAACCTGCAATCTCGCTCACTTGGAGAAAGTATTCGTTCTGACTAACGATAGCGCTCCCTAAATTATTCAGAGCAAGAAGGGTAACCGCCAAGACAATATTTTGACTAGGTTATAGTTCAGTATACTGCAAATATGGATTCTTGTGAGCCCATTAAACATTCGTGACTGGCTTTACGTTTCATTCACAGCTGCTTTGATATCGAATTAATGAAGTCATAATAGAAGTGTTATTCTTATACAAGACATAGTGAAGACTGTATAACTCTTTGACTATTTTCCTTTTCTGTATACTGTGAGTGATATGACATGCTACAAGAGTGTTGTAATCTGCCTACTGATTCAGTTAAGATATCTGATATATCTGATTTATCAGTAACAGAAATACGTATGTTTCTGGATAGGGTCCGCCTTTAGCAAAACACAGTTTTGTTTTTTAACCCAAACAAGTTTCACTGCAGTTGTTGCATCTTCAGTTTGCTTTTATTTTTCATATGTTAGAGATAAAGAGTGTTCTTTACTGTTTGTACACATGTAACTATTAGTTTTTTAATCGTGATTACAGATATTTGAAAAAACACATAATTATGAATTCATACCGTTTTTACCACATGGTGTTGTTTTTCTGATGGGTTGTGTTTCTACAGTGACTGTTTTGTTCCACAGTTTGTCATTTGCAACCACTTACACCTTAAAGTGGATAAACTGCTTAAGCCAAAATTACGATTTGAAAATTGTTATTTCTGTGCCTGAAATTAATTAATTCTATGTGTGTGTGTGTGTGTGTGTGTGTGTGTGTGTGTGCGTGTGTCTATTTACATTATGTTTCACTTACATTATCTTTTTCCTCATCTTCATCACCGTCAAACACTATATTTAGTTGACACCGTCACTCTCACTGTTTCACTGTTTACCAGCTATAAAAACAAACATGGCGGGCAGTGGAACAGATGAAGGTGTAAAAACAAGATGGCTGACAGTGTAACAGTTGTAGGTGTTCCTGGCAGTTGTTCTGAATGTGTGGGTATGTGCATGTGTGTGTGTGTGTGTGTGTGTGTGTGTGTGTGTGTGTGTGTGTGTGTGTTTGTGGTGGCTGTTACAGGTCTTTGGATTTGTGTGGTGTATTGTTTTTATATTCTTTTGTCTCTCTGGATTTTCGTATTCAGTTTTGTAACTACAGATTTTCGGTATCCATTATTTTTTGTTATCTGATTTGTATCGAGCTCCTCATTACACTTGTGTTTGTCAAGTGGTACTGTGTTTAGTGTGTGGTGCCTTTTTTTGAGACTGGGGGTGGTTAGACGCTTGGTGTAGTACTGTGCCTATTGTGGTATTTTTCTGTAAATGGTGAATTTTCTTTGTGATGGATGTATCTAGCAAGTTTATTTGACATACTTGTTCTTTCGCTAAAGTGAGCTTTAAGTTTTTGAGTTGTGTGTTTATCTCTGTGTATAGTTGTCTGCGCCGGCCGCGGTGGCCGTGCTGTTCTAGGCGCGTCAGTCTGGAGCCGCGCGACTGCTACGGTCGCAGGTTCGAATCCTGCCTCGGGCATGGATGTGTGTGATGTCCTTAGGTTAGTTAGGTTTAAGTAGTTCTAAGTTCTGGGGACTGATGACCCAAGATGTTAAGTCCCATAGTGCTCAGAGCCATTTTGAACCACAGTTGTCCTTCTGATTCATCGACCAGGCACAGGATGTCTGCCATATATCTCCACTAGTACAATGTATTGTATTTGCATGGTAGTATCTTCTGCAATTTTCTTTTTCTGTTTTGTTCTTGAAGATATTTACCAACTATACTGACATGGGGAATACGACTGGAAATTCTTCTTCTTTTAAGAATATATGTATTGAATTCAAAGTAGTTTTGGTCTATATTGAGGTGAAGGAACGTGCTTATCTCTATTATGCACTCTTGTGGTAAATGATTATAAGAATTCAGATCTTGTTCCATTATCTTGATTGTTTCTTTGACTGGGTTTGTGAAGTATATGTTTCCTGCATCAAGTGAGACCAACATAGCTGTATCTGGAATATATATGAGTCTTTTGTGTAGTTTATTAGTTTTTCTTTGTTTTTCATTGTTAGTGTAGTTTGGAACTAGACTAACTCATGAGTTGTTTGGTGGTGCTTAGATTGTCTTGGAAGTGTGGTAGTGCTGCATCAGCGAATATGTCCAAGAACTGACTAGAAAGAAATATGAAACATACATATGGTGACACCATTGATATAGTAATTTTATTTTCTTCAGAAGTATACATACAAATGAGCCAACTTCTGTAAATTAAGTTACATTGTATTGACCCCTTTCTTTACAATTTATTGGAATAATTGTTGTTAATTATATAATTATGTAGCACATCTCTGATGTTTTGTTAAGATATTCACATGCATGTAATTAAACTATTATCGCTGACTAAAAAATGTCTTCAATCTGACATTGATTTTCTCTAATGTGTTTCATGTTACGGAGTTGAGAGGTCAAGTAAACCGAATGCTGGAGACTTTAGCACGATATGGAGAACAATATGATGGGCCAGTACTGCAGTTAGATACTCATAAAGGACTGACGCATGAGAAGAAGAGAATCAACCTATTACAGTGGTACTACCGAGTAAAAAAACTGCAGTATGAGAGCATACCAACCACAGCCACTGATCTTGAGCTCTAACATGGAAAGTAAGCGTTTCCGGACACATGTCCACATAACATATTTTCTTTCTGTGTGTCTGAGGAATGTTTCATGAAAGTTTGGCCGTACCTTTTTGTAACACCCTGTATATATTCCAGGTTCACAAAACATCAATGCTGATGCTCTTTCACGAGCACCTGTTGGTTTAGCTCAAAGTAACGAGGAAGATTGCCTAGAAAATAATTACAGCTTACTCTACATGCAGAAGGTTGCTTTTGAAAACTTCGTTTCATCCTCATTAAGTGACATTGCTCGTGAACAAGAAAAGGATTCGATTTGGAAGGATATAAAAAGGAAGTGGGAGAGTAAGTCACATCCTGCTATAAAACAGTTTTATATCATATGTGATAACATCGTATTCAGACGCAGGCGTCCTGACAGTCCTTCTTGGGTTTTATGCATACCAGACGAACTTGTAAATAAACTCATTTGGTACACACATCTCAGTTATGCCCACTTTGGTGCGAAGAAATGTTTTCAAATCTTACGAGACACATGTTATTTTTACAATATGGAAAAGGGAATCCGTAAAGTCCTGGCAATATGCAAGTTACGTCAGAAAGTAAAACCACCAACAGTGACACACAGAACGCCACTATTTTCAATCATCCCAGTCAAATTGAAAGAGATGGCTGCCGTGGACATCTTCGGACCAGTAATAAGATCTAGACAAGGCCATTCATATGTTTTCGTAGCTGTTGAGCTTACTTCGAAATTTGTCTCATTCACACCTTTTCGAAAAGCTACAGCAAAATCAGTTTCTACAGCATTCGTCAAGAATTTCTTGAAGGAAGTAGGGCACGTTGACAAGGTGATTTCAGACAATGGCCCAAAATTCCGTTCCAACAGTTGGCTGAAAACATTGCGACGCAGGAAAATCAAACCAGTATTTACATCACGTTTTATGCCATCATGTAACCCATCAGAACGTATCATGAAGGAGTTAGGTAAACGTTGCAGATTGTGCTGCCATCGCCAACATAGAAAGTGGGACGTAAATTTATCCGATTTCCAAAACATTATTAATGAACTACCTAATGATTCCACTACCCTGCCGCCACTGCTTGTGTTAAAAAATAAACAACTACTAGATAATATAAAACAATTAGTACCCTTCCCTGCACAGCGACGTTTAAGACACCATGAAGTGGTAAGTATAGCATTACAGAAGATAAAAAAAGCTGCAGACAGAAGAAAGAAGCTGCATAATCCAAGAGTCAACGTCAAGAATTTACAGGTAGGTCAAAAGGTATTGCTTAGATCACATCGACTATCTCATAAGGTAAAACATTTGAGTAGGAAGTTTTTCTTGGTGTATGAAGGACCCTTCCGTATACGACGCATTGCACACACAAACGCTGTGGAACTTGAGACAATACGAACACACAAATCGCGAGGTCTTCATCACTTATCACACATTAAAATTTTCAAGGAATAAGGCCCTAGGGGGTTTACTGATCTTTAGTAAATATATGTTTGGCGAGCATAGGTGCCCCAGCCGTTACAGTATATTCTTCCAATTTTAATTTTCAGTACTGTTTCATAATCTTTGACTAACCTGTTCATCTATTAATCTTTTACTATCAATCTATCCTGTATGAAAGACCAAGAATGAATGCTTATGAATGATTTGTATTGTTTGAGAGAATGAGAACTTTGCAAAGGGACATTTCTGACGAGAGGATTATACCAGCTGTTGACATCTTGCGACTGTTCAGTGAAACAATGAAATTTTCGTGACTTATTTGAAGGAAAATGCAAGAAATAACTATGTGCGTTTTCTAGAGAGAAATAACGTGAAGTAACAGAAACTGTAGACATTATCTTTAGGTAAAATACAGTGTATAAGTGGCTCTGAATTGAGAAGGTATGTTTGATGGGCAATAGTATAATTACGAAACCTTCGAACTGACACTTGTTCTGATTTATGAGGTAGTTTAAAGAGTGATGATTCATGTGGATTTTTCGTATTTATTAGTTTGCCAGGTAAGGTGTATTAGGATTTATGGACCTCTCATGATTAGTGTGACACATGAGGGAGCACTTTGCAGACATTTGTAGAACAACAGAAGGTAAGAAAGATACACTTCTAAACGAAGAAACCCACAACGGTATTCTATGAAGGAAGATATAGCTTATACACATTTGCGTGAAATTTAAGTCACAGTAGTGTTAAGGTAGTGTACACACTTAAAATCTAAGTCACAGTAAAGTTAAGACATAGCTATGAGTCACGAAAGGGGTTCTGATACACATACACAGCAAAGTGTTGAATTATGTGATGAATGAGTGCCAAGAATTTTTTTTTTTTTTTTGCTCCGTGAAATTGTGGAATGGTAAGAATGATAGTGTTGTTTCTCTTCTTATTGTTGTTGAGGTTGACTTTATTGCATTTCTTACAAGAAACATGATCGCAACCGAAGTTTTCTCCATTGCAGAAACGAAAGCACTTAACGTGACGTAATTTTGTGTAGTAGACGATATTTTCAGATGAGAGCGTAGCACGCTTACCGTTAAGGGTCGCGAGAAGAAAGACGTTCCAGAAACAGTCGGCCGTGACAAAAACACCGAGCTATGAACTAGATTATTATGTCGTACATTAAACGATTTCTTTTCTCTTTCCAGAGCGGAATGACTCTTACGCCAAGAGGCGAGAGTATCTTCCATATTTTATGAATGTGTAAATAGTAGTGTAACATAAGCCAATTTAATATTTATCTTGTGTTTTTCTATTTCATGATTGTAATTTAGTGATGCAGTGCGGATTCCAGCACGAAGTTAATTGTAAGGTGATGATTTTTCTCTTGTCATGTCATAAATTTATTTCTTGTCACCTTGATGAATAAACCATTTCTTTCAGTTTCTACTGGACAGATGGAGGGGTTTTGTGTGTCGTATTTTGTAAATAATTTTTTTTATTATGTACTTTGTAGGTTGTTTCTTATTCTTGTTCTTTGTGACCATCCAAGGTGAGGCCACACAGATTCATACAAAGACTAGGGAGGCCTCCAAGCCGACCGAAGTGGCCGCGCGGTTCTGGCGCTGCAGTCTGGAACCGCGAGACCGCTACGGTCGCAGGTTTGAATCCTGCCTCGGGCATGGATGTGTGTGATGTCCTTAGGTTAGTTAGGTTTAAGTAGTTCTAAGTTCTAGGGGACTAATGACCTCAGCAGTTGAGTCCCATAGTGCTCAGAGCCATTTGAACCATTTGAGGCCTCCAAACAGAGACAATGAGGACTCCATATAAAAACGATTGAGACGCTATACCACAGACATTGACGTTTGACATCAGAAATATTGACAGTCAATACAGACTAATAATTATAAATTTGGTATAACTTAGTAATTAGAGTGTAAAAATTCTGACGCAAAGTCACGTAATTATTCACTAAATTTTGTACATATTCATGAACTGATTTGGCGAGCCGTTGGCTAGACTTTTTCTAAATGATTCTGTAACTTTTAATGTATATAATAGTATCACTATGGAATTACTTCTCTATTTGTAGGATTATTTAAATATTTTATAACCAAAATGTACTTAACAATTATTGTAACAAATATTGTAACATTCTCTTTCAGCATCACTAGTAATGTAAAAATAGTAGGTAATAAGAGTTCGATGGCACAGGATTTATGCCTTAAAATTAAAATGATACTTTTTTGTGTGATGCCACATTTGTAATGATTAGTGGTCACAATCAAAACTTTGCCACTGTTATTGGCCAAACTAATCGTAAGAAAACTAACTTGCCACCGTGTGGTGAGCCTCATATTATGACTGAATTGAAAAATACATGACACAAATCGGAGATTGCTGTGGCGAGAAATTTAAAGAAAATTGACTTTGCCACCGTGTGGTGAGCCTCACATTATTCATGACTTGAGATATATGCCACAAATCTGTAATTGCTGCGGTAATACAGTTAAAGGAAACATTAAAATGAGCTCAGAGCTCACATGCCTGTTTATATGATATAATATTATTCCTTGCTTCATTTCTGTAATTAGGTTAGAGATATCGTATTTTAAAGGGAGAATATATTTTCTATAACATATGACGTTTTCAGTATACAGAAATATTCGACCGAGACTTGTACTACATACGTTTGAGGAGGTACTTATGCAATAACGCAGTGACGTGTGGTTGTCAGTGGACACGAGGTCCCTGAGTCTGACAACACTGTCAGACTGTGTCATCCCGGGAGAATGGACGTTACGTATGGTTGTAAGTGGACACAAGGTCCCTGAGTCTGCCTACGTTGTCCAACTGTGTCACCAGAGGAAAATTTGACTTCAGGTGTGGTTGTCACTGGATATGAAGTCCCTGAGTCTGCCTACACCGTAAATTAACTGATGTTGGAATAGTAGTGTGGTTGTCTGTGAATATGAAGTGCCTGAGTCTACTGCACTTAAAACATGTAAGCCTGGTTTCTTTTGGCCAGAGGAAATTTGCGAGCATAAAAACATACAGTATCATGTAGTCAGACCACTACTGATTAATGTCATGGAAACGTAAGCGCCCAAATGCAGAAAATAAAATATTATTTTTTACTGGTTATTAGGTTATATTAGCTTATTGAAGACTATTCCATGCTTAAGTAGTTACTGTTACACATCTGTTAAAACTCATATGATCTTTTTTATCTACTTATGTAAGAAACTTCTTATATTTCCTTTGATGTTTTCTTATAACATAAATACCAGGATAGCAATGTTTTCATATTATTTTTGTAAAAGGAGTCATGTTTTGTCCTTTCCAATCAATTAGGCAAGCAACATTTCTGCCATTTTGTATAAAATTTTAACATTTTTCTCTTGCCTATATGCCATGCAAGAAAAGTTTCGTCCTTTTGTAAAAAAAAAAAAAAAAAAAAAAAAAAAATTACTTAGATGCTAAGCAAGAAATACTTTTAGTCATTGGATATAAATTGTAACATTTTTTCTCTTTGCCTAATTTTTTCGTCGTTTTGTAAAAAAAAATTTAATGTTTGTTCCTTGCCAATATGTTAGGCAAGAATCACCCCGCAAAATTTTCAAAAATGAGGTTGGGGGTTATGAGAGTTGGCAATACTCTCTTAGGATGTAAAGGTCGGCTACAGCGCGCATCACAAGCTCTGGAATCTAAGATATTGTTGTCGCGCTTTGCAGCGCACGGATTGACTAGAGGCAGTTTGGAAGCCAGTGTAGGAGCCCACCTGCTGTGGTGCGCACGTGTGTTGGGCGAGGGGTCGTCGCCGAGCTGCCGTACTGCCGTGTCCGCCAGCAGCGACACAGGATTTGGTATTGAGTTGATATTTCTTATAATTTGCAGCGCGCTTATTAATTTAAAGAAAAGGGTTTGTGTATGTGCGTAGCAGCAGACGGTAATTTTGATAATGATAGGAGTTGAATTCTTAAGGGGAAACCATTGTTAGATTAAGTATTGATTTTTGTCATTGATTTCTATTGTAATTGCCAGGGGATTGTTTCACTATGTATTCA
Source organism: Schistocerca piceifrons (assembly GCF_021461385.2). Classification (NCBI taxonomy): domain Eukaryota; kingdom Metazoa; phylum Arthropoda; class Insecta; order Orthoptera; family Acrididae; genus Schistocerca; species Schistocerca piceifrons. The sequence goes on from NC_060141.1 coordinate 724,048,038, forward strand.
ATTGAGAAGTATTTCAGTCTGTCTCAAGAGTTTGATTAATTTGTAATATTGCTTTAATGCCGCTGGAGGCAGATTTACAAACGAAGCGATTGTTCAAAGAGCTTCTAGCGTTTCGTTAATTGAATGAGAAAGAATCGCTTTCAGAATATAGTTTTGGAAAAAAAAGAATTACGTGTTTTTGTTACCATTTATCGAGTTTAGATTTGACCAAACCCCTTCTCTTGAATTATATGTAGTTGTAGTAAGCAGCAGCAGCCGCAGCAACAGCAGGAGCCGCCATACAAAACATGCATTGCACTCAGCATGAATAATGTTTTTTTTTTAATGTATTTGTTAAAGAATGGAATGCAGCAGATCAAGCAGTGGCAGCAGAAAGACCAAGTAAGTTATTTGTTGCGCACAGGACCAATAAGATAAAATAGAGTTTAGGCGATCTCTGTAATAGTAAAGTTAACAAGAGTACAAGCACGAGATTTTGAGTAGAAAACACGAGATAAGAAAATAGAGCTCGCAACTTTCAGCATCTTTGACCCTGTTCAGGACTGTGTAGGTGATTTAAGCCCTAACAAACAGTTTTTACAATGTGCTTCTCTGTTCTCTCCAGCAATCACAACCTTGAGGTTTCAGCTAACGAACACTTACTGTATGGCAACATTATAATGTATGTCTATTGAGATTATAGTGATACATGCGAGTTGACATCCATGATCATCTAAGTCAGAACTGCATGGAAGTCAGAGAGAGTTGTATCCAAGATCTTCTGCATCCCATAGAGAAACAGGTAGAGCTGAGTGGATGTGATAGGACTCTGTTTCTTTTTTAGAACACTCAGTAAAAATGGGAACATGTTATTGTAGCTCCATTAACAGCATACAAAGTGTAAGGCCAGCGCCAAAAGCAAGCTTTCTCTCTCCTGCAATACGAGATAGTAGAAAAGACAGTACAGGAACTGGAAGAAGGATGACGATTTTACTACTGCATTATGATGCATCCCTAAACTACATACAAGTACTGCATGATCGCATGAGGAGAGCTGGCATAAAATCGATAAAATTACAAGAAAAATGACGGAAAAATACATACAAACTGAGGGAAGAACGCTGAAATGCGAGAATATGTGCACGTCTTCTGCATGGTGCGTGACAATTCTTGTGCATGGGAATGGGTATGTGACAGCAAGGGGAATATGATAAAAAGTTGACATGGAAACAGTGGCACCCAGGGGAACAGTCATTTTTCGTCGACAGTGGTAAGATGGCTGGAATAGGATGTTTAACGTGGATGACCACCAAATGTAGAGTAATAAATTTATATATGTCTGACCACAAGTCCATGTGTGAACCAAAGTTATTGGCAATCGTATTATAAATGTTTGCCGCGTCCTTAGCTAAAGAATGTTATACAGGGTGTTACAAAAAGGTACAGCCAAACTTTCAGGAAACATTCCTCACACACAAAGAAAGAAAATATGTTATGTGGACATGTGTCCGGAAACGCTTACTTTCCATGTTAGAGCTCATTTTATTAGTTTTCTTCAAATCGCATTAATCATGGAATGGAAACACACAGCAACAGAACGTACCAGCGTGACTTCAAACTCTTTGTTACAGGAAATGTCCAAAATGTCCTCCGTTAGCGAGGATACATACAGCCACCCTCCGTCGCATGGAATCCCTGAGGCGCTAATGTAGCCCTTGACAATGGCGTATTGTATCACAGCCGTCCACAATACGAGCACGAAGACTCTCTACATTTGGTACCGGGGTTGCGTAGACAAGAGCTTTCAAATGCCCCCATAAATGAAACTCAAGAGGGTTGAGGTCAAGAGAGCGTGGAGGCCATGGAATTGGTCCGCCTCTACCAATCCATCGGTCACCGAATCTGTTGTTGAGAAGCGTACGAACACTTCGACTGAAATGTGCAGGAGCTCCATCGTGCATGAACCACATGTCGTGTCGTATTTGTAAAGGCACATGTTCTAGCAGCACACGTAGAGTATCCCGTATGAAATCATGATAACGTGCTCCATTGAGCGTAGGTGGAAGAACATGAGGCCCAATCAAGACATCAACGTTCACAGATAATCTGTGTTGATGACGTGATTCTAGTCAGCCCACACATGTTGATTGTGAAAATTTACAATTTGATCACGTTGGAATGAAGCCTCATCCGTAAAGAGAACATTTGCACTGAAGTGACAATTAACACATTGTTGGATGAGCCATTCGCAGATTGTACCCATGGAGGCCAATGAGCTGCTGATAGTGCCTGCACACGCTGTACATGGTACGGAAACAACTGGTTCTCCTGTAGCACTCTCCATACAATGACATGGTCAACGTTACCTTGTGCAGCAGCAACCTCTCTGACGCTGACATTAGGGTTATCGTGAACTGCACGAAGAATTGCCTCGTCTATTACAGGTGACCTCGTCGTTCTAGGTCTTCCCCAGTCGCTAGTCATAGGCTGGAATGTTCCGTGCTCCCTAAGACGCCGATCAATTGCTTCGAACGTCTTCCTGTCGGGACACCTTCGTTCTGGAAATCTGTCTCGATACAAACGTACCGCGCAACGGCTATTGCCCCGTGGTAATCCATACATCAAATGGGCATCTGCCAACTCCGCATTTGTAAACATTGCACTGACTGCAAAACCACGTTCGTGATCCGGCCGGAGTGGCCGAGCGGTTAAAGGCGCTACAGTCTGGAACCGCACGACCGCTACGGTCGCAGGTTTGAATACTGCCTCGGGCTTGGATGTGTGTGATGTCCTTAGGTTAGTTAGGTTTAAGTAGTTCTAAGTTCTAGGGGACTTATGACCCCAGCAGTTGTGTCCCATAGTGCTCAGAGCCATTTTTTGAACCACGTTCGTGATGAACACTAACCTGTTGATGCTTCGTACTGATGTGCTTGATGCTAGTACTGTAGAGCAATGAGTCGCATATCAACACAAGCACCGAAGTCAACATTACCTTCCATCAATTGGGCCAACTGGCGGTGAATCGAGGAAGTACAGTACATACTGACGAAACTAAAATGAGCTCTAACATGGAAATTAAGCGTTTCCGGACACATGTCCACATAACATCTTTTCTTTATTTGTGTGTGAGGAATGTTTCCTGAAAGTTTGCCCGTACCTTTTTGTAACACCCTGTATAGCCAGCTGGAAAGACTGAAATATACAACTACAGGATGGATAGTATATTTGACCGTGTTCAGGGCTGTTCAGGTGTTTTAAGCCCTAACAAACAGATTTTACAATGTGCTTCTCTGTGCTGTCCAGCAATCACAACCTTGAGGTCTCAGCTAACGAACACTTAGTGTATGGCAACATTATACTGTATGTCTATTGAGGTAATAGTGATACATGCGAGTTGACTACTGCTTTTGATGCTTTTCTGGAAGAAGGAGAACCATTTGCTACTCCAAATTGACTTATATCCGCATTAAACGATAACAGAAAGTTTATGTAGTGATCGGTTTAGAGGAGATCTTGCTGCAGGTAATTTATCACTCATTTAACCATTTTCTCCGTTGTTCTGTCGGCGTGTACCATTTGTGTGGCATAACCTGCGTTTGACTCGTATACAGCTGCATGTTCTGCATGTGACATAGAGCGCTATCTACCTGTGATAGTTAACAGCAAATCTCTACAAACCACATATATAAATACTATTTGTTAGCCTGAGAATTATCTAGCGGCGGTATGAGGGAGTTGCAAATACCATCTTAATATCACGTTCCTTAGCCGAATCACCTTCTAAATTCGGTGATTTTATTACAAGCTTGTACCGCTGGCGATGTGCAGCTGAACTTCCGTCTGTTAATATACACCCCACAATCATTTTCTATATTCTATATCGCGGTATTTGTGTGGAAGACCACTTCGTTCAGAAGCAATACCATATCTCGATTTATAAGGGTTGTATAGTTCTTAACATGGATATCATTAGCGATGCTGGTACAGGCTGTAATATCAAGACTGCTTTTCATGCAGGGCGACTGCAACATAGCTGTTGCGATCGGGTTTTTAATATCTGGTGGCTTCTAAGACGATTATGTCTCTCTTTCTAAGACACAGCGGTACCACTCGCTAGAATAGGAAATGAGGCATATCCATTCTTCGGAGATTTTCACTCAGTGTTGTTTGGTATCGCCAGCAGTCAGTTATTGGCAAAGTATTATATTTACATGGGGGATGTGTGATACATTCCTTTTGATCAGTCGGCTTATAAAGCACTTGTACTGTGGTCAGTGTTCTGACAAGTGCAAAGAAAATGACCATGTCCTGTCGTAAGGGGAGGTATGGATTTGACGTGGAAAATTGCGATAGCTGTAAGGGGAATGAAAGATCTTTTACGTGGAAAATTATGTCCAGTCATAAGAATGACGTAGTTCCATGCTTCCAGATTCACAGCCGTCAGGAGGGCATATTTCCGATACTTCAGCCGTTGTCGAATGTCATCAGATTCAGACTGAAATTTTAATATTTAATTGCAAGTGTAGTGATAAATATGTTACTAGTTTCCTAGGACGATTGTGCTTGGCGTGCGGGGAGTGCATGACGGAAGTAGCCTGTGGCCTGAATGATTGACATTTACGGTTTATGGCAGGAGCCGTCTCAACAACATGGGCTGGAGTACAAGAATGCAGCTGACTTAACCATGTCTACCTCTATTCGGGTAAATAGCGAACTACTACTCAGGATGTATCGGGCAGCCCTCATAATCGCGGGTGTTCTCCGTGGAAATTTGAGAAGATTCAATACGGATGTGTATTTGTGCTGCACAATTGTTTCCTCCCATGTGGACTGACTGGTTGACTGCTCCTATACGTTTTCCCTCTTTATTTAGTTGAGAGAACTTCAATTGATGGGTGTTGTGTGCATGTAGATGGTGGAAAACAGGTGGAAGAGACATTTGCTGATTCTCTATACATGAGGAACACCTTAGTTGACTTTGTAAAGAACTAGGATGGTCTGGAATATGTTGTATAATTGTTATAGGTATTCGTTAAAAATATGGTTGGAACTACCAGTTTCCTCCATTTTTTCGCCTTTTCACGTAAAGATCTTCTCAGATGAGATAAGTTTCTCAGTAGTTTTCAGACACTTAATTTATACTAGTTATCTTCGGAATTACACTGTGCAAGTGATGTGGCTGATACAGAGAACTATCGCGTAATATTATGGTAAACCATGTGAAAATACATCTTATAAATCCAGAGTCTGGAGGTGGATGAAGAAAGCGTGGCAACAAGCAAAAAAGCACGTCGTGGCCAGAAACAGTAACGTCTTTGTACCAGGATGAACCAGCCCAGCCTTTGTACACCAGTCCAGAGAGTGACCACAGTCCGCTGAGGGCATTCTGGTCACGTACGAGGCAAGACTGTGTGGGGGCAGTTGACCCATGAGCGTTGGCAGTGGTGGATGACTGTCAGACCAAGCAAGAAATATCTAGTGCTGCAAGGACTATATACAGTGCATGTGCTTATGTTTTTTGAGAACTGTTTGTCTTTTCAGTATATGTACGAGTGTCTTGTGGTCGATAGCTATAACAGAAGAGATGATTTTGTATGGTGTAGGATACAAACTGTGTTTACTACATGGATATGGTATGTGATGATATTGCCCAGTTGAAGATCGGTTTCACACTGAAAAATTAAAGCTTTCTCTGACAGTAGAAGAGCAGTTTAATTAAGGAAGTGTCCTTGGCGGTATTTTCTGTATTTCATGATCTGTACACCACTTTTGCAGGGTTTAACTGTCAGTGCAATATGGCTGCTGTATGGTTTTTTTTTTCGATCTGTACAAAATAGCTTTGCCGCTGAAAGTCTCGTAATTGGTTCATCCGCAGAAAATGGCGGGCAATGCTCCCATGCTGCCGGTAGCAACAGTTTAGCGGATTTCACAACGAAAAATTTAAGCTTTTCACGACATTAGGAGAGCAGTGTCTTTGGCGGTAGTTTCCATATTTTATGATCTGTAGACCACTTTTGCAGGGTTTAACTATCCTTTTTTTCTATCTGTACAAAATAGTTTTGCCACTGAAAGTCTCGTAATTCGTCTATCTGCAGAAAAATATGGCGGACAGTGCTCCCACACCAGCAGCAGCAGCAGTTTGGAGGGCAAATTCAGTAGGCAACAATCAGAATGCTCCATTCACAGGACGTTCCATGACATCAGAGAATCACAAGACATCCTTCGTGCATGACATAGAAGCCTCGGCAGACTGGCTCGAACAAGACTGGGGCAAAGTATCTATGGAGTGAAGTTCTGTGACGTCTGAGAGTCACGTGATATCTTCCTTGTTCGAGTGTTCAGAGGCAAGTCCAAGCAGATCATTCAGAAAAACGGGCTGCTGTCCCTCACCCGCCATTGTGTCTTTACAACACCTCCAGACCAGCAGCTGTAAGATATCGAAAATTCAACGAAATTTCCAGCCATTTTTCTCGTATGTAGGACAGTGCTTCGAATTCTGGTTGTGAAATTGTTATGACTTTCCAGCCTGTGCTTAGAGACAAGTTTGTGTTTCTGGAAATGAGGAAAATAACGTCCATGACTCCAGCAGAGAATATAAACTAAGCCCACTCAGCGTATCAGGAGAGTGATGAACACCACAGCAGCTGTGGGACTCAGAAATTCTCTCCCCCCCCCCCCCCCCCCTCTATGGCAGTGCCTTCAAACAAGCAATTAGAATGCTCCATTCACAGAACGTTCCATGACATCAGAGAGTCACAAGACATCCTTCGTTGTCCTGTTTAGCGTTACAGAGATATCTATTTCGACCTCCAAGTATCGTCTTGTAGGCGTGTAAAAGCAGATCCGCTGCTCTGAAAATCAGATGAAGTGTCTCAGTGAGGTTTCACTCGTGTGTAAATCCTTCTTCAAGTGTAGCAGTAGTGGTACTCCACGGAATAAAACGTGCAATTAAATCTGAAATTGTTTAAATATTCTTGCATCACCTGCAAAGCTCTCTCCCCCTGTGTGCAGCGGTACATTTAGTTCCTGTGGCATCTCCAAGTTATGTGTATGGGAATATTTCGAACATTGCTTCGAAACTCCCAAAGCAGTTCGAATTCAACCACAACCACCTTATTCACCAGATATCGCTCCGCTTTCCAAGGGTCAAAACGGCGGTCAGACACCATTTTCAATGCACCAGGGATGGGAAGCAGGAGGGCTGCACGTATTTCCAATGCAGCATGCGGCCGCCCATGCACCTACTGCGTAGCGGTGCTGTGTGCAGGTCAGTGGATGGATGATGGTGGACGGTTCGTGCTTCACGATCGAAAGAGTCTTAACAGTGTAATTACGTATGATGGCTGTTTCATGAATGGCGTTCCTTGCGCGATTGGAATTAACCATGTGGTCGATTTAATTACTTCTTTTCGATGTATGTTACATGACCTCCATTTTCCCAAGCAACAGTGAATGATGAGCAAGAGAGACTCAACCGCTACAAGCAGAATTTTTTATAAGTAAGCCATATACGCTCTGCTACGTAGTTGAATTTCCTGTCGTGAGGTCCTTCTTCTCCAGCACAGAGCCGCCGTTATCCAGGTCGAGGGCAGGGATGAGGCGGGAGGGTTGGGGGTTTACCAGAAGGGGAGGGGTTAATTAATTAGACCATCAAATTGATTGACTGGAAGGGGGCTACTTGAATAACTCATGACTGAAATTGTGCCTGTATCAGCGTGGGTTAAGGGGGAGGGCCGGAGGTTTCTGAGGAGTTTGGTAGAGGAGGGAGAGGGGGAGGGGTGTCGGGAGGTTACTCAGAAGGACAGATCAACTCCAGGGGTCATAATCCACTTAGCAGAACAATAGGTTAAGTGCCTGTCAATCAAAACAGAACAATATGTGTACCTCTAAATGTAGACTTGCCCCTGATGCAGGAAATCCATACTAATAAACTGCACTAATGGCGGTGTTGCCGTACTACTGGTGGCTTCCAGTTTCCTCCCTTTTCTCCAGTTCACATCACGCACTGCTTTTCCATGTGTTCCACTTCCTGCTGATGAATTTCAGGGCCACATCACAATCAAATTTTCCTCTTCCTTAACTACCTGAATAATTTCTTTTAGGATTTTTGTTTCTCATCATATGTGGAACTTATTGGCATATAAATTTGTACTGCCGTAGTGTATGGTTTTGCTTCATGTCTATCTTACCTACGATAACGCGTTCACTACGCTGTTCACAGTAGCTTACCCACATTTCTGTTTTCTTATTCATTACTAGCGTACTGCTGAATTCGTATTTATAAGATTGTAATCGCCAGAGGTCTAGTTTATCTTGCTCCGAACTTCACTAATCCCCACTTTATCTAACTTCAAACTATTCATTCCCCTTCTTAAATTTTCTAACCTATCCACCTGATTAAATCTGAAATGCCATGCTCCAACCTATAGACAGTTTTGTTTCTCCTGATGACAATGCCCTCCTGAGTAGTACTTGCCTGAAGACCAGAATAGGGGACTATTTTGATTCAGGATTACGTTACCCAGGAGGATGACATCATCTTTAACCACACAGTAGAGCTGCATGACCTTAGGGAAATTATAGCTACAGTTTACCTTTGCTTTCAGCCATTCACGGCAAAGCTATGTTGGCTGATGTTACAGGGTCAGATCAGCCAGTCATCCAGACTGCTGCAGCCCATGCGACAACTGTAAAGGATGCTGCCGTTATTGAGGAGCCACACATATCGCTGGTCTCTCAACAGATACCGCTCCGTTGTGGTTGCACCTACGGTATGGCTATCTATATCTTTGATTAAAGCAAGCTATCCTACCACAGCAGCGTCAATGGGTAACTTTAAGTCAGATATATATAATTTTTGTATGTCTGGATATTTAAAATCATTTTCGGAATATCTTCTGCTAAGGGACTTCCAGAACACGTTCCGAACAGTAATATGAAACGAGTGGAGGAGTACTGAAAGGAGTCTGTTAGAGACATCTTTCACGTTACTTATCATTACGTGAGCTGCAAGTCACTAGCGTGGCTCGTAGTCTGTCTATTAACTGTTTCCGTCTGCTAAGGGACTCACATCTCTACAGACCAATCACGTGGACACGCAATTAGGATATCAATTCGTATGATGTATGTGAATATGAAAGAACACACTTCTTTTCCTCTTGACGCTCGTGCTTACCCTTGCCGCTATTTACTTCGTGTGGTAGCGACTGCAGCAGCTATTCAGTGCATTACATTCAGACATCAGCATCTTGTGCGTTATGGCGATGGGCAATTCGAAATTGCAATATGCAGACTTGATGGTGTTAACGTTGTTTTCTTCGTTGGCCTAATTCCATATTACACGGGTTTTCGGCTTTGCAGAAGCGTTCTCATACTGCGTGAGATTACACTGTGACGGAAGTCATGGGATAGCGATATGCACATATACAAAGAGCGGTAGTGTAGCGTGCACAAGGTATAATAGGTCAGTGCATTGGCGGAGCTGACATTTGTACTCACGTGAAACGTTTGTCGACGTGATTAAGGCTGAACGACGAGAATTAACAGACATTGAACTCGGAATGATGGTTGGAGCTATAAAAATTCCGGAAATCGTTAGGGAATTCAGTATTCCGAGATCGACACTGTAAAGAATATGGCAAGAAGACAAAATTTCACGCATTACCAACACGTACAATGCAGTGGCCAACGGCTTTCAGTTAACGAGTGAGGGAAGCAACTCTAAGCGAAATAACCGCAGAAATCAGTGTGTGCCTACGACAGACGTATCCATTAGGACTGTGCAGCGAAACTGTGCGTTAGTGGTCTATGGCAGCAGACGACCGATTTGAGTGCATCTGCTAACAGTACGCCGGGCGAAGTGGCCGAGCGGTTCAAGGCGCTTTAGTCTGAAACCACGCGACCGCTACGGTCGCAGGTTCAAATCCTTCCTCGGGCATGGATGTGTGTGATGTCCTTAGGTTAGTTAGGTTTAAGTAGTTTGAAACGTCCCCTTTGAACAATTATACAAGACTGTGCTTAAACTGACACACAATATTTTGTTAGCGCAACGCAATCTGACTTTCAAAATTCCCTACAAAAGAATGGCCCTGACTAACATTAAACTATACCTTTCACAAATCACTTACCTCACAAAAATCTTAGCTGCTCAAGCTACTGCAATACAGCGAGCGCCACTACTGCCAGCTAAATAAAAGATTCAAACTACTGAAGGCACTAACTACTGATAGGGATAGTTAGCAAAATGAAAGATATTAATAGAGAACAAACAATGTATTTACCTTGATATCATCATATACAAATATAGCAGTTCATGACAAATTTCAAAACTCCGCCATCTCTCTCCCCACATCCACCACTGCTGGCGGCTCACCTCCAACTGCGCAACGCTACGCGCTGTTCACAGCCAGCTGCCTAACACTACAATGGCGAGTATTACAACAATGCAAAGCAGCCACAGACTGCACACAGCACAGCCAGTGATTTTCATATTGAGGCGGCGTTACCAATAAAAAAACCTAAACAGCCTACTTACATAGAGAAAACATGAACAGCCTACTTACATAGCCCCCATGCTCCCCACAAAAAATTTCACAAAATATTTTTGGGCAGTGGCCAATAATGATTTGAAAAAATTTTTCATAATTACAATAACAAAGCTACAAAACACATCATTAAAAACATAATAATACAGATAACATTTGTAGTACAGGCTTTACAAAGGAATCGAACTAACATATACATCAGTGGAATTATGACATGAGTACATACATAAAAGATCACAATAACTTTTGAAACATCAACTTCACACATGAGCATTAAACAGAATAAATAATGTGTAAGCATATTTATAAGGTAAATAACATATTATTAATGCCAATTATATTTGAGGATAACAGTATTCCTCATCATAGTGAGTGTAGCTTAATATTAAAAGAAGAAAAAATTCTATGAAACTACACAGAGACAGGAAGAAAACAAATACACAAGGGTACACACACACATAGTGGGATAACACCAATAGGAAAGGACAGGGTTCGTTTTCAGTGTAACATTTGGTACTGCAGTCCAACCCAAAACTTCATATATCTTTCCTCTTATTCCATCCTTTGTTTCCACCAAAAAAATTCTATCTAAGCATGCTTTCTGTGTTTATATGTTCACACATTTCTTACCTCAACATTTATTTCCAAGAAAATCCTACCTAAACCTGTTTTCTGTACCTTTTTTTGTATAACTTTTCAATGCATTTCTTCCAGTTCATCGCAACTCATTCTCTTCTATAGTCTACCCCCTCTTAATCTAACTTAAATCTACTGAGCTCAGATGCTAAACTAAGGGACGAGGCAATGCAGCAGCACAAAACAATTAACACAAACATCAATGACAAAAATACAAATGCCAAAGCAATTGCAATATTACAACTAATATAGGGCACTGTGCAGCAAAAAAAAAAATAAATCTGGCTTAGCAGAGTAACACAAATTAAAGTTCAGTAGCACTATGCCTGGCAAACAGCAGCTTATATCGAAACATGACATAGCTCAAGCAGAAAAAATAGTACACTAAAGATAACAATGCAGTAAGGCAAATGTATAATCACATCTTAATGTCTAAGTAATTAAAGTGGTGCACCACAACAACTGATTGTAAAAAGAAATATTACCATGTACTTGAACAGAAAATTATGTGTTACTGTTACTAGTTCCTTCTTATTGTTCTTTCCTTTCCAAGTGCTCCTTTTTTAAAGAATGTGGATCATAAAATAATTATTTGATAGATCTGTTGACAGAAAGTGTTCACATTAGCAAATGCATTTCATTTTATAAAAGCAATGCTGCAACACAGCTGGAAACCAGATATCAAATGAAATAAGCAATTACGCAAACCAAAGCATAAAAACATCATTCAATAGCTATGTGGCATTTCGTAAGTCAGTAGCTCTCAATTCTCGTAGAAAGACACTTGTCATTATCAGGTTTGCAGATGTAAGAATATTTCCGAGGATAATGGCCTCCCCTTTTTTTTTGTTCTACCTGTGCCGCTGAAAAGGGCTCGCAATAATGGCTTTTTCTCCAGGCGTCTGACACAGCTGGGTGCCCGCGACGCATTACGTGCAGGTGGTCACTTAACTTTCGTACGGAAATATTTACGACAGCAGTTTCTGCTACCGTTGCAGTCTCATATAAAAATATTTCACAGGTCAAGAATTAGCGTTGCAAATCTGTAGAAACAAAATCCTATAAATATAAGTGTCCAAAAAAAATATTGGTCAGCATTGTGATACAGTCACACATTTCATAACTCTTAAAGTACGTTTCTTGGTTTCCAACATCCTTTTCATAAATCAGAGTCCCTAAACACTACTCATTATTCCTTACCTCATTATACATATACATATTCGTCGACACTTCTTCAATATTTCATCATGAGAAATACGTAACATAATAAACATTCCTCAACAACATAATACACATCGTCGTTGTAATAATAACATCATAAAACTTCAGTCAAATCTCAAAATCGTCGTAACTTCCTCCAATAATTTCTAAGCCTAAAAAGAATTCTCTGCTCATTTAAATAGTGTCATCTACCTCAAACGTACTTTAAAAATCATGATCTCATACCAAATACATCATTCAAAGCTCTCATAGTATCACAATGGTTCCGAAAAATATGAACAGTTTACAAAGTACAGACAAAATACAGTTTCATAAGTGTGAAGTTATCCAACTGTGTAATTGTGTAAACATGTGTCACTGATGTAGTAAAATAAATGTTTGTCTCTCTCAGTTAAATGATCAGATAGCTGTGTAATTTGTGTGTTAGAGAAATATGGTACCGATGTGTAAAGTTGTATAAGCAAATACCATATTAGCTAGGGTTCCTTGTGCTTGCCAAACACATGGTACACAAAGTAGGCGTGTACCCCCCTGAGGATTAATGTAATTATACCCTCAGGTGTTACAGATTACACCAATGGAATGAAATATATTACGGAAAACTTTCTTTGTAATTCAAAAATCTTTAAAAATAAATGTTTTAAGTATAAAATTGATCACTGAAATGCGTGTCCTGTAGCGCTAAATGTGCATCTTGTTGTAAGATAATCTCTGTGGAAGTGTCGTAGTTATTTTCCTCCGAAAGCTAAGTTCTGCAGAAGCCAATGTACTTACCTCATGATAAACAAAAGTGAAATGCTTTGCGTATAGATATCGTAGTTATTATGCTTATTGGCGTGATGAAGAAAGTACTGTACAGTAACGTAATGTTGTGCCACGAAAAAGGCTGTCTCATTGTTGCTATACCACAAAAGTTACTACTAAAACATGTTTTTCTTTCCAGAAGAATTCAGAAAACTGTGCAGATATAAAACAGATACACCGCAAAAGCAACATTGTAAATTGTCACTCATTAGTAGCGTCGTGATAGAAATCGTGTAGCTGTCACATAAACTAACCTCTGTGTCATCTGGTATCTCTCAGAAAGCACTTTAAATTCAGAATGTATTTTCAAATAAACCAAAATGTTGCATTAAAATCTCATTAGCAGTACTGGTAAATGTTCTAAGTATGTGAGCCTTATAGTCGTTACGTAATCGTGCAACAAACAAGCAAGAATGTACACACACAATAACACTGTGACGTCTGTTTACTATAACAATGCATTCGTCATTTCTGTTTAAATAAGTTCTCTTGGTTCTTGATTGGATATTTAACTTCAAACATTGTTGTATGTTAACAGATTCTAAGTCTGACAAAGCATATTAGTAATGTGAAGCGAAAAATTTTATGACAAAGACTAAGTTAAAAAGCAGATTATCTTTCAATAAACGGTTTTACATGTGAAATGTGGTGTAAACCTTTACTCTTCCTAGTACGCAGAGTTACAACTTCAACGCAATTATCATGTGGTATGCGTCGGATTCTGTAAGGTCCATTGTAAACTAGAAAGAATTTGTGACTCAAGTGTTTCTTCTTATGTGACAATGAATGAGCTTTAATGAGAACTTTCTGACCAATATACAACTTCTTTGCATTTGCTTTACCGTGTAGTTTTCTCCTTTTGTCTGCTGCAGATTTTATATTTTTAAGAGCCAAATCAATTATGTCTTTGTGTCGAAGTTTACGTGTATTCGGGAAAGGTACAAGCTCTCTGATTCTGTTCGGTGGTTCTTCATTCTTCAGTACAAGAGTAGGTGGTAAAGCAGTGGAGTCGTGAGGCATTTCATTCAGCACGTTTTGAAATAAGTGTAAATATCTGTCCCAATGCTGATGCTTTCTGTGACAATAAAGTCTGCAAAGCTTATTGATTTCTTTCATAATCCGTTCAGACGGGTTGCAATGTGGTGAGTACAATGAAATAAAAACAGGTTTGATTTTATGGTTGCGAAGCATGCGTGACCAAACAGCAGATCTGAATTGCGGTCCGTTATCTGAAATGACTTTACTAACGTGTCCAACTTCACGTAAAAAATTTTTAACAAAGGCGTTGGATACAGACCGTCCAGTGGCTTTACGTAACGGAGTGAAAGAAACAAATTTTGAAGTAAGTTCAACAGCGACTAGAACGTACGAAAATCCATTAGATGTTCTGACAAGCGGTCCCAAGAGATCAACAGCAGCAAATTCTTTTAATTTAGAAGGAATGATAGGAAACAACGGAGCACGATGTGAGACAGTAGATGGTTTCGCCTTTTGACAAAGTTTACAAATAGACAAGACTCTTCGAATTCGCTTTTCCATATTGTTAAAATAACAAGTCGTTCGAAGAATATGATAACATTTTCGTGGGCCAAAATGTGCGTAGCTGAAATGAATGTACCAAATGAGCTTATTAACAAAATCGTCTGGAATGCAAAGTGCCCATAGCTTGTCATCAACAGTGCAGCGTTTGAAGAGTATGTTGTTTCTAACCAGGTAATAATGCCGAATCTGTGTGTGTGTCTTTTCATGCCATTTGCTCTTGATGTCTTTCCAAATCGGATCTTTATCTTGTTCATGAGCAATGTCCTTTAAAGATGTGGTGATGAAGTTTTCAAAGGCGACTTTCTGAATGTAAAGAATACTGAAATTTTTCTCGAGGTTGCCTTCTGTGGTACTTTTCTCAAGCCCAGCCTGTGCGCGTGACAGTGCGTCCGCAACAATGTTCTCCTTGCCGGGAATGTAGACTATTGTGAAGCGGAATTCTTGCGGAAACAATGCCCAACGTTTTAACCTGTCATGATTTAATTTTGAAGACATAAGAAATTGTAATGCACGATGATCACTGTATACTTTTACGTGCTTACCAGAAAGAAAGAAACGGAATTTGTTAAATGCCCAAACGATAGCTAAAGCTTCTAATTCAGTAACGGAATAATTTTTTTCAGATTTTGTTAGCACTCGGCTAGCAAAAGCAATGGTTTTCTGAATGGTAGTGTCATTTTCTATGGCTTCTTGAAATAAATGGGCACCAAGACCGACTTTAGAAGAATCCGTGCTAAGGCAGAAATCTTGTGACAGATCTGGATGAGCTAAGATTGGCGCATGAAGTAACGCTTCTTTCAAAGAATTGAATTCCAACTGTGCTTGTTCGTCCCAGTTCCAAATAGTATTTTTTCCAGTGAGAGAACAAAGTTTTGGTGTAACAAGAATTTGCATATTCAGAAAACGACGGTAAAAATTTACGAAACCTAGAAAACTGCGGACTTGTCTTTTTGTGGATGGAACTGGAATGGCTCTGATTGCTTCTAACTTTTCAGGATCCGGCTGAATGCCTTCAGAAGAAATAATATGTCCCAAAAACCTCACCTTTGACCTACCGAATTCAGACTTTTCCAAGTTAACTGTAATTCCAGATTCTGCAAAAATACGTAACAAACTGTTGAGGATGCGATTATGTAGTTCCCATGAAGCTTCTGCTATTAGAATATCGTCCACATATAAGGTGATGTGACGTTTTAAGAACTCAGGTAATATGGAATTTAGCCCGCGAATGAATGCTGCTGAAGAAATGTTCAAACCAAAGGGAAGTTTCCGAAACTGATAACAAACGCCGAAACAAAGGAAAGCTGTGTATTTTCTACATTCTGAATGAAGTTCGATTTGATAAAAGCTGGATCTGAGATCAATGGAAGACAACACTTTTACACCATTAAAATTTTGAAGACGTTCTTCCAACGTTTGCGGCCTGTCTGTTTCAGGAATAATGATCGTATTGATTTGTCTCGAATCTAAGACAAGCCTGATCGATCCATTTTTCTTCTCAACAACATGTAATGGATTGTTGTATGAGCTTACTGCAGGCTCAATAATGCCCTCGTCGAGCATAGATTGTATTTCTGTTCTAACACGGTCCCTATAATGTGCTGGAATTACATATGGTCTAACACAAAATTTAGTATGCTCACGAACACGAAATTGGTATTGAAATCCCTTGATTGTTCCTGTTTTATGAGTAAAAACTGTGGAATGTGCTTGTAAAATCTCAAAAAGGTCCTGCCTATCAGTGTCATTACAATTCTCAATTGTTTGAATTTTATTCTGAATTAACTTATTAGTGTCAAATGCGCCGTCGATATCATCCCTGTCAGTACTTGCAGAGTGATTGTTAGTGTCTAGTTCCGTAGAAAAGTCCGAACTGTTGTCTAACAGAAGGTAAAGCCGATTAATTTCCTCGTCATGGTTTGAGAGCCAATCTTCAAATTTCAAAGCTATTGACTTACCTTCTTTCTCTAAACTTATTTCAGCATCGTGAAAGTTTAAGATTGCTTTGTATTCATTCAAAAAGTCTACTCCCAATATAATTTCCGTCGACAATAATGGAACAATGAGAAAGCTCATAGAGAAGCTGTGGCTTTGACAATAGAATTCTAAGTTGGTTTGTTGGCGTACATCTACACTTTTTCCAAAGATTGCACCTTGTAATTTAATCTTACGTAACGGAAGTGTGGGACAATCGTTCGATTTGTTGCATTTGCTAAAGGCTGTTTCACTAATTACTGAAATGGGACTGCCAGAGTCAAGTACTGCCGTAAATTTTACATCATTTACTGTAATGTGAATCACAGGATATGCAATATTGTTATGTTTTATGTCGTGTTCCTGGAGTAAGATGTCCCTAATGTCTTCCATTTTTACGTAATTACTAGCTACGGCAGCTGCGTCGTTAGTGTCATAAGAACGTTTTGTGGCTGCCAGCGGTGTGAGTCATTGCCTATTGTCTCTTTGTTGGCGAGCGTCGTTATTGGGATTTGGAGACCTAACTTCTACAAATTCACCGTGACGAGAGGGCCCTGCCCTGTTTAAATCCCGCCAGTTCTGATGCAATTCAGGTCTGTCGTTACGATCACATCGTCTGTCGTCATGTCGGTAGTTCCTGTAGTTTCTTTCTTGTCGGTCAAGTGGTGGAGAATTTCTCCTTGAATCGTAACTATGCGCTGGACCGTTGCGTCTAGAGTTATTCTGTCTCCCTTGATAATAATTATTTTGGTTCCCAAATTGTCTGTTTCTCAGATTGTCTCTGTGATAGTCACTACCGCGGAGAGGTGATCTTTCCCTGTAATTATTACTACTCTGCCAACGGTTGTAATACGGGTGGTGTCTGTTTCGGTCACGATTTGTGTTGTGAGAATAGCCTTGTCGCGTCCAGTTATTATTTCTTTCATCGCGGAATTGCGACTGATGTGATCTGTAATTGTTGTGCTCCTGCGTTCCGCGATTGTCAGTGTCACTTTCCAGTTCTTGTAACAGTCCCTGAAAAGCTTCAATGTCGTCTTTGCAACGTCCTGCCAAAATAATATGTCGTAAATGTTCAGGTAATTTGATTAAGCAAATGCGGATGAGTTCTGAGGGGCTGTATGGGTTTGACAGGTACTGATTCTTGTGCAACATGTCTTCAAAATATTTCACAAGACTGGAGAATTCAGATTGTTCGAAATGTTTCATCATTATGATACCATGTTTTACTCGATCTTGTGTGGCTTGAGACCAATATGCTGAGAGGAAGGCATGGTAAAATTCTCCTTCACTGTGGCAATCGTGAATGACCGATCGCATTCTTACAGCTGGTTCATTCTCTAAGTAGCCACACATAAATTCTAATCTGTGCTCCAATGACCAGTTGGGAGGAAAACAATGAGAGAATTGATGGAGCCATGCTTGTGGATGAATGTCGTTGCCAGAATTTTTAAATGTTTTGAATTTACGTGTAGTAATGAACAGCTTATAGTCAAAGTCATCATGTCGGCGAGTCGCATATCGGTCATTGTTACGTCGTTTCGGCGGTTCCATTTCAAAATTCGGTGCACCTTGCCAATTTCTTTCATAACTTCCGAAGTGTCCTGTGTTATTATTTTGCGGCTTTTCCGTATTTCTAAGTCCCTCTTCCCGTGTTGGAGCGCGAGTGTCCTCTGAAATACGTAATTCTTGTATTACCTGTGTCAGCTGATCTTGTACTTCCCGGATTTCTCTTTGGTGTTGTGTATTAATTTGATTCTGATTTTGTTTGAATTTCCTAATTTGTTCGTACTCTTCTGTGTCATTAAAGACTACCGGTCTTGCGTCAATCAGATTATCATCTACCTTCGTAGATAAATTAGTGAACTGATCCAAAAGTTCGGCTACTTTCTCCGATAGTGTACTTATTTCCTCAGTGTGTTTTTCTGAACCAAGTTTCAGAGTATCTACTGTGTCCTTAAAATTTTCCTGAGTTTTTGCAAGTTGCGTAACCGAATCGGTAGATGCAACTGAGTCAAATTTAGCTTGCAAGGTCTCATGATTTTCATGAACAATAATTTGCAGTTCTTTTATGGCTGCTTCGTGATTCTGTAATGCATTTTCATGCCGCGAAAAAATAGGTTGAAAATGCTCACAAATTTGAGTTTTTACGTCATTACAGACTTTTTGACATTTCGATTCAATGTTATGTAACTCAGTAGTTAAATCTTCACGTGTTTTTTCAAGTGTGGTGTCTAACTTTTGAAGCTTTTGCTGTGTTTGTCTCTGATTTTGTTCCATTGTGTCTAACTGTTGCTGTGTTTGTCTCTGGTGTTGTTCCATTGTGTCTAACTTCTTGAGATTTTGTTCCACTGTGTCTAACTTTTCAAGCTTTTGTCCCATTTGTTGCATTAATTGTAATAACAATGCACTGGTGTCTGAAACATGTTCCTCAGTGCTTTTCGGCAGTGAAGTTGCACCGGCAACATTCACATTTTGACAAGCGGAAAATGTGTCTTGACTCATTTGAGAAAACGGTGAGAACCCAAAACCTGAGTCTGCAGTATTTGCAATATTGTGTTCTGTCATTCCCGATTCCTGAGGCGAGCTGTTGCCGACCAATCGATCGATAACGCTTCCCTGTTCACTACCTGTTTCACTGTCTACACCATTGTTTGCCGCCCGCTCCATTTCCCTATGCGCAATTACCAAATTACTACTTTGAATATTAGTTAATTCATTACTCTGCGGCGCTAACACACTGCCTTCGTCTTCACTGTCATTTCTCAGTTTACTTTGGAGCCTAGTATTACGTTTTACACACGCCATAATTGTCACAATATTTCACACGATAACACAGAAAAGCACAATTTGAAGAGCAAAATAAAATAACATAGCAATGGAAATAATGTCTACTTAATTGCCAGCGCAGCTGCGAAATACTTGGTGCAAATCTACATGCATGCCACAACTGTTTTACTGTACAACAATGAAAAACTACAACTACAAAGGAAATTCTCTCTATGATTACGCGCTACCAATAAACAATAGCTACACCAATTACACAAACTACAAGAAAAATCAGAAGATTCCAGTGAGGTATCCTAGGCTAAGGGTCGACATATGAAACGTCCCCTTTGAACAATTATACAAGACTGTGCTTAAACTGACACACAATATTTTGTTAGCGCAACGCAATCTGACTTTCAAAATTCCCTACAAAAGAATGGCCCTGACTAACATTAAACTATACCTTTCACAAATCACTTACCTCACAAAAACCTTAGCTGCTCAAGCTACTGCAATACAGCGAGCGCCACTACTGCCAGCTAAATAAAAGATTCAAACTACTGAAGGCACTAACTACTGATAGGGATAGTTAGCAAAATGAAAGATATTAATAGAGAACAAACAATGTATTTACCTTGATATCATCATATACAAATATAGCAGTTCATGACAAATTTCAAAACTCCGCCATCTCTCTCCCCACATCCACCACTGCTGGCGGCTCACCTCCAACTGCGCAACGCTACGCGCTGTTCACAGCCAGCTGCCTAACACTACAATGGCGAGTATTACAGCAATGCAAAGCAGCCACAGACTGCACACAGCACAGCCAGTGATTTTCATATTGAGGCGGCGTTACCAATAAAAAAACCTAAACAGCCTACTTACATAGAGAAAACATGAACAGCCTACTTACAAGTTCTAAGTTCTCTGGGACTGATGACCTCAGATGTTAAGTCCCATAGTGCTCACAGCCATTTGAACCATTTGAGCCAACAGTACGACATCGCCTGTGGCGCCATTCCTGGTCTCGGGACCATAGCGGGTGTGCCCTGGACGACTGGGAAGAGGTGGTCTGGTGAGATGAATCCCGATTTCAGTTGGTAACAGCTGATGGTAGGGTTCGAACGTGGCGCAGAGCCTACGAACCATAGACTCATGTTGTCTACAAGGCATTGTGCAAGCTGGTTGTGGCTCCATAAATGTGTTGGCTGTGTTTACATGGAATGCACTGGATCCTCCGGTCCAACTGAACGGATCACTGACAGGAAACGGTTACGTTCGGCACTAGGGCGCCATATGCAACCGTTCATGGATGGAATATTTCTAGTTGCCAATGCCCCATGTCATTGGGCCACACTCGTTCGCGATTGATAGAAGAACATTGTGTACAGTTAGAGTGAATGATTTGGCCACCCAGACATGAATCCCGTCGAAGTTTTATGGGATGTAATCGAGAGGTCTGTTCGTACACGAAACCCAGCACCGGCAACCCTGTCGCAGTCGCAGCTATGAACGGCTATAGAGGCAGCATCGCTCACTGTTTCTGCAGGGACTTGAGTCCACGCAAAGTCGATTTGCTGCAGTACGCAGGGCAAAAACAGGCTCGGGAGGACATTGGGAAGGCCACCATGGCGTTTTCACGCCAGTATATGTTTTGTTCCTTTCGAGGCTTTGTCTACGTTAGAAGGACAAATATCCGTTTTCATTAAGTCATCCGCAAATATAGGTAGTTTCCCCCGTCGCTTTCCCACTCATTTAACAATATTATGGCGATGTGAGGATTTATGATGCCCTTATATTGTGTTTTTCCTTTTCTTTTGAATATGTCACACTATAATTCTATACGGTCCCATGAAGGACGTATGTATACTGCTTATTAAATTTCATGATTACTTGTTCAATAATAACTTGAAATAAATTCTTGTCTATCTTTTATTGTTTTTTTCTGTAAACATTTCTAAACTTTTATGTTCAGTTTACATGTGCTTTGTGCCGATCGGGGTAGCGCAGTGGTTAGGACACTGAATTTGCGTTCGGGAGGACGACGGTTCAAACTCGCGTCCGGCTGTCCTGATTTAGGTTTTCCTAGATTTCACTAAATCGCTTAAGGCAAATTCCGGGATGGCTCCTTCTAAAGGGCACAGTCGTTCTCCTCCTCTGTCCTTCCCTAATCCGAGCTTGCGCTCCGTCTCTAATGACGTCATTACCAACGGTACATTGAACACTTATCTCCTCCTCTTCCTCCTCCACTTCCTCCTCCTCCTCCTCCTCCACATTTTTAGCTGATAGGAGCATAGTTCATTGAAAAGATAATCTACCTTCTGTAGAATTAATGTAATGAGAAAATACGTTCGGTAGATTATCTCTCTTCTTTGCTTGCAACAGTGAGCCAATATAAGGTAGGCATGATTTGCAGGGAACGTACCCCAGGTGCTGCAGCCCTGAATACGTCGAGAATCGGTTCTTTTGGGAGTCACTCTTCCTAATATCAAGTGTAGAGTACACTATATGTAGTTCACAGCTTCATGGCCCTTGTTTCTCTAAAAGTGGAGTGCATTGGCACTTGTAGGCTGTGTTAGGATTGAATATCTTGGTTGAAATTTTTCATTACACTGAAACGTGCTATGAACCTCCTTTCACATTCCTTTGGGATATGAAAGCGTGCTTACCACCTAATATTTCACTAATAGACATGTGATCGCTTTGCTGTTCAGTCATGCGTCAAATTTTTATAAAGAGGGGACTATTTTCAGGGCATTAGTACTGAGTCTTATTAGAAACTCAGACTTAAGGGGAACAGGTAACAGCACTTTTCAGTCACTTGAGATAAAGCGGGGCACGTACCGTAATCGAATAAGTTGTCATCTCCACCTTCTGCATGGAAGCTACTTTACTGAGAACGGGTGTAACCGTAGTATCTGAAGATGGCTGCACCAGAACATGTTTCTGATGTTTATTGTTGACGTTCAACACCACTGTCATCAGCGCCTGTGCATTGACTGCAAGAGATGATTGGGACTTGAGGATATGCTAAAATACGGTACAAGATCACGTATGCCCTCTGTATTCTTTCTCACATGCTCACGCACGATTTCATTGAACAGTATAACGAAGCGAATCGAGTCAAGGCAGCCTATTAAAATATTGATATCAGACCTGAACAACCCGAAGAAGGAAGTCTAGAAAAGACGACTGGTCAGTTACGAAGATAAAACTCAGTTGAGCCGATCAATCTCTAATATCCTAAAAGCCTCGACCTAAGAGCTTAGGTGGAAAGGAAAACGGAAAAATCGTAAAACACGAGCCACATTCATCTCATCATCACCCAAATGGAGGGCAGATCTATTAGTAAACCAGCCTGTATCTCCTCGTCGTTATGCAAATTACAATAGGTTCAAATGCTGCGAACTGTAATCAGCGCACCACATGCATGACGTCTGAGATGGAAGTCGTGAGCCATGGAGTTGTGTTCTATTCAAAGTTGTGTTAAACAAACGACATAATTTACAACTGATCGGAAAGAGGTGCGCCACGCCCTCACAGTGTCTTTTACTGACCACAAATTACTATCCGTCACGACCAGCTGCTCTTTCTCCCAAAGACGAACGAAAGACCTTCGCAGCAATGACAGTGCAGCAAGCAGAGAGATAGGGCAGTCGATAATCTTAGGAAAGGGTACATGCCTCCATGGCTGCGGTATCGGCTAATTCGTTCCCACGGGAAGCCACGCGCCTCGGTATCCAGCAGAATGAGACCTCCTTGCCTTGTCTTTGTAAGAACAGGATGGGGCCTTGGATGTCATGGACTGCTCTATCTTCAGGATACATATGATATACTATTTTTATATTTTTAGGACAGACCAGGAATTTAGATAAACGATCACGTTTATTCCTCCACAGCTTTAAGAAGCGCACACAGTTTAGCATCAAAGAAAGTAAACTCACTAGGCAGACAGAATCTGAAGACACAGGCTGGAGAAATGAAAGAACAGCCAATACTGTCCCCCCGTTGAGACCCATCAGCATATGCTACGTTAAAGTCCTGGAGCGTAGTTAAAATCGTATAAATTTATTCTTAAGAACATAGTCCGGATTGAACACTTTGTTGCACAGAAATCGAAATTTATCCTAGGCTTCACTAACAACTCTGCCTCTATATGTTTATTGGAGATGCTTCTAGATCCATTAAACGTTGCTTTGCCCGTAAACCGAACGGTTTCGTCACTTTCTAACGAAGACGTGACACAGCCAGGAAACATTTGTTGATGTGCAGTAAGGTACCAGACTCATTTACAGAATTAGTTTGTACCATTAGCATGATACGGCAAGCACTAGATTTCATATTTGAAGAGAAATGAAGTCAGTGGTTGTGTCAAAACAAGTTAGATCACACATTATGTGGAGAAGTATTGCAGAAAATTCATAATCAGTTCTATTGGGTCATACGAATACCGTTATCGAAGACGGATCGCTAGAATTCGGCCCCGGGAAGTAGGAACAGAACGAAGGAATGCCGGACATTTGCCACGCCGGACATTTGCCACACTTGCCCCTTCGCCAGAGCCCGCATCTCGTGGTCGTGCGGTAGCGTTCTCGCTTTCCACGCCCGGGTTCCCGGGTTCGATTCCCGGCGGGGTCAGGGATTTTCTCTGCCACGTGATGGCTGGGTGTTGTGTGCTGTCCTTAGGTTAGTTAGGTTTAAGTAGTTCTAAGTTCTAGGAGACTGATGACCACAGCTCTTAAGTCCCATAGTGCTCAGAGCCATTCCATTCCTTCGCCAGATAGCGATCCCTCAGGTAAGGGACGCCCTTTCTCGTACTTCTGTCCGCTTTCAAACCGCCGTTTCCAGATCTTACTCGATACAACCAGTACGTAACGGGCCTTCTTCTTCGACATCTTCGCGAAATACAGAGCTTCTTTTCCGAAATCGAAATATTTATATCTTTTGGGAAACGAAAGCAATTCCGACGATTACGTCAGTATGTAATTAGTTCTGCCATGTATAAGTATAGATCCCTCTGCCTGTACGGTAGCTTCCTTTCACGCTTACTGATTGCGATAGAAACAGTCCATCGCCATGGGAGCAACAAGAAAGGAACGCTGTAAACAGAATGCGAATGTACGCTAATCATTTCTTTTTGATCGCTGCATTTGTGCCTACTTTAATTAATATAACTGCATGCCCAAAAGACAATAAGGAAAGAAGAAATGGTTATCTGAATGTTTGAAAAGAAGAACGACATACACCATATTAATTTACTCTCTAAAATGCGATATCCCTTGCGGCGAAACATTAGTTAATAAAGTGTAGCGGGACGATGTTCAAAACATGACTGAAAGTACGTTCATAAACAGAGATAAGAACATCTATGATTGACATGTCATCTAAAGTCGACGTACAATTTTAAAATGTTAGAAATAAGGAAATGAAGTAATACAGAACGCTATGCTTGTACCGTACGTTGTTGTTCTACATTGTTTAGCTCTGGTTCAATGGTTGGTTCAAATGGCTCTGAGCACTACGGTCATCAGTCCCCTAGAACTTAGAGCTACTTAAACCTAACTAACCTAAGGACATTACACTCATCCATGCCCAAGGCAGGATTCGAACCTGCGACCGTAGCAGTCGCGCGGTTCCGGACTGAGCGCCTAGAACCGCTAGACCACCGCGGCCGGCTTAACTCTTGTATTTACAGGGTCACAGAGAAAGCACTCTAGGTTTTGGAGGGAAAAGCCGTAATTGTAATGATCTCCACTACAACAGAAACAAGAAGCACAACTTAAGGAAAAATAATGTAATGTTTGTTCCAGCTCACAAGCGACATTGAAGCAGGTAGTTCCTGTGACTTAGTATGGACAGAGGTTATATTTGGCAACCAGAATAAATTAATAACTTGCTCCTTTTACCGACCCCCGGTCTCAGATGAAACAGTTTCTGAACATTTCAAAGAAAACTCGAGTCTCATCGCAAATAGGTACCCTACTCATATAATTATAGTTGGCAGTGACTTCAATCTACCTTCCATATGTTGGCAAAAGTATATTTTCAGACCCTACTGTAGATAGAAAACAACTTCCATAACTGTTCTAAATGCTTTTTATAAAATTATTTTGAACAATTAGTTCACGAGGCCATTCAAATTGTAAATGGTTACGAAAATACACTTGACCTCTTAGCCACAAATAATTCTGAGCATCACGACGGGTACAGGAAATAGTGAACACACAGTCGAAGCGAGGCTCAATTCCGTAACAAAGAAATTCACCAAAACTAAACGCGAAATATACAGGGTGTTACAAAAAGGTACGGCCAAACTTTCAGGAAACATTCCTCACACACAAAGAAAGAAAATATGTTATGGGGACATGTGTCCGGAAACACTTACTTTCTATGTTAGAGCTCACTTTGTTACTTCTCTTCAAATCACATTAATCATGGAATGGAAACACACAGCAAGAGAACGTACCAGCGTGACTTCAAACAGTTTGTTACAGGAAATGTTCAAAATGTCCTCCGTTAGCGAGGATACATGCATCCACCCTCCGTCGCATGGAATCACTGATGCGCTGATGCAGCCCAGGAGAATGGCGTATTGTATCACAGCCGTCCACAATACGAGCACGAAGAGTCTTTACATTTGGTACCGGGGTTGCGTAGACAAGAGCTTTCAAATGCGCCCATAAATGAAAGTCGAGAGGGCTGAGTTCAGGAGAGCGTGGAGGCCATGGAATTGGTGCGCCTCTACCAATCCATCGGTCACCGAATCTGTTGTTGAGAAGCGTACGAACACTTCGACTGAAATGTGCAGGAGCTCCATCGTGCATGAACCAGATGTTGTGTCGTACTTGTGAAGGCACGTGTTCTAGCAGCACAGGTAGAGTATCCCGTAAGAAATCATGATAACGTGCTCCATTGAGCGTAGGTGGAAGAACATGGGGCCCAATCAAAACATCACCAACAATGCCTGCCCAAACGTTCACAGAAAATCTGTGTTGATGACGTAATTGCACAATTGCGTGCGGATTCTCGTCAGCCCATACATGTTGATTGTGAAAATTTACAATTTGATCACGTTGGAATGAAGCCTCATCCGTAAAGAGAACATTTGCACTGAAATGAGGATTGACGCATTGTTGGATGAACCATTCGCAGAAGTGTACACGTGGAGGCCAATCAGCTACTGATAGTGCCTGCACACGGTGTACATGGTACGGGAACAGCTGGTTCTCCCGTAGCACTCTCCATACAGTGACGTGGTCAACGTTACCTTGTACAGCAGCAACTTCTCTGACGCTGACATTAGGGTTATCGTCAACTGCACAAGGAATTGCAGGTGTCCTCGTCGTTCAAGGTGTTCCCCAGTCGCGAGTCATAGGCTGGAATGTTCTGTGCTCCCTAAGACGCCGATCAATTGCTTCGAAAGTCTTCCTGTCGGGACACCTTCGTTCTGGAAATCTGTCTCGATACAAACGTACTGCGCCACGGCTATTGCCTCGTGCTAATCCATACATCAAATGGGCATCTGCCAACTCCGCATTTGTAAACATTGCACTGACTGCAAAACCACGTTCGTGATGAACACTAACCTGTTGATGCTACGTACTGATGTGCTTGATGCTAGTACTGTAGAGCGATGAGTCGCATGTCAACACAAGCACCGAAGTCAACATTACCTTCCTTCAATTGGGCCAACTGGCGGTGAATCGAGGAAGTATAGTACATACTGACGAAACTAAAATGAGCTCTGACATGGAAATTAAGCGTTTCCGGACACATGTCCACATAACATCTTTTCTTTATTTGTGTGTGAGGAATGTTTCCTGAAAGTTTGGTCGTACCTTTTTGTAACACACTGTATATATTTATAAAAGCAACTAAAAATTCGGTTGACGTCTTTCTAAGAGACAGTCTCCAATCCTTCCAAACTATGTAAGTGAAGACCATATGTGGCTTAAGTTCAAAGAAATAGTATCAACAGCACTCGAGATATTCATACCAAATAAATTAATATCAGACGGAACTGATCCCCCATGATACACAAAACACGACAGAAAGCTGCTGCAGGAGCACCGAAAAAGGCACGTAAATTTAGACGAGCGCAATATCTGAAAGATTGGCGAAGTTTTACTGTGGCTTGAAATATGGTGCGGATTTCAATGCGAGATGCATTTAATAGTTTCCACAACGAAACTCTCTCTAGAAATGTGGCGAAAAATCCATAGAGATTCTGGTCCTGCGTTAAGAAAACCAGCGGAAAAGCTCAGTAAGTACCTTTACTGCGGGTCGGGCGGCGAGTGAGGAGGTGGAGGGGGAGGAGGAGGAGGAGGGGGGAAGACAAGGGACCCAACCCTTCGGAGCAGGTAAAATCGTGGCAAATGTCTGTCGTGGCAAATGTCACGAAGAAGAGGAGGAAAATGACGGGTCTAACCGGCATAGTACTATGGATGGAAACCTGGGGGCGGGTGTGCTGTATGGGGGCAGATCGTAGTCGCTCAGCCCCGGCCGGCCGGCGTGCGCGGACATTTGGCCAGGCGCCTCGGTCCGGAATCCGGATGTGGGGCTGGGACTGCGGCCTTGGTCGCTGCGGGCGGCCAGCGGCTGGTGACAGCGACGTGAAAGTCCGCGCGTCGAGTCCCGCCGGCTTGTGCAACCGCGCCTCCCACAGAACGTGTCGCCACGTGCTCACACCTCGGAGCCCCCCGCTCCGGGATCCGTGCACCAAGGAGAGGGCGCGGGTTGTACGGCCACCGAGGAGCCACGGCTTATTCCTCGTACATCGCTTGTTACACACGTTCGAGATACGACGATTTACTGCACGCCATTGGGTTTTAATTATTGATGAAATACAGTCAGGTGAAAAACCTGGTATCCTATCGGACCGCCTTGTTCCCGGCGCAGTGCAACAGCTCCACGTGACATGGACACAACAAGTCGTTGGAAGTGTGGTGTCACCGCCAGACACCACACTTGCTAGGTGGTAGCCTCTAAATCGGCCGCGGTCCGTTAGTATACGTCGGACCCGCGTTCGCCACTATCAGTGATTGCAGACCGAGCGCCGCCACTAGGCAGGTCTAGTCTAGAGAGACTCCTTAGCATTCGCCCCAGTTGTACAGTCGACATTACTAGCTATGGTTCAATGTCTACATACGCTCTCATTTGAAGAGACGACAGTTTAGAATACCCTTCAGCTACGTCATTTGCTACGACCTAGCAAGGCGCCATATTCAGTTACTTCAAGAATGTATTCTGAACAGATAATAGTGCGAATCATGTACCGTCAAGAGCGACGTTCATCATTAATAGATTAAAGTTAACTATCAAACTAATTATGTCCGCTTTCTGAATTCTCATTCCTTGTCATGTTCCAGACCTCACGTCAGTATAGTTCTTCCCTCCTCACGCCAGCCTGCGTGAGCTAAAACGCGTGCATTTCGGCCTCCACTCGTAACACGGTGTTGGCTCTTCTGCTAACACAAAAGGCAGTCCCCTGCAGACATATTGCTCACGGCTGCCTCTATAGCCGTCCATAACTGCGTGTTAACTGTGCAGGATTTTGTGCGCGAACTGGCCTCTCTATTACGTCCCACACATGTTCGGTGGGGCGATGTGAGTGACCAAATCATTCGCTCGATTTGTGTAGAATGTTCTCCAAACTAATCGCGAAGAATTGTGGCCTGGTGACTTGACACGTTGTCAGCCATAAGAATTCCATTATTGTTTTGGAACATAAAGTCAGTTAATGGCTGCAGACGGTCTCTAAGTAGCGGAACATAACCATTTCCAGTTCATGATCGGTTCTGTTGTTCCAGAGGACACAGTCGATTCCATGTAAGCACAGCGCACAGCCAACACCATTATGGAGCGGCCACACGCTTGTTGACAACTTGGATCGTCGGCTTTGCGGGGTCAGCGCCACACCCGATTCCTACCATCAGCTCTTACCAACTGAGAGGGTCCGAGCCCAGGAGACGCGCTGTAAGCGAAGTGCTTCCACAGCCCATGTGCATGAAATTTCACATTTTCCTAACCGCTACTTTCGTTGTACGTCCCACATTGATTTCTGTGGTCATTTCACGTAGTGTTGCAGTGTTGCTTGTCTGTTAGTACTGACAACTCCATGCAAAAGCCGCTGCTCTCGCTTGTTAACTGAAGGCCGTCAACCACTGCGTTGTCCGTGGTGAGAAGTAATGTCTGAAATTTGGTATTCTCGGCACTCTTGAATCTTTGGATGTCGGAATATTGTAAATGGCTCTGAGCACTATGGGACTTAACTTCTGAGGTCATTAGTCCCCTAGAACTTAGAACTAGTTAAACCTAACTAACCTAAGGACATCACACACATCCACGTCCGAGGCAGGATTCGAACCTGCGACCGCAGGGAGTGTTCTAGATGTGCTGCTGCCATTCACACAATAGCAAAAAAAAAAAAAAAAAAAAAAAATGGTTCAGCAGAATGGCCAATGATTTGTTATACCCTCTGTGAGATGTATAACGATGTATATTGTGTATTCACACGGCCACTTGGTATGCCGCGCAGGGTAGCCGCGCGGTCTCACGCGCCTTGTAAGGGTCGAGCGGCTCCCCCCGTCGGAGGCTGAAGTCCTCCTTCGGGCGTGGGTGTGTATATTGTCCTTAATGTAAGTTAGTTTAAGTTAGATTAAGTACTGTGTAAGCTTAGGGGCCGATGACCTCAGCAGTTTGGTCCCATAGAACTTACCACAAATTTCCTAATTTCCACCTGGTATACCAGATGTGCCTGAAAGTGGTGTAATGCAACACCGAAATTGACTGCAAATAAAATAAGACCCATAAATACAGCTGAAGGTGTCATTGCTACTACTTACGACGGTGTGAGTGATTATACTTTCCTACTAGATGTCCAGCTTAGGTTGGAGCCTGACAATTTCAAATGTCCATCCAGACATTCCGATTTTTATTTCTACTGTTTCCCTAAATCAATACCGATTTCATCTACTATTGTTGTCCAGGGGAACTATAATGACAACGAATTTATTGAGACGTTAGTTTCTAAAATTCTATCTTTTTCATTGTACCAGCGTTCCCTGAGCAACGTTTCTCTGTAGTACATTCCACTAGCGGTAAC
Organism: Schistocerca piceifrons; assembly: GCF_021461385.2. Classification (NCBI taxonomy): domain Eukaryota; kingdom Metazoa; phylum Arthropoda; class Insecta; order Orthoptera; family Acrididae; genus Schistocerca; species Schistocerca piceifrons. The sequence goes on from NC_060141.1 coordinate 724,078,611, forward strand.
ATAAGAACCCGGAGACAGCAGCCACCGACAGCTATGTCCGGCAGAGAATTACCACTGTGGGCTTTCCCTTCGTGTTTTCCGGAAGGTCAGCCAAACGTTTGCATACGACCTTCATTTTTTTTTGCAGTGACTAGTGAAAGTTCTATTTTTAATAAGTGTCAAACGAAACCACGGACGTAGATTTACACATGTAAAAACACATATGGAATACATACATCAGAGAAACAGCGTCATACTGGAATTTGTCACGGCTTTTCTTTGCCTTACCTTCTCAGTCCTTTGTATGTTAGATTGTTGACTATCTCAGAAATCAGCATTATGAATTCATTTCAAATGGTAACGGTGTGTCAGCAGGTGATTTTCTTGACAATAGAGAACATATAGATCTCTGTTAATTCACGTCCTACGTTCTTCTTGCTTCGAATGTATTGTGTTATTTTTCTAGTTTTGCATAAATTATTTCACTCTCTACATTCTTTATGAAACAGAATTTCTGATTTGTCTTGAATACCTTCCTTAAGCCTGAGCATATTCCAGAATGAGATTTTCACTCTGCAGCAGAGTGTGCGTTGATATGAAACTTCCTGGCAGATTAAAACCGTGTGCTGGACCGAGACTCGAACTCGGGACCTTTCCCTTTCGCGGGCAAGTGCTCTATCATCCTTTCTTTCAGGAGTGCTAGTTCTGCAAGTTTCGCAGGAGAGCTTCTGTAAAGTTTGGAAGGTAGGAGACGAGGTACTGGAAGAAGTAGAGCTGTGAGGCCGGGGCGTGAGTCGTGCTTGGGTAGCTCAGATGGTAGAGCACTTGCCCGCGAAAGGCAAAGGTCCCGAGTTCGAGTCTCTGAGGATATTATTTACATTTTGCGTACTACATTTTCGTAACCGTAATTTGGTTCCTAAATTTAACAGTTTCTTATCCTCGATTAATTTATTTCTCGAAAAAATAATAAATTGACTATTTACTTGCGGGTACAAGTGGCATCAGTACCATGTTCAGCACTGTTGGTGGCGAGATGTGCTATATCCATCCTTGTTTTCATAATGTTGGTGTGTCTATGACCGAAACGCGTCGTAAGGAATAATAAAAACTTTGTGATACAGACATATTTTGTGCGTAAATGTTGATGTTAATGATCGCCGACCTCTATTTCTTACCCTTCGCAACCAGTACTGAGTACATCTCGTCAGTCGCTGATCCTTACTAGGTAAAACTAAAAGAGGTGGTAGAGAATATCCAAAGAAGAGCGGTGCGTACCGTTACGGGTTCCCGTAGTACGCACAAAATCGTTCCGACAATACTTATTATGGACGCAGAGGCTACCAGAGATGTGTTCTGCATCACGGAGAGGATTACTGTTAAAATTCGCAGGGCCTAGGCTCCAGCAAGAGTCAGGCGACGTATTACTTCTTCTGTTACAGAGAGAGCGTTTATCTAAGCTATGGGTTGAGCAAGTGCGCTGTTGCGGGCTTGGGCGCGCTCACCCACGAGTGCTCGCATTGCTTGTCTGTGGGCGCTGTGAGCCCCCTCTATCTGTCTGCTGACATCACTCGTTTGTTAGAGACGCGCACGCTTCAAGACGGGCCGCCTCTTTACTTCGTGTCGCGTTGTTGTCAGTGTTGAAGTCTCTTTGCATTTGTGGTAGGACGAAGTTAGTGAGAGAAAAATGGCTGAGGAGGAATTACGATCCTCAAAACAAAAAAAACGGTCCAATCCCTATGCCTCAAACAGCAGTAGGAAGTAGATCACCTTTTATTGAAACATTAACTGGCCCTCAGATCTGTTTCGAAATGCTATTGTATCGACATAGAAGAAGTACCACGTGACGTGACATTTTCATTTCCTTCATGAGAGATTCGTGACCACTTTAGAGACTGAGGAAAGGGAGGCCAAATTTTTCGAGATAAAACAGGAAGTAGAGAAAGAGGAAAGTTCATATACATATATATCATTTCTTGAAAATGTTACTATTATTTGTGTAGCTTTATTTGGTTTTGCCCTCTCTGTTTCACCTCTGCCTTTTGACGTATTTACAGGAAGAGAACCATATCAACAATAATAGTGGTGCACTATGAATGAGCTATCACATAACTCTTAGAATAACAAAAACAGCGCGTCTCTTCAGGTAACTAGAATTTGTTACAGAGTGTTTTACTGCTGCCGCAAAAATCTTGCGCCCAGCGCTTCTTTCGGTTTTCAAAACAGTTCGTCTTTCATGGAGAAGAGTTTGCAGACGCACCGAAGAAGTGGCGAACGATGTGGAACACAATTGAATGATAAAACTAAATTTTTCTCTTTTCTCTTTGGTTTTGGATGGACGCACGGATGTAATGGATGTTGCTCAGCTTGCGGTATTTGTGAGAGACGTTGACACTGAGTCCAACTTGATGGAGGAACTCCTTGATTTAGTTTCAAAGCGGGATAAAACTACGAGCAACGACATATTTGCTTGCTTAGGATACATTTGTAGCAAATATGGCCCTTATTGGGAAAACTTTCGTTGATTACAACGGGTGGAACTCCTATAGTGAAAACAGGAGTTAAGCAAGGCTGCATGCTCTCACCGATACTTTTTAACATAGTACGTAATCTTGTAATGGCGCAAGCAATAGATGAAGTGAGAGGAATAAAATTGAGTAATGGAACACATCTAGAAGACCTAAATTTTGCAGATGACCTTTGCCTTCCATCCCACAGCCTCAATGACATGAAACAGAACCTAGAAGATCTGAAATATACAGTGAAGGAAGTTGGCTTGAAAATTAGCGCCCAGAAAACTAAAGACATGCGAGCAAATGATAACAGCACTGCAGAGCTTAAGCTTGGGAGCCAGATAATTGAAAAGGTGGATAAGTTTTCCTACCTTGGAAGCATGATTATACCAGATGGAGGTGCAACAGAGGACATTAACAGCCGCATCAACAAAGCATGATGAACTTTTACAACTCTATGCTCTATCTGGAGATCGAAGGAAATATCATTGAGGACCAAATTGCGCATATTTGAAAGTAATGTATAATCTGTGCTCCTTTGCGGATGTGAAACATGTAAAGTGACAAAACAGTTAATCCATAAGCTGCAGACATTCAACAACAGATCCCTGAGGAACAACCTGGCGATGCAGTGGCCAAATGTCATCTCCAACGAAACTCTTTGGGAAAGAACAAACCAGAAGCCAGTTGAGCTGCAAATCAGAAGAAAGAAGTGGAGATGGTTAGGACACACTCTTAGAAGACCAAATGAGCATATTACGAGAGAAGAACTTGACTGGATCCGATAAGAACGACAGGGCAAGCCCAAAATGAAATGGAGACGGTCAGTTGAAGCAGAAGGCCATCAGCAAGGAATAGGATGGGAAGAAATGAAGATACTGGCAGAAGACAGAACAAGATGGCGATCCTTTGTTGCAGACCTATACTCCACATAAGGAGTTAAAGGAATTAATAAAATAAAAATAATAAAACTCTATCGTTGTTGGTTTGATAAGGAACAAGTAAAAGAACTTGGAATCCAACAGGAAATTCCAGCAATACACTGCGTCCTACATCGGGCTAATATGCTGGCAAAATGTGAAAAAATAAAGTGATGTTAAGGACTTTGTGTAAAAATAGTTAACAAATTGAGACTGCACGTTTTGGGACATCGGCATTATAAATCCTTCCTGGCAGAGGTGGAGCGTGATTGCGGCGATGTGCCACATTTTTGTGAAGTGCGCTGGTTGTGTCGAGGAGCTGCTTTAGATCGGTTTTCAACATTCATGAAAAAAGCAGAGTCCTTATAAGCTAACTTTTGTGTAACAGAAGATTGGTCTTTAAAGCAAGACTTCAGAAAACGCTACGCACACGTTATATTGTGACGTAAGTATTCGTTGCATTGTTGTATTGTACGAATTAAGACAATGCAAGGAATATTGCAAATTCGTTCGTCAGCTGTCGTTCGTTTATTGTTGACAGTAGTCGGTGAAGTTCGCGAGTAAGGGAACGCGAGCTGCGCACACATCGTGTCCTCGCGGTGATACGACGGTAGTTAGTAGCATCTTTGGAAAAAACGGACACCAAGTTTCAGCCATATTGGTCTATTTCTTTGAGTTTGGCTTTCGTGTGAATCAAGGAAGTGGAGTGATTGTCAAGAAATGGACAAAAAAGAATTTCATGTGGTGATTACACATTACTTCATGAAAGGCAAAACGCCTCAGGAGACTATGGAGAAGCTTGATAAACATTACGGTGACTCTGCACCTTCGATTAGAACAGTTTATAAGTGGTTTCAAAATTTTCGAGTGGCCATATGGGCACAAGTGATGCTGAACGTTCTGGGCGCCCTGTGGAGGTTACGACTCCAGAAATCATTGATAAAATCCATGATTTGGTGATGGATGACAGAAGTGTTAAGATGCGTGAGATTGCTAGTGCTGTGGGCATCTCGAATGAACGGGTACACAATATTTTGCATACACATTTGGACATGAGAAAGCTATCTGCAAGATGAGTTCCGCAATTGCTCACGCTTGACCAAAAACAATCGTGTGAACTGTTGCAAGGATGGTTTTCAGCTGTTCAGGAAGAATCCGGAGGACTTTAAGCATAGTTTCGTCACTGTGGATGAAACATGGATATGTTAATATACTCCTGAGACCAAAGAACAATCTAAACAATGGGTTACCAAGGGAGAATCTGCACCAAAAACGGTGAAGACCATTCCTTCGGTCGGAATGGTTATGGCGACTGTCTTTTGGGATTTGCAGAGGATAATCCTCATCTGCTATTTGGAAAAGGGTAAAACTATTACAGGTGCATGTTGTTCATCGTTATGGGACCGTTTGAAAACCGAGTTGCAAGAAAAACGCCGGCGATTGGACCGCAAAAAGTCCTTTTCCATCACAACAATGCACCAGCACACACCTCATCAGTTGTGGCAGCAAAATTAATGGAAATAGGATTTCAACTCGTTTCACACTCCCCCTATTCTCCATATTGGGCTCCCCCTGAGTCCTATTTGTTCTCCAATTTGAAGAAATGGCTAGCAGGACAAAGATTTTATTCAAACGAGGAGGTGATTGCAGCAACCAATAGCTATTTTGCAGACTTAGACAATTCCTGTTATTCGGAAGGGATCGACAAATTAGAACAGCGTTGGACGAAGTGTATAAGTCTAAAAGGAGACTATATCAAAAAATAAAGAAGGTTTACCCCAAACACGTAAGTAGTTTTTATTTTTGCATCTGACTTTTCAGACGCCTCTCGTACAACATGGACGCGGCGCCCGCGGACAGTTCACTCGCCCAGCCCTGATCTAGATGAACCTAGGAACGCACGATGGTTTTGACCAGCACTTCAGTCTACTGACTGATTTTAGAATCTCTTGAAGGAATGCGCACTACAGACCCTCATAAGGAGATTCTGTCTTTACTGCAATTTTTGTTGTTGCTAGACGTGAGGTTGTGTTTTGTGCAGCATTTGTGAAGATCTCGAGTTTTACATAATTGAGTGTTTTGTAATATGTTAAACGTATCTGGAATACACAGGGTGAATCACCTAAAACTTGCATCTCAAATATTGCGGACATAGAAAGTGTTGTTGATTTGCAGTTTTCACAAAATGGATTGGTAGTTAGGGGCTAGTATTGTTAGCCAATAAAGAGTTTGTAATAATACTTAGAAAGTGTATTTTTTGTGATAACATACACATTTTACAAAGAACAATGCCTGTTGACATTAGCAAACTAAAAATAGTGTAAATTAGGATGTCAGAGGTGTTTCTTGCAGGATGTGCAAGTCGTTTACGAGACATCGTATTTTGAAACGTTTCCACAACGACAATTGTTTGTGCTATTCAACCTTTGTGGTTGTTAAGTAGTCGTTATATTTGCTTACAGTGTGCTCAAATAGCTCTGAGCACTATGCGACTTAACTTCTGAGGTCATCAGTCGCCTAGAACTTAGAACTAATTAAACCTAATTAACCGAAGGACATCACACATATCCATGCCCGAGGCAGGATTCGAACCTGCGACCGTAGCGGTCGCTCGGCTCCAGACTGTAGCGCCTAGAACCGCACGGCCACTCCGGCCGGCTTACAGTGTGTTCCTTGAGTGCATTGCGAGTGAACGATGGGATTTACCACTGCAGAAAAAGCCAACTAACCTATGAGAGTGTAGGAAGAATTCGGATCGTCCTTTTACGGTGTATGGGACAAGATATTCCAATAGACGTGAAGCGCGTTAGCTGCCGCGCAGTCGCACGAGGAAGTTACGTGAAGACAGGCAAGCGATCTACGCATTCTCTATCGACATAGGTTCCATCCCTATCGCATCTCTCTCCATCAAGAGTTGCATAGAAACGATTGTGAGAATCGTGTTAGCCTCTGAACATGGGTATTGAGACGGGATACTTCAAGTGTGTCGTGTATCGTGTTTAGCGATGGAGTCACATTTACCAATCATGCCTTGGTAAACCACCGAAATATGCACTATTGGTGTGTTCGTCAGGTGGATCGTCAGCGTTCATGGGGTGTAAACGTGACGTGTGGGACAGTGAACTGCCAGCTCATAGGACCGTGTTTCGTAGACAGAACACTGAACACGCACAAGTATCATCTTCCACGGATGCTAGAAGATGTTTCTCTGCAGACTAAGAGGAAACTGCGGTACCAACTTGACGCCTGTCCAGCCCATAGTGCACGAAGTGCTAGAACATGTCTTCACGAATTGTTTCCAAATCGTTTGACTGGACGCAAAGAACGTGTACCTGGGCAGGGCCATTCCCCGGATTTGGCACCAGTAGACTTTCTTCTGTGGGGAAAGCTGAAAGGCGCTGTCTACGAGGACGTAGCAGGTACACCCGATTTATGCAAACGTGTGCAGCAGTCCTTCCATACCAGAGTGGAAGCGAGTACTGCCGCTGCTGGTGGACATTTTTAACATTGCCTCGCTACTGGTCAGAATCCACATTAGTGTGTGGTACTACAGCTATTGTACAAGCGTCAGAGTAGGAACGTTTCAAAATAAGATATCTAGTAATCAACTCGCACTAGAATCCTGCAACAAGCACCACTGAAATTCTAATTTACCCTACTTTCAGTTTGTTAATGTCTATAGGCATTTTTCCATTTAAAGAGGTGTATGTCTGCACACTTTGCAAGTAATATTATATATAATCCATTGATTGGATAACAATACGAGCCCCTGACTACCGAACCATTCTGTGAAAACAGCACGTCAATAGCACTTCCAGTTTCCGCAATATTTGCTGTACAAGTCTTAGGTGATTCACATTATACTGCTAATTCTTCAGTTACAGAATATTATGGCAGGTGAAATTCTATATATTTTAAAAACTAGCCGGCCGCGGTGTACGAACGGTTCTAGGCGCTTCAGTCCGGGCATGGATGTATGTGATGTCCTTACGTTAGTTAGATTTAAGTAGTTGTAAGTTCTAGGGGACTGATTACCTCAGATGTTAAGTCCCATAGTGCTCAGAGCCATTTGAATCATTAAAAACTAGTTAGATACTGACGGTAAAAATCAACACACACAGGAGGAGTTGTGCGACTTAAACGAAAGTTGGAAGCCGTATTTCTACATCTGAAGACGACATCTATTCCAATCTCGCTGAAGTCGCATAAGAGTTGCCCTAGAAGCGCCACCACGGGGATGTAAATTAGGTTTGATTTAAATACACGCTGTAACGGTCATGAGCGTTAGTTATCTTTCAGACTGGACATGGTGAGTTATTGTTAGTCAACAACGCCTTTAAGGCGACAAAGACGCCATTACCAGCACCTCACCATTTTTGAACGAGGTCATGTATCATGTAGAAGAATTACTAGAAGGGGAATGTGCCTTCTGCAATATTGCCGAAAGACTTGGCAGAAATATAGCCACTGTAGTTAACTGCTGGCAGCGGTGGTAACGAGAATGTACAGTTGCAAGAAGATTGGGGTTCGGACGGCTACGTGGAGCTACAGAGGGATGGCGATGATGTTCAGCGTATGGCTCCATCGCACCGTACTGCACCTGCAGCAGCAATCTGAAAAGCAATTGGCACCACAGTGACACAACGAAGTCTTAAAAATCTGTTGCTTTAAGGACAGCTCCGAGCTAGATGCAACTTCAGTGGTGTCAAGCGAGACGTCATTGGAGGGCGGAGTGGAGGCCTGTTGTGTTTTCTGATGAAAGCTAGTTCTGCCTCGGCCAGTGATGACCGTATGTTGGTTAGAAGGAGGCCAGTTGAGAACCTGCAACAACTCTGTCTGCATTCTAGACATACTGGACCTACACCGAGAGTTATGGCATGGGTTGCGATTTCGTACGACGGAAGGAGCACTCTTGTGGTTATCCCACGAACCTTGACTGCAAAATTATACGTCATTCTAGTGATTCGACCTTTCATGCTGTCACTCATGAACAGCATTCCAGGGGGTGTCCTCCAACAGGATAACGCTTGCCCACATACCACTGTTACGACTCAACATGTTCTACAGAGTGTCGACATGTTGCCTTGTCCTACTCGATCACCAGATCTGTCTCCATTCGAGCAGATGTGGGAAATCATAGGACGACAACTCCACCGTCATCCACAAGCACCATTAACCGTCTCTGTATTGACTGGCCAAGCACAGCAGGCATGGAACTCCATCCCACAAAGTGACATCTGGTCCCTGTACATCACAATGCATGCACACTTACATGCTTGAATTATAAATTCTAGCGCTTACACCGGTTGTTAATGCACTAGTATTTTACATCTGCATTGGCTTGTCTTGCGCTTCTTTTAACCTGAGATGTTACAATGTTAATCACTTAAATATGTTACCTAGAAAATGTATTCCCGAGATTTGATTACTCTGCATTAATTACTTTTGGTGTTGAGATTTTTTCCCGTCAATGAGTAACGTGTGGACGTTTAGTTCATATTTAGTCGGTCGTACACCATCTTGTACATTGAAACAGGAGAATGTCTTTTGCTACGGAACGTGTGATATTTCCAGATCAACAGTTTTGCTTGTCTTGATAATGGAAATTCGTGTTAGTTCCCAATAACTTCGATTTCAAAATGTGTCTGCCCTATAACTGGTTTTTCATAACAGCTCTGCTTAATTTGATTTCATTTACTGGCGCGTAGCAGAGTAACAATATAACATAGACGACTAAGCACAGTATTGGTAAGATTTTATCAATTGCAGCGCTTTTACATTTTAATAGCATATTAATTCGTTCCAAGGTACATTACCATGTTGTGCCTTGGAACATGTTTTCACGTTGAAATACATTTTAATTTCTCGAAGTAATTTTTGTAATTTCAGAAAGACTGCAGCATGTAAAAAGTGAATGCCATCATTTAGAAACTTAATGAGAAAATATATTTCACTTCTATTACATGGCTCTTTCATGGTGCAACATTTACCCCCACATATCACGAAATGAGCCCGACAGAAAATTAGAGTTCATACGACGGGCTACAGAAGTTGTTCTTCGCCCGCATTATTCGTGAACGCAACAGTAGAGAGTGGAATCAGAACGATCCTCCGCCACACACCTTAAAGTGGTTTTCGGGACATGGCTGTAGATTTAAGAGCAGATGTGTCATTACTCCGACGTGTACCAACTCATCTCGCAGAATATAGCCGCAGACACGTAGGTATATTTCCATCGAAATCCCCAAACAGAGTATTTCGTACCAGTCCGAGCCCGCATGCTGCATGTCCGTCCATGACATAATTTTCGTAATGTAACGGCTAGAATGGCCAGAATCCAAACAAAACCCCTCAGCAGTCTAGCAGAAAAATGTACATAATCTATTGATAGAAAAAGCAAAATTTACAGCTAAAGCCATTTTCTGTGTGGAGGAAGTGAGCTAGTACATACCTTTACAATCACCATTTACTCACAAAAATAAAACTTATTATGGATAGAAGATGCGAAAAAAGTCTCTATTAAGCATTTTCATGAAAATTCTCTGAGAAGTTGATTTTATCCATTGTTGTCAATGTTGGTTCCGTGTCGGTATTAATTCGTAAAATAGAAAAACGAACCGCCAGCAATTACAAATCGTGATCAATAGTTTTCCGACCTCTCACCATATAAGGGTATGCCCATCATTGTCGAACATAATAGTTCTGGTGGTCCTCGGGTTGCGGTGGCTGCACAGGCGTACTGACCTCCAAACGTCTGAGCACAGCACACTCACCGGTCAACGTTATTGTGCTTCTTTTCAAGGGTGCTTTCGGCCCTGATTTCGCTTGTATGGATGACGATGCACAACCGTATAGAACACTGCAGGTACAAGAGCTCTCGGAGCGAGAGGATGTTTGGCGAATGGACTAGCCTTCTCTTTACTGCGACTTAAATAACATCGAGCAAATGTGGGACGCGTTGGGGAGACGTATTGTAGCGACCATCCAGCAGTCTTCACCCTTCGCTGTTTGAGGAGTGGAGAGCCCCAAGACAAGAACTCCGTACCAACCCTGTCGCCAGCTTGGGAGCACGTTTCAGCTCGTATTAGCGTTCGTGGTGATCACACGCCCTGTTAAGAGCGATGTCCCGCTTCTTATAATGTCCAGGGGACGGTAATAAATCGCAATGACAAAGTGTCATTTCTGTTAGTCTCATTGCGTATTTCTTTCAGTTATTTCAAATGGTTCAAATGGCTCTGAGCACTATGGGACTTAACATCTATGGTCATCAGTCCCCTAGAACTTAGAACTACTTAAACCTAACTAACCTAAGTACAGCACACAACACCCAGCCATCACGAGGCAGAGAAAATCCCTGACCCCGCCGGGAATCGAACCCGGGAACCCGGGCGTGGGAAGCGAGAACGCTACCGCACGACCACGAGATGCGGGCTTTCAGTTATTTCTTTTCTGTACTGTACTGCAGCAGTTGTTGGTCTATAAGGTCCATGCTTCAACGAGCATTGTCAATTGAGCGTGACTCATCATGTTAAAGCCAGTTTAGTTCTTAACATTTACACACTTTACACGCCAGTGTACTTGTAAACTGTCGTAGCTTCGTTGCTAAAGAACCAGACTTCCAAGCGCTAACAGGAAGCAATGAAGCTCAAATCGTTACAGGTACTGAAAGCTGGCTAAAGCAGGAGATAAATACAGGCGAAATTTTCACAAAGGATATTTCGCTATTTAGATACGATACATTAAATTGGGTTGGTGCAGCGTGTTAATTGCTTTTCTTAGTAGTTTATCTTCTAGTGAAATTTACCTCGTCGCTGTGAGTTATTAAGGACGGAGGTTATACTTGACAGCCAGTATAAATTAATAATTGGTTCATTTTACTGACCTCTTGACTCAGATGATGCCGTTTCATTTTAAACGGGTCCGCCACTCATAAAATCATAGTTGCCGATAATTTCAGTCTAACCTCTATGTGTTTTGGTGAAAATACATGTTTTTGAGTCGGCGGTAGGCATAAAAGAACGACCGGAATCGTACTAAATGCAGCCTCTGAAAATTATTTTGAATAATTAGTTCAGGAATCCATTCCTAGCGTAATCGAAAATATACTTGACCTCTTAGCAGTAAAACTTAACCTGAGCAAATAGACAACATCATAACGGATACAGGGATTAGAGACCATAAGATCGTAGTAGAGAGACTGCACATCGTAAAACCCAAATCCACGAAAAATAAGCGCACCACATATCTGTTTAAAAAGCAGACAAGAGACAGTTTCCGATCATTTCAAACTATGTCAGGATAGACGAGGTGTAGTTCGAATTCAAAAAAATAGCATCGACGGAAATTGAGAGATTTAAACCAAAAAAATTACATGAGATATGGAACTGATCCCCTGCAGTACACAATACAGGTCAGGGCACTTTTGCAGAAGCAACGAGAAAAGTATGCCAAATTTAAAAGAATGCAAAGTCTCCAATATTGGCGATATTTTACTGAAGCTCAAAACTTAGCTCGGGCTTCAGTGTGAAACGCTGTTAACATGTTCTCTCGAAATCTGATACAAAATCCAAAGAGACAGAGGTCGTAGGTAAGATACGCCACCGGCAAGACATAGCCAATATTTTCACTGCGCGATAGAAATTGTAATTTAACGGAGAACAATGCCACAAAAAAGGAGTTATTAAATATTGTTTTTCGGAGCCGGCCGGGGTGGCCGAGCGGTTCTAGGCGCTACAGTCTCGAATCGTGCGACCGCTACAGTCGCAGACTCGAATCCTGCCTCGGGCATGGATGTGTATGATGTCCTTACGTTAGTTAGGTTTAAGTAGTTCTAAGTTCTAGGGGACTGATGACGTCAGAAGTTAAGTCCCATAGTGCTCAGGGCCATTTGAACGATTTGAATTTTTTTTTTCGAAATTACGACACCAAAAAAGACGAAGCAAATGTTCCAGAATTTGAATCAAAATCAGCTGTGAACTTGAGTAACTTAATAGATATCCTCGATGTAGCTAAGCAACTTGAATTGTATACCAATGAGGTTCCTTCCAGAGTGTGCTGATATAATAGCTACATACATAGCAATCATGTAAATCGCCCGCTCAATGAAAGGTTTGTACCTGAAGATTGATAACTTGCATAGGTCGGACCAAGACTTAAGATAAGAAATAAGAATAATCTGCTGAAAGAGTAATCTGGTGAACTGCACACCCATATCATTGACGTCGATTTGGAGTAGGGTTTGGAACGTATGTTGTGTTCGAACGTTATGAATTACCTCGAAGAAAACGATTTATTGAGACGCAGCGAGCGCAAATTCAGTAAATACCGTTCTTGTGAACTACAACTAGCTCTATATTCACACAAAGTAATGACTGCCATCGACAGGGGATCTATATTTCCAGAGCGCCGCTGACACCGTTTCTCACAAGCGACTTATAATCAGAGTGCATGCCTGTGGAGTACTGGCTCGGTAGTGCGACTAGATTCATGATTTTCCTACCAGAAGAGTCACAGTGCGTAGCAACCGGCGGAAAGTTGTTGTGTAAAACGGAAGTGATATTTCGCGTTGCCGAAGGAAGTATTATAGGGCCACTGCTGCTATTTCGGTTACACGATAAAACACTCGAATCTACAAAGTGACTAGGTAATACAATTACCAACACCTCAAATTGGAACTATCTGACAGATAATGTTGTGGGTTAGGCGAGCCAAAGACTGCGTTTTATTGGGAGAACAGATAGAAGAGCCAACAGCTCTACTAAAGAGACTGCCGACAATAAGGTTTTCAGCCCCATGCTGCGTGATATTGGCTCCGTGCCAGATAAGATTGATGGAGGGCAACGAGAAAGATAAAAAAAGGGCAGCTCGTTTTGTATTATCGCGAAATAGGGGAGAGTGTGTCACGGATATGACAAGTGAGCTGGGGTGGCAACCACTGAAAGAAAGGCGTTTCTGTACTTTCAACACTGAAGCCCAGTCAGCAATCGTGATAATCTAATATGTGAGAAACTATCAGCCTCGATTGCGGTAATGAAACAAACCTTTACGTAGGTTTCAACCCAACTAATTGAGCCTTCTTCAGAAGATATACCTGAGTGTATAATTTGTCTAAGAGGGCATGGTCTAGAAATAAAACTAAAACAGCCTGAACAGGCGTAGTGACGTTTTAAAAATGCGGTACATAAGTACTCACGTGAGCTCCCGAGGCCCAACGCACGGCGTCCATGGAGACGAGGCGCAGGCCAGAGCTTAAGTCTTGGTGTTGACTTAGTACTTATGCACCGCATTTTTAAAATGTGAGTACGCCTATTCAGGCTGTTCTAGTTTCATTTCTGGAGCATACCCTCTTAGACAAATTATAGGTTCAGGTGTATCTCCTGAACAAGGCTCAATTATTCGGGCTTGAACCTAGGTAAAGGCTGGTTTCATTACCGCAATCGAGGCTGATAGTTTCTTATATAAAAGGCGTTTTTCGTTGCACCGAGATCTTTTCACGAAATTTCTGTCACCAACTTCATAATGCGAAAATATTTTGCTGGGTCAGCTTACATAGGGCGAAACGATCGCCGTAATAAAACAAGAGAAACCACAGCTCGCACCGATGGGTTTAAGTGCTCTTTTTCCCTCCGCGCTGTTCGAGATTGTAACTGTAGATAATAGTCTGAAGGCTCGGTGAACTAACTTTCAGCATGCAGATGTAAATGTAGATCCGAAATTATCACGAAAACACCTCGTTTACAGACTCATGTTTATTGGAAAGTTATAGCTTCTATTATCGTGTCTACCTTTCGTGTCAGTTATTAATTATGATTCCCCTTAACAAATGTACGAGGTGCGACAATAAAGTAATGAGACTGATGTGAAAAAAAATGTTGCTTACCGTTTTAGTCAAGTTTAGTGTTGTCTCCTTCAAAGTAGTTCCCTTCCGATTGCACACACTTTTTTCAGCGCTTCTGCCATTGATGGTAACATTTCTGGAACTCATCTTCTGTAATATCCTCCAAGACCTTCGACACACCTTTTTGGACATCTTGTGTTGTTTGAAAATGGTGTCCTTTGACCGCCGGTTTGACTCTTGGAAATATAAAAAAAGGCGCAAGGAGCGATATCTCGTGAATAAGGCGGCTGTGGTAGTACTGAAATTTGTTTTGAGGTTAAAAATTGCTGTACTGACAGAGCAGTATGGGGTGGCGCATTATCGTGATGCAGAATCCAATTATCAGCAATGTTGACACGGACACGAAGAACTCCTTTACGAAGTCTTTCTAAAATTTCTTTGCAGTAATGTTGGTTAACTGATTGTCCAGGAGGCACCCATCCTTTATGAACAATTCCCTTGGAATCAAAGAAGTAAACAAGAATGCATTTCACTTCTGACTTTGACATGCGAGCTTTTTTTGGTGTAGGTGATCCCTTTGAGTACCATCGCGAACTTTGTCGTTTTGTCTCTGGATCGTACTGAAAAAAAAACTACTTTAATCACCAGTGATAACACTGGTCAGCAGTTCTGGATTGATTTCCGTTTGCTTTAACAGATCGGCTGTCACATTTTTCCGTGTTTCTTACTGTTGCGGTGTGAGATTTTTGGGAACCATTTTTTCACAAATGTTTCTCATATCAAGATCTTCAGTTATCATTAGACGAACCGTTTCTCGATTGATGTTCAGTTCTTCTGCAATCGTTTTCACAGATAATCTTCGATCAGATCGTACGAGTTCACGCACCCTGGCCAAGTTGACATCCGTCCGTGAGGTTGATGGTCGTCCACTGCGGTCTTCATCTTCAACATTCGTTCTGCCTTCACTAAACATTTTATGCCAACGAGAAACTTGAGCTCTTGACATAACCTCCTCTCCAAAAGCCTTCCGAGGCTTACTGTAAGTTGTCGCCGCGTTTTTACCCAATTTAACGCAAAAAGAAATGCATACCGTTGCGCAATACTATGCGGTTCCATTTCCGTGACGAGAGACACAAACACGTGTTAACATATTACAGCACAACTCACGATGAGCAGTTGCATCGATGTGCCGCTTGGACCAGAAGCAGCTTGTAGACCAAGGTCAAAGATATTGTGCCTACGCAAGCCTGCTGGGTTGCCACAGCTTGCAAAGAAAATCAGTCTCATTACTCTACTGTCGCACCTCGTATATGTCCTGACGCAGTCACTTCAGCTTTATTCTATTAGAATCGGTTTTAAACCGATCTGAGGACGGACCAAAATCGACAGGCTGACGTTAATTTTGGTGCTCATGGACTAGAATTAAAGAAATGAATTTTAAAAGCGGAAACTAACATCGAACTAGTGATGGAGTCAGTCTTTGAGTAGTGCTCGGCTGTTTCTTCTGGCAGTGCAGCTAACAGTAAGCTGCGTGGGCAAGAAGAAATCCAGTTCTGAGTGTGGTCCGCAACAGAGTTTCCGAATCATCATGTAGCTCTGATTTCTTTGTCCCTACCATTGTCTAGGGCTGTCAGTTCCTTTTGAAAAGGAAGGGAGGATGTTATCGGTTAATGATTTGCTTTGATCATACCAAGCTGACGTATTTCCCGTTCGTTGGCGATAATGTGAAGGCAGCCGTAGTGGGAAAAGGGTCGTGGTTCGCTGGAGCGTGGATACGATGTATCCTACAGCGGCGGATAAAGATAAACGCAGCCGATAGCGCAGCCCGTGCGGCGCAACGAGGCCCAAACGCTGCGTTCCGAAGGCCTCCGTCAAGTGCGGAGTGTCGGTTGTCGAGCGCTGCTCTGGGCTGCAGCCGGATCTGTTCCGCCAGACACGCCCAGAACACTGTACGCCCTCCCCAGCGAAGAGGAACAAAGGATTTGACCAGCACTACATAAAGCGTCGAATGTTCACCAAGAGTCGGCCGCCAGACCGGGGCTCTAAACCGGGCGCCACCTCTCCTGGGCAGTGGTCTGCCAGCTGGTTCACACAGGCGTTCCATGGACGACTCCTTGTTCCTGTGTACCATTAGCTACCCTTAATTTCCACACTGACTTTTCCTTCGGACAGGAGGGAATATTGTCAAATTCTGCGAGGGACGCAGGAAATAATAGAACATACGAGGGTAATCCCAAAAGTACATCTACATCTACATTTATACTCCGCAAGCCACTCAACGGTGTGTGGCGGAGGGCACTTTACGTGGCACTGCATTACCTCTCTTTCCTGTTCCAGTCGCGTATGGGTTGTGGGAAGAACGACTGCCGGAAAGCCTCCGTGCGCGCTCGAATCTCTCTAATTTTACATTCGTGATCTCCTCGGGAGGTATAAGTAGGGGGAAGCAATATATTGGATACCTCATCCAGAAACGCACCCTCTCGAAACTTGGACAGCAAGCTACACCGCGAGTTTGCTAAACATCTCCGTTACGCTATCACGCTTACTAAATAAGGTCTCCTATTTTTTTTATAAGTACATAGGCCTGTTTATTTCTACAATGGTTTACATCAGTTTACAGCTTGAACATTTAGTTATTTTTTGAAATAATCACCATTTCTGTCGATGCATTTCCGTAGACGCTGTGGCAGTTTTTGTATGCTCATGTCATACCAGTTCGCCGCCATGCTGTTCAGAAAGTTATGAACTGGCGCGATTGTTGCTTGGTCTCAGGTGTAAAGTGGTATGCCCAGGTTTCGTCGCCCGTGACACTTGAGTCCAGAAAGTTGTCCTGTTGAAGAAATGCGAGGGAAGCATCAACTCGTTGCCACGTGTGGTACTCAGTCAGCATGCGTGGCACCCATCTTGCGCACACCTTCCGGTAGTTCAATGTTTCCGTTAAAATTGTGTGAGCGGTGCTTCGGGAAACCTCAGGAACCAACGTGCAGAGATCATCCAGGGTGACCCGCCGATCTTCACGCATGCTTTGCTCAACCTTCAACACTGTCTCCGCAGAAATTGACGGTCTCCCGCTCCTTTGTTCATCGTGAATTTCGGTCCGACCAGCTGCAAACTCTCTACACCACATAGGACTATTTTTGACATCCATTCACGACTCACCATACATTTCCGTCAATTGGCGATGGATTTCAATCGGCGCAGCGCCCTTTGCGTTCAAAAACCGAATAATTCGCACTTGGCGGTAACATCCAACGGGAGCTCCATTCTCAACGGCTGCCAAACCAAGACTGAGCGCCTCAGCGCGGCGTGCGCATGTTTACACACAGCGCGTGAAGCACTCTTCATAACAGTGTGACCAACTGCCACAAACAGAGTTCTGTACTTATAAAAAGTAGGAGACCTTACTTTTGGGATTACCCTCGTATTTCCAGTACAACTTTTTAAATTGTGGGTTTTAAGTTTTGAATGTTCATATACACTAACGGTAAAAAATCGCAACACCAAGAAGAAGCGTAGGCGTGTTTCTACATCTGAAAGACGATTTCAACTCGTATTTCGCAACAGTCGCATAAGAATGGTACTAGTAGCGCCACTGTGTGGATGCACATCGGGTCGCGAGCTTTAGTTATGTTTCAGATTGGATGTGATAATTGAAGATAGTCAAGAATACCTTTAAGGCGACAAAGACGCGATTGTCAACACTTCACTGAATTTGATCGAGGTCGAGCAATAGAACTACGAGAGGCTGTATGTTCCTTCTGCGATACTGCGCAAAGACTTGGCAGCCACGTAGCGACTATACGTGACTGTTGGCAGCGGTGGTCGCGAGAGTGTACGATCGCAAGAACACCGAGCTCCGCACGGCCATGTGGCACTGCCGAAAGCTAAGACCATCGTGTTCGGGATATGGCTCTGTCGCGTCGTACTGAATCCGAAGCAGCCGTCTGAGCAGCACTTAGCACCACAGTGATACAATCAACAACTTTTTTTTTTTTTTTGAGTCATCGGTCTTCTGACTGGTGTGATGCGGCCCACCACGAATTCCTCTCCTGTGCAACCTCTCCATGTCAGAGCAACCAACGTCCTGAATTATTTGCTGGATGTGTGCCAATCTCTGTCTTCCACGACAGTTTTTGCCCTCTGTAGTTTCCTCTAGTACCATGGTAGTCATTCCCCAATATCTCAACAGATGTAGCGAAATGCACGAAGATCTGCAGCGGATAGGCAGGGAGTGGCAACTGACCCTTAACATAGACAAATGTAATGTATTGCGGATACATAGAAAGAAGGATCCTTTATTGTATTATTATATGATAGCGGAACAAACATTGGTAGCAGTTACTTCTGTAAAATATCTGGGAGTATGCGTGCGGAACGATTTGAAGTGGAACGATCATATAAAATTGATTGTTGGTAAGGCGGGTACCAGGTTGAGATTCATTGGGAGAGTCCTTAGAAAATGTAGTCCATCAACAAAGGAGGTGGCTTACAAAACACTCGTTCGACCTATACTTGAGTATTGCTCATCAGTGTGGGATCCGTACCAGATCGGGTTGACGGAGGAGATAGAGAAGATCCAAAGAAGAGCGGCGCGTTTCGTGACAGGGTTATTTGGAAACCGTGATAGCGTTACGGAGATGTTTAACAAACTCAAGTGGCAGACTCTGCAAGAGAGGCGCTCTGCATCGCGGTGTAGCTTGCTCGCGAGGTTTCGAGAGTGTGCGTTTCTGGATGAGGTATCGAATATATTGCTTCTCCCTACTTATACCTCCCGAGGAGATCACGAATGTAAAATTAGAGAGATTAGAGCGCCCACGGAGACTTTCAGACAGTCGTTCTTCCCGCGAACCATACGCGACTGGAACAGGAAAGGGAGGTAATGACAGTGGCACGTAAAGTGCCCTCCGCCACACACCGTTGGGTGGCTTGCGGAGTATAAATGTAGATGTAGATGTCCAGTCATCCTGTCCCACTTCCTTGTTAGTGTTTACCAAACACTCCTTTTCTCTCTGATTCTGTGGAGAACCTCCTCGTTCTTTACCTTATCAGTCCACCAAAATTTCAACATTCGGCTGTAGCACTACATCTCAGATGCTTCCATTCTCTTGTATTCCGGTTTTCCCATAGTCCATGTTTCGCTACCATGCAATGCTGTGCTCCAAACGTACATTCGAGAAATTTCCTTCACAAACTAAGACGTATGTTTGATAATAGTAAACTTCTCTTGGCCAGGAATGCTGTTTTTGCCAGTGTCATTCCGCTTTTGATGTCCTCCTTGCTCCATTCGTCATTGGTTCTTTTGCTGCCTAGGTAGCAGAATTTCTTAACTTCATTTACTTCGTGAGCATCAATCATGATGTTAGGTTTCTCACTGTTCCCATTTCTACTGCTAATCATTACTGTCGTCTTTCTTCGATTTATTCTGTTCATTCCTTTAGCACATCGTGTAATTCTTCACTTTCAGTGAGGATAGCAGTGTCATCAGCAATCGTATCATTGATATCCTTTCACCTTGAAATTAAATTCCACTCCTGAACCTTTCTTTTATTTCCATCATTGCGTCTTCGATATATAGACTGAACAATAGGGGCACTTCATTCTTGGCCTACCACTCTTATTATTTCCTCTTGACTCTTACACATGTTGTATATTAACCGTCTGTCCCTATAGCTTTACCCTATTTTTCCCAGAATTTCAAACATCTTAAACCATTGTTGAACGCTTTTTCCATGTCGGCAAATGCTATGAACGTGTCTCGATTTTTTAAATATTGCTTCCATTATCAACCGCAACGTCGGAATTGCTTTACTGGTGCCTGTTCCTTTCCTAAAGCCAAACTGATCATCTAATACACCCTGAATTTGCTCTTTCATTCTTCTGTATACCATGTTTCTGAGCAACATAGGGACCGATGACCTCAGCAGTTTGGTTCCTTAGGAATTCACACACATTTAAACATTTTTTCAGCAACTTGGATGTATGAGCTGTTAAGCTGATTGTCCGAAAATTCTCGCACTTGGCAATTTTTGCAGACTTCGGAATTGTGTGGACGATATTTTTCCGAAAGCAGATGGTGTAGCGGAAAACTTATTCTACACACCAACGTGAACAGCCGTTTTGTTGCCACTTTCCCCAATGACTTGAGAAATTCTGAAAGGATGTTATCTATTCGATCTGCCTCTTTTGATCTTAAGTCTTTCAAAGCTCTTTTAAATTCCGATTCCAATACTGGATCCTCTGTTTCTTCTAAATCAACTTCTGTTTCTTCTTGTGTCACACCATTAAATCTTCCCCCTCATAGAGGCCTTCATCGTACTCTTTCCACCTGTCCACTCTCTCCTCTGCATTTAACGGTGGTTACCTCCCTTCCTTTTTACTTTCGTCGAAGTTTGTTTTGACTTTCCTATATGCCGAGTCAGCCATGCTGACAATCATTTCTTTTTTAATTTCCTCACATTCTTCATGCAGCAATTTCGTCTTAGCTTCCTTGCACTTGTTATTTGTTTCATTCCTCAGCGACTTGCGTTTCTTTATTCTGTATTCCTGCCTCTTGGCAGTCCTCTCCTGGAGATCTGAATGGGGAATTTGTCCGGAATCTTTTTCGATGGAGAGTTCATAATGATACCTTTTTCGACTACAGGCCACGTGTCCTGTGGGTACATACTGCAGTAGTTTCCACCACATTACGCATCCTCATGCCGTCAGTCATTGCTGATTCTTCGGTCTTTAGGGTCAGTTTCCCACCGCAAGGCAAGAGAATGCGCTGAATCTCTTACCGCTCTCTTTGACAAGACTTCTTATGCCGGAAGTCTTCGGGTGTCAATGCCGATGATTTTTATTCAAAAT